>NC_137335.1:16825459-17514834 GCF_965287045.1 Carcharhinus amblyrhynchos
GGAGGAAGCGAGGAGGGAGGAATCCAGGAGAGAAAGAGCGAGGGGAGAAGAGTGAGGGGGGAAAGAGTGAGTGGGAAAGTGCAAGGAGGGAAAAATACGAGGGGGAAACAGTGAGGGGGAGAGAGCGAGGGGGAGAGACCTGGAGTGGGGAGATCGGAAGGGGGAGATCTGGAGGAGGGTAAGTGACAGGGGCAAAACGGGAAGGGGAAAGAGGGTGGGAGAATGCGGGAGCGGGAAAGCAGGAGCAGGAAAAGCGGGAGTGGAAAAGCAGGGGGGCGGAGTGGGAGAGGGACAGCAGGAGGGGAAAAGCGTGAGGAGGAAAGTGGGAGGGAGAAAGCAGGAGGGGAGAGTGAGGGAGGGGGTAGAGTGGGGAGGGTGGAGTGCAGGTAGGGGGGAGTGCAAGGAGGGGGAGTGCAGGGAGGGGGGAGTGCAGGGAGGGGGGTGTGCGGGAAGTGGGCGATGGAGCATGCTGGACCAGAGAGAGAAAGGGATTGATTGAGGAGATGGTGGAGACGGTTTGGGAGAAGGAGGTAGACAAGGACAAGGACCAAGAGGGAGCAGCTAGGGAGAGGGAGAGGAGAAGGAGGGCAGAGGGATTGTATACCCAAGTCTCTTTAGATCTTGACTGTTTCTAATTTTTCAATAGTTAGGAAGTTCCGCACTCTTTCCTTTTTAATTGCAAATTAGACCTCACATTTGCCAGATTGAAATCCATTTGTCATTGTTTTGCTAATTCACTAAATCTGTGAGTATTTCTTTGTATTGCTGTGGCTCTATCTACACTGCTTACAATGCCAACTCTTTGTGTCACCTGCAAATTTAAATACGTGGTTTTCTGTTTTCAAAGTATTCAATTACTCTCTCCTTAATTATAGACACCAGCAATTTCCCGACAATAGATGTGCGGCTAACTGGTCTATAATTCCCTGGTTTCACGCTGTCAGATGCCTTAAATAGTGGAGAGATGTGTAATTTTCATATCTTAAGGAACAGTAACAGAATTGAGTGAATTTTGGAACATCTCTGATGTTCTAACCTAGTTGCTTTAAAACTTTGGGAATTACATCTATATAAGGCTGAGCATTACTCATTCCATTCTGCCATTATTATTTTCTTCACACTTATTTATATTAATTTTGATGAACTCCTACTCTTGATTCAATAGCAGCTTTCTTTGGATATCTGACGGATGAACCTTTACTCCACTATAAATACAAAAATTAATCAATCAATATCTCCATATTCTTTTCATTGCCAGTGACCCTGTTGTCGATTCCCAAGAGGTTCACATTGTCCCTGAACACACTGTTTTTCTCATGTTATTGCAACAGATTTGATATCCCTGTCAAATTTCTTTCCTCCTATTTGCAGGCCTACCTGTTTTGTCACCCTTTGCTTTGCATTGCTTCCATTTGCCAGAATCGGAGCTACGTTTTTGCATTTCTGAATGCTTAAAATTTAAGGGGATTTTATGGCTTCACTTGATCCGAGACTGGAAAATCCCGCCTGAGGTCAACAGACATTTTCATTGTCTGCCCCTTGCCTGTTCGGATTCCGTGGCAGGTGGGGCAGTAGAATTCCAGAGTAAAAGTTAAAAGTTTATTTGTGTCACAAGTAGGCTTACATTAACACTATAATGAAGTTATTGTGAAAATCCGCCAGTTGCCACACTCCGGTGCCTGTACACTGAGTGAGAATTTAGCGTGGCCAATATATTTAACCTTTCAGACTGTGGGAGGAAACCAGAGCACCCGCAGGAAATCCACGCAGGCACAGGGAGAACATGCAGAGTCCGCACAGTTACCCAAGCCAGGAATCGAATCTGGGTCCTTGAGATAGCAGTGCTAACCACTGTGCCATCTTGCGAAATATTTTTCATTTTGCATTGTAACTCCTCTGGAAAGGAGTCAGGGGCAGTTGCATCTGCACATTTGGCCCACACTGCAGTTGACAGCACCTGTGCAACTATTCCTGATGTCCTTCCAATCGATGGCAGGAGTTTGGATCAGCATGATTTCACTGCTGCACATATAAAAACGTAACTTGCTGACAACAGTTCTTGCTAGTTCCCAGTCTGTGACAGGATCTCAATTTCAATGCCACTTTTTGTGAGCCCTACCTCCTTAACCTACATCCAGCATGTTTATGGCTTGCAGAAGGCAATTCTATATAGACCAAGTAGCTCATTTTGTAGATAACAGGCCACATTGTTTAGAGTACCACATGCCTTTAACTGAAATATTTCAATCCATTTTTTAAACCAAAAAGCGTCTGGAAACTAATTATTACAATCAATTCATCACATCGAAAGCTGCACGTCATTTACTGAAATTTCCTGATTATATACTTTCATAATTTATATGCTTTTATAAAGCATTTATAAAGGGAACAGTAACTAAATGATAGATAAACCAAATACAATATGGATGACTTGATCTTTATTATTAGTTTGTATCAAGCCAACTTGTTTGTTTTATTGCACACAACTAGCACTCTGATACTGACCGAGAAGTGGATTTTTCTAGATCTGGCCAACTCAGAAGATCTTTAAATGGCAGGTGGACTCAAGTGCATAAGTCCTACTCCCATTTCTGACAGATCCCATTTTGTGCCAGCAGACAGAAGGGGATAGGGTGTGAATGACAGAGGTAGGAGACCCTAATTCAGAGGGTCATTTGAAGTTAGAACTAAGTTCAAACAAACCCCACTTCCACTACTTCTGGAGCCATTACTCATCGTGTGGATTCACAAATTCATAGAATAGATGCAAGCTTTAATGAAGGACAGGAAATGTTTATTTAAGTGTCATGATTGGAAGGCTTAAATCCTCGGCCTTTTAGAAATAAAGAAAAACAAAACTAAATAATTTAGAGTTAAAAAAGATCTCCTGAACTGTTTTGACTGGCAGGCCATCTGGTAAAGGTTAGAAAAAATCATGACCATCTCTGCCACAGTTTCAGTGAAACTCTTGTTGACATTTCCCTAGATCTGTCTTTAAGCCAAGGTCATTCTGAATGTTTGGCTGAGTTTCAAAAGCTACAAAAGCACTTATCTCAGTAGGGAGTTTGGAGTTCACTATTTGATTGACAATTTAAAGAGGCAGTTAAAAGTAGCTGTCTTTGATGTAGGCACTGAATAGAAGTTTGATTTTATACGTGATCAAACAATTGAATGGATTTTAAAAGTTTTTATGGTTTCATAAATTGTAGCTTTTCAAATGCCAAGTATGTCAGAATGAGAGCTGTATTAGATTGTTAGAAGTTTAACTTTTTCTTCATCTGCACGTTGCTCAAGTTTGTCCATGATGGACACTAGGAATGACATGGGGGTATGAGGGGCATGAGAGAGCACAGAGGGAGCATGAATGTTAAGAGATGGATTTACATTGGCATGGTGAGATCTAAGAGGGGTGGGAACCAGGGGTATGAAAGTTGAGGGTTTCGGGGCCTAACAGTTTATAAATCATTGAGGTGGGCTCTTTACTCAGCCCACCTTGGCATTTGCAAGGCTTTACATTTGCAAACAGCTACACATTGCTTCTGAGATATATGGGGCAAAGAGGGAGGGCAAAGTGAATGACAAAGAAGAGTGGAGGGGGCAAATAGAGGCAGAAGGGACAAACAGGATGGAGGGAGAGAGAGGGGAATGGGGAGAGGGAGGGGGAAGAATGGGAAGGGGGAGATGGTAAGGGGAAAAAGGAGGAGATGGTGGGGGAAGGGAGAGAGAAGGTGAGTGGGGTAAGGGAAGGGGGGGGCAGGAGGGAGGAAACGGAGAAAAAGGTGACGGTGAGCGGGAAAATAGGGGGAGGGGAAAGAGAAAATGAGGGGTGTGGTGATAGTGTGCCTTTACAAAATGTATTTGTATCGTGTATAAGAACATAAGAACATAGGAAATAGGAGCAGGAGTAGGCTAACTAGCCCTTCGAGTCCTGTGCAGGATTAGCCAAGTCTATATATTGGTGCCAATTTGTTTGTACACGGCAGTCCCAGTTGTTACTGCAGCAGCATAATTGATCTGAATTGCTAAAATGTTGTTTTAATCTAGACTATTACAACAATTTCCCCCGGGGTTTTGCAGAGTAGGGCTTGATTAGGTTGATTGACAAGTATGGTCATACAACTGGGTGGGACTAGGTTTATACAGAGAAACCTACTTAGTTGTTGCTTGGGAGCTATAAAGAGCAGAAATATCTCTGTGTCTCTCTGAAATCTGAGACCTGCCAGAAAACAGGTTTTTGCTGTTTTAAGTTAGATCTTTCTTATGAAACTCTTATGTGGGAGTCAGAAGACAGGCACATTTCTGCATCTGTTCAAAGGGGCTAAAAGGCTGGATATCTAGCATCCTAGTGAACATATCTGTTTTGGTGCTAATTGATTCTGAAAAAGGATGTATGCCTATGGGGATATTGCTTAAATTGGAACTATAGAGATTGCTAGCTGTTAAGAATTTTTTTTATGTTTAATTATTTTGATTGGTAAAAGTTACGCTAATTATTTTTGTTAAATGCTAAATGTGTTCTTAAATAAACTTTGTTTTGATTAAAAAAACCTCCTAGTGGATCAGTCCAATCATACCTGGAGAGAAACACCTTATGTTTGCTACAATGGCAAAATCAAAAAAACATTGGAGTCTAAGCTAACTTTATAATGTACCTTTGAATTTCTGATCTAGTTCCTAACAGAAGAAAGTGGGGGAGGAATATGGAGGGGAGAGGGTAAGAAGGATGTTGAAATTTTGGGGTAAGGGGTTGAAATTTAGGGATGAGCAGTTTGGTGTGTGGCTGAAGGTTAGAGGTGAGGGGCTGTAGGCGACAAGGTTGCAGGTCAATGTGAGGGGGTCAGAGTTTAGGGATAGGGTGGGGTAAAGATTTGGGGTGAGGAGATTTGAAGGATAGAGGTGAGAAGGAGGTGAGAAGGAGGTGAGGGGTAATGGTTGGAGTGAGACTGGTTGCAGGTTTGGATGAAGGGTATTGAAGATCAGGGTGAGGGGGGTTAGGGTTGAAGAATGTTCACTTTGGGGTGAGGGGATTTGATGGATAGAGGTGAGGAGGGGGTGAAGGGGTAATGGTTGGAGTGAGAGTGGTTTAAGGTGCAGGTTAAGGACATTGAAGTTCGGGGTAAGGTTGGGGTGAGGAAGTTTGGGATGAGGGGAGTTAAAGAATAGAGATGAGGAGGGGATGAAAGGACTAATAGTTGGAACGAAAGTGGCTGAAGGTTCGGGTGAGGGATGGATTGCAGGTGGGGAGATTGAATGTGCAGGGGATTGAGCTGAGGAGGTTAGAGGTTGGGGGTGGGAAGTGAAGAGGAGGTGTGGAGGTTTGGGGTGAAAGGGATCAGGGGTTAAGGGGTTAGGCATGTTGAGGGTGAGGGGTTAGGGGTTAGGACTGGGATTGGCGGTTAGGACTGGGATTAAAGGTGAGGGATTTGGGTGAGAAGGTTGAGGGTTAGGAATGGGGTTGAAGGTTAGGGGTGAGGAGGTTGAGGGTTAGGAATCGGGTTGAAGGTGATGGTTGAGGGGTTAGGTCTAGGGTTGAAAGTGAGGGGTTAGGGGTTAGATCTGGGATTAAACGTGAGGGATTAGAGGATAAATCTGGGGTTCAAGGCGATGGGTGAAGGGTTAGGTCTGGGGTTGAAGTTAGAGGTTAGGTGGGGGGTTAGGTCTGGGGTTGAAGGTGAGAGGTTAGGTCTGGGGTTGAAGATGAGGGGTTAGAGGTTAGATCTGGGATTCAAGGTGATGAGTGAAGGGTTAGGTCTGGGGTTGAAGGTTAGGGGTTAGGTCTGGGGTTGAAGCTGAGGAGTTAAGTCTGGGGTTGAAGACGAGGGATTAGGTCTGGGGTTGAGGGTGAGGGGTGAGGTGTTTGGTCTGGAGTTGAAGCTGAGGGGTGAGGTCAGGTTGAGGGTGAGGGGTGAGGTCTGGGGATGAAGATAAGGGGTGATGTCTGGGGTTGAAGCTGAGGGGTTGGAAGTAGATCTGAGGCTGAAGCTGAGGGGTCACGTCGGGTTGAAGGTGAGGGGTTGGAGGTAGGCCTGGGGTTGAAGCTGAGGGGTGAGGCCTGGGGTTGAAGCTGAGGGGTTGGAGGTAGGTCTGGGGTTGAATGTGAGGGGTGAGGGGTTAGGTCTGGGGATGAGGGTGAGGGGTTAGGTCTGGGGTTGAAGCTGAGGGGTGAGGTATGGAGTTGAGTGAGGTCGGGTTAGGGGTGAGGGTTGAGGATGGGTTGAGGGTGAGGGGTGAGGACAGGTTGAGGGTGAGGTCAGGTTGGGGTGAGGTCGGGTTGAGGGTGAGGGGTGAGGTCGGGTAGGGGTGAGGTAGGGTTGAGGTCGGGTTAGGGGTGAGGGTTGAGGACGGGTTGAGGTCAGGTTGAGGGTGAGGGTTGAGGACGGGTTGAGGGTGAGGGGTGAGGTCAGGTTGGGGTGAGGTCGGGTTGAGGGTGAGGGGTGAGGTCGGGTAGGGGTGAGGTAGGGTTGAGGTCGGGTTAGGGGTGAGGGTTGAGGATGGGTTGAGGGTGAGGGGTGAGGACAGGTTGAGGGTGAGGTCAGGTTGAGGGTGAGGGGTGAGGTCGGGTAGGGGTGAGGTCAGGTTGAGGGTGAGGGTTGAGGACGGGTTGAGGTCAGGTTGAGGGTGAGGGTTGAGGACGGGTTGAGGGTGAGGGGTGAGGTCAGGTTGGGGTGAGGTCGGGTTGAGGGGTGAGGGTGAGGTAGGGGTGAGGATAGTTGGGATGAGGGTGTTAGCGGGTTTGGGAGATCGCGATCCCAGGCACTCACTCTTTGACGGTGACCTGTTGTACGGGGGACGGGCTGGCTTTCAGAGTCGAGTCCACCCGCTTCTTGCCCGCTTTCGCCATCTTCCCCGAGCGGCAGCCCCGCCGTTACCCCGGCAACGGGACGCGAGCACCGGGGTAACGCTGGGTCCTAGCGCCGGCCCGCCCTGGCACTGCCCCCTTGGCAGGGTGGCCCACAGGCACTGAGAGAGACAGATCTGTCACAGAGGGACTCTCGTCTGCTGCTGTTGGTGACTATGGGAAGATGCTGGTCAGGTATTAGGGCTGATGTAGGACGTTCTGCCCACACTGCAGCCCAAAATGTAACCAACTTGGCTCCCATTTCTACAAACACACTCCCCACTTCATCCCAGCTCCTCACCTCCTCTGCACAGTGAGTCTTTACTTTGAGCTATTGTTTGCATCCCTGAAAATCACAACTTTAAGTGAAACAACTTTCATGAGAATCATGAGTTCAAAGGGATCAATGTTTAGGTTGGACTTGGCTACCTTCAGACATTTTTTTGTCAAGAAAACAATGTATGGATTGAACAACTGTGCTGTGCACACACAGCACTGTGCATTCCTAACTGGAATAACCTACAAAATAAATCACTTAACATAATAGAAGAATTGAGGGGGTTTGGGGGGTAGGGTTCAGGGAAGAAAGCAGAGGGGCCACAAAAGTTTCCAGGGATAAAAGCAAAATGCTGTGGATGCTGGAATCTGAAACAAAAACAGAAAATGCTGGAAAATCTTAGCAGCATCTGTGGGGAGAGAACAGAGCCAACGTTTCCAGTCTAGATGAACCTTCCTCAGAGCTGACTGCTAGGGGATTGGGGCACTCCCTGCCCGCCCCCCCCCCAACACAATACCACCAACCCCAACCTCCTGCCCTGGTTTATTCACAGTTCAGTGGTCAGCAATTCCCCATCTGTGCTCTGTGTTCCTGTTCCAGGGATCTCAGACCTCGGTCTCTCTCAGAACAGGGGCTGGCCCAGAACTCAGGAAGGGGATGGGGCGGGAAGGGTGGTGGGCAGAGTGTGGATGCCCTATAATTGAATATGGCAACATCAATTGAAAAAAACAGGCCCTAAAGTGTAAACAACATTTTAGCAAATGACATCAGGCAGGTTACTAACAGGAAGGACTTGCTGTACCTCCTAAATATTTTTAATTCCCCTAAGTGCCCCCCTTGATCATAGAACCCTACAGTGCAGAAAGAGGCCCTTCGAGTCTGCACCGACCACAATCCCACCCCCACATCCCTATACATTGACCCACCAATCCCTCTAACCTATGCATCCCAGGACACTAAGGGGCAATTTTTTTAGCATGGCCAATCAACCTAACCCGCACATCTTTGGACTGTGGGAGGAAACCAGAGCACGCGGAGGAAACCCACACAAACACGAGGAGAACGTGCAAACTCCACACAGACAGCGACCCGAGCTGGGAATCAAACCCAGGTACCTGGAGCTGTGAAGCAACAGTGCTAACCACTGTGCTACCGTGCCGCTGGTAGCACATTTGTCTCACATTTCTCACATTTATATCATCTCAGGTGTGTGCATCTGAGAGGGAGGAGAGGAGAGAAGCAGGTAGAGATTGAGTTGCCCTTGGCAAGAGCAAGTGGGAATGGTTTGAGAGTATGAAAAAGATAGAGGAATTGACCAGGTAGGAAGGAATACATCAGAGTGATACTGGGAGTGAGAGAGAATGTGGTGGAAAGAAAATGTTATGGGTTTTACAGGAAATGGTGGTTTTGTTCAAAGTAAAATTGAAAGAATATCTGTTGCTTAAGCCATTATGTGATATATAATACAGCTCATAAACTGGCAGGTGTATATATTATACCAACAAATGACCATGGGAGTGCTCACATAACACCAAGGATGTTGTACCAAGTTTATTGCTATGGACACTGATTGTCTTGGGGGAAATCCAGAAGGGTTGGAAGACAGGCTTGGAGTTTGGCATTAATAGGACAAAGCCTCATAGTCCAGCAGTACTTTCAAAGGGTTTGGAAGTACAGCAGTATAAGTTTGAAAACTGGGGTGGGTTTGGGGATTATTGGAACAGGAGTGTCAGAATATGATTATAGAACTGTCATAAAGTAGAACTGTCATGGAATCTCTGCAGTGCAGAAGGAGGCCATTCAACCCATCAAGCCTGCACCAACAACAACCCCACAACCCTGCAACCCCACATATTTACACCAGCTAATCCCCCTGACACTCAGCGGCAATTTAGCATGGCCAACCCATCTAACCTGCACGTCTTTGGACTGTGGGAGGAAACCGGAGCACCAGGAGGGAACCTACGCAGACACGGGGGGAATGTGCAGACTCCACATGGAGAGTCATCCAAGGCTGGAATTGAACTCGGGTCTCAGGTGCTGTGAGGCAGGGAGGAGAATTGTTGACAGTCTGGGAGCACAGGGGATCCAAACACTGGAGCATGTGTTTAGGGGACAGGTGGGTGTATTCTGTGAGAACTACAAAGGGTCCTGTGACCTTGAAAAGGAGTAAGTTGAAATGGGTGGAGCCCAAGGATCAAAAAAATTTGGGATCCAGCTTGACACAGCAGAGGTTTAAAAGCTTGGACTTTGCAGCAATCTGGTCACATTCTGACACGGCCTAGCACCTTTGACGCTAAATGAAAAGCAAAAGGATTGGGCGTTGACTCTGTTAGCCACTTGTGGACTATCAAGACCTGCCCCTGCCTTCATCCACTCCTGACCAATGCAAAAACCCACAGGTATGCATTTTTTTAGTAAATTTGCCAAATTACCTCATAAAACACTCACATGTTCATTTCATACAGATTGACGATATTCTAAATTTAAATCAGATGATCCAGGAACAATGATTCAGAAGGGAAGTGGTTTTAGACTATGAGTGGAATTTTGAGTCTGCGTTAACTGTCAGCGCAAACAGTGATGGCGCAAAATCCGGTGAGAGTTGGGAAACAAGACTTAAATCTCGGCACTGGGGGTGGAGATGGGCGTTGGTTTGCTGCTCACAGGGCTTACTGGGCTTTCTTTGTTGTGAATCTCTAGGTCTTCAAAGAATCTGGTGCCTGCTATGTAATTAGCGCTCCTCAGGTAATCCTTGCTGTTGTCTAAGCGATGTATCCTCGGAGGGATTGCCTGTCCAGAGTGGCACCTGGAAGTAGCTGGGAATGGGTAAATTCAAAGGATCAGCACAGGAAGTGACTGTGACGTTCCAGGATGGGGGGGTCCAGTGAAACACCAGACTGCATGGGCAGTGTGGGGGGACTCTGACATGGGTGGTGATTAGCTCCAATGAGGACAACAGGAGGATGACGGGCGCAGTCACATTGATCCCCCTGCCTCAGTGTGTAAAGTGTAACTTCAGGACAGGAGCTATGGATCAGCAATGCCACTAGTCATGGAGTCCAGGCTCTCAGCGATGTAACCATGGGTGACTGACTGCTCAAAATGAAGGGCATGTTTGATGTGAAACCCACAAGAGCTGGGAGAATGAAGATGGAATCATGAAACTGACTGCAAATTGGAGTCTTGAAATGAATCGGGAGTGCCTCACCTGCCACAGGAGGAAACCACTTCCTTAATGACATCCAGGCCCTTCCTTGACAAGTCAATTTTGCCCATTTAGTCAGTATCGTAATGTATCATTCTGTCACTGATTGTCACCCACTAGTTAACCTTTTAGCAGCTGAGCCCCCCAAGCATTGAATTCCATGGCATATATTCACCTTACCATAAAAGAGAGATGACTTGTATTTAGCCCCAAATTCAAAGGGCAAAGGGCAAAGTTGAGTGGGCTCATGTGGAATCACATGACAAATTTGGTGGCAGTGTTTCAGCCCCAGAATGCTTGGGGGAGGCAGTGGGCGAGCAGCACAAGGATCAAGTCAAAACACTCGTACCCTCAGTCCTCAGCATTGAGATTAAGCAGGCCACCATGGCTATACAAGGTAAATGTGCATCTATCAGGTGGAGTTGGGAGAGGCTGATGTGGGGAGATGGCCATTGTGTGAGAGAGGAGAGAGTGACACTCATTGGAAAGGTGCTCACATAAGCGAACATGCAAGGGTGGATGTCACATGTCTTGAGAGGGCTCTGGCTCTGGGGATTGTCAGGGTGCCTCGATGCTCGCATTTGTTTGCTTCCTTTCTGTTTTTGGATTGAAACGATAACGGAGTTTGTCAAGCTGGCATTGCTACTCATTATAGTGGACCAGCAGCAATGACTTCAACATGCAGCTGAATATGAACAGTACCAGTGCCCTGCAGAGGATGGGTAGCAGGACCCGTTGATTTACTGGGTGCGGGGCCACACATGGAGATTGCTCAGAAGAGACACTACCAGCCATGGGTCTACCGGAGGAGAGCATTATAGCTCCAGATATTGGAGATCCAGTGCTGGAGACAATTGGATCTGTGCCCAAGGATGGTGGATCACCTGTACCAGATGATGCAGGAGTTGGCATCACATAGGGCTTAGAGGTCATCCATCAACTGTTGCCCTGAAAGTTCCAGTGAGCTGAACCTTATGCCAGTGGTTTGTTTCAGGGCTGCCCAGGTGATCGTGGATGCTGCCAGGCCTGTTGAGTATTTCCAGCAATCTTTGTTTCTATTTCAGATTTCCAGCCTCCACAGTATTTTGTTTTCGTTTTACTTACTTTTGCCAGAGCCCTCTT
This sequence comes from Carcharhinus amblyrhynchos, assembly GCF_965287045.1. NCBI lineage: Eukaryota > Metazoa > Chordata > Chondrichthyes > Carcharhiniformes > Carcharhinidae > Carcharhinus > Carcharhinus amblyrhynchos. Next base: position 16,836,905 of record NC_137335.1, read on the forward strand.
TATGTGTACTGTGGTAGTGTGATCCCTTTAAGGGGGTGTTCCCTGAGGGCCATATGATCAGATTGGACCCCATGGAGTGTCAGGGGAGAAGCTGAACCTATCGGGAGCAAGGGTGTGTATCCCCGGTTGGGTAGGATCCTCAGTTGGAGCTAGAGAGGAGTGTTAATCTGTCTGACCCTATTAGTGTAAATACATTGTGAATAAATTGATTTATTACATGTAGGTTGGCTTGTTGAGTTCTCTTGAAAGATAGCACTCTTTGATCTCCCACCTACTGTTGGCCAGTTTCCCCCCATCCCCACACACCCACTGTTGATTGTTAACTGGCTGCAGGTAGCAAAGTCATTGAGCATCCACTCACCTGTGAGGCTATGGGAGCCATTTTAGATCCTAAGGTTGAGACTTCCTTTCTTTAGAGTAAAACTCAACCCACTAACTCTCAATTCCTCAACAAATGAGGGAAGTAAACCTTTCTACCTCAAAATCAAACTTTACCAATGCATGTGAGGAAATTTTACGATTTATACATTCTCAGAATGCATAATTCTGGTTGAAAGGGCTTTTCAGTGGGGCTAAATACTCCAAGTGCAGACTTTTGAGTCAGCCTGAACCTTTGCAGTAAATACTTTCATAGAATTGTAAAATCCTAAGTGCAGAAGGAGGCCACTCAGCCTATCAAGTCTGCACCATCCACAATCCCAACTAGGCCCTATCTCCATGTATTTACCCTAGCTAGTCACTAAGAGGCAATTTAGCATGGCCAATCCACCTAACCCGCACATCTTTGGACTGTGGAAGGAACACAGTAAGAAGCCTGCCAACACCAGGTTTAAGTCCAACCGATTTAGTTGATAGTAAACTCACAAGCTTTCGAGTGAGTTTACTATCAAATAAATCGGTTGGACTTAAACCTGGTGTTGTCGGGCTTCTTACTGTGTTTACCCCAGTCCAACGCTGGCATCTCCACATCTGTGGAAGGAAACCAGAGCACCTGGAAAAAACCCGAGCAAACATGGGGGAGAATGTGCAGTGTCTATACAGACTGTGACCCAAGCTGGGAATCAAACCTGGGTCCCTGGAGCTGCGAGGCAGCAGTGTTACGCACTGTGCCACTGCTTCATTGGAAGAGATGAAAAGGCAAAGCAATTGGTGGGTCCTGTGAAGTATGTAACTTGTCAAAGTTTTCTGTAATTGCAAAACTGTCTCCAGTTTTTTTGAGTGATTGAATCATATTATCCACAAACCACAATGGATAAATAAACTGATATAAAATAGGACTTGACATTTTTAGCTTATTGCTCTTCTGAATGTTGGCAAATTACATCCATGTTAAATGCTGACAAAGTATGACTTAAAATTGTTAATAAAGGTTTCTGGGCTGGAAGTTTTTATTATAAAAAGCTAAGCCTTCTCCCATAGTATTATGGGGAGTGAGGGTGGGGGGGCAGACCACGTTTAGTCTAGTTTGTTTATTAGCGTCACATATGGGTTTACATTAACACTGCAATGAAGTACTGTGAAAATTCCCTAGTCGCCATGTTCTAGTGCCTGTTTGGATACACTGAGGAAGAATTTAGCATGGCCATTGCACCAAACCAGCACATCTTTCAGACTGTGGGAGGAAACCGGAGCACCCAGAGGAAACCCACACAGACACGGGAGGAACATGCAGACTCCGCACAGCTAGTGACCCATACCAGGAATTGAATCTGGATCCCTGGCGCTCTGAGGCAGCGCTGTGCCACGGTGCTACCCAATGTGCTGGATTGGGTTATTTGCTTGACTTTAGCAAAATGACTTGTAACTCCCCTCCTTATTCTCTCTGTAAGCATGGTGAAAATTGACAAAGGAAAATATTGCAAGGAAAGGAGGATGAAAATGAGTCTAATTGGATAGCTCTTTCTCTCTCTCAAGCCAAGGCAGGCAATATGGGCTACGTGGCCTACTTATTGCACGATGATTCTTGATTTGAACTGGAGTGCACAGATCAGAAAATCCAGTCTCTAACGATCACAGAATTAAAGTTTATTTATTAGTGAGGGAGAATGTAGCGCGGCCAATGCACCTAAACAGCATGTCTTTCGGTCTGTGGGAGGAAACCAGAGATTCTGGAGGAAACCCACAAAGTGACCAAAGCTGGGAATTTGACCAGGTCCCTGGTGCTGTGGGCAGCAATGCCAACCACTGTATAGAGTCATGGAATCCTACAGTGCAGAAAGAGGTCATTCAGCCCATCGAGTCTGCACCGACCACAATCCCACCTCAGCTCTATCTCCATATCCCTACATATTTACCCACTAATCCATGCATCCCAGGACACTAAGGGGCAATTTAGAATGGCCAATCAACCTAACCCGCACATCTTCGGACTGTGGGAGGAAGCCAGAGCACCCGGGGAAAACCCACGCAGCCATAGGGAGAATGTGCAAACTCCATAGAGTCACCTGAGCCAGGATTTGAACCCAAATCCCTGGATCTGTGAAGCAGCAGTGCTAACCACTGTGCTACCGTGCCATACTGTACCATCATGCCACTTGCATATAATCTTCAAGTGAAATGAGGCTGGAAAGAGAATTTAGTCAAAGGTTAGCCCCATTCTAACTGCATACGCCTGACTGGACAATTCAGTGCTGTACTGAGGGCAGTTGCAATGCCACCAAGCTCCAACCTTTCAGTTACAATATTAAAAATGGTGTGTGTGTGTGAGAGAGAGGGAAAGCGAGAACATGGTCCATAATGGGAGTTGCAACATTTGGTACTTGAACTCAGTTTAAAGCTTACGGGAAACTTCCAAACTGATGAAAGTGTCAAACAGGAAAAGACCAGCATAGTCCATCCAATCTGCTCCACTTTATCACAATGTTACATTGAATTTCATCAGATCTACAATACAGAACAAGGCCATTTGGCTCTATTGTTCTGTGTTGTTATTTATGCTCACAATCCTCTCTTCATCTCATCTTATTAGCATATCTTTCTATTCCTTTCTCTCTCATGTGCTTATCTTGCTTTTTCTAACAAGCATCAATTCTATTTGCTTCCTGCTCCTTGTGGCTAGGCATACCACATGCTGATTGCTCTTTGGATAGTTTCTCCTAAATTCTTTATTGGATTTATTAGTGACTATCTTATATTTATAAACTCAAATGTTGATCTCCCCACATTTTCTCCACATCTACCCGATGAAACCCTTTAATTATCTTAAGGATATCTATTTGGTCACATCTCAGCCGTCTCTTTCTCTAGAGAATAGACCTCCTGCTGTTAGACCATGTCCTGATCTTTCTAATCTCTGTCCAAGTATCATCCTTTTAAATCTTTTTACATCCTCTCCAATACCTATCATTTTCACTATATGGAGGCCTGAACCATGTGTGGTCTGATCAATAAGGCTCCATACAACTTTCTGACAAAGAAAATTACACACAGGAACAGGCCCTTTGGCCCTCCAAGCTTGCACTGACCATGATGCCCATCTGAACTAAAACCCCCTACTCTTTTGGGGACCATATCCTTTGCTTCCCATCCTATTTCTTTCATGGAATCATAGATTCCTACAGTGCAGGTAGAGGCCATTCAGCCCATCGAGTTTGCGTCGACCACAATCCCACTCAGGCCCTATCCCCACAATCCCATCCATTTAACTTAGCTAGTTCCCCGACACTAAGGGGCAATTTTGCTTGGCCAATCCACCTAACCTGCACATCTTTGGATGGTGGGAGGAAACCCACACAGACATGGGAAGAATATGCAAACTTCACACAGTGACTCAAGGCTGGGAATTGAACCCCAGTCCCTGGAATTGTGAAGCATTAGTACTAATCACTGTGCCACCCTATTCATGTATTTGTCCAGACGTCCCTTAAAAGTCACTATTGTGTCTGCTTCCACTACCTTCCCTGGCACCAAGTTCTAGGCACCGAAAATCCTGTGTGTAAAAGAGTCATCCAGACTCAAAACATTGGCTCTATTCTCTCTCCACAGATGTTGTCAGACCTGCTGAGATTTTTCAGCATTTTCTGTTTTTTGTTCCATAAAAATTTCATCTGTTTCTTACTGTTTTTTCGTTCTAGCCCCCTAGAAATGAATCCATTGGTTGAATTATTTAATGCCTTATTGACCTGTCTCTGCTTCTGGTGACGTATCTAATTTCCTGGGAAGGGTGAAAAAAAGATACAAATAAAAACTTAGGCCAATCAGGTGTAAAAATCTGGAAAGCTTCTCTCTGACCTTGTAGATGTACTATCATGTCAGTCAGCTATAAAACAAGCTGCACTTAAGATGTTTAATGTAACAAAATACTCAACATACAAAGAAAAGCCTAGGAGAGGAGCTAACTAGATTCAATATAAGTTTTAAAAAATGGCATTGATAAACTAATGAGATTAAAGATAGACAAACTCCCAGGATTCAATGGTCGAATCATTACCATGTCACGATCTTCTCAAATTGGGGCGGCACGATGGCACAGTGGTTAGCACTGCTGCCTCACAGCACCAGGGACCTGGGTTCAATTCCCGGCTTGGGTCACTGTCTGTGTGGAGTTTGCACACTCTCCCTCTGTCTGTGTGGATTCTTCTGGGTTTTCTGGTTTCCTCCCATAGTCCAAAGATGTGTGGGTTAGGTGGATTGGCCATGCTAAATTGCTCCTTAGTGTCAGGGGGGGAATAGCCATGGTAAATGCATGGGGTTATGGCAATACAACCTGGGTGGGATTGTGTTCAGTGCAGACTTGATGGACCGAACTCAAAAATTAGAATTTTTAAATTGAAGCAGAATTGGACTCAAACTGTATGTCAGCAAGTACACAGGATGATGGGCAAACAGGAGTTGCTGACAGTGAGGATGCAGGAAGCAGAGTTTTGATTCATCTGAAATTTAGACGTTGGAAGGCAGGAGGCCAACGAAGAAAGCTATGTAAAATGTCTATTTTGAACGGGCGGTACGGTGGCAGAGTGATTAGCACTGCTGCCTCACAGCGCCAGGGACGCAGGTTCAATTCTGGCCTCAGGTGTGGAGTTTGCACTTTCTCCCTGTGTCTGCAAGGGTTTCTTCCAGGTTCTCTGGTTTTCTCCCACAGTCCAAAAATCTGCAGGTTAGGTTGATTGGCTATGCTAAATTGCTCCTTAGTTTCAAGGGGATTAGTAGGGTAAATATATGGGGTTAAGGAGATAGGACCTGGGTGGGATTGTGGTCGGTACAGACTCAACGGGCCAAATGGCCTCCTTCTGTACTGTAGGGATTCAATTATTCTATGACAAATTCACAGGGCAGAAGAAAATGCACTGAGGCAGAGCTGGAGATGGGTGACGTAAAGGAAATGGACGATGTTGTTTGTCCATCGTTGTCGATGAGGACCTCGACACCATTAGTCATTTTGAGGCTGGATGCGATGTGTCCGAAGATGATTATCAGGTCAATTTGGGCACGGAATGTCCTGGCACATATTGGACAGACTTGCATAGGCACTGTAGTCGTTGCGCCTCAGGACTTGCACAGCTCGCGCTTAAGTTGTGCTTCAGCAATGCACTTTGCTTTGCAAGCTTGACACAGCCCTTGTGGATGAGGCAGCGCCAGGTAGGACGGTTTTATGCCAGCATTTCCCAGGTGATCGTGTCTATGTTAAGTGACTTCAGGGAGGCCTTGAGTGAGTCTTTGTAATGTTTCTTCTGCCCTCCACGCGAGTGTCTTCCAGCAGAGAGTTCCCCAAAAAGGAGCTGCTTGGGTATGCGCTCGTCTGACATACGGATGACATGACCTGCCCAGTGGGTCTGCGCTCTCATCAGCAGTGTGTGGACTGATGGTAGACTTGCTCTGGAGAGAACTTGAGTGTCTGGTACTTTGTCTTGCCATCTGATGCATAATATTCTGTGAAGACAAGTCATGATTGAGCTGTCTTGCATGCCTTCAATACACAGTCCATGTTTCACAGGCATACAGGAGGGTAGTGAGTACCATGGCGCTGTAGACTTTCAGTTTTGTTGCTAGGCTGATTCCTTGACGTTCCCATACAGTGGAGCACAGTCTACCAAAAGCAGAACTTGCCTTTGCTATTCTGCAGTTAACTTCGGTATCAATAGTCACTGTTTGGGAGAAGATGCTGCCAAGATAAATGAACTGGTCCACTGCCTGTAGTTTCTGCCCTTTGATTGAGATTATGGGTTCTGTATGTGGTGCATGAGGAGCAGGCTGGTGCATGACTTCGGTCTTTTTAATGTTGATGGTGAGTCCAAAGTTGTCACAAGCCATGGAAAATTTGTCCATGCTGACTTGCATCTCTGGCTCTGAGCCAGCATGCAGGGCGCAGTCATTGGCAAAAAGGAAGTCTCTCAGAACAGTCTCCTTCACTTTGGTAACAGCTTGAAGTCTCCTCAGGTTGAAGAGCTTCCCAACCACTCTGTACTTGAGGCTGATTCCAGCAATACTGTCCTGGAAAGCATCATTCAGCATGACAGTAAACGTCATGCTGAACAGTGTGGGTGCAAGCACATAGCCCTGTTTGATGCCACTGGTGACTGGGAATGCCTCAGAGGATTCTCCGCCATCCAGTACTCTGGCCATCGTGGAACTGGCATACCATCTGAAAATGATAAAATGGAGATGGAAGGTGGTAGTCTCTGTGATGAAAAGGATATGGGCTTTATCTGATCACTCACAGTCTGTGGACTTTTGAGTGAACGCTAACTCTTTCTGATAACTGTGGGAGGTCAGAACTCAACAGGAGTGCCAGTTGTTGCTGCTTGGACTTTGGGAAATCCAGCCCCCCACCACCCCCCCCAAAAGCCAGATGGTCCCACGAGGCTGTCGTCTTTCCATAATGCCTTACTGGGAATACGGTGTCCAGTCAAAATGGATGTGTTAAATTCCACAGTACAATCCTCAAAAACTTATTTTACATTTGTAATACCTTACTGAATTTATAATGCATGCGGAATTAAGGCAATTCACAAACTGATGTAAATTGCTACAGCAAAACCCAAAATCTTTAAGCGAAAGTAACTCCAATCTTGTTAATAGAGAGCAGATGGTGTCAGATACGTCAGAATGTTGGGGGAAAGTTAGAGACTGTACAAGAATTAACAGGCCAAACCATTATTTTAATGTTATTTCAAAAAGATTACAGAAAATTTGATAACAGTATTCTTCTTACCATTCCATTCCTAATTAAAACTGAGGGGGGAAACTTCTTTTTTAAATAATTGTTAATTGAAGGCATGTTAGTCTCTTTTTGGCAGTCATCCCCTTTACTGTAGCTCAGAAAAGATCACCTGGAGATTGTTGGGCATGACCTTATTAGCCGTTCATGCCAAGCTCTTGCTGCAGTGAACTCAGAGTTTGGCACCAAGCCAAATCTCCATTCACTGCAGTGGGATGGGAAAATCCCACCGGTGTGAAGAGTAGTAACACTTCAGACATAGTCTCTGAAGCTCCTCGTAAAGTGGGCGAGGAGAAGTGTGTTAGCAGCAGCGTGCCTTGTTCTCATCCTCTTCAGTCATATCTGTGAGGTTAACATTATCTGGCTCCCTGTTTTCACTCAGATGGATGAAATCACTGGCCAGAATATTCTTCACCAAAAGCTGTGTTGCTTCATCAATGTTTATGTTCTCCTGCAAGGAGAAACAAAGAAGTTCTATTATCATAGAATCGTTACAGTGCAGAAGAACCTTGCCCCTTGCACCTTGGAAAAGATACAGAAAAGATTTATCAGGATGTTGTCTGGTATGGAAATTTCTCCAACATCTCCTTATAGCTAATGCCCACCATATCAGGCAACATCCTGGTAAATCTCTTCTGTACCTTTTCCAAAGCCCCCACATCCTTCTGGTAGTGTGGAAATTAGAATTGAACACTATATTTCAAGTGTGGCCTAATTAAGGTTCTATAAAGCTGCAACATGACTTGCCAATTTTTAAACTCAATGCCCTGGCCGATGAAGGCAAGCATGCCGTCAGCCTTCTTGACTACCTTCTCCGCTTGCATTGCCACTTTCAGTGACCTATGTACACCCAGATCCCTCTGCCTATCAATATTCTTAAGGTTTCTGCCATCTACTATATATTTCCTATCTGTATTGGACCTTCCAAAATGCATTACTTCACATTTCTCCGGATTATCTGCCATCTCTCTGCCCAAGTCTCCAACCGATCTATATCCAGCTGTATTCTCCGACGGTCCTCATCAGTATCTGCAAATCCACCAACCTTTGTGTTGTTCGCAAACTTACTAATCAAACCAGTCATATCTTCCTCCAAATCATTTATCCATATTACAAACAGCAAAGGTCCCAGCACTGATCCTTGAGGAACGCTACTTGTCACAGCTCTCCATTCAGAAATGCATCCTTCTACTGCTACCCTCTGTCTCTATGAAGAAGGTGGCCATTTGGCCCATTGAGTCTGCACCGACAACAATTCCACTGACCCTATCCCCGTAACCCCATGTATTTCCCTACTTATCTCCTTGATACTAAGGGGGGAGTTTTCCCCGTCCTGCTCACCACAGGAATTGTACAGGTTGGGGCAGATGCTGCAAAGGTCCATTGACCTCGGATGGGATTTTCCGGTTTCGGGGCGAGAAAGTCTCACCCTAAGGGGCAATTTAGCATGGCTGCTCAGCTGAACCTGCACATCTTTGGCATGTGGGAGGAAATCGGAGCATCTGGAGGAAACCCACGCAGATTTAGGGAGAACGTGCAAATTCCACATAGACAGACACCCAAAGCCGGAAGTGAACCTAGGTCCCCTGATGCTGTGAGGAAGCAGTGCTAACCACTGTGCCTTCCTTAAACAATTTTTTTAAAATAAGAAAACATTTATGTATTATAATTTGAAAGGCAACATAGAAGAAAGATCAAGGAAATAACTTGTCTTTATGTGGCATCTTGTGTAACCTCAAGAACCAAACCTCTTCACAGTCAATTAACTTCTTGTAGACACTGTTGTAATGTTGCAATAACCAATTTGTACACAGCTAACTCCCACAAAAAACAATGTGATGGTGAGTAGATAAAGCTGCTTTTTTAGTGGTGTTACTTAAGGGATAAATGTTGGCCAGGCCACAGGAGATAACTCACTGTCTGGCTCAGAGACAAGCATGTGGCTCATTGACCATGGCCAACATGGTGGACCAGAAAAATCCTTTATTTCCTACCCCGTCACCGCCTTGAACTTTGTCCTTCCATCCATCATCATAACAGCCCTTACACCATCTCACTTTATACTCTCTACCCCCACCTTAAGCAAGTGCCCGCTCAGATTAATTGGTCTTCATCCACCAACATCAACCAAGCTAGGTCCTCCTTGTATTATTGGCAAAATCTGCAATTTACACAGAAAATATTTCTGTAGCCTCCTTTACCAGGCACACCTTGATGTACGTGGAATGATTTTGGACCCAAGGTGTTAAATTAAAAGGAGACTGTATTAACTTGGCTTCTACTCACCCCAAATTTAGGGGTTTGAGCAGTGATCTAATTGAGGTGCTTAAAATGATGCGACAGGATAGACACAGAGAAATTATTCCCTCTGATAAAAGATAATCCTTTACGGGAGGGAAATCTGCTGTCCCAGTAGGGTCTGGTCTACAGATCCATAGCATGGTATTTGACTCTTAAATGTCCTTTAAATGTTCTAGCAAGCCACTCTGTTCAACAGAAATTCAAGGGCAGCACTGTGGTTAACATTGCTGTCTCATAGCACCAGGGACTCGGATTCGATTCATGGCTTGGGTCACTGACTGTGTGGAGTTTGCATGTTCTCCCTGTGTCTGCATGGGTTTCCTCTGGGTGCTCCGGTTTCCTCCCACACCCCGAAGCTTTGCAGGTTAGGTGGATCGGCCATCCTAAATTGCCTCTTCATGTCAGGGGGATTAGCAGGGTAAATATGTGGGGATAGGGCCTGGTTGGGATTATTGTCAGTGTAGGGTCAATAGGCCGAATTGCCTCCTGCTGCGCTGTAGGGATTCCACGTTTCTCTGAATTAGGGGTGGCCAACAAATGCTGGCCTTGCCAGCCATGTCCACATTCCATGACAGAATATAAAAGAAACAAAGTAGGAGACCTTAAAATTATAGTCAAATTATTTGGGAGGTAGAACAGACCCTTTTCCACATGTAGGATTGCGAGAATCTATAACTCTCCCAAAAGTTATGGATGCAGCAGACCAATTGATTAAGATCACTAGGTCTTTGTTGTGTGAAAGTACTGAGGGATGTGGAGCACTGGTGGGTAAATGGAGATTAGTTGTAATCTGATTGAGGTACAACGGGTAGAATCGTCATTTCCTGCTCTGACAGAAGAGACATGTCTGTCATAGACCAAAATGCCAAGCAGCCTCCCCTAACACCCTCGCTACAAAACCTCAGAACCCAAGTACATGATGGAAATCCGCTGCACGGGTTGAAAAGGGCAGATGCTGTTAATCTCCAGCTCACTTCTGGATAGTTGACACAGTGTGGACGTAATTGTGAAACTCCACTTTAGAAAGATAATTTTCTCTTCCTCTTTTCTCTGGGCCAGGTCTTGATTTAACCTTGTGATTGCCAATCCCACCTCCTCGGCAGCACTCAAATACTCCAGGCACAGCTTCATATAATTGACTTTTGTATTATCCAGAATTTGAGACTTAAAAACATGACCTTTGTGCAGACAGGCACTCTGGAGTGACACTGGCACATACTGCTGACAGTTCCTGTGACCTTTCTGGCCACCCATATGCCCCCCTCTCCTCCATTCCTCCCAACATCTTGAGTAATAGATGCAACCCTCACCTCCTCTCTCACCTTCCAAAACTGCCATAACCCCCATCACTTTGATAACACTCACCACCCACCTGCCCCACAACAGAGCTCAGCACTCAGTCACCCTTCTGTCTCTGCCCTTGCAATAGTTAATTGGCCCTCCAAATCACCCCCGCATCTCAGTGATCTAAGTTTTACATTTATTTATTAGTGTCACAATAAAGCTTATATTAACACTGCAATGAAGTTACTGGGAAATACCCTCCTCACCACACTTGTTCGGATACACTGAGGGAGAATTTAGCATGGCCAATGCATCTAACCAGCACATCTTTTGGACAGTGGGAGGAAACTGGAGGCAGACATGGGGAGAATGTGCAGACTCCGCACAGACAGTGACCCAAGCCAGGAATTGAACCCAGGTCCCTGGTGCTGAGAGGCAGCAGTGCTAACAACAGTGTCACCCATTGGGTACTCCTCTGAATCGCTGCCCACATAACCACAGTTTTGTGACTCTTCTCTTATTTATTCCCAATATGAATAGTTTTGGGGCTTTCTTTGTTACATTGAAGGTGCAGACTAATTGCTGTTGTTTTTTTTGCACATTACGAATAGTTTTGAAACTCTAACAAGATGAAGACGTTGAAGGCTAATTAGTGAAATGACAGGAATGGAAGCAAGCAGGGTGAGGCAACTGTTGAGGAAATGTCAGATTATTTAATTGGAGTTGAAATGCACTTTGCTTTTTAAAAAGTTCATTGTTCTGCTGTTACCTCAACAGTGACAGGGTAACACCAACAGCAAGAAGCAAGACAGATTTGCACTAATGTAGCAGCTTTCACGGCCTTAAGATGTGCTGTTGATGAAGTATAGGAAATGTGCTGTCCAGTTTGAGCACAATAAGGTTCCTTTGTAAGAAAATCGTGAGGTATGGTACGGTAACCATTCTGAAGAGTTGGATGCAAGACTTCCAACTGAATATACCAGGTTAGGAGACCCAAGTGAAACTGTAGAGGGGAAGTAATAGCCTTGGTGGCTATAGAAGACATTACTTCAATTATACACAATGAACGGTAGGGAATACAGAGGACCGGCAGAATCTTGGGGTACCGTCCAAAGGTCTCTGAAGGCAGCAGGACAGCTGCATAAAGTGGTTAAGGCAGCAAATGGGATACTTGCCTTTATTAGCCAAGGCACAGAATATAACAGCAGGGAGATTATGATGGAGCTGGATAAAACTCTTACTAGGCCACAGCTGGACTACTGTGTGCATCTGGGTCATCGCACTACAGGAAGGATGTGACTGCACTAGAGAGGGTGCAGAGGAGATTCACCAGGATGTTGCCTGAGCTGAAGCATTTCAGCTATGATTAGAGGTTGTTTTGTTTTGCAGAGAGGTTGAAAGGCTGGCCTTTAAAATGTTGCAGTCGTTTGCAAACAATTCTTTCTGTTGAACAGTAACTCGCCCAGCTCGGAGTAAATAGGGCATGCAGGCAAGAGAAAGGGGCATGTTTTACCACTTAGAAACATAACTATAAATAACCAATGGCAATAAATGAAATGGCACATCTCAATGATTTTAATTTCTTGCATTTTCTTAAAAGTTGTTAATGAATGGTATTGTTTTCCTTAGAGTGGAGAAGGCCGAGGTGGGACCTGATCAAGGTGTACAAAATAATGAGGAACATAGGGTAGAAAGGAAGAAACTTTCCCCTTAGGGGAAGGGTCAATACCCAAGGGGCATAGATTTAAGGGAAGGGATTTAGAAGGGATTTGAGACAAAACCTTTTCACACAAAGGGTAGTGAGAATCTGGAACTCTGCCTGAAAAAGAGGGGTGGAGCTAGGAACCCTCACCACATTTAAGAAGCATTTGAATGAGTACTTGAAACACCATAGCATACAGGCTACAGACCAAGTGCTGGGAAATGGAATTGAGATAAGTGCTTGATGGCTGGTGCTGACATGATTGGCCGAAGAGCCTCTTTCTGTGCTGCAAAACTCTATGACTCTATGATAAGATGAGAGGTTAACAGGCACTCAAACCTATTGGGTAGAATTATGAAGTTGCAAAGGGTATAGATATATGCTGGAAGTTGTGTACAGGCTCATGGTAGTAGCTGAGAAGCAATAACATGTATAAACGCTAAGATTAGACAAGCATACAGCCTAGGCAAAGGTGGGGAGAGTTTAATGTGAGGTGTTAACTTTCGTATAGATTGGCATAAGCAGACTAGCACATGTCAGGGTATTTGACATTTCAAAAAGACAGGAAGAAAGGAGAAGTTAGGAGAACTCTGAGAATAAGTAAGATCAATGCAGCAGTAAGAAATGATCTTAGTTCAGAAAGTCTTGACTCACTTGAGGCATTCAAAAAGGCATTAGATGATTACTGGAGTGGAATCGTATTTAGGGGTACGGGGAAGGGACAGGAGGATGGCACTAAGTCATGACGCTCATTTGGAGAGAGGTGCTGACACGATGGGTCAAATGGCCTTCTTCTGCCCCTGTAACAATTCTGTGATCCTGTGAAGGTAAGAGCTCATGGTGTTGGCAGATACATTAGAATGAATAGAGGATTGACTAACAAGAAACTAAGTAATTTTCAATGCGACAAACCAGTGGAGCTCCATCGGGATTAGTGCTGAGGCCTCAATTATTTATGATCAACATTAATGACTTGGATGATAGGACTTACTATTTTGCAGCCAGATTTGCTGATGATACAAAGATTGGTAGGAAAGCAAATTGTGAAGAGGATACAAAGAGTCTGCAAAGGGTTCAATGAATGGGGAAATGGGAGTGAGTATCATATGGGAGAATTTGAGATTGTCCACTTTGGCAGAAAGAATAGAAGAGCAGAATATTATTAAAATAGAGAACAACGGCAGAATGCTGAAATACAGCAAGATCTGGGTATCCTCATACACTAATCAAAAACACTACCATGCAGGTATAGTGGGCAAATGGAATGTTACCCTTCTTTACAAGCAGGATGGAATATAAAAATAGTCTGTACTGGACATTGGTGAGATGACACCCAGAGTACCATGAAGATTTCACTTAAGGAGAGACCATAGAAACCTACAGTGCAGAAGGAGGCCATTCGGCCCATCAAGTGTACACCGGCCACAATCCCATGCAGGCCCCATCTCCATAACCCCATGCATTTACCCTAGCTAATCACCCTGACACTGAGGGGCAATTTACCATAGCCAATCCACTTAACCCACACATCTTTGGACTGTGGGAGGGAACTGGAGCACCCAGAGGAAACCCACCCAAGATATTCTTGAACTGGAAGGAGTTCAGAGATGGTTCACCAAGCTGATTCCTGGGATGAAAGGATTGTCTTACAAGGAAAGGCTGAGTAGATTGAGCCAAATTGCTTGGAGTTCAGACGAATGAGAGGTGACCTTATTAAATTAGATTGAGGGGTTTGACAGGGTAGATGCTGACAGCATGTTTTTTCTCATGAAGGAATCTAGAGCAAGGAGGTATAGTTTAAAAATAAGGCGTCTCCCATTTAAGATGGAGATAAGGAGGAATTTCTTCTCTCAGAGGAGTGTTAGTGTTTAGAATGCTCTGCAACCGAGAACGGTGGGTGAAATGGTGGCACACTGTCACCTCACAGCACCGGGGACCGTGGTTTGATTCCTGGCTAGGGTGAATAGTTTTCTGAAACAATGGCCGGAATGCTCCCATGTTGTCCGCGACAGGAGTTGGAGAGGGCTGCAGGCGGACCAAGTAAAGGTCCACTGACCTGAGGCGGGATTCTCCGGTTTTCAGGCAATAGGGCTGGAAAATCCCACCCAATATATCCTAGGGCCATCAAAGAGGCAGCCATTTTAGATTTAGTGATGGGTAATGAGCCAGATTTTGTTAAAAGCCAGCTGTGTATTAACAGTGATCGTAATCTAATCAAATTCCATGTAGAGTTTAAAAGGGAGGAAAATGAAATAGTTACAAAGATTCTAGGTGTAGTTAAGGTCGACTTCAAAGGAAACAGAGACTGCCCACAGTAAACTGGACAAATGGGCAAAATGCGAGATCAGTGGAAGGAAATCAAGCAAAGGATTTGTGACACAGAATCAATTTATATCCCTAAAGTTCAACTTGCCAAAAAAGACAGCCACGGACAACTGGTAAAAGACAACATAAAACTGAGAAAAAAAACCAGACAAAACTGCAAAAAGCACAGATCCATTCACCGGTGAATGGGCAAGTTACAAAGAACGACAAAAAACAGGAAGGATTACAAAATGTGAGTCTGAGAAGAACTTGCAAGTAATATCAAGTTGAACCCTGCAACATTTGCTTGTTCTTGAACCTGATTATAATGTGGGCCCCTGAAAACTAAAAACGGCAATGTTGTTAATGTAAATAAGGAAATGGTTGAAATATTCTTCTGCTTCAACACTTGCAGAAGAGGTCAGCATGCCAGACATCCCAAGGAGATTGTTATTGATTCAAGGACAGGGGATCAAGAAAGTTATTGTAAGCTAGTTAACAGTAACGGAAAAATTATACTTTGACAAAGGCACCCTGCACAGATCCATTTTGGGCCCTCGACGTTTCACTCTATTAACGGTGGGATAGGAATACACATATCCAAATTTGCCAGTGACACAAAGATAGGTTGTCTTGCAATGAGTGTAGGTGGAAGAATTAAATTACAAAAGGATATTGCAAGACTAAGAATGCGCAAAGCTGTGACAATTGAATTTCAATGCAGGCAAATGTGAAGCTATCCATTTGGACCTAAAAAAATGGAACAGGGCATGTTCTAAGTAAACATCTGGGACAAAACCACTCTTCAAATTCTGGACTCTAATACTACCTCAATATTAATTGTTCCACCACTGGTGGCTCTGATTCCATTGCTTATGCACCAAGTTCTGGGATACCCTCCTCACACCTCTCCACCTCTGTATCTCACTTTACTTCTTTAAGACCTTAAAGCCTGCCTCTTTGACCAAGTCTTCTGACCTATTATCTCCTTTTGAGTCAGTGTATTATTTTGTTGTATAATGCTTCTGTGAAATGCCTTGCTATGTTTCATTACGATAAAGGTGTTATATAAATATAGGTTTTATTGCTGTTGTTAAAAACTTGGAAATGTTGGAGGTCCAGGTACACAGATCATTAAAATATTTATGGAAGCACAGAATTGTTACAGTGCAGAAGGCCATTTTGCCCATCGTGTCTGCACTGACTCTCCAAATCAGCATTGTAACTTTGTGCCATTCCCCTGCCTTTTCCCTGTATCCCGCACATTTTTCTATTAAAATAACTGTCCAATGCCCTCTTGAATGCCTCGACTGAACTTGCCTTCACCACATACCCAGGCAGTGCATTCCACACTCGAGCTACTCACTGTGTGAAAAAGATCTTTTCTCACATCACATTTGCTTCTTTTCCTAATCATTTTATATCTGTGCCCTCTTGCTCTTGGTCCTTTTACGAGAGGGAATAGTTTCTCCCTGTCTGTTCTGTCCAGTCCCCTCATCATCTTGAATATCTCTATTAATTCTCCTCTTAGTCTTCTTCTCTCCAAGGAGAACAGTCCCAACCTCTCCATTCTATCTGCCTAACTGAAGTTTCTCATTCCTGGAACCACCCTTGTAAGCCTCTTCTGTACTTTCTCCAGTGCGTACACATCCTGCCTATAGGATGGCGCCCAGAATTGTATACAATACTCCAGCTGAGAGGTACAGAAAATAATCAAATGACTTAAGGAACAATGGCCCTTAAATTGTTGTGACTATCCGGTTTGTGGATTAGGTTAATATCTTAGAAGTAATGCTTAGTTCTGGCAGGATTATTGTTACGAAAGTAAGCTGTGATGACATATAATTATTTTTTTTTAAGTTTCAGGAGAATGTTTGAAGTTTCAGATTTATTCTGCATGCAGTCAGTGTGTCTGGGGAACATTTAGCTCAGGTATTGTGAAAGCATGACAATTACTCAATTTTAGCCTTGCAAGAGTTTACTTTGATAAAGCTAATTGACTTTTGTTTACACAAAAGATCCCCTGGTATTTGTTTTGATTAAGTTGGTTGACAGAATCATGTGGTTACTGTGCAGTGTTGGATATGTAGCAGAGAGAAGCTCACCACCACCTTCTCAAGGGAAATGAGGGATTGGCAATAGATGTTGGCCTCGCTCAGCAATGCCGACATCTTGTAAATGAATTTTTTAAAAAAGGCATGCAAAGAAGTGCAGTCTGGAGAGATATTTGTTTGGGAGTTGGAACTAAACTAGTTAAAAAGAATTCAGTGAACCCTGAAAGGTTACATCATCTTGGGGATTGATGGAGCTTAAGCAGGTTCTCTAATTTCAATGTACCTGAGTGTTCTGCAGCGGGAGCTTGTTGTAAGGAAGCTCCAAGCAATTAGTGCTCAGAGAAGGCCTGAGGGCATTTATTGCTCGGTATGGCTGGGTGACTGGAGTTTGAAGAAATCTAGGAGCAGTATCATCCTGTTGAAATGGTCTGCAAAAGAATTGGAAGTGAGCTCGTAATTAGAGGCAGCTTTGTGAAACCCATGGAATGCAGTCTCAGGAGAGGAGATTGAACCTTTGGGAGATGAGCAGTTGTTGAGGCAGTCCAAGCTGGAGCAGTATTTAAGGGAATCCAGAGGCTAAATTTTGGAAGTGAAGCATTGAATTCCTGTGTGAGGGAGACAGAATTTTGCTCAGTGGTCACTGGCATCGGAGTAGGTTTCCGAAAAATCTATTGGATCGGTCTTGGTCACAAGTGCCAATTAATGTGCATGTGATGTGTTCAACCACAGTTTGCTCGTTAATTTGTACTTACCTCATGTTAGAGCATAAGATAGATATTGTAGATTATTTCACTTTTCTGACTTTGTACCATACAGGGTGGTAAGCATTGCTGCCTCACAGCACCAGGGACCTGAGTTTGATTCCCTGCTTGGGTCACTGTCTCTATTGAGTCTGCGCATTCTCCATGTGTCTCTTCTGGGTGCCCTGATTTCCTCCCACAGTCTGAAAGACATGCTGGTTAGGTGCATTGGCCATGCTAAATTTTCCCTCAGTGTACCCAAACAGGCGCCAGAGTGCGGCGACTCAGGGGTTTTCACATTAACTTCATGTAAGCCTACTTGTGACTAATAAAAAAAACTTTAAAGTTTAATTTGTTGTTTAACACCAAGGCATCCTGTGTCTTTATTCTCCCTGTGGGTTACAAGGTTTTCAAAGTTTTTCTGCATTAAACAAATCTGAACCAGATCATAATGTCTAGAGGACTAGAACACACAGGAGCAGATATCATGTATCAGCTGGCTAGACAATGCCTTGGTTAGACCACACCTGAATATACTATTAATAATTCTGGGCATTAAACCTGAATGAGGATCTATTGGCCTTGGAGGGAACGTAGCATAGATTTACTAGAAGTGTGGCTTAATGATCAGCACAGATTTAACTTTTAATTAATTTGGCAAAAGATCATCAATCAAGCAAACCTGATTTTTGGTGAAAGTTGTTTTTTCACTACACTCGGATTTCTGGTGGTCACGTGGGCCTGGAACTTATCAAAGGACACAAGGCATCAGATATAATAGCTCGCCCTTGGCAGGAGGAGCTTTTCACAGATTTTTGGAGCCAGTATTCCTAATCTGGGCATTGGAATGTAAACAATATGCATTTAAGGGGTCTAGATATGGTGAGGTTTGGAATGACCAATACCACTACCTTGGCTCTATTTGATTGGCCTAATCGAATGATGCAATTGGGTTTCTGATTAATTAATTGGCTGATTGCCAAGGAACTTTTGGAGTTTTAACGATGCTAACACAAAGCGGTTGTTCAGAAGGCAGCGTGAAGAACCCGGCGACCAAGCTCACAAGGAGAGACGTCTGGAATGAGAGGAGAATAAAGGACTGTCCCATGCGACAACAAAATCCTGGCCAGGTTTTAATTGCAAGTGGAAATCAACCTGAAGTTGAGTAAAGTAACAGATGGTGAGTATTTGGTTTATGCATCACAAGTATTTACTGTTGTTGAAGTAGCCACAGAATAAAGGAAATTGTATTTAAGTATTTAAAGTCGACTTTGCATCATTATTCGCTACAGAGGTTAAAACACACAGGTTTGTATAACAAATGAAGTCTGGACTGCAAATGTTAAGTTATGAAGAGAGCTTAAACAAACTGGGATTGCATTCCCTGGAATTTAGACTGTCAAGGAGAGATTTAACTGAAGCTTTCAGGGGAAAACACATGGTGCCATGAATGCTGAATTTTGCAATTATAATTTATATTTTAAAGTAAAGGAGATAGTTTGAAAGGGGAGTGTTGGATTCCTGGCAATCATCTCATTTCTGAGAAGTACCCCTTGTAACCTAGATTGCTATGGAGTTGAACTGGAAGGGAAACGAGACAAATAGAAGCTAATTGGAATGTCAGATTGCTCCTGGTGTTTTGTAACAACTTGGACGAGAACAGAGAACAAGCACATTAGATCTCCCGGGGAAGAAGCAAAGAGAATTCTCATAGAAAAGATTAGTTCAGAGACTGAGAAATGGAGCTGTGAGTAACTGTGGGTTTTCCAACCGAAGGAGTGTGGAACTGAGACTGTGAAATTGTGGGCGTCAGACCGCTGAGGTGGGATGTCATTGGCACAGCTGGTGAAGGAGATCAGAAGAACTGACTACAGCAGCAAGTGTTGTGCAGATTGGGAATTGTGTGCCATTGTACCATGAAACTTCTGTGGTCAGATGGTAAAGTTTATTTATTAGTGTCATATGCAGGCTTGCATTAACACTGCAATGAAGTTCAGGTATACTGAGGGAGAATTTAACATGATCAATGCACCTAAGCAGCACCTCTTTCAGACTGCGGGAGGAAACCAGAGCACCTGGAGGAAACTCACACAGACACAGGGAGAATGTGCAAACTCTACTCAGACAGTGACCCAAGCTGGGAATTGAACTCGGGTGCTATGAGTCAGCAATACTAACCACTGTGCTACTGACAGGAACACCTATCCTAACACTGTGCAAATTGAAAAAAGGGAACTGCTACTTTGAAAATAATGGGGTGATATATAATGGAAACAACATGGATCTTACCAGCTGGACAGCTAACAAATACCCTTACATATTTTCTTTGGGGAAGACCACCCTCTGCCGAGGGTAGGTGCTACACTTAATGGGCTGAGCCTTTGCCAGGAAATCCCAGGCTGAGAGGTGCTAGCTAATTAAAAGGTGGCAGCTCTTCAATGATCAGCAGCGCCACTAGGGAGACAGAGGCTGTTACTTCCTTCACCAGAGACCTAAAATTGCATGGACCCTGGATGGACCTGGGCACAGGGCGGAGAGTGGGGGTGGGGGCAGGGGCAGGGGTTTAGATTATGGGAGGGGATTGTGGGGTGTGTGGGAGGAAGGGAAAGGGATCAGCATGGTCAGAAAGGTGACTCAGTGGGCACCCCTTCCTGATACTGGGTCTCTCGCAGTGAATGCGATCACTGTCACCTAGAGAGGTAGTGTTCGATAGACTAGCAGGACTGATGGTGGACAAGTCCCCAGGACCAGTTGGAATGCATCCCAGGGTTCTGAAGGAAATGGCAGACGTGATAGTGGATGCCTCAGTGATTATTTTGCAAACCTCGCTGGATTCCGGGGAAGTGCCGGAAGATTGGAAAACGGCTAATGTTATGCCACTGTTTAAAAAGGGTAGCAGGCAAAAGGCAGGGAATTATAGGCCAGTTAGTTTAACATCTGTTGTAGGAAAAACGCTTGAATCTGTCATCAAAGAAGAAATAGCGAGGCACCTTGAGAAGAATTGTTTGATAGAGCCGATGCAGCATGGATTTGTTAAGGGGAAGTTGTGTCTGACAAATTTATTGGAATTCTATGAGGATGTGACTAGTGCGGTGGACGGAGGGGAACCGGTGGATGTGGTGTTTCTCGATTTTCAGAAGGCGTTTGATAAGGTGCCGCACAAAAGGTTGTTACAGAAGGTTAGGGGGCATGGAGTTGGGGGTAAGGTGTCAGCATGGATAGAGGATTGGCTGTCTAATAGGAGGCAGAGAGTAGGTGTCAATGGGTGCTATTCGGATTGGCAGTTGGTGACTAGTGGAGTGCCCCAGGGATCGGTGCTGGGGCCTCAGCTATTTACCATTTATATAGATGATCTGGAGGAGGGAGCTGAGTGTAGGGTGTCGAAATTTGCTGATGACACAAAGATAAGTGGAAAAGCAAATTGTGCAGAGGGTGTAGAAAGTCTGCAGAGGGATCTAGATAGGCAAAGCGAGTGGGCGAGGACCTGGCAGATGGAATACAATGTTGGCAAGTGTGAGGTTATCCACTTTGGCAGGAATAATAGTAGGAGGGACTTCTATTTAAAGGGCGAAAAGCTGCAGCATGCTACAGTGCAGAGGGACCTGGGGGTTCTTGTGCATGAGTCGCAAAAACCCAGCCTGCAGGTGCAGCAGGTGGTCAGGAAGGCTAATGGGATGCTGGCCTTCATAGCGAGGGGGATTGAATATAAAAGTAGGGAGGTCTTGCTGCGGCTGTACAGAGCACTGGTGAGGCTGCAGCTGGAGTACTGTGTGCAGTTTTGGTTGCCGCACTTGCGCAAGGATATTTTGGCCTTGGAGGGAGTTCAGAGGAGGCTCACTAGGCTGATACCGGAGTTGAGGGGGTTGAACTATGAAGAGAGGCTGAATAAACTGGGCTTGTACTCATTGGAGTTTAGAAGGATGAGGGGGGGATCTTATAGAGACGTATAAGATGATGAAGGGGATGGATAGGATAAAGGTTGAAAGGTTCTTCCCGCTCAGAAAGGACAGCAGGACTAGAGGGCACGGCCTCAAGATAAGGGGGAGACAGTTTAGAACGGAGTTGAGGAGGAACTTCTTCACTCAAAGGAGTGAGAATCTCTGGAATTCTCTGCCTGTTGAAGTGATGGAGGCTACCTCGCTAAATATATTTAAGACGTGGGTAGATAGGTTTTTGGTAGGCAAGGGGATTAAGGGTTATGGGGAGAAAGCGGGAAAGTGGAACTGAGCCACTTCAGATCAGCCATGATCTTATGGAATGGCGGGGCAGGCTCGAGGGGCTAGATGGCCTACTCCTGCTCCTATTCTTATGCTCTCTCAATCAGGCACTGAGTGCTTTTGAGTGAGTGACCCTTCCCAGGAAGCCCCCTCCCAAGGAAACACGCCAGGGCGTGCTTCCAAGCTTCCCTCATGGAATATCCTCCACTGGGTGAATACCATGCGGATTGGATGAGGCTCTTCAGTCGAGTATTAACGGCCAATTAAAGGCCTTCATTGGCAGTGGGACAGGAAAGCCCACGGATCCATGGATCTTCTTTAATCAGGGCAGTGACGGGAAGGTGGAGGAGCCCCCTCACCTGCCCAACTAAATAGCCACCGAACTCACCATGCAGTGGGCTTCAAATTTCAAGCTTAGCATGGTAAATGGCCCCTTTAAGGGGCAAGTGGAGCAAACATGGGCTTTTTGCCTCAGATCGATTACTGACTGGCAGCCACAAAGCTGCGAGACTGTAAGAGAGTATGTTGTGATTAAACATTAGTTGTTTCGTAGCTGACCTGAGAGCCAAAATTATTACTCTCAGCATGGCACGGGCCTTTCCAGCTGCTTTATGCCATATACGGTAGAGGAATGTGTGAGGCGTATCCTTGTTGTAGCAGCCAGTGTACATTATAGTTTCTATGAATGTTAGTTGCCTGTGAATGCATTTGTTCATTTTGGCTTTAATTACTGCAGTAAAAATTTGAAAATGTAAAACCTTGCCCGTGGGTTTCTTTCTATTGATGGTGTTTGGGAATTAATTTCATTCGCGTTATTGATCTCCATGGGGATTATCAGAATATAAAAAGAGTTCATGTAAAGAGAGATCATTTTGCCCTGTGGGAATATTGTAAAAAGTAGATCCAAACCTTTCATAAGTTAGTAAATACTTGTATGTGAAAAGGGTGATAGAAATTCGGCAATTGCTGTTGGATCCACTGTTAATTTTAAAATTTAAATTGATACTTTTTTTTAGCAAAGATATTAAGGCATGTGAAGTAAAGGAGGATTCATGGAGCTGGATCAGAGAAACCATGGTCCCCTTAAATGACGAAAAGCCTTGAGGAAGTCTGAATCCCTACAATGCAAAAGGAGGCCATTCGACCCATCAAGCCTGCACTGACAACAATCCCATCCAGGTCCTGTCCCCATAACCCCGCGTATTTACCCTGCTAACCCCTCTGACACTAACGGGCAATTTAGCATGGCCAATCAACTTAACCTGCACATCTTTGGACTGCGGGAGGAAACTGGAGCACTCGGAGGAAACCTACGCAGGCACAGGGAGAACCTGTAATCTCCACACAGACAGTGACCTGAGGCTGGAATTGAATCTGCATCCCTGGTGCTATGAGGCAGCAGTGCTAACCACTGTGCTGCTCCACTTCTAACAGGAGAAAAATTGCAAGAAACTAACAGCTGTTGCCAAATGAGCTGATCATCTGTATTTGATGCAGGTTGACCTTAAGACATTGGAATAGATTTAGGCCACTCAGCCTGTTGAATATGCTCTGCCATTCAATCATGGCTGATATTTTTCTCATCCTCATATTCCCTGATCCCCTTATCAAGAACCTATCTTTTCTCTGTCTTAAAGTCACTCAATAACCTGGCCTCCGCAGCCTTCTGTGGCAAAGAGTTCCACAGATTCACCACTCTCTGGCTGAAGAAATTCCTCCTCGTTTGTTTTAAAGGATCATCCCTTTAGCCTGAGGTTGTGCCCTCTGGTTCTAGTTTTTCCTACTAGTGGAAACATCCTCTTCACGTCCACTCTTTTCAGGCCTCACCGTACCCTGTAAGCTTCAATAAGATTCCCTTTCATCCTTCTAAACTCCAATGAGTACAGACCCAAAGTCCTCAACCATTCCTCATACGACAAGCTCTTCATTCCAGGGATCATTCTCGTCAACCTCCTCTGGACCCTTTCCAAGGCCAGCACATCCTTCCTTAGATACAGGGCCCAAAACTGCTCACAATACTCCAAATGGGGTCTGATCAGAGCCTTATACAGCCTGAGAAGTATATCCCTGCTCTTGTATTCTAGCCCTCTCGCCATGAATGCTAACATTGCAGTTGTCTTCCTAACTGCTGACTGAACCTGCACGTTAACCTTAAGAGAATCTTGAACAAAGACTCCCAAGTCCCTTTATGCTTCTAATTTCCTAAGCAATTCCCCATTTAGTAGTCTGTGCCTCCAATCCTCCTTCCAAAGTGCAGAAACTCACACATTTCCTCATTGTTTTCCATCTGCCACTTCTTTGTCCACTCTCCTAACCTGTCCAAGTCCTTCTGCAGCCCCCATGCTTCCTCAATACTACCTGTCCCTCGACATATCTTTGTATCATCCGCAAACTTAGCAACAGTGCCTTCGGTTCCTTCTTCCAAATCGTTAATGTATATTGTGAAAAGTTGTGGTCCCAGCACTGACCCCTGAGGCACACCACTAGTCACTGGCTGCCATCCTGAAAAATAAAGACCCCTTTATCCCCACTCTCTGCCTTCTGCCAGTCAGCCATTCCTCTATCCATGCCAGAATCTTACATTAACACCATGGGCTCTTAACGTATTTAACAGTCTCCTATGTGGTACCTTGTCAAAGGCCTTCTGGAAATCTAAATAAATTTTGATTTATCAGACACGATTTCCCCTTGAAGAAGCTGTCTGACTCAGTCCTATTTTATCATGCATTTCCAAATACTCTTTAATAATGGACTCTAAAATCTTGCCAATGACCGAAGGCAGGCTAACCAGCCTATAATTTCCTGTCTGCTACCTCCGTCCCTTCTTAAACTGCGGGGTTACATTAGCTACATTCCAGTCGTCTGGGACCCTCCCTGCCGCCAGTCATTCCTGAAGGATCACCACCAATGCCTCCAAAATTTCCTGGCTGTCTCTTTTAGAGCCCTGGGGTGTAGTCCATCTGGTCCACCTTCAGGCCTGTCAGTTTCCCCAGAACCTTCTCCTTAGTGAAAGTTCATCTCTGCCCCCAATTCTCCTGGAGCTCTGGCATCCTGCTGGTATCTTCCATCGTGAAGACTGTTGCAAAGTAACTATTCAGTTCCTCTGCCACTTCTTTGTTCCCTATTGTTACTTCTCCAGCCTCATTTTCCAGTGGTCCAATGTCTATTTTTGCCTCTCTTCTACATGATTGAAAAAACTCTACCTTCTTTTAGCTAGCTTACACTCATACATCATCCTCTCCCCCCTTATTACTTTTTCAGTTGTCCTCTGCTCGTTTTGAAAGGCTTCCCAATCCTTGCCACTTTGTATGCTTTTTCTTTTGCTTTAATGCTGTTCTTGACTTCCCTCATCAGCCACGGATGCCTCATTCCCCCCCTTAGGATAAATTTCTGTTGTGCCTCCCAAATAATCCCCAAACTTTTAGCCAAAACACCATGATAATCCTCTGTTATTCTCCAGAATGTTGCCCTGTGGTCATTCACATCCACCTTAGACAGGACAGACTCAGCTTATCTGAAAAACACCACCTTCGATAGTGCAGCACTCAGCCAGTACTTCACTTGCAGTGTGAGCCGCAGCCTCCTATTTCAGAGGGAAGAGTGCTACAACTGAGCTTTGGCTGACACTTGGGCAGCAAGCAACCATTGTGTTGTCATGTTGGGTTGGGGCTACCTTGCTGCAGCGTCCCAGGCAAGTTGTCACTCACCTTCGCTGAGGTTTCAAACCACGCTATGAAGCCATTGTCCTTGCAGTAGCGATCCAGCGTCGAGGGACTGTTCTCCAAACCATCCCATTGCTGATCACATTTGTTTGCCAAAAGCACCGCGGGGATTGGCTCCCCGTTGGGCAGCTTCACTTTACTGTCCAAGTCGCTCTTCCATTTCAGAACTGCGTCAAACGTTGAGTGTCTGGAGACGTCAAAGACTACAAATGCTCCAACAGCTTCTTTATAATACACCCTCGTCATGTTGCCGAATCGTTCTTGACCTGTGGCAGCCAAAGATTTGCCAAAAACGGAATGTAAATAAATTCCATAAATAAGGACAATTTTGCTTCCCCCCAACCCCGCCCCCCCCAACTCCTTTAACGTAGACAGGCCTTCAGCCCAATTGGTCAATGTCAGCCTTTTATGCTTCACATGATTCCTGGGATGGCAAGTCCATCATACGAGGAGAGACGACATCAGTTAAGATTATATTCCCCGGGGTTTAGAAGAGTGAGAAGGGATCTTATAAAAATTTATCAAATTCTAACAGGGTTAGGCAGGGTTGAATCAGAAAGAATGTTCGCAGTGGTGGGGGAGTCCAGAACTAGTGGGTCATGGTTTGAGGAGAACGAGTAAACCTTTTAGAACTGAGCTGAGAAGAAATTTCTTCACCCAGAGGGTGGTGAATGTGTGGAATTCACTACCACAGAGAAAATGGTTGAGGCCACAATGCTGTCTGATTTCAAGAAGAAATTAAATATAGCTTTTGGGGCTGAAGGGATCAAGGGATACTGGAGGGCATTAGCTATGAGGAGAGGTTGGAGAAACTTGGTTTGTTCTCACTAGAATGACAGAGGTTGAGGGGCAGCCTGATAAAAGTCCACAAGATTATGAGACGTGTGGACAGAATGGATAGTCAGAATCTTTTTCCTAGGGTGGAAGGATCAATTACTAGGGGGGTACAGGTTTAAGGTGCGTCTGCACGGGTTTCTTCCGGGTGCTCCTGTTCTTCCCACAGTCTAAAGGTGTGCGGGTTAGGTAGATTGGCTATGCTAAATTGCCCCTTATTGTCAGGGGGACTAACTATGGTAAATGCATGGTGTTACGGAAACAGGGCTTGCGTGGGATTGTGGTGGTGGGTACAGGCTCAATGGGCTGAAGGTTTAAAGGCTTTTTGTTTTTTACACAGAGGGTGGTGGGTGCCGGGTGCCTGGAACTCACCACCGGGGGAGGCACTGGAGGCATATATGGTAGTAGCTTTAAAGGGGCGTTTTGCCAAATACATGAAAAGGATGGGAATAAAAGGAAATGGTCCCTGGAAAGGTAGGGGGTTTTAGTTAAATCGAGCAGCATGTTCGGTGCAGGCTTAGAGGGCCGAAGGGCCTGTTCCTGTGCTGTAATTTTCTTTGTTCTTTGAAGGGGAAATCAGGATATTGAATTGTTGATCAAAATGAATGGCAGAGCAGACCTGAAGGGCCAAACAGCCTACTCCTGCTTCTAGTTCCAATGTTTCTATAAACCCTTGAACTTGCAATTGCAAAACCAGTTTGATAATTAGAATACAAAATAAATGTGTAAGTTAAGAATTAGTTAGGAGTGGAGCAATACATTTAAGATCCTTCTCCTACCTTACTTTATATTACACTAAAAATATATTCTCCTGTTAATTTCTCCTTCATGTACTTATTTAGCTTTATTTTCCAAGTATCTATCTTATTGTTCCTGGGATGCGGGCAGGACTGACCATGTGCCATATGCTGCTCCAATCGTGCAGAGGGCATGGTGGCACAGTGGTTAGCACTGCTGTCTCAGTGTCAGGGACACGGGTTCGATTCCTGGCTTAGGTCACTATTTGTGTGGAGTTTGCACATTCTCCCCGTCTGCATGGGTTTCTTCCGGGTGCTCCTGTTTCTTCCCACAGTCTAAAGGTGTGCGGGTTAGGTAGATTGGCTATGCTAAATTGCCCCTTATTGTCAGGGGGACTAGCTATGGTAAATGCATGGTGTTACGTAAACAGGGCTTGGGTAGGATTGTGGTAGGTGCAGGCTCAATGGGCCGAATGGCCTCCTTTTGCATTGTAGGATTCTATGATTCTACCTTAGCTGTCCTGAGACGATGATGATAACCCTTGAACTGTTAAAGCCAATTGGAAAAGCATTGGAAATTCTGGGGAGTTGTACGTTGAAATCATGACAGCTAACGGTTAATAATTAAATTTCCTAGAATCCTGGGATAATAAGCTTTCCAACATTAGCAGGTAGCTTTGAATTGCCTTGTTAAAAAAATCATGGTTTAATTACTACTCCCAATGTCAGAGTGTTGTCCACAAGAAATGCTTGTGCAAGGAAATAAATGAATCAAACAGCATCTAGTCTAACAAAGCTTGAGAGATCCATGAAGTAGATTGCAGTACTACTAATCATAACTTCCTGTGACTCAAAGGGATTGAATGCAGTCAAATTTTGTTTGAGAGAATTGGTTTGAAGTAAACAGCTACTATTATTTACATAATAGTCTTACTAAATGGATCAGAATTGGATATAATGTGAGGTCTGAACTGTGACAAATAGCTTTGAGACAGGCAAAATATACTGTATAAAAGGAGCTTAGTTTCAACAAAGGGCACAAAACTATAGAATCCCTACAGTGCAGATGGAGGCCACTCGGCCCATTGAGTTTGCACTGACTCTCTGACAGAGCATCTTACCCACACCTCATCCCTGTAACTCCACATATTTACCCCACTAATTCCTCTCACCTACACAGCTTGGGATACAAAGGGATAATTTAGCACGGCCAATCTATCTAACCTGAACATCTTTGGAGTGTGGGAGGAAACTGGAAAACCCGGAGGAAACCCACGCAGAGAAGGGGAGAACATGCAAACTCCACAAGTCAGTCACCCAAGATTGGAATTGAACTTGGGTCCCTGGCGCTGTGTAGCTAGTGTAGGTGGTTGGGCCTATCACCTCTACTAATTATCTATAAAATCTATTTCATTTTCTCCAGCATTAAGCATTTTGTGCCTATTGGAAATGTCAGTTATCTTCCCTTCAAGTTTTTATCGAGTTTCTCGAGGCTGCTTTTGCATCCTTTCAGGCAGTACACTCCAGATCACAACAGCTTGCTGCACAAAAAAGATTTTCCCTCACATTGCCTTTGGTTCTTTTGTCAATAATGTTCAATCTGTATCCTTCTGTTTACCAATCCTACTGTCATTGGAAAAGTTTCTCCTTATTTACTCAAAGATTGCGAGGAATAGAAGCAGGAGTAGACAATATGGTCCAAGTCAACGCCGCCATTCAGTATCACGGCAGGTCTCAGGCTTCAACTCCATTTTCCCACCTGCTTCTCATATCCCCACAAATCCCTGAGAGACCAAGGCTGCAATTCTCCCTCCGTTCACACCAGCGGGATTCTCCAGTCCCACCCACAGGTTTCCCATCCGCATGGGGTGACATAAATGGGAATTTCCATTGACCGCGGTGGGACCAGAGAATCTCACCGCCTGCAAACAATGCATCACCTCCTGCCAGCGGGTAACACACGGCTGGGAGGCCAGAGAATCTCGCCCCAAATAAAGATGCATTGGCCATGCTAAATTGCCCCTTAGTGTCCCAGGATGTGTAGGTTAGAGGGATTAGTGGTTTTGAATCTTGCTATTAAATCTCCCCTTACTCTTCTCTGTGCCAGGAACAAACCCAGCTTCTCCAGCTGTCTGTAAAACGGCTGGAATTATAACAATTTGCCAGTCTCCCTCCAACAACACCCCTGCAACTCAGGGGAGATAGAGTGTCAGTTTTGGATTTGATTTCACTCCTGCAAAGCCATGGAATGTATTAAAGACACAATATAAATGCAATTCCTTGTTGAATAAAAGTGGAATACAGTACTGCTGGGTTCAGGTCTATCACGGTATAATACTTGAGGTACAGGGCTATGAGAATATAACACTGGGTCATTGTACTGGTGGCCACAGGTCTATCACTACAACAGTGGGGTACTGTACTGATGGATACAGCTGACATTAAGTCCAATTCCTAGCCCTATGTATACATCAAAACACAAATAGGGTATTTTGCAGCCCTATCTTTGAGTGTAAAGAAATCAAATTCTGATCTATTTGTAATGAATTAGTAAATTCTAAATAAACTGCTTTATTTTCACTTCCTGAGTGAACTGTTATGTACACAATTCTCTAACTGTCTAGGTTTACAACTATCTGGAAGGCTTCTATCCACAGGGTAACATCTGTTTTTGAGTCCAAATCAACATCAATATCTAACTCTCAATTTAATCATTCTTGTTTAACAGTGCGCAAGGCAATATTTTCCCTTGTCCCAAGCATTAATTCTATTTTACTTTGTTGAATAGTATAGTGCAGTTAGGGAATTCTTCATTCAGACTGAAGCCACGTACTGGTAACAATGATTAGCACAGTCATTAACACTGCTGCCTCATAACACTAGAGACCCATATTCAATTCTGGCCTCAGGTGACTGTCTGTGTGGAGTTTGCACATTCTCCCTGTGTCTGCGTGGGTTTCCTCCTGCTTCCTCCTATGGTCCAAAGACGTGTGGGTTAGGTGGATGCACCATGCCAAATTGTCCTTTAGTTTTAGGGGGATTGGCAGGATAAACGTGTGGGGTTACGGGATAGGGCCTGGGTGGGATTGTTGTTGGTGCAAGCGTGATGGGCCGAATGGCCTCCTTCTGCATTATAGGGATTCTATTCTATTCTAACAAACTCTACTACCACACAATCCAACCTCGGGTGGGCACAATGTATTTTGGAACAGCAAGAGGATTCTGTGCTTTACAAACTCTCCTATTTCCTTTACCTATTGTCTTCAGGTAGAACACAATTTCCTTGCAGATATCACCATTAGGCACACATTCATTCTTTCCAAATACTCCTTCAGTTATCATCAAGTAGCAATAGTCTTGCCAGTATCACAGCAGCAGTTGAAAAACAACATCACATTGTTTGCAAAACTTCTTGGCATAACATGCCAACCCAAAATCGTCTCATCTTACACCAAACCGTATTCCCAGAATCTCATTACTTAATCTAATACATCGTAAAAGGGGCTTATTTAGAATTTACTAATTAATTACAAATAGATTGGAATTTGATTTCTTTACGCTCAAAGATAGGGCTGCAAAATACCCTATTTGTGTTTATACATAGGGCTAGGGATTGGATTTAAATGTGAGCTGTATTCACTAGTGCAGTACCCCACTGTTAGTGGTCGAGCTGTGGCCACCAATACAATGCCTGCACTCTCCATTTGTGGGATCAGTGGTGGGAGCTCAACATCCGACAAATCCCAAATCTCACTGGGAGATTGCAATTTCTGATTTTCGTCATCTCTCGTCATCAGCGTAACCAGGTTCACACCATAACGGATGAGAACCTGTTTTATGTTCATTTTAATTACGCTGGCACAGTGGTTAGCACTGCTGCCTCATTGTGTCGGGGACCCAGGTTCAATTCCGGCCTCGAGTGGCAGCCTGTGCAGTCATGGAATCGGGATGTTCTCCCCATGTTTGCGTGGGTTTCCTCCCACAATCTAAAGATGCGCAGGGTAGATGGATTAGCCATGGTAAATGTGCAGGTTATGGGGACAAGGTGGTGGGGTGGGGTGGGTAGGGTAAGATGCTCTTTCAGAGAGTCCGTGCTGAGGCCATGAGCAAAATGGCTTCCTTTTGCATTGTAGGAATTCTAATTAATTACAATTAACCACCCTCTTCATCAAATCTTCACTAAATTTTTCTACCTCGCTGACGAGATGCCATGTGGTTTACAACAGGTTCACCCAGATGTGGTTCTGTCACTAGAATCTAGGGACATAAAGGTGAGGAGTCCCCAGGAGAGAGGGAAACAGTCAGGCAGCATCCTAGCCATGTCCCCTGGCACAGGTTGGCACTGCCAGGAACCTGTGATCCAGTGCCTTCAGCCATCTCCTGTAATCACGTGGAGTGAATCGAACTGGCTCAACACTGACATCTATGATGCAGGGGACCTGAGAATGAAGACATGGGGAATGGTCCACTTGGCACTTCTGCTTGATGATGGTTGCAAACTGCCTTTTGTACCCCCTTTTCCTCCCTTGGTTAATTGTTCACCACCATTCGCGACTGGATGTGGCAGGACTGCAGAGTTTTGATTTGATTTTTATTATCCATTCATGGGATGTGGACATCGCTGGCTGGACAGCATTTATTGTCTATCCCTAAATGCCCTGACGGGCTTGCAAGGCCCACTTCAAAGGATATTGCCATGGACTTGGAGTCACGTGTTTATTTGTTTGTTATAGCATTCGTTTATTTCTTAGTATCATAAATAGACTTAGCTTAACACTGCAATGAAGTTACTGTGAAAATCTCCTTGTCGCCACACTCTGGCGCCTGTTTGGGTACACTGAGGGAGAAGTTAGCATAGCCAATGCACCTAACCAGCACATCTTTCAGACTGTGGGAGGGAACCAGAGCACCCAGAGGAAACCCATGCAAATACAGGGAGTATGTGCAGATTCCACACAGACAGTGACTCAAGCCAGGAATCAAACCCGGATCCCTGGCGCTGTGAGACAGCAGCGATAACCACCGTACCCACTGTAGCCTGAGCAGGTACGGATGTCAAATTTCTTTCCCTAAAGTGCAGCAGGAGAAATTGGTTTCACAGTCATCATTGGACTTTTAATTCCAAATATTCACTGAATTCAAATTTTAACATCTGTTGTGGCGGGATTTGGATCCATGTCCCCTGACCATTACCCTCAGTCTCTGGATTGGTAGTGCAGCCACAACACCGCTACACCAATGCCTCCCTTTACATTACCACTACACCACCATCCTCTTGCTGCATCTGTGACATACCAGTGTTATTTAATGACAGCCCTGTGCCCACCAGTCCTGTACTTGTCTTATGCACTGACAAATCTACAATGACAGATTTGCACTCTCTAGTACCACACCTCGGTGCTACGTGGTGACTGACATCTGAATGACTTTAGGGTGCTACAGCATGTTGTTACAAGTTATCCAAAGGGGAGGTTTAAAAAAAATCTGGAAATAAAAATCTGGCATCAGTAAAAGTGGACAGGAAACTGCTGGATGATCATAAAAACCTAACTGTCTCACTAATACTCTATCAGGGAGAAAGCCTACTTTGTCCTGTAGACTGGCTATTACTAACTTCAATCCTGCATCAAGATTGTTGACTTTTCAACACACTTCAAAGCAGTCTAGTAAGTCACTCCCTTGTGTAAGTGGCAGTCAGGAATGGACTGTACTTGTTTCTGAGTCACCTCACTAAATCAAATCGGCAGAGGAACTGATTTTCTCCACATGCTTACAGACGGAATTTTGCTTTGCCCATATCCTCTCCCATGCTCCACCCACACAACATGTGTGACTAACTCTTTACTAAGTGGTTATTGGCTAACTGCAGCACTTTGGGATGAGTTGCTGATGCTCCAAAAAGCAATCAAGTGCTTTACACAGATTAATGCCAGGACATGAAAAAGTTGCTAAAAGTGGTGAGGGAATTCCCGAGGGGGCAGATAGTTTGGGCGGGGGTGAAGAGGTTTACAGCAGGGTGATATGCAAGTGGGGGAACTCAACCACTTGTCCCACAATCGAGTGCAATGAATTAAATGGAAGTGAATTAGCAGTGACATGCCATCCTTTGCGTGTGTCTATATATCAGGCTCAGTGTGTGTCTCTCACTCTGTGTCTGTCTGTATCAGACTCACCGTGTGTGCGTGTCTCTGTGTACCTGTCTCTCTTCCTGCATCAGTGTGCCTGTGTCTCTCTGTATCAGTGTGTGTGTCTGTCTCTCTGTATCATTCTGTGTGTATCTATCTCTCTCTCCCTATCTGTGTGTGTGTGTATTGAGCATCAGGCTCTCAATGTGCGTATGCATATGTTCCTCTACATCTGTGTGTGTGTGTGTGTGTGTATTGTGCATTAGGCTCACAATGTATGCCTCTTTCTCTGTATCAGTGTGCAAGTTGCATATCGGGCTGGCACTTTGTGTATCTCTCTCTATGTCTCTGTGTAATTTGTATTAGTATGTGTCTCTGCAGGTGTATTGTGTATCAGGCTCTCAGATTGTGTATATGTCAGTGTAATTTGTATCTGTGTAATTTGTATCTCTGTATCAGGCTCACACTGTATCAATCTGTGTCTCTCTCTGTATAATTTGTATCTGTGTGTGTGAATGTGTGTTGCGTCTCAGGCTCATACTGTGTATGTCTCTTTCTTTCAGTGTGTGTGTTGTGTAATATCAAGTCACACTGTGTGTTTCTGTGTTGTGCATCAGAGTCACACTGTGTCTGTGTGTATTGTATATCAAGCTCACAGTGTGTACGTGTCTCTCTGTTGTGTATCAGGCTCACACTGAGTGTGTGTGTGTCTCTCTCTATCAGGCTCACACTATGTGTCAAGCTGTTCCAGTCTCGGTGGGTATGGGGAGGGCAGTAATCTCACTCATTCCTCCAGTGGCTCTTTACAAAGCCCGGACTCCAGTTAACCATTTCACTGCTGCTTTCAGGGGAACTTTCTATTTAAACTCCGGCATTGCTGAGTAATCACAGCGGCTCACTGCTCGCCCCACCCCTGACCGGCCGCTCGGCCCCTTTACCTGCGATGTCCCACAGTTGAAGGCGGATCAGGGTGTTGGGATCCCAGGGCAGCACCTTCAGGGCGAAATCCACGCCGATGGTGGCGCGGTAATTGTGGGAGAAGAGGCGGTGGACATAGCGCTTGATGATGCTGGTCTTCCCCACGCCCAGCTCCCCGATCACCAGCACCTTAAACAGATGCTCAGTCCCGCTCCGCAGCGCCTCCGCCATCCTGCCGGCAACCGAGCGCCCCGTCCCGGACTCTCAGCACTTCCGCATTCCCGCACAGCGAGCCCTCCCCGGGGCCCGCCCGCCCCCGCCAGACCCGCCCCCGCCAGACCCGCCCCCACTCCAGGACCCACCCGCAATCTCCCGCCCCCGCCCCGTCAGACCCGCCCGCGATCCCCCCGCCCCGCCGTACCCGCCCCCACTCCAGGACCCACCCGCAATCTCCCTCCCCCGCCCTGTCAGACACGCCCGCGATCCCCCCGCCCCGCCCGACTCGCCCCCACTCCAGGACCCACCCGCAATCTCCCGCCCCGTCAGACCCGCCCGCCAGACCCGCCCCGACTCCGGGACCCACCCGCAATCTCCCGCCCCGTCAGACCCGCCCGCCAGACCCGCCCCCACTCCAGGACCCACCCGCAATCTCCCTCCCCCGCCCCGCCCGACCCGCCCCCACTCCAGGACCCACCCGCAATCTCCCGCCCCCGCCCCGTCAGACCCGCCCGCGATCCCCCCGCCCCGCCATACCCGCCCCCGCTCCAGGACCCACCCGCAATCTCCCGCCCCCGCCCCGTCAGACCCGCCCGCGATCCCCCCGCCCCGCCGGACCCGCCCCCACTCCAGGACCCACCCGCAATCTCCCGCCCCCGCCCTGTCAGACCCGCCCGCGATCCCCCCGCCCCGCCGTACCCGCCCCCACTCCAGGACCCACCCGCAAGCTCCCGCCCCGTCAGACCCGCCCGCGATCCCCCCGCCCCGCCATACCCGCCCCCACTCCAGGACCCACCCGCAATCTCCCGCCCCCGCCCCCGCCCCGTCAGACCCGCCCGCGATCCCCCCGCCCCGCCGGACCCGCCCCCACTCCAGGACCCACCCGCAATCTCCCGCCCCCGCCCCGTCAGACCCGCCCGCGATCCCCCCGCCCCGCCGGACCCGCCCCCACTCCAGGACCCACCCGCAATCTCCCGCCCCCGCCCCGTCAGACCCGCCCCCACTCCAGGACTCACCCGCAATCTCACACCCCCGCCCCATCAGACCTGCCCGCGATCCCCCCGCCCCGCCAGACCTGCCCCCACTTCAGGACCCACCCGCAATCTCCCGCCCCTGCCCCGTCAGACCCGCCCGCGATCCCCCCGCCCCGTCAGACCCGCCCCCACTCCAGGACCCACCCGCAATCTCCCGCCCCTGCCCCGTCAGACCCACCCGCAATCTCCTGCCCCGCCACGCCCCATTAGACGCGCTCGCAATCAACCTCCCCGCCACGCCAGACCCGCCCGCAATCCCCCAGACCTGTCCCTGGACCCTCCTGCAATCTCCAAGACCCACCCCGGGACCCACCCGCAATTCCTCAGACCCTTCCAGCCGGGGACCCTCCCGCAGTCCCCCGTCCCGGCCACACCACACCAGACCCGCCCCCCCACGGCCCACCCCAATTCCCCAGACCCACCCACTGCAGGACCCGCCCACAATTCCCAGACACGCCCCACCACCGGATCTGCCTGCTTAACGCTCCAGACCCGCCTGCAATTTCCCAGACCCACCCCACCACAGGACACACCTTCCTGACCCTCCAGACCCATCCCGGGAGCTCCTGCCAGCCCCTCCAGAGCTGCCCGCAATTCCTCATACCCGCTGCCACCACAGGACCCACCTGACCTGCCCCTCGACCCACCCCTGCACCAGAACCCACCTGCTCCATCCCTTTAGACTCACCCCTTGCCCCAGGTCCCGCCCCTCCAGACCCACCTGGCCCATCCCCCCTTGACCCACTCAGAATTCCCCAGACCTGCCTCGCTGGACCCTCAGACCCACCCGCCATTCCCTACACCTGCCCCGGACCCACCCCCACCTGCAAGTGCCAGATGTGTAAAAATATCTATCACCTTCTTGACTAAGGAAAGTATCATAGAACAATTAGAACATCAAATGAGGCCATTAGGCCCATTGGGTCTGTGCTGGTCAATTATCCACTCTCTTACCTTTCCCCCATAACCCCTCTCTTTTGAAAGCCACACATTGTATCTGCCTCTTTTATACTCTCAGGCAGTGTATTCCAGAGCCTAACTCTTTGCTGGGTAACAGTGGGCGGGATTTCCTGGCCTCGCTTGTCCCAAGACTGGGAAATCCACCCAAGGTCAATGGACCTTGGCATGATCCTGTCCTGCCTGCTACGTATCCCACGGTAGGCAGGATGAGAAAATTCTGTCCAAAGTCTTTCCTCTTTTCACAGAATCATAGAATCCCTACACTACAGAAAGAGGCCATTTAGCGCATTGAGTCTGCACTGATCACAATCCCACCCAGGCCCTATCCCCATAACTCTGTTTATTTACTCTGCTAGTCCCCCGACACTAAGGGGCAATTTAGCATGGCCAGTCAACCTAACTCGTACATCTTTAGACTGTGGGAGGAAACCGGAGCACCTGGAGGAAATCCATGCAGACACGGGGAGAATGTGCAGACTCCATACAGATAGTGACCCAAACCAGGAATTGAACCTGGGCCCCTGGCACTGTTAGGCAGCAGTGTTAACCACTGTCCCACCATGTAGCCTCTTTCAGCTTTGCTTATCTTAAATTGGTGTCTTCTAGTTCTTGATCCTACCAGCAATGGGAACCGTTTCCCCCTATCTACCTTGAGCAGATCCTTCATGGTTTTGTATATCTTTTTAAAACATTTTTTCACAGGATGTGAATGTCATTGTCAACAAGTGCTGACATTGTCAATTTTTAAATGGGCTTTGAGTGAATGGTTCACTGGGCCATTTCACAATCACCATTTTTAGAGTCACATAAATGTATCAAAATGGCATAATTTTCTGGTCTAAAATGCATTGGTGAACAAGATTTGTTTATACAACAATTGATGGTAGTTCCACTAGCTGCATTGGTGGGATTTGAATCAATATCTCCAAATCATTATTCCAAGGCCTGTGGATTAGTATCTCAGGCAGCACAGTGGTGCAGTGATTAGCACTGCTGCCTCACAGCGTCAGGGACCCGGGTTCAATTCCAGCCTTGGGTCACTGTGTAGACTTGGCATGTTCTCAGTGTCTGCGTGGATTTCCTTTGGGTGCTCCAATTTCCTTCCACAGTCTAAAGATATGTGGGTTAGGTAGATTGGCCATGTTAAATTGACTGTAGCGTTACAGGGATCAGCAAGGTAAATATATGCAATTACAGGAATGGGAGGAGATTGTGGTCAGTGCAGACTTGATGGGCTGAATGGCTTCCTTCTGCACTGTCAGGATTCTATGATTCTAGTCCAGTGACATTACCAGTATGCTACCCCTATCAAATCTCCTCTCAACCTTTCCTTTTTGAATGAGAACAGCCTCAGCATCTCCAATCTATCTACACATCCGAGGTTCCTCACCTGAATTTTTTCTGCACCCTTTCTAATGCCTTCAAATCCATCCAAAAATGTGGTTGCCAGATATTTTACACCGGCTTCTCAGAGCTTTCTTACATTCTGCCCCTATTTATAAAGTCCAACATCCTGTATGCTTTATTAACCCCTCTCTCAACCTGCCCCACGATTTGTCTTCCTACATCTCCAGGTCCCTCAGCTCCTCCAACCCTTTTGGAATGACACCCTTTGTATTATAGTGTCTCTAGTTCTTTCTTCAAATGAATCACTTCACACTTTTCTACATTAAATTTCATCTGCCTCTTCTCCGCCTATTCTATCAACCTGTTTGTGTCCTTTTGACATTTAACACCACCCTCCTCACAGTTCATTATGCTTACAAGATTCGTGTCATCTAACACGAATCCCTGTACACCCAAGTCTAGCTCTTTAACATAAATCGGGAAGAACACCAACTCCCAGGAACTCCCTGTTGCGCAGCTTTAATTTAAACACCTTCCAAGCATTCCGATTTAATGAGACAAACACGGATAGTAATTCAACAATTCCTTTATTTAACACTTCTAGAACCAACTCAAGCATAAACAGTTGCAACTTATTAACTCTTACTGAACTTTAACTTGAACTGAACATCAACTTTAACTGAGCTGCAATTCTTAAACTGCACTTTAACTGAACTTCAACATTAACTATTTAACTGAAAATAGACACTACTGAGTTTAGGAAAACCTTGGCCAAGAAATATCCTTGCAGTAGAATCTACCTTATTCTTTCTGAAGCATATTCTTCTGGGTATAAGCTTTGTTGTGATGGTTGGTCTCTTCTGACTTATCACTGCAAAACAAAGAACTCTGTCTTTTATCCACGATTCTCCGCTTGCTTCTGGAAGATTCTCTATCACCAGCCAATTGTGTCACCAGAAACTGATCACATGGCTTGAACATCCAGTGAAATTACTTTTTAACGAAGCCATGATGCTCACTTCATTTTACATGTCCCATACATAGCAGCCATGGATCAGAGCCATGGTGCCTCAGTTAATGTAAACGACTTCCCTGATCTGACCAAAGCAGGAAGCTTCAGATCACAGCTCCCAGACCAGAGCCTCTTTACCACCTGCATCTGGTTTTAATCCATAAATTGACCAAAATTCCCAGCATGCCTCACTCTCAGCCAGAATAGCCATTTTAAAGCCACTATTGCCATTATTGTTGTTAAATCGTTGTTGTTGCCGTTCTTTTTCCGTTCACATCCCCTTCCTCCAGTCTGGGTGAAATGGTGGGCACAGTGGTTAGAACTGCCGCCTCACAGTGCCAGGGAATCGAGTTCGATTCTGGCCTTGAATGACTGTCTGTGCAGAGCTTGCCTGTTCTCCCTGTGTCTGCATGGGTTTCCTCTGGGTGCTCCAGTTTCCTTCCAATTTCCAAAAAGCACAGTGGTTAGCACTGCTGCCTCACAGTGCCAGGGACCCGGGTTTGATTCCCAGCTTGGGTCACTGCCTGTGCGGAGTCATCTGCACATTTTTCCTGTGTCTGTGTGGGTTTTTCCAGGTGCTCCTGCAGAGTCTGCATGTTCTCCCAGTATCTGCCTGGATTTCTTCTGGGTTCTCCAGTTTCCTCCCACAGTCTGAAAGATGTGCTGGTTAGATGCATTGGCCATGTTAAATTCCCACTCAGTGTACCTGAACAAGCTCTGGAGCGTAGCAACTAGGGGATTTTCACAGTAACTTCATTGCAGTGTTAATGTAAGCTTACTTGCAATACTAATAAATTTAAACATTCCTCTTTGAGGGTAGAGGTACAAAATGGTCCAGAGGGCCAATTTTTTTACACAGAGGGTGGTCACTGTCTGGAACAAGCTGCCAGAGGCAGTAGTAGAGGTGGGTACAATTTTGTCTTTTAAAATGCAATTAGACAGTTACATGGATAAAATGGATATTGAGGGATATGGGCCAAACTTGGGCAATTGGGACCAGTTTAGTAGTTAAAAAAAAGGACGGCATGGACAAGTTGGGCCAAAGGATCTGTTTCCATGTTGTAAACTTCTATGACTCTATGACCCTCATGGGAATG
Organism: Carcharhinus amblyrhynchos; assembly: GCF_965287045.1. Classification (NCBI taxonomy): domain Eukaryota; kingdom Metazoa; phylum Chordata; class Chondrichthyes; order Carcharhiniformes; family Carcharhinidae; genus Carcharhinus; species Carcharhinus amblyrhynchos. The sequence continues at coordinate 16,876,665 of NC_137335.1, forward strand.
TGCCTTGATTGTATCTAAACTATTTATTCTTTTAAGGCAGTCCATTATTCTGTCCCAATTTTGCCTGCCAATTCTTCATTCCAATTCATCTGACCCATTCTCACTCCATTGAAGTTCACCCTCCATTAACTAATTGTTCTTACTCTGGATTGCCCCTTGTCCAGTTCTACAGCAAAGCTAAACATTATGATAACAATGATCACTAATGATTGAATGTTCCTACACTGATGCTTGATCCATTTAGTCCCAAGAACCAGGTTCAGCAATATCTCTTTTCTTGTTTGGACTGGAGACATATTGCTGTAGAAAATTCTCCTCAACACATTCAGAAATTCTTACCCCTCAATACTCTTGACAGTATTGCTATCAGAATCCATATTGGGCTAATTGAGGTCCCCCTTTGTAACTGTTCTATAATTCTTGCACTGTTCTGTAATTTCCTTGCAGTCTTTCCCCCTTTACATAAGACCGTAAGATAGAGGAGCAGAACTAGGCCAGTTGGCCCTTCGAGTCCACTTCACGATTGGATCATGGCTGATATATTTCTTAACATTGTTCTCCCATCTTTTCCCTGTAATCTTTGAACACCTTACTGATCAAGAACCTATCTACTGCTGTCTTAAATACACCCAATGACCAGGACTCCACAGGCTTCTGTGGTAATGAATCCCATAGATTCACCACCCTCTGGCTGAAGAAATTCTTCCTCATCTCGATTGTAAAGCGTTGTCTTTACTCTGAGGCTGTGCCCTGGGATCCTAGTCTGTCTTACTAATGGAAACATCTTCCCCATGTCCACTCCATTTTCTCAACTTTTACAGATATGTTGGCCAAGTATGGCTGCACATGCACAGTTCATCTATTTCACGCTTGCAATAGCCAGAGAATGACTGCACGTACGTGTGGTTACTCTGTTTCCTGCCTTTAGACTGGAAACCAGACCTCATTTCATGCATAATTCGTATTTCTGTTAATCACTACGGATGGGAAGTAAGCCCTGCACCCGTTCTGAAGAAGAACAACATTGAGGCAATGTGAAAGGGAGTTTAGGTGACCTGGAAGAGGGAATGCCATTCTAGAGAAGGAGGAGGACGCAGGATAGTGTTTGTGAAAGGGTCCCAAACCAAAACAAGGTCCAAAACCAGGGAGGGAGACAGAAAGAGACCTCCATAGACAGTCTAAGTTAGAGGATGAGGACAAGATTCTGAAACACATCCTGTTAAATAAAGTTTAAGTAAGAAACAGAGGTAAAGGCTCTCAATTAGAGAGAGCAATTTCCAGAGAACAGAATTGAAGCAAAGTGTGCTTGAGAGAATACTGAAGATCCAAGGAAGCAGATAAAGGCTGGTGACTCCTTACTGTGGGCCTTTGGAGCAGTGGTGTTCTGCTTGGCATGGCTGGATATCTGAAAGTGTGCATGGAACGTGAAGCTTGAATGCATGTAGAGATACATGGGAATGGAATATTGGAAGGAGAGATTGAAACCGTTGAGGTGGATCCTTGTTGAAGATGTCTGAGTGAAAGAATAGTTTGAGAGAGCGTTCCAAGTTGGGTTCTTAGAGCACTGAGATTAGAAGTCCTTGTGCGAAAAACAAAGTTTCAGTGAGACTGATTGACTTACAGTTGGCTTGTGTAAGAAGTATCTGGCTGGTGGTGATGAGAAATCCATAGAATCTGCTTTGGTGGCATCTGTCACTTGGTTTTGGAATGTGGCGTGTCTATCTGACCACAGATCATCAATTAGTTCACACATACCTCATATTTATCCTGAATATTAGTGTATAAAATTGATTTTGTAAACTGTGTTATCTTTATGACTTTGAATATATCTGTAAAGGTATAGTTCAGGGTGAAGGAATAGTGTGATTTGACTGATTTATTTTGATATATTGATGATCTGTTTGAAATCTTTCCATTTACTATTTCTGATTGACTATTTTACTTGTCTGATTTATTAGGATGCTATAGGGACTTGATGATTTGAGTTATAAAGAGAGGCTAGATAGACTGGGACTTTATTCCCTGGAGCTTAGGAGGTTTAGGGGTGATTTTATAGAGTCTGTAAAATAATGAGGGGCATACATAAGGTAACATATTTTCCCAAAGGTAGGGAAGTCTACAGCTAGAAGATACAGGTTTAAAGTGGGAGGGGAGAGATACAAAAGGGTCCGGGGGGCAACTTTTTCCACAGAGGGTGGTGAGTGTCTGGAACATGCTGCCGGAGGTAGTAGTAGGGGCGGGTACAATTTTGTCTTCTAAAAAGCATTTAGATGGTTACCTGGGTAAGATGGGTATACAGGGATATGAGCCAAATGCAGGCAATTGGGACTAGCTTATGGGTTTTAAAAAAAAGGGCAGCATGGGTCGAAGGGCTTGTTTCCATGCTGTAAACCTCTATGACTCCTCCTCATTTATCTCTTTTAGAGGCATTGATTCCTTTCTACACACAGTCCTTACATGTTCTAACCATTTTGCAGGAAAAAACTGGCTGTTTTTTTCTACAACAAAAATTGGCGTCCATAGTTTTGATCTTATATTCACATTTTAAAGACCACTAGAATAATCTTTACCTCTTTAATAACGTTTTGAATTTTGGCCTTTGTAGACTCACATGTTACTCAAGACAAGCACTCAAGACAAGACAGGGCCTTTGAATCAGCTGCCTGCTTGATACAATCATTTGCAACATGATGGAAGAAGCCTGACATTTGTAAAACATTTTAAAATCCAAAACCTGTTTGAATGCACAATGTGGTTTGGCATGTGTAAATAAATGGGGTGGTGGTGACATGACTGTTTGCCTTTTCCCAAACCTGATACGTTGAGGCCAATTGCAATGCCTGTCCCAAACTCCCAGACTCAGCAAAGGCCAGAGTTAGGTTGTAGGATTGCTGCTGCTCTCTGTATTTTGGTTCCTCCCCAACTTAGCTAGCTGAGTCTCTGAGAGACTGCACAGAATTGTAGAACAGGGACTATGGACCTTCAATATTGACTGAGAACCACACCAGGCTTGTGAGAAAATCATTGTCATGTGAGCCAGGCTACACTAGGAATATCAAACCAGGAATAGGCTGGTTAGTCCCTCAACCTGTTCACCCAAAGATATGCAGGTTAGCTTGATTGGCCATGCTATAAAAAATGCCCTTAGTATTCTGAGATGCGTAGGTTAGAGGGATTAGTGGGCAAATGTGTAGGGAACGGGGGTGGAACCTGGATGAGACTATGGTCGGTGCAGACTCAATGGGCCGAATGGCCTCTTTTTGTACTGATTTTTACCGGCACTCAATGAGATCATGGCTGATCTACTATCTAACTCCATATACCCACTTGAAATAAAACAAGAGACTGGAAATATTCAGCAAGCTTGGCAGCATCTGTGGAGACAGAAACAGCATTAACATTTCATCCTGGTGACCTTTAATCAGAATTGGTAGAAAGGGGCTGTTTGGGGATGTGGAACAGGTATGTGTTTAAAAGGGTTGCAGGTTGCTTTAAGAGTTGATCATGTGACTTGATGGTGCTGTCATTAGGGCATTTACAGAGGCAGCCGTGTTACTTTCAGTTTTGTGCAGAGCAGAGAACAGCTCTTTAACAAATCCCCTGTTGTTACTTTGAATCCACTTGTGCATCTTTTCTTTTTGTGCAAAAAAACCCCCACAACCCCGAACATAGTTAGGACATTACAGGAATGATGAGGTTGAAAACCATAGAAGGAAGATCTTCAGTGGAAATGCGGTCAAGCCAATAACTTGCTTATGATAATTTCAATAAGTCCCTATCCTTGATTCAATATTAACTTCCATGAGATATTGGCATGCTGACTTCTTGTATGATAAATACTGACAAAATAGGTGGGATTTTCAGACTATTGGCTGGTGGCAGGATCTTCCTATCCCACTGACATGACCCCTCCCCAGCTTTGGTTTTCCTGGCTGTGAGGGGGTGGATGTCATGGGAAATCCTATGATCAGAAGATTCCCCCACTGACCAATGGCAGGCCGCTTCCTGCCACCAAGAAATACTCTGCAGAGGAACTGAAAACCCCACCAGAAGTAATTATTCAGCATCTTCACCATTTCCTTGCTTTCATTGACCATTATCATGTTTGAAGCGGCCTTCAGCGCTTCTTCCTAATATAGTTGCAAAAAAAAAATTTTGTTGATTTTCATACTCCACCAAAGATTTATTTTCATATTCCAACCCAGTAGCTTCGGCTGGCCGGAATTTTATCACCCTGTCCACCACGGAATCGGAACGAGGGGCGGATAATGAAAATGTCTGTTGACCTCAGGTGGGATTTTATGGTTTCAGGATGAGCGAGGCTGTAAAATCCTGCCCACTGTCCTTTTTATTTCACCCTTTGCTGTTCCTGTATTGACCCCATTCATCAATAAGAAGTCTCACAATACTAGGTTCAGATCCTTCAGCGGGTGAGGAAGGAAGGAGCAGCGCTCTGAAAGCGCATGATTCCAAATAGACCTGTTGGACTTTAACCTGGTGTTGTGAGACTTCTTACTGTGCCCACCCCAGTTCAACACCGGCGTCTCCACATCATGGCTACCACCGATTCATCGAGATCTATATTTTTTCTCTAAACATTATATTGTCTCCTTAGTTGTACGTGATAAGTAGAACTCTTAACCCTTGCGAGTATAAACTGGTTTGGTTTCGTATTAAATTCTTTTTCAACACCTTCCACTGAATCTCTGTCATTTTATCCCCATTCACAGATTTTCCCAGTTTGTGGTGGGCAGTCACTTCCAATCCATTCAAACCCAGCTTCCTTTAATCTAGAATCTTTGTACTGTAACTATTTCTCATTTTTCTCCCTTTCAAACCCAACTTAATCATGTTATTGCATAAATGTCCATGGACTGTTCGGCTGTAAAGTAAAACTGGCTGATTATTCATTACTAAATCCTACATAGTTGCTTGTTGGTTCTAGGACAGACTGCTATAGAAAACTAACCAAGACTCAGGCAAGGCATTCACTATCTTTCTGATATTTGTCAGACTGCTTAATGCAATTGAAATTATAGTTAAAATCTTGCATTGAAAACCATCCAGCCGTTACTACATGCTTTTGTAATCTCTGCATTTGTGCATTCTGACAGCTGCGATCAGAAGCCCTATAAACAATTCCTTTGCAGTCTTAAATCCTTTTCTATTCCATCCATAGAGTAATCACTTACCTCTCACAATGCTTTGGTTTTTTTATTCATTCACTGGATATGGGCAGCACATTGTTGTACATTTAAGTGGTTGCATGATTGCTTTAAGAGCTAGTCATGTGATTTGATGGTGATATCAGAGGGGTATTTCAGAGGCTCCTGTTTCAGTTTCATTTTCCATTCTGTTCTGGCAATAACTGCTACAATAAATCTGTCGGTGTTAGTTTGAATTTATGTGTGCATCTTTTTCTTTATGTTTAAAACCCACAACCCTGAACATTACAAACATTTATTGCTGATCATTAATCACCCTTGAACTGAATGGCTTGTTAGGCTATTTCAGAAAGCAATTAGGAATCAACCACACTGCTATGTGTATGGAGTCACATGTAGGCCAGATCACTAAAAATTGACTGAGTGCACCACTACAGTAACTAACTTCATTAGTAAGTGCGTAGAAGACTTTATGCCGAAGAAACAAATCTGCATGTTCCCCATCTGGAAACCGTGGATGAATAGGTACATCCACTGTCTGCTGAAGTCCAGGTCTGAGGTGTTCAAATGGCGACCCTGACTTATACAAGAAATCCAGATACGATCTAAGGAGATTCATTAAAGATGCCAAAAGACAGCACCAGACCAAGCTAGAGTCCCAGGCTAGCCACATGGATTCCCGTCGACTATGGCAAGGTCTGAAAGACATAACAGGCTACAAGATGAAAGCATGTAAAACCGCCGGCTCCAACACACCCCTCCCTGATGAGCTCAATGCATTCTAGGCCCATTTTGAGAAGAGGTCAGGGAGAGCATGCCCTCCACCCTGGAAGTCTGGGAAAAACCTCCATCCAAGGTCACCATTGCCAATGTCAGAGTAACTTTCTTTCAGGGCAACCCACAGAAAGTGAGTGGCCTGGATAGGGTACCTGGATGAGCACTCAGGTCCTGTGCAGATTAGCTGGCGGGGGTATTCACAGACATCTTCAACCTCTCTTTACAACAATCTGAGATCCCTATCTGCTTCAAGAAGATGACCATCATCCCAATACCAAAGAAAAGCCAGGCAGGGTGCTTGTATGACTACTGTCTGGTGACTCTGACATCCGTCATTCTGAAGTGCTTTGATAGATTAGTCATGGCACAAATCAATTCTATCCTTCTGATTTGACTGGATCCAGTACTGTTCTCTTACTGATGCAACAGATGCACAGCTGACGCTATCTCCCTGGCCTTGCACTCAACCCTGGAACATCAAGATAACAAGGACATCTATGTCAGACTCCTATTTATTAACTACAGCCTAGTCTTCAACACCATTATTTCTATGAAACTCACCTCCAAACTCTGCTCTCGGCCTCGTCTCCTCCCTCTGTGACTGGATCCTGAGTTTCCTAACCCACAGGCCACAATTTATAAGCATAGGCAACAACACCTCCTCCACAATCATCTTCAACATGGGTGCTCCACATGGCTGCATCCTCAGCCCCTTTCCTTATACACTTATGACTGTGTGGCCTAATTCTGCTCCAACTTGATTTTCAAGTTTGCTGGCGACATCACTGTAGTGGGTTGGATCTCAAACAATGATGAGACAGAGCGCAGGAAGGAGACAGAGAATCTAGTGAACTGGTGAAATGAAAATAATCTTTCCCTCAATGTTAACAAAATGAAAGAAATTGTCATCAACTTCAGACAGTGTAGCGGAGAACATGCCCCTCAATGGGGACGAAGTACAAAGGATCAAGAACTTCAAGTTTTTAAGTGTCCAGATCATCGACAACATGTCCTGGTCCCCCCATGCTGACACTATAGTTAAGAAAGTCCACCAACGCCTCTACTTTGTCAGAAGACAAAGGAAATTTGGCTTGTCCACTAAGACTCTCACCAATTTTTACAGACGTACCCTAGAAAGCATTCTTTCTGGTTGAATCACTGCTTGGTATGTCTCCTGTTCTGCCCAAGACTGCAATAAACTACAAAGTGCCCTGAACAAAGCCCAGTCCATCATGCAAACCAGCCTCCCACCGACTGATACTGTCTATGCTTCCTGCTGTCTCAGAAAAGTAACTAGCATAATTAAGGACCCCGGACATACTCTCTTCTACCTTCTTCCATTTGGAAAAAGATACAGAAGTCTGAGGACACGTGCCAAGCAGCGCAAGAATACCTTCTTCCTTGATGCCATCAGAATTTTGAATGGTCTTACCTCATATTAAGTTGATCTTTTCTCTACACCCTAGCTATGACTGTAACACTACATTCTGCATCCTCTCCTTTCCTTCTCCATGAACGGTATGCTTTGTCTGTATAGCACACAAGAAACAATATTTTTCACTGTATACTAGTACATGTGACAATAATAATAAACCAAATCAAGGTAAGGATGACAGATTTCCTTCCCCAAAGGGCATTAATGAACCAGATGGGTTTTATGATGAATGCCAATAGTTTTGTAGTCATCGTTAGACTTTTAATTACAGATTTGTACTGAATTCAAATTTTTCCATGGTGGAATATGATAGTTGTGTGCCCAAGGCCAGTAGGAATCTTCTTCTGGGCAGGTGATTTCCAATTGTCCTTGACAGCCTTTCCACTGCTCCTCTGCCTCTGTGATGTCAGGGTGGCTTCCCAACATACTCAGAGCCTGGAATCTGGCCTCCTCTCACTGCCACCTGTACAACACTTATGGGCATCCCCTTACTCGATGCTCCAGTGCCCAGTCCCATTTTGCCTGCAGGACCCTCTAATGGGGCCCAGTGTGATGCTCTGGGGAAGTCATGACAAATTCCCCATTGTTTACCCATTCACCTTCAGCTGGCCAGTTTCTGAAGTCATCGGTAATCTGCCTCTCTTTTAAAAATTTGATCGTCCCTGACAAGGCTTTAAATGAACTTTCTAACCGATTTAATTGCCCTCGATTGGGGGTGGGGTGGGGGTAGACGGTTGGGAGAGACCAGAATTTCTGTCCTTTCACTCAGTAGCTTGGTGATTAACACTAGTGCCAGGATCTGTGCCATGAAATTGACAAGCTGCCTGGCACTATTATTTTCAGTGTCACTTCTGCCTCCGCTTCTGCCTTCAGGGGCCCTGACAATGTAGCCCCTGACTACTGTAAGATGGAGATGATGGCCAATACCAGGTTTCACAGTTTTATTCAATGCGTTAATGGAAACCACATTCAGTGATTTCTTCCCCCCATGAAGGATGATGACCCGTGTCCAAAAACTGAGGGTAAATCAGATGCCAGGCATTTCTTTAGGCCCAGCAGTGCCACTAGGAGCAGTGGTCATTACTGGGAATGTAGCCAATGCCTAACCAGCAAAGGAGACCAGAGCATGGCCTGAGTGGAGAGACAGTTTGTGAGGTTATCCATTTCGGGACCCTCGGTCCCTCCCAGCAGCCCTTAGTCCCCATGACTCTGGATGCTGCCAGCCCCGTTGCCACGGTCCACTTCAATGGGTTGCCGACCTTTGCCACATCATCACCATGGGTGGCCACAGGCACTGAACATGCCCCCTCATGATCACCAGTGGCCTCCCACACACCTGTACCCTTCCTCACATGATCCGGCACGATGCATTCTGCACCCCAAGCACAGTTGCATGGTTGCTGGTGTGTGGCATGAAGCTTGGCCAGCCCCCCACGGTACAACCCCCGATACCACAGACCATTGCTGGCAGCATGTGGCAGACAGGATTCTGCACTCTGGCACCCATGTGGAGCATTGGGGTGGCTGTGGGGATGTCCCCATTGGGAACCCTTGAAACATAGACCTGCACGCACCCACACGGGCTTTCAGTTCAGACTTTTGTGCACCCTTGTGATGATCATGGGATGGGTGGGCATTGTAGGGGGCACTGTAGAGTCCATGCAGGGTGAGGAGCCGTGTTAGCCCCTGTCCAGCTCCCTCGATTGGAGCAGCAGCTGCCAGGCCTGGTTCTTGTCACTGTTAGTGGGGCCTGGGCTGGATTGTCAGCAGTCAGTCACAGAGCTTGTCCAGCAGCAGATGGCAGGGTGACCAGTACAACATTCATGGGTTTGGGAGTTGACCACATATGCAATCCCTCTGGGGTCACTCAGAGGCTGGGGGGAATGTGCGTAACATGAGCCCCAATCCAATGGTGATCCCAATCTTTGGACCCCAGGACAAGCTCAAGAACCCCCTCCCCCTCCCCCCCAGGCTCCCACACCCAGACAAACTGCCACTCCACCCCACACCGTGGCAGCTGCTGAGGCCTCCCCTGCAGCCCGGGAGTTAGTGCTCAGTGCTACTCACCTCCTCACTGTCCTTCGCTACTGCTGTGCCTGAGCCACACTTGTAAAGGGCAGTACTGATTGGCAGCGCCGTGACATCACCCCGGAGAGGTGGGAGGCATTCAGGAGTGGGGAATGATTGAATGATATTGAAATCCAGTCAATCTCAAGCTAATAAACTTTGCGTCCTTGCTGGGTGCAATGTGACTCGTTCCATGAAAAAGGGGCAGGAGATAGCAAACTGGCGTCAGGTGCGAATCGGATTTTTAGCTTCACACACTATTTTCCCAGTTCACCACACTGATCGCTGGGCACGCCGAGGTGGTAAAAGTCCCTCCTTCGAGTGTTTGAGATCAGCAAGATACTTCCTACATGTCCTCTAAGAGAGCCAAGAACCTACCGTTAGAATGACACCACAGCCACAAGTGACGTCGAGAGGGCGGAAGTAGAATGTGTAAATATTTTAATATTGAAGCAGTAATAATCACTCCCTCTTGACCTCAGAGTTTGGGGGGTCAACCTTGTGTTTTGCAATTGTCTTGCCAGCCATTCTTGGAGTTTCTGTTTCTCGTTTCTCTTTGTGAAAGTCATTACATGCCTCAGATCATTGGATGTTATCATTGCATCATAGGATTCCTACAGAAGGAGGCCATTTAGTCCATCTGCACCAACCACAATCCCATCCAGACCCTATCCCAATAATGCCATGCATTTAGCCTAGTTAGCCCCCCGACACTAAGGAGCAACTTAGCACGGCCAATCCACCTAACCCGTACATCTTTGGACATCAGCGTCCTTACCAGAAGGACCAGGCGGATTGGCATCCTGGTCACATTCATCAGAGGTTTCTTGGTTATTGTCCTCATCCAGTTGCTCTTCCAAAAGTAGCCCGAGCTCTGGAATCTCCTCCTCTGGCTGGTCACTGCGGTCAGTGCTGGTCTGGCCTCTTTCATCCACCCTATCCTCACTCCAGAATCTTCTCCTGTGGCTGCAGGTGTGAAACCTCCTTCGTGCTGGTTACATTTCCTTGGATAATGTTCGACCCATTGGTGCAGTTTCTTCTGATTCTCCACCACAGTCGTTTCCCCGGCCACCTTATATTCAGTGGTTTTCACTTTCCTGCAACTGTCGGCTCAGTCAAGGACCCTCACCATTCGATAGATTTACTGTCACCATCACAAAGTATCACCGGAAGGGGTCCCAGGATGTGTTTGTTATTGGCTACATGTGGCACAGTGGTTAGCACTGCTGCCTCACAGTGCCAGGGACCCGGGTTCGATTCCAGCCTTGGGTGACTGTCTGTGCAGAGTCTACACGTTCACCCCATGCCTGTGTGGGTTTTCTTCGGGTGCTCCAGTTTCATTGATGTGCGGTTAGGTTAATTGGCCATGATAAATTGCCCCTTAGTGTCAGAGGGACTAGCAGGGTAAATAGATGGGGTTACGGTGAGGGGGATTGTTGTTGTTGCAGGTTCAATGGCCTGAATGGTCTCCTTCTGCACTGTACGGATTCTATGGGTCTATTCCAGAGGCAGGAAGCCCTCCAGGAATATTCATTCGACTGTACGCAACTATGTACTAATAAATAAATTAAAGTTTATTTATTAATGTCACAAGTAGCTTACATTAACACTGCAATGAAGTTACTGTGAAAATCCCCCCGTCGCCTCACTCTGGCGCCTGTTCGGGTACAAGGAGGGAGAATTTAGCATGGACAATGCACCTAACCAGCGTGTCTTTCGGATTGTGGGAGGAAACCGGAGCGTCCGGAGGAAACCCACACAGACATGGAGAGAACGTGCAGACTCCGTGCAGACAGTGACCCAAGCCAGGAACCGAATTCGGGTCCCTGGCGCTGTGAAGCAGCAGTGCAAACCACTGTGCTACTGTGCCACCATCTCAGATAAGCGTGAGGCATCTTCCAGAACCATCTCTCTCTGACTCAAGTGACATACGATGTATTAGCGTAACGGCTGTTAACCCTTTACATTCCTTCCTCACTGTGCTGTATTCGAGCTGTGACCTTTTCATGATGACTCACACATTTTGTTCACCTTTTCAGCCACAGCCAAGCTAGAAGAGATGATCCAGAAATAATTGTTAAACACAGTGTACGCAGCTTCAGGTGTCTCAGACTGGGATGGAGCGCAAAAATTCCCCTTTCTCCCATCCCCACTCCTCCCTTGAGGTGACCAAGGGCATTACAGCCAACGATTTACTCCTTTGAAGTTTAGTCCCAGTTGTCGTGTAGGAGAGGAGGCCAATTAGCTCACTGGGCTAGGTGGCTAGCGCAAGGTTCGATTCCTCTTCTGGCTGAGTTAGGCTTTGGGCCTGAGTCTAGGCCCTGCCTCTGAGCACGGAAGTCAATGGCAAAATCCCGGCAAAAAAACTACCAAGGAAAAACAGCTGAGGATGAAACATCAGCAGACAAAGAGCCTTTGGACAGTTCGCACATGAATGGAGGGAGTAGTGCAGGAAAATTGACGGTCAATGTGCCCGCAGCAAGGTCCCACGGTCAGCAATGCGATTGCAATGACTTTAATCAGGCAATTGAGGTGGGACTGTCAGAATATACTACCTGATGAAGGGCCCCTGCTGTGCCTACGGGGCACCACAGGGACAGGGGTGTATTATTGACCCCTTTAATCACATTTTAATTTGATGCTTTAAGTTTCCTTTCCACTTTGTTTTTTGTTTTGGGTGGTTCCCCTCCTTTTAGGGAGCTGCCCCTTTTGAGTTGTCCCTAAATTAATTTGTTTTGTTTATTTGGTTGGACAAATAGAGCTCCCTGATTAAGGGCCAACTTGAGGGGCCAGTCAGGGAGCCTCTTGCTTTGTATTTAACCAGGCGTGTCAGTTCCTCTGGCATTCCTAGTGCAGACTGCTAACTGAAAGCACTCAATATGCTGTTGTCAGACTTGTAAATAAAGGGATTTTAGCGATGGGACTTCTGCCTCCGAGGACTTAATACAGCAGTAATGGCTAAATCATTGGCTTTAATGATGTTGGTCGAGGGACAAATGTTGTCCAGGACTGTGGGATGTGTATGGGGCATCAAAAAATGGTATAGGTTTTGTTCCCTGTGCCTGAGGGGGCAGACAGAGGCTGAGTTAGACAACTGACCAAAAGGTGACACCTCTGACAGTGCAACTCTCATTCAATACTGCACTGAAATATAAGCTTAGATTTACTGCTGAAGGCAAGTGTGGAGTTTCTGGATGATCTTATTGCTGACCATAAAATAAGACAGCCGTGAAGTGACTCAAGAGGTGAGATGGCAGCCACATAGGATGAAAAGTAGGACTTAAACTTCACTGGAGTTTCTCGGAGAGGGGGAACGAATTAGACACAGACAATGTTGGGGGAGGGTATAAACTGTACATATTAATTGAATGGCTAGGATTTCACAGTTGTTCTGTTATCATAACTGTCATCCTATGCATACCAGCAAATGATGTGAAATTAGTTTAAAGTTTATTTATTAGTGTCACAAGTAGGTTTACATTAACACTGCGATGAAGTTACTGTGAAAATCCCTTGGAGTCCACACTCCGGCACCTGTTCGGGTACACTGAGGAGGAATTTAGCACGGCCAATGCACCTATCCAGCACGTCTTTCAGACTGTTGGAGGAAACCTGGGCATCCGGAGGAAACCCACGGAGACATGGGGAGAACATGCAGACTCTGCACAGTCACCCAAACTGGAAATTGAACCTGGATACTTGGTGCTGTAAGGTGGCAATGTCAACCACTGTGCCACCATGCCGTGATGTGCAGACGCTGGTGACTACCACCATGCCGCCCCAGGAGGAAGCAGTCCCAATTTTCCAAGGTATTGGAATGATTCTATAACCTGCTGTTTTGAGGGGTTGGGGATGAGGGATCGTTGCCCATAAGGCGAGCTTCTCTGGGAAATGGTGAGCTTGCACCCCCATCATCCTTCCCCCTCCACACAACCGCCAACATGGGTGGTGCTTAATATTTCCCAAGGTGTGCCTCTTATATTCAGACAGCATGCTGTGCCCTAACAATAATGTATTGCATGGTATCAGACCAATATTTCACACCTTTTTTATTTAATCACAGCTCATAGATCAAAATATATCATTGCATATTGTCAATAATAGAACCAGCAATAATTAATACCAACGCGCTGAATCAAAATTAATAGTTTGTGAAGGAACGGCAATAAATAATGGATTACAACAACAACAGCTTGCATTTACATAGCACCTCTAATATAATAAAACATCCAAAGTCGCTTCACAGGAGTGTTAAATTTGACACAAGCCACACATGGAGATATTGGAACCTGCTCTCAAAAGCTTGGTCAAAGAGGTAGGTTGTAAGGAGTATCTTTAATGCAGTAACAGAAGATTTAGGGAAGGAATTCCAGACCTTGGGATGGGAAACTGCAAACAGTAAGTGTTTAAAGTTTATCAATTAGTGCCACAAGTAGGTTTACATTAACACTGCAATGAAGTTACTGTGAAAATCCACTAGTTGCCTCACTCTGGCTCCTATTCGGGTAGACTGAGAGAGAATTTAGCATGGCCGGTACACTAACCAGCACGTCTTTTGGACTGCGGGAGCAAACCGGAGCACACGGGAGAATGTGCAGACTCCGCACAGAGTGATAATCAGAGATATGCAAGAGGCCAGAGTCGGAAGGTTGTAGGGCCGGAGGATGTTATAGGCTTAGAATCATAGAATCCCTACACAACTGAAGGAGGCCATTCAGTCCAACGAGCCTACACCGACAACAATCCCACCAGGCCCTATCCCCATAAATCGCATGTATATACTCTGCTAATCCCTTGAGACTAGGGTCAATTTAGCATAGCCAATCAACCTAACATGCACATCTCTGGAGTGTGGGAGGAAACTGGAGCACCCGGAGGAAACCCACGCAGACACGGGGAGAACATGCAGACTCCACACAGACAGTGACCCAAGCCGGGAATCGAACCCGGGTCTCTGGCACTGTGAGTCAGCAGTGCTAACCACTGTGCCACCGTACTGTTCAATCAATAAGGCAATGAAAGGAATTTGAAAATACGGATGACAATGTTAAAATCAAGATGCTGCCTGACCAGGAGCTGATGTAGGTCAGCACGCACAGGGGAACAGCAAAATGTCAGAATATTAATCGAAAATTAAATGTAAAAAAAAAGAATTTTTGTTCATTCCGCTATATCAGACAGACTTTCAAACAGAAATGTTTGAAAAGAAGCTTCTATGCAATAGAAAATACCTTACCACAGTAAACAGAACTTCATTTATTGCCTTCTGCTGTCATATTACATATTACTTGTCTAAACATTTTTTACATTTGCAATTTACAGGATCATAAAAGTTGAATAGCAAAGAAGACTCACGCTCATAATCCTTTTGTTAAAATTTTGACATAAACAGTTAACAGAGCACAACCAATAACTACGATCAGTTTAATTCCTACTTTATTTAAAATGTATAATTATCATAAAAGTCAAATCTCAGCTGAATTTGGGTCAGACCCAACGTTGAAAGCAACACTTCCTTGTGATATTTGAAAAGGTTTGCCAGGTCCAGGGTATGTGACTGTTTTGGTTCAAACAGTTTGTTACAAACAGCTCAACTCTTACTTAGGCCCGCAGAAATCCTTTTTCTTCTTTAAAAGCTGATGTGACACCGAAGAGGAAGGCGAATTCTACCCGGAGGGCTCGGAAGGTCGGTAGTTTTTCATTTGCAGAGACCTCTTGGTTTCGGCTGCAAGTTACAGGAGACTACCATAGCCCTGGGAATCGCGATGCGCTAGAATTAGTTGTCCTAGATTTCCTAATGCTTCTTTGCTGCATGTGTAAGGCCCCAGATATAGAGCTTGGATAAAAGTGCAGCAGCGTTGATTTCTGTTGGGGCACTTACAGGACTTTAATTACGCACAGGGCATTATTGCAGGATGTGTGATTAGATCAGGATTGAACTAATTTCTCCATTCTCATGGACTGGTTAACCCCTCTCGCCGTTTCAATCTCATTTTGCTGCACCCCTTGTCTTTGCTAAATTTCAAACACTTGACCAATTTTATTTCAAGGATGCAGATAATAAAATCCAACTCAAAGTCAATACTTATGATCCTCATACTGATATGGATTTGCATAATCCGAAACCCAACTTGGTATTTTTTCTTCCACAATCAAGCTTCTTAACCGTTCCATTGCTGGTTGTTAACTTAGTCCCTTCAGTCAAGGGCTATTTTGCTGTTGCCCTTGTACTGTTTAAAAAACTACCAATTTTTCTGGATACGAGTGTCATTGGCAGTTATTGCTCACTCTAGATGCCCTTGAGGGTTGGGTGGTGGTTCTTCTTCTTGAGCTGCTGCAGTCCATGTGGCAAAGGTGCACCCACAATGCGGTCAGGTAGTGTGTTCCAGGATTGCCAATCGACAATGGTGAAGGAACGGTGATGATATGTGTCTAAGTCGCGTGTGTGACCTGGAGGGGAACTTGAAGCTCCCATGCGTCTGCTGCCCTTGTCTTTCTAGGTGGTGGAGGTCATGGGTTAGTCAGCAAGAAAACTGGTCAACAGCACAACGCAGAATCTGAACATCACTGAAGGGGTTAATCAGGAGAATTTTGTCGCATGCTTGGAAGAAGTTACTAAATACTTAAGGGCCAACTTTGCAAGGCTCAGTTCTCGTCGCAAACGCCCACCACAAAGCTACCTATATGGCTCAGGGAGAACTTGATAAATGGTAACACAGTCTCTTGACAGGAAAGACAGTTGGAGATGACAAGTAACTTGCATAGATACAAGGGTCATGGGTGGGCCATTGGAGAATGGGTGATTCTGAGATTTGAAGGGAAGGAAAGGAACTTTACCAGAGGAGAGGAATGTTTTAGCAATATCAGCTGGCATGGATAGGCAGCAGTGTAGTGAGATTAGCGTCAAAGAACAGCAGGGGAGAGGAAGAAGGGTTGGTGGGGGTTTATCTCATGGCTAAGATGAGCTCAAAGAAGGTATTGGGGAGACAGGAGAGAAAAAGGTGTAAATGCAGGCATCAGACAGAGGAAGCTTTTGTCTTGATAGGGTTAAAGGAAGGAAGGGGAAGCTGAATGGATAGTCTTCATTTTAGTGAGCACCTTGCATTGGTTGGATCTATGGCAATTTTTAAGAGTAGATTAGATGGTGAGGGAAAAGGGGGAATAGTGATATAGGATTAGGACAATGGCTTGTGTGGAAGACACACTTCAAAGGTTGGGCTTGATGGCAGTTTCCCACATTATAGTCTGTGTGTAATATTGCAGATGGGTTCAGTGGTGTTACTGGGAGTTCCATAAGCCTTGTGTTTATTATGTGTGTGTGGAGTACGAGGTCAACAGATTTGCTCCAATGTTATAAACCATGGCCAGATGTGAAACATCTTTGGGGATTCTCCTGACTGCCTGTCATAATTTTGACTGAAGATTGACGGAAGCCCAGAGAAACAAATGTAAAACAGAGACTTATCCAACATCTTTTATGACTTCAGAACATCTTAGAGTGCTTTACAGAAAGTGAGGTATTTCTGAAGTTTGCAATGTTGCAATGTAAGGATCACAACAGCTGGTTTGTCCCTAGCAAGCTCCCACAGTCACCAAAGATAATGGCCAAATATCTGCTCTTTGTGATGTTAGTTGAGGGATAAATATTGGCCAGGTCACCAAGGGGAACATCTAGAGTCACAGAAGTTCACAGCATAGAAACAGGCCCTTCAGTCCAACTTGTCCATGCTGCCCAGTTTTTAACCACTAAACTAGTCCCAGTTGCCTGCATTTGGCCCATAACCCTATATATCCATCTTACCCATGTAACTGTATGAATGCTTTTTAAAAGACAAAATTGTACCCGCCTCTACTATTACCTCTGGCAGCTTATTCCAGACACTCACCACCATTGGTGTGAAAAAGTTGCCCCTCTGGACCCTTTTGTACTTTTCCCCTCCCATCTTAAACCTATGCCCTCTAGTTTTAGATTCCCTACCTTTGGGAAAATATATTGACTATCTAGCTGATCTATGCCCCTCATTATTTAATAGATTTTTATAAGATCAGTCCTAAGCCTCCTACGCTCCAGGGAAAAAAGTCTCAGTCTATCAAACCTCTCCTTTAACTCAAACCATCAAGTCCTGGTAGCATCCTAGTAAATCTTTTCTGCACTCTTTCTAGTTTAATAATTTCCTTTCTATAATAGGGTGACAAGAACTGTACTGCATCCCTGCTTGGATAGTGCGGGGAATCTGTTGGGGTTTCAGCTGAAGATTTCAGCCTGAAGACACTCTGGCTACTGAACTTGAATGTCAGCCTTGACTGGTGGTTTCCAACAAGTATGCTATGGCACACTGGTGTGCCATGAAGATCACCCGTGAAAAGAAAGATTCATAATGATTCTAAGCTCATGTAACTAAACTAAAATCAACCTTTGTCTTCAGCTCTGTGATTGGCATCTCCAAGACCTGGTAGATTTTGGGCCCCTCGTGCTGGTGACGGCTGGGAAAGAGCCGCACGTGCGCGGTTTAGATTTTTTACATTGGTCAGGCCCATGCTCATGACCAATGGGACTTGGAGCTGGAGACAAAGGTCGCATGTGCCTGTGCTAAAAGCAAACCCTCAATAAGGATGCAAAAACCCTGGGGGAAATGAGAGAGACAGGGAAAGGTCAAAAAAAAGGTGAGAAGACAGGGAGAGGTTAAAATGAAGTTTCAAATAAGGGAAGAAGGCAGAGAAAATAGGAGATGTACCTCAAATAGTATAGAAGTGTGATATGACATGTTAAAGATTGCAAACCTCTGGCCTATATCATGTGCTTAAGTCTCTGGAGTAGACTTAACTGAGTCTGGGTGCCTAGAGAATTTTTACTGTAGTATCAAGTGATGGGATTAGGATCAGTACCTTGCAAAGATCCCCTCCCCTTCCTCCCCTGCAAACCTGCAACCCCCCCCGCCCCCCATGCAGAAGTGAAATACCACAGATGCTGGAAATCTTAAATAAAGACAGCTATTGCTGGAAATGTTTAGGTCAGGCAGCAGCTGTGGAGGGAGAAGCGCCCTGTTTCCCTCTCCCCAGACGCTGCCTACCTCCATCATTCTCTGCTTTAATTTCCAACTACTGCTTATTGCATGGTTGTGGAGAAGGTGAGATATGAGGACAGCAACAAAAGAACGCCACCTCACATTTGACAAACCAAGTGCTACAGATATTGGACTCTTTCTACAATCGACGCTAATAGTTTGACTGAACAGAATTCTCAAAAAACGAACTTCTGGACAAAATTCATTAGCTTCAAGCTGTGAAAATATTCCTACAAATGTAAAGATTTTCCTTTGAAATCTTATGCACTGGCTCGCACAGAATACAAACTCAAAGACTGTCAGAACAGTTACAACTGACAACTGAAACAGAAACAAAAACCGTATTTCCCATCAGAATGTGTCGGAATTTAACATGACATGCTTAGCTTATGTACCTGAGATGGAAGTTACATCAGAAGCACTGATCATTGTGATCACTGCTGCCCACCATGGGTTATGTCTTAACAACTTGTGCAAGATCTCTGAGGGGAATCTTTAAAAAAGACATAGCCGAGAGTTGGGTTGGTTTCCCTCGAGTTCATTCGCTAAAGTTGAGGGGGTGGGCTCGTATTTATGCTTCCCCCAGTCTCCTACACAGGGATTGCACATTGTCACAAAGTACCTCCAGAATAAGACTGTTCATAATCTCTGGAGAGTGGAGCTACAGGTCTGACTGCTCGGCCAATGTCTGAGGTGACTGCAATGTGTTGACCGTAGGCCCTGCTGCCTGCGACCCACTATTGTGTACAAAAGCAGAGGTGGGATGTTCACAGATCAATCGACATCCAGTGGCCTTTTGCAGGGTTTGGAGAAACGGTGCCGTGCTTACCACCCTTATCTCTGGCAGGAACAAGACGGGGGCCTCATGTGGCATTTTAAAATTAAGAGCAGTAACAGCACTACCTTCTGTAAGATAGCGGATGATACCGTCACACTGTGACCCACTCTCACAGGGCTTGTGTCACAATCGTGGCAAACTTTGGGTGGTTGGGCTGGGGGGCGGTGGTGGGGAGGAGGGTTAAAACCTCCAGGATTCGAGCATGCTGTAGATTATTGTTGATGATGGTGGATTTTACTGACCCAGTCCTGATTAGTAAATCAAAAGCTACAGCCATTGCTACCCAAAAAACAGCCACCCACAAAAGATCACAGTAGCAGTTCACCCGATGGTTGGTTTCAACAGCTTGTAGGGGGGGGCGCAGTGAAATTGTCAAGCGTCCCAATAAGTATAATCCAATAATTATTTGAAATTTAAAAAGTATGCAGTAAAATCGCATATGTTAGCATATCTATCTCTACATTAATGCTTCGGAAGCTACTGTTCTGAATTGCTACGGGGATGATGGTTCTCGGATTCAGCGAGGGACCCTAACCACAGAATGACAGAGACATTGACCGTACAGGCAATTGGGACAGTATATTGTTTTCCTCGTCATTCTCAAATGTTTTATGACTTACAACATGGCACTGGATGCTGCCTCCCACCACACCCCCCCAAACCTCCCCTCCACCCCCGAATATTTTATTTTGAAGTTCTCAGCAAACGTTAACTCCTGGCTGTTTGGGCTGAACCCGTCACAGAGTTGAGGACGTTTGTTTGTAGTCTCTCAGAATGACCGAAGCGTAGGTTACGTTGGGGGGCGTGCACAGCACCGACTCGGAGATGGGGGAGCTGGGGGCAGAGCTGCCTGACGCCACGGAATCCCGGAAGGGGGACGGAGGTGTGAGGGCAGGGGAGTCTTCCAACGTGAGTTTGTTGGGGACGGTCAGCTCTTCCTGGTTCTCGCCGCTGTCGTACATGAAGTCTTCGATGAGGTTGAACCCCTCGCTCTCCTCTTCCACCGGCGAGATGGGCTGAGGGTTGAAGGTTGTCATCTGGAGCGGGAGCACCTGTTGATCCAACTGGTACAGCGAATTCACCCCGTTGCCGGACACCGGCACGGTAAGCACTGAATTAAGGTCTGTCATGTTGGTCGAAAATGTGTTGACCACCCCGTGCAAGTGGTCCATGATGGACTGCTGCGAAGAGACACTTTTCAACTGATCAGAGATGAAAAATTGAGGATCTTCTATGTCTTTGAGCTGCGTAATGGACATCGCCCGACTCTGTAACATCATCTCGGGACTATTGGGAATGTCGAGTCTCAAGGGATCACCTTCATCCTCTTCCACAACATTGTAAAGGGCTTTTGTGCTGGCTTCTGAGAAGCTGAGGTTTTTAATCTGATTCTGATAGGGTTTGGTCAGGGGTTTGATTACAGCTGTCTGATTAGATGCAACATCTTTGCTCTTCACATGGACGGATAGCCTATGCCACATGTGCTGTCCCTTCGCTGGCCGTCCAGTTCCTGGTTCAGACCATGACACAGACTTCCCATTGGAACTGGGGAAAGATGTAAATTCCCAGTTAAAACCTTTTTTTGCACCAAAACCGCAGCTGAATATTTTCACAGTTGGTTTTTACAATTTGCCTGCCTATGCTTGCATTCTAAAGCGGGAGTGCCATTGACTTCACGGGTGGGGCGGGGGGAGGAGATGGGGAGAATGACCAGAAGGATGGCAAAGTCTGAATAGTCTTGCATGCAAAAATCGAGCTGATTTCACATTGCAAATTACATTGCGCAAATTGCAATAATTATAAAATGTGCCCAGTGACTTGGCAGGGACAATAATCACTCTTAGAAAACATTATTATGTGTTAAGAGACCAATGGAATTTAGCATGGGATAAATTTGTGGTGAGTCCTGGCCTATTACGGCCTGACTGAGTTGTTGCGGATTCATTTGATTGATTCAAATAAATAATCCATTCAATACAAGTTGGCAATCTCCAAGCTACTCCTTAGTAAACTTGGAAAAGTCTCATTGAAAACCAACTGTTTAGTAGTGACATCAGGGAATATATTTATTGAGAATAAAGCAATGATTATTGAATATTTTGACATACACTGACCGCCCTCTTGAACCCTTGGTGTTTAGAATGAAAAATTACCATGTTTCAATCAATTTTCTTCCCATTCAAGCAATCACACCTTTTCTACCAATGACACAAACTCGTTATGTCATGGGAAAATCCATCCATTTGTCTGCCATTCATCCTTTCAACCAGTCAGTCATTCATCCATCCAGCTCAACATGGCTCATATAGCTAGCCATCCATCTATCCCTGTAACCATTCTCCTATCTTGCTAGCCATCTACATCTCTAACAATTTGTCAAGCTTATAGTACAGAAGAGGCCTTTTAGCCCACTGAATTTGCACTGACAAAAACTGCACTAAATCTACACTACTTCCACATCCTACACCCTCTTCTCCCAAGTGAAGATAAATGTGGAGTACTTGTTTAACATCTTACCAATGTCTTCTGGCTCCATGCAGAGATTGCCCCCTTGGTTCCTAATAGGCCTTACTCTTTCCTTGTTTATCCTCTTCTCCTTAATATACTGTCATAATATCTTAGGATTCTCTCTAATCTTACCTGTTAGATTTTTCATGCCCCCTCTTTGCTCTCCGAATTGCTTTTTTAAGTTTACTCTTGCACTTTCTATACTTCACTAAGGCCTCTGCTGATTTGCTCCCTTTGTACATGCTAAGTGCAGTCCTGAGTATTCCTAGAAATGCGAGGTTCTCTGGGCTTGTTGCTCCTACAGCTCACCCCAAAGAGAACATGTTGGACCTGCACTCTCCCCATTTCATTTTTGAATGCCCCCACCCTCACTGCTCTGTTGTAGATTTTCCCACAAGAAGCTGTTCCCTGTTTCCTTTGGTCAGATCCTGCCCTATTTTAATAACGTTTGCCTTCTCCCAATCCAAGACCATCTTTTGCAGACTATCATTTTCCTTTTCTATAACAAACTTAATTCATATTGTGTTGTGGTCGCTATTGCTAAAATGCTCCTTTACTGCCACCTCGAACACCTGTCCAGCTTTATTTCCTAGAATTAGATCCAGTCCTACATTATCCCTTGTTGGACTTCTGCATATTGACATAAAAAAGCTCTCCTGAATGCATTTCAAGAAACCCGTTTCCCCCCAAACCCTTTACACTATGACTATCCCAATTAATGTGGGGAAAATTGAAATCCCCCAATATAATAATTATTTTTAAACACCTCAGTGAATCATCTATATATCTATTCGTCTATTGCCCACTGACTTTTGGGAGCCTATTATATTCTCCCAGCAATATGATTGTCCCTCCTGTATTCTACCCACAAAGCTTCATTTGAAGACCCTTCAAATGTATCATCCCTCCTTACTGCAGTAACTGTCTCCTTAATTAATAATGCACCACCACATCCTCTTTGAAACTACTGCTGCCTTGCCTGAAGATTTTATATCCAGAATGTTGAGTTGCTAGTCCTGCCCCCACCTCAACTAGGGCTCTGTGATGGCAGCAGTATCACAAATCCAAGTGTCAATGCACATCCTTCACTCCGTCTTACCTCTAATACACCTAACATTGAGGTAAAGGCCATCCAGCCTTGCCTTACTCCCTTGGAACTCAGCACGGCTAAGCTCCCTCTGTCTTGTTTCCTTTAATATCCAATGACGCAGTGGTTAACACTGCTGCCTCACAGTGCCAGGGACCTGGGTTTGATTCCTGGCTTAAGTCACTGTCTGTGCGGAGAGTGCAAGCTCTCCCTGTATCTGCGTGTGTTCCCTCCGGATGCTCCGGTTTCTTCCCAAGTGGCAGAAGACATGCTGGTTAGGTGAAATGGCCATGCTAAGTTCTCCCTCAGTGTACCGGATTCCAGAGTGTGGTGACCAAGGGATCTTCAAAGTAATTTAATTGCAGTGTTAATGTAAGCCTACTTGTGACACTAATAAATGAACTTTAAACTTTTATCTAGCCAGTAATGCAGACAGCAGCTATCTAACCAGATATCCAAATATCCAACATTTAGCCAACTAGTCAACCAAACAGCTATCTAACTAACTATCCAAGCAGAAGCCTGATCAAATTCCCAACCAGACAGACCACCATTTGGACAATCATATATCTATCCAGCAATTCAGACACCGATCAATCTAGAAAGTCATCCTTTTCTCCAGTTACCAATTCATCTGCCAACCCAGTGCCAAACACCCACCCTTTCATCCAGCCTATTATTCATCCCATCAGCCAACCATCGTTTACCCATTCTTCTGTCCATTCAGATACACAGCCAGTCATCACCAGCCAGAACTGCTGGAAGGTCATCTCAATCTAAAATGGTGGCTCTGTTGCTCTGTACAGATGCTGCCTGACCTGTTGATACTTCCAGCATTTTTTTTGTATCACGTTACATTGAAGAATTTTAAATTACAGGTGTTTGAGAACCAGGAGCCAATGTAGATCAGTGAGGTTAGGAGTGTCACAGAGTCATGGAGATATACAGCACGGAAACAGGCCCTTCTCATCCATGCCAACCAGGTTTCCTCAACTGAACTAGTCCCATTTGCCTGCGTTTGGCCCATATCCCTCTAAACCTTTCCCATCCATGTACCAGTCCAAGTGTATTTTAAATGTTGTCATTGTACCCACCTCTACCTCTGGCAGCTCATTCCAAATACACACTACCCTCCGTGTGAAAAGGTTGCCCCTCAGGCTCCTTTTGGGTGGCACAGTGGCACAGTAGTTAGCACTACAGCTTCACAGTGCCAGGGACTTGGGTTCAAGTTGGCGGTCGGGTCACTGTCTGTGTAGAGTTTGCACATTCTCCCTGTGTCTGCATGGGTTTCCTCCAGGTGCTCCGGTTTCCTCCCACACTCCAAAGATGTGCAGGTTAGGTTGATTTGCTATGCTAAATTGACCCTAGTGTCAGGGGGATTAGTAGGGTAAATATGAGGGGTTACGGGAATATGGCCTGGGTGGGATTGTGGTCAGTGCAGACTCGATGGGCCAAGTTGCCTCCTTCTGCACTGAAGGGATTCTGTGACTCGCCTGAAAAAGAGTGATGGATTAGTGGCACTTAGTGGGGATTGGGTTAAGGATAGCTGAGTTTTGGATGAACTGAGGTGATTGGAAGGCAGACATTGAGAGATGGCCAGGAGAACATTTGAATAGACATGCCAGCTGCACGGTTGGAGATCTCATTGGCAGGTAGGCTGAGGTCAAGGGAGGTCTTGGTTAAATAATAGAGGTAGCCTTTGTAATGGAGAGGATGTGTGTTGGATGTTGTGCTCAAGTAAAGTTTTTTTATTAGTGTCACAAGTGGGCTTATTTTAACACTAATGAAGTCACTGTGAAAATCCACTAGTTGCCACACTCTGCCACCTGTTTGGGTACACTGTGGGGGAATTTGGCATGGCCAATGCACCTAACCAGCATGTCTTTCGGACTGTGGGAGGAAACTGGAGCACCTGGAGAAACACGTGCAGACACAGAGAGAATGTGCAGACTCTACACACACGATGACCCAGGCCTGGAATTGAACCCAACTTTGGCAGCAACACACATACCTTGAGAACAAATGAAAGGAAAATATATTAAGAAATATTAATCCTGAACTGACCAACATTAAACATGGCCATCCCACAGTGATAATGTGCTTTGATGTCGTTAAGTGGATGAAAGTGGGACTTTTGACCCTCAGTGGGAGGAAGTCTGTCCTAAAGGGCTGCTGGCCAATCTGATTGGCTGGCAGTTTACCAGTCCCAGCAATGAAGGCTGCTGCTAGGACTGCAACTAGGCCTCAGGATGATCAATATGGATCCGGGAGAGAGAGGTACGTTATGGATGGGAGTGATTGCGGGGTGGGGGGGGCGGGGGGGCAATTTAATAGATTGGTCAATTGACCAGTTGGGTTGATTGGCCATGATAAATCGTCCTTTAGTGTCAGGGAGAATAACAGGGTAAATACAGGGTGTTATGGAGATAGGGCCTAGGCGGGATTGTTGTCGGTGCAGGCTCGTTGGGCCAAATGGTCTCCTTCTGCATTGTAGGGAGTCTATGATTCTATAAATTGGTTTCTTAAGTCTAATTGCCTGCTAGTTATTTCTAAATGGCGGGCAGGCTGTTGATTTCAGTGTATGTCCACCTTCTGTTTTATAGGGAAGGTGGCGGCTAGCCACGCATCAGTGGGGATCTACTAAACACTGCGGCAAGGCCCCTTGACAACACCTGCCACCCGTCAGAGTCATCACACCACGGGACCTGTGCTTGTCACAAATAAGAAGTGACACTGATGTTCTGTGCTGCAGAGCAGAATGAGGGGGCTGCACAGTATTGCCTGCAGTTTATTTAATGCAATCACCTGGTCACGTGAGGCATTGCGTAATGCCCTAGACTCCAATCACCGGTATCCAAATTGAACAAGTCAGCGTCTGCATCCTCACACAATGCTTCTGTTTTACACCAGCCTCGTCTTAAAGGGGAAGATGGTGCCTGGGGAAGCAAGGCTAACATATCTTCAACACTGGGAAAGGTTTTTTTCAGTTGTGCTCCATTGGCTGTAAAGTGATTTGGGACATCCGGAGACCATGAAAGATGTTTTATCAATGCAAATGATTTCCTCTTGCCAGAGCCTGCTCTGCCCCAGAAGGCACTGCTGGGACCATGGGGCTGAACAGATCAGGAGGGGGATTGTACAATGAACAGTGCAGCGCTCCTCAAAGGTCTCAGAAGTCACTAACATCTGCCTCTGGGCATCTGGCCACGGAACAAAAGCAGCAGCATTGTTGGCAGTGAGATGTGGCTGCTCTAATAGCCCAGCAGAACTTCACACTGGACAGGAGTACAGTGAGAGCCTGGACTGCTGATTTTCAAATACAATTCTACAGAGCTCTCTCAGCTGTGGCTCAGGAAGCCACACTCTTGAAACAGAACACAGTGGGTTCCATAAGACCGTAAGATAGAGGAGCAGTATTAGGCCATTTGGCCCATCGAGTCTGTTCCGCCATTCAAGCGTGGCTGATAGTTTCTCAATCCCATTCTCTCAGCTTTTCCCCGCAATCTTTGATCTCCTTACTAATCAAGAACCTATCAATCTCTGTCTTAAAGACACTCAGTGACCTGGCCTTCTGTAACAATGAATTCCACAGATTCACACAACTCTGGCTGAAGAAATTCCTCCTCATCTCAGTTCTAAAGGATTGTCTCTTTGCTCTGAATCTATGTCCTTGGATCCTAGTCTCTCCTACTAATGTAAACATTTTCTCCATGTCCTCGCTATTCAGGCGTTTCAGTATTAGAACAAAGAGCAAAGAACAGTACAGCACAGTAACAGGCTTTTCGGCTCTCCAAGCCTGTGCCGATCACACTTACCTAACTAACTAACCACTTATATCCGTCTATTCCCCATCTGTTCATATGCCTATCAAGATAAGTCTTAAATGTGGCTAACATAACTGCTTCAACCACCTCACATGGCAGTGCATTCCAAGCCCCTACCATTCTCTGTGTAAAAAACTTCCCCTGCACATCTCCACTGAACTTTTCCCTCCTTATCTTGAACTTGTGCCTCCTTGTAATTGTCATTTCTGCCCTGGGAAAAAGCTTTTAACTGTTCACCCTATCTATACCTCTCATAATTTTATAAACTTCTATCAGGTCGCTCCTCAGCCTCTGTCTTTCCAGGAAAAACAATCCCAGTTTATTCAATCTCTCCTCATTGCTAATACCCTCCATACCAGGCAACATCCTGGTAAACTTTTTCTGCACTCTCTCCAAAGCCTCCATGTCCTTCTGGTAGTGTGGTGACCAGAATTGGACGCAGTATTCCAGATGTGGCCTAACCAATGTTTTGTACAACTGGAACATAATTTGCCAACTTTTATACTTGATGCCCCATCCAATGAAGGCAAGCATGCCACATGCTTTCTTCACCACCTTTTCCACCTGTGCTGCCACTTTTAAGGATCTGTGGACCTATAGTCCCTGATCTGTAAGTTTATGCTCCTGATGGTTCTGCCATTTATTTTGCAGCTCCCACATGAACCGGATCTACCAAAATGCATCACCTGGCATTTGTCCAGATTAAATTCCATCTGCCACTTCTCCACCCAATTTTCCAGTCTACTGATATCCTGCTGTATTCTTTGACAGTCTTCATCGCTATCTGCAACTCTGCCAATCTTAGAATCATCCGCAAACCTGCTAATCAGACAAGCTACGTTTTCTTCCAAGTCATTTATATATATCACAAACAATGTAATTACAAACTATTCTGTAAGTTTCAGTGAGATCTCTGTTCAGACTCATTCCAGAGACCCGAGCACATCATCTGGGCAGAGATTCCGCTGAGGGAGTGCTGCAAGGTTGGATTTGTTGCCTTTGTGCACGATTTTAAACAGAGGTTCCATTTGCACTCTTTGGTTACTAATGGTGGCTTGCCATTATTCGATGAAGAATGCAGATATTACCCCTGGGATCCTGGCCAACATGACTAACACAGATTATCTGGGCATGTTCTCGTTCTGTTTATGGAGGTTGCTGTGTACAAATTGGTTGATCTGTTTCTTCTGAGACAACAATGCACTTCATGGGCAGTGAAGCTCTTTCACTCCTTGCATAGGCATTGGATAAATGAGAGTCCTTACTGCTGACCTTTTGTTGGGGTCTAGCTTTACTCTAACCAATGATGAAATAATCTCAGTAAATGTTCCAACACATTTAATCCATCCATAGTGTGTGTTCTTAATATGAATTTTCCCCAGTGCTTCCTCCTTTGCCTGATCTGTGGGAGGATCAACAATGCGGCTAATCTCAAGGTTTCTCCACAGGCTTGCTGGCATTCCGATGGCTCACAGTTTCCTTTGGGCACGATGAAGGACCTACAGGTGAGTTGGTCATGTCTCTGGTACTGTTTTGGCATTGTCCTGTTGGCCTATTCATCACCACCTGTGAGGTGCTTGATGAGCTGGAGGTGATTCCACCTCGATAGCCAGCACCCTGGATTCATACCGGCTCCAGGCACCTACTGACCTGTCAGAGATGAGCGTATGGCCTCTGAACTCCGACCTCCAGGCGATCCATGTCCAGTCTCTCAGTACACTGAAACTGTGCTTACAAACTGCATTAAGCCCTCCCATCATTGCAGTAGAGCATTTCTGAGAGATGGTCACATTGTATGCAACAATAATTAGCACTGCTACTTCACACACAGAGCCAGGGACCCAGTTCAATTCCAGCTTCGGGTGTGGAGTTTGCATGTTCTCTGTTCTCCCTGGTCTGCGTGGGTTTTCTCTGGGTGCTCCAGTTTCCTCCCACAATCCAAAAATATGTGGGTTAGGTGGATTGGCCATGAACAATGCTGAGGGTTATGGTCTATGTAGAGTGTTCTTTTGGAAGGTCAGTGCAGACTAAAAGGGCCTCCTTCTGTCCTGTAGGGATTGTCTGGCTCGATGGGTATTATGAACGGAACTTCTGCTGCATTTATAATGAGCCTAGCCCCATTCTCAATGGCAAACCATTAGCATGGACAATCATCTCCAACTATACAAATCCAGTTTATTGACTCCTCACTAGACCTCGTGGGTATTTATATTTACACAAATGTTAATCCCAGTGGGCTCTGTTTGTGAGTGTGCTCTGTAAGATTAGAATTCCACATTGAAGCAATGGAGGGAATCAGGCTGGAACTCTGGGCCCAGCAGGAAGCTTCCACTCACCTGTCCTTTACTCCTTCCTTCACCTTAACATCTTTAACCATACATATCGCTGTACTTGAAAGAGGGAGGGGAGGGGGATAATGATTCGGTGACTGTACTGTACGGTACCCTCCTTTCACGCTACAGAAAGCAGACAAACATAAAGGGAGGGATTTTCCAGCCACGCTTGCCCCAAGACTGGAAAATCCCGCCCAAGGTCAACGGACCTTTGTATGGTACTGTCCCGGGAATTGTAGCGGGCAGGATGGGAAAATCCCGACCAAAGTGTCGGAATACTGCCTCAAATAATTCTTCCCCACCACCCAGGCTGTGTACCCTCTTGCCCTTTGATAGTCTCAGGTGTCAGCCTTGGCTCAGTGGGGTCAATCATGCCTCTCAAGCAAATGGCCACGCCTTCAAGTCTTGCCTTAGAGGCTTGAGTGACACTCCAGTGCAATACCGAGGGAGTGCCACAATGTCAGAGGTGATGAGACACCAAACTGATTGAGGCCCTTTCAAGTGGATGTAAAAAGAAAATCTCATGATGCTATTTTAGAGAAGAGCAGGGCAGTCTGTCCCAGTATCCTGCTCAACATCTGTCAAGAACAGATGATTAGATCTTTTGGCTGATTGTGAGAGCTTACTGTGTGCAAATTGGTTGTCACTGTTTCTGTACAGTGTAACAGTGACTGCACCTCAGTATAGCACTGGCTGCAAAGCACTTTGGGATGTCCTTGTGGCCATGAAAGACAGCAGATATAAATGCAGATTAGTTTTGTTTAGAAAGCCCCTGCAAGAACTGTCATTGTGTATAACGCTTCCCACACACACTTAGTCATTCTAAGTAGATCATAAATCCAAGGTGTCCCCGTTTGCATCCCTTGAGCTGATTTTATTATTGCAGGTTTGAATCTGGGTCACCTCCTGTTACTGTGAACGAAAGTCATTCCTTTTTACTTTGTTAACAACTTGAAAGTGTGAAGAGAACATCAATGATGGCTTCCTTGTTTATCTAATTTGGACTGGTGAGTGTCAGGTTTAACGATGTAGCTGTTGCCTTACCTTTGCAGATCTCTTAAAGTCTGAGAAGTCCCCTTTTGGGAAGAAAAATCATCCTGCAGACGTGGGGGCAAGGACAGGATTTATTGCCCATCCTCAGTTACCCTGAGGTATCGTACACCTCATTAGCTTCTCTCAGCCACTTGAGAGGATAGTTGGGGGCCAACAATTCTGGTGTGGGATTGGAGTCTCATGTACACCAGAATGAATAAGGAAAGGGAGGTTTCCTTCCCCAAAGGATGTTGGTGGCCTAGTTGGGTTTATGACGATCTGACAGATTTTGGTTACTTTCACTGATCTCAGCTTTAGGTCTCTTTCAATCTCAATTCAGATTTGGGGTGGGGGAGGAGTGGATTCAAAACAAGGGAGCACAACCTTAAAACACAGCAAGATCATTCAGAGGCGATGTTAGAAAGTACTTCCTCACATCGAGAGTGGTGGAATTCTATTTTTTGAAAGACCATAAGGCTAGACTAATTAAAAAGCAAAGATTGATAGGTTTGAGTAAGAGTTAGAGTCATAGGAGTTTACAGCATGGAAACAGGCCATTCAGCCCAACTTGTCCATGCTGCCCCGTTTTTACCACTAAGGTAGTCCCAATTGGCCACATTTGGCCCATAGCACTCTGCACCCATCTTACCATGCTTTTTAAAAGACAAAATTGTACCCACTTTTCCTACAATCTCTGGCATCTTATTCCAGACACTCACCACCATCTGTGTGAAAAAATCGCCCCTCTGGATTCTCTTGTATCTCTCCCCTCTCACCTTAAACCCATGCCCTCTAGTTTTAGATTCCCCTACCTTTGGGAAAAGATGTTGACTATCTACCTTATTTATGTCCCTCATTATTTCATAGGCCTCTATAAGATCACCCCTAAGCCTTCTGCACTCCAGGGAAAAAAGTCCCAGACTATCCAGTCTCTCCTTATAACTCAAACCATCAAGTCCTGGGAGCATCCTAGTAAATCTTTCCTGCATTTTTTCTAGTTTAATAATATCCTTTTTATAATAGGTTGACCAGAGCTGTATACAATGCTGCCTTACTAATTAATGTCTTGTCAAACTTCATCAAGACATCCCAACTCCTGTATTCAATGTTCTGACCAATGAATCCAAGCATACCAAATGCCTTCTTCACCACCCTGTCCACCTGTGACTCCACTTTCAAGGAGCTATGAACTTGTAGTCCTAGATCTCTTTGTTCTATAACTCTCCCCACATAAAAGAGTTATAAAATAAAACTGGATGAAAACAGTTCAGTCATGATCTCACTGCAAACTCAAGGGGCTAAATGGTCTACTCC
The DNA here is from genome assembly GCF_965287045.1 of Carcharhinus amblyrhynchos. Classification (NCBI taxonomy): domain Eukaryota; kingdom Metazoa; phylum Chordata; class Chondrichthyes; order Carcharhiniformes; family Carcharhinidae; genus Carcharhinus; species Carcharhinus amblyrhynchos. The sequence goes on from NC_137335.1 coordinate 16,908,110, forward strand.
TATTTAAGTTCAAACACTGCTACTGCCTCACAGTGCCAGGGACTTGGATTCTATTCCCAGCTTGGATCACTATCTGTGTGGAGTTTGCACATTCTCCCCGTGTCTGCATGGGTTTCCTTCGGGTGCTCCCACAGTCCAAAGATGTGCAGGTTAGGTGGATTGACCATGCTAAATTGCCCTTTGGTGTTAAAAGATCTGTTGGTTAGGTGGATTAGCCATAGTAAATATGTGGGGACAGGATGAGGTGGGGTGGCGGTAGGGAGGTTCTGGGTGGGATTCTTTTCAGGTGCATCTGGTGCGGACGTGCTCATCATTTCACTTCTTCCTCGCATTACATGGAGATGCCGGCGTTGGTTTGGGGTAGCCACGGTAAGGAGTCACAAAACACTGCTCCTTCATCAGTCTCACCTCACGAAGGAGCTGTGCTCCAAAAGCTCATGATTCCAAATAAACCTGTTGGACTTTAACCTGGTGTTGTGAGACTCCTTGCATTATGTGCAACTGTGTTATGTAAGCAGTGAGACAAGTCTCAAGGAGGCACAGTGGCACAGTGTAACCACAGCATTGCCGCCTCACAGCACCAGGGACCCGGGTTCAATTCCATCGTCTGGTCACTGTCTGTGTGGAGTTTGCACATACCCCCTGTGTCTGCATGGGTTTTCTCTGGGTGCTTTGGTTTCTTCCCGCAGTCCAAAGATGTGTCGGTTAGGCTGATTAGCCATGCTAAATTGCACCTTTGTTTCAAGGGAATTAGTAGGATATATATGTAGGGTTAAGGGGATAGGGTGGGATTGTTGCTGGTGCAGGCTTGATGGGCCAAATGGCCTCCTTCTGTTCAGTAGGGACTCTATGATTCTGTGAACTTGACAGAGATACACACTGGTGGCAGATGAATCTGCACCCTATATTACGTGGCCATGCATCATGCATTTAGCTTGTCATAATGATCTTATATGCAAAATCCTTTCAGCATGCCAAGATGTCCAACTCAGTTTATATTTTAGCCCTGCTGGAGTATGAATTACACTCTTTGACTTTACTCTTGAGTAAGTGATTAAAGTCACTCTGTTAATGGTCTGTGCATCTTTCATTCAGGGGCCTACCCGTAGATCTAGCCATATAACAGTGTGATGCAAATTGTTTCAATCGCTCTCCCTTGTGAAGTAAACCAGATATTCCTGTTTGTTGCTCACTGCCTCTCCATTACACTTTCCAAAGCTGGACTGAGAAAACAACTGGGGTAAAACTAGGTCATATAAGAGAAGCTTTATTCCACAGAAGGTAAAAGTAAAGTTTATTTATTAGCTACAAGTAAGACTCACATTAACACTGCAATGAAATTACTGTGAAATTTCCCTAGTCACAACATTCCAGTGTCTGTTTGGGTCAATGCACTCTAACCAGCATGTCTTTCAGACTGTGGAGGGAAACCGGAGCACCCGGAGGAAACTCACGCAAACACGGGGAGAAGATGTAGACTCCACACAGGCAGTAACCCAAACTGGCAATCAAACCCAGGTCTCTGGAGCTGTGAAGCAGCAGTGCTAACAACTGTGTTACCATACTGCATACAAAGCTCTGGGACCATTTGTGTGTAATTTAATCTGTACCATTTGTCTTTGCATACAAATAATGGACATGTTACACTTCCTCAGATCGGACACCTTGGTTGCCTAAACAAAATTACCATTCTGTGTTTTCATACAATTATAGAATCCCTACCATGAAGAAGGAGGCTATTTGGCCCATCGAGTTTGCACCAACTCTCCGACAGAGGATCCCACCCAGGTCCTTTTCCTGTAACCCCAGGTATTTACCCTGCTAACCCCCCTAACCTACACATCTTGGGACACTAAGGGGCAATTTAGCACAGCCAATTAACCTAACCTGCACATCTTTGGACTGTGGGAGGAAACCAGACCACCCGACACTGGGAGAAAGTGTAAACTCCACATAGACAGTCACCCAAGGCCGGAATTGAACGCAGGTCCTTGGTACTGTGACACTGGATGACACTATGTCATCCAGGTTTTCTTGTTGAATGTGGTTGAAACCTGTCTTTGCAAATTCTGTTTAAAAACCTGAAATGTTGCCAATAGATCTTCCCCGCCTTATCCCTTTTTATGAGCAGAGGGTTGGCTAGCTGGGTTATCATGGTCAAATGATTGGGAGCTGAGACTTGCTGTCACAATGGGTGTGACTGTGATTATCAATTGCTACGACAGGCTAACAATTTATGTATTGTGTACAGCTCTGGGAAATCAATATCAAAGCCTAGCTCATTAACAGATGTAATCCTTTATAGCATCAATGCCATTTTTGAAAAGGATTTCTCTGAATGTGATTTAAAAATACAAACTGTGATTCCCCCCATGCTAGTCCTGGGGGTTAGCACTGAGTGACCTCTCTATAGGACTCGAAGAATATGAGCTCCCTGATGATTGGAACTCACCAGCTGGAGCTTGTAAACTGAGCTCTGTATAAAGCAAGCCCCTGAATGGATCCATTGGGAACTGTCTGTGTTTGCCACAGGCTTGTGGTTTTGCTTTACTTTATTTTGTGTAATGAAGTACTGTTCCTTTACAGTCGACTCCTGGAGTTATCATTCAAACCTTAGAGTGGGTGTACGTGGGGAGCAGTGAAAGAGCTGGATAGGTTTCTGGGATCCTCGCTTGCGTCACTCGTAAATGTGAAGTGTAGGGATAGGCACAGGTTTCACTGAGCAGAGGGTCAGTTTGAGAACATTTGTCGAAAGCAGCCATCAGCCAATGATGAGGAGACAACCAGAGAAATGGGGAAGGGGGGAGGAAGGGAGGGGGAAAGAGGGAGGGACAGGGAAGGGGAGAAAGAGAGAAGGGGGAAGGTGAGAGGCAGAGAGGGGGGAGACAGAGGGGGAGAGAGAGAGAGAGAGGGAGGAGAGAGAGGAGAAGGGGAGGAGGGGGAGAGGAGATGTAGGTGGATGGGAGGGGGAGAGGAGGAGGTGGGGGAAAAAGGGGCAGGGGAGGGGTACGGGGACAGGGCGGAAGGTGAGAGGCAATAATGGTGAAAGGGCAGAGGGTGGGATGAAGGAGAGGGAGGGCGATGGAGGGGAGAGGGAGGGCGATGGAGGGGAGTGGGAGGGGAGCAGGGGAGGGGGAGAAGGGGAGGAGGAGGGGGTAGAGGGGGTAGAGGGGGATGAGGGAAGGGGGGAGGAGGGAAGGGGAGGGGAGAAGGGTAGGGGAGGAGGAAGGAGGAGGGAGAGAGGGAGGAGGGGAGAATGGGTAGAGGGAGGGAGGGGAGAGGAAGAGAGGGGAGGAGGACTGATTTGTTAAACACAATGATCTCTTTACAATGTAGTTGTTGTGGCCAGTGTGTTCAGTGCAAGGTCTATTCTGCTCAGTATTTATCCTCTCTGCATTAGCGAGAACATTGATTTGTGAAAAATTGAAAAATTGTTAAAAAAAAATTAAGCAACTACTGGTGGTGGGAAGGAACAGGAGAGATTTAAAAACAAGACTGAATAAAAAATTAGGGGATCAGCAGGAGTTAACAAAAAAATGACACAGGAGGTAGCACTGTGGGAGAAAGTGAAAAATAGAGTGTGAAAGAGATAGAAATGGGTCAAGAAGTTGACGAGTTTAGTTGGGATTGGGGGAAGGAAAATGGGCTGCCACAGTCCCTGTCAACTTGATTTACCTTAAAGGCAAGTGTCACTCACCAAAGGAAAGAATTATTTATCAGTGTGGTATGTTGGGAGAGAGGAATAGTGCCATTATTAAAGGGTAAACTTTCCATGACATGGTGCTGGTACGCAACCACACTCTCACACTGGGAATGCACATCGGGAAATCATCCGTAATATTCCATTTGGAAAATCCTGGGCCAAGTGAGTGTCATTCCTTGACATGTTGCACTTAACACACAGACTATTTCCAATGCGTTCAAGAAGGCTAAGGGAAGATGAGGTGGGAGGCTGGTCAGGGAAATGGTAACAGCAATAATGTCACTAGACTAATATTCCAAAGGCCTGAGCTCCGGAGGCACAAGTTCAAATCCCACCAAGGCAGCTGGCGCAATGTAAGTTCAATTAATAAATCTGGAATTGGAAGCTAGGCCCAGTAATGGTGATTCTGAAACCATTGTCAATTTTGGAAAAAAAACCATCGTGTTCATTAATGCCTCTTCAGGGAAGGAAATCTACTATCCTTACCCGGTCTGGCTGACACGTGACTCCAGAGCTACTGCAATGGGGTTGACTCTGAACTAACTTCTGGAATGGCCTGGCAAACCATTCACAACAAGGGCAATCAGGGCTGGGCAACAAATGCTGGCCTTGTCAGTGGTAGCCACATCTCATATAAGAATAAAGATTTAAAAGAATTTTTCGTTAAATTGTACAATTTTAATAGAGTAAATAATGAATGACCGTTCGCATTGGGTGGGATGGGAATGATATAATTAAAATAGGCATCATGAGAAAGTGATTAGGAGACATTTATTCTTTGGGGGTTGCTGGAGCTTTGACCAGTGATTATTGTCCATGCAAAGAAAAGTTATTTAATTTATTTATCAGTGTCTCAAGTAGGGTAAACATTAACATGACAGTGAGGTTACTGTGAAAATCCTCACACTCCAGCACCTGTTCAGGTACACTGAGGGAGAATTTAGCATGGCCAATGCACCCTAACCAGCACATCTTTCAGACTGTGAGAGGAAACCAGAGCACCCGGAGGAAATCCACACAGACATGGGGAGAATGTGCAGACTCTGCACGGACAGTGACCCAAGCCGGGAATCGAACTCAGGTCCCTTGCGCTGTGAAGCAGCAATGCTAACCGTTGTACCACCATGCCGCCTCTTTAAGCGCTTCAAACAGGAGATTGATAGGACCATGGTTGGTGCAGCCTGGTGGTGAGTGCTTGGTTTCATAGAGAGGCAAACATGAGTTGCCCAATGGTGCTGGGGCCAAACTGACTCCATCTGCACTAATTTTGGAAAGTAGGCCTCACAAGCTCCTCTGAGCGTTTCAAAGCTCCCGTGGCGAATGACTAGTGTCACATATAGGCCTGAGCAGGTAGGGACAATAGGTTTCTGAATCTGAAGACTTTGGTGAACCCTTTGGCACGATCTGGGAGTTTAAGACAACTGTTCAAGTGCCAATTTCCTAACTGAGCCATGGTGAGATTTGAATTCACAACCTCTAGGCACCCAGCCCATACAATAGCCATGACATTGGTCTGCATTTCATGAGGCTCCAGAGCAGGAGGAGACACACAGAGGTTACACCCTAAGCTTAGCATGAAAAAGATGATTGTGTGCAAGAAATGTATGGGGCCATTCAATTCTAGAACATACAATTCGCGCATGGCACTTACTGGGCACAGAACGGTTCGTACCTGGGGCTGCTTACCTGGCATTGCCGGCTACGGTTTTCTTCCTCTTAAACATGTCGAGGAGGCTGTTGGACCTGCAGGCAGCTTTGCCGTCACCGACATGCATTCGCACAACATCCGAGGTGGTGAAGGCGCTGCGGACGTTGCGCTCCGGCTTGGCGATGATGATGTAGATCTTTGGGGTGAACATGCAACCCAGGGCCACAGTCACGCTTAAGCTAACGGAGAAACTGGTGGTGATGATCTTGTAATTGCTGCCAAAGTAGATTGGAACAAAGGCCAGCCATATGATACATGTTGTGTACATGGTGAAGGCTATGTACTTGGCTTCGTTAAAGTTTGCAGGAACGTTCCTGGTCTTGAAGGCGTAGTAGGTGCAGCTCATGATGAGAAGCCCGTTGTACCCTAGAGGGGCCACCACGCCCAGGTTGCTGGTGTTGCAGATTAAGAAGACTTCATTGATGCTCGGGTAGGAAAGAACAGGCGTAGGGGGCTCCAGGATCAGCAGCGTGACCACGATGGTCAATTGAACGCTGATCAAGATGGCAGCGATCACCAGCTGGGCCCAGGCACTCATGAACCTGGGCTTGCGAGTGCAGATCTTCTTCTTGCTGCCAGCCAGGATCCTGGCGATGCGGTTGGTTTTGGTCACCAGGGCAGAGTAACACATGGCGGCGGCCAGCCCTACCAGGATCCTCTGGAAGTAGCAAGAGGCCAGTGTGGGCTTGGCCAGCAAGGTGAACGGGCAGATGTAGCCCAGAAAAATGCCAGCCAGAATGATGTAACAGAGCTCGCGGCTGGAGGACTTGACCACAGGAGTATCCCTGTACAGCACAAAGATAAGAGTGACAAACATGGTGGCAAGGATCCCTAAACAGGAGAAGACCACGGCGATAGCAGACTCCACATCACTCCAACTCAAGTGCTTCACATCAATTCTCTGACAACCTGTGGAAAAGGAAAACGGTATGGTAAAAATAGGCTCATATTTGGTCATTAGTCTCTAACGCTTCTATGCAATTCAGAGTCCATACTTGGCTGAAAATGCTCTTATGAAGCAGTTAGGGATGTTTATATAAATGCAACTCATTAACTCAATACAAATTATCAATGGTTTGTAAAATTTACTGCCCATTACTTTCTTTCTCACTGAACGACAGGAACATTTTTGAAGGAGGGCTTTGAATGTTATTGGAGCAATAATGACCAATTATAGTCTATGGATTATATCTATGGATCTTGGATGTTGAAGTTGTATAAGATATTGGTAAAGCCACACTTGGAATACTGCGTACAGTTCTGGTCACCCTATTATAGAAAGGATATTATTAAACAAGAAAGAGCGCAGAAAAGATTTACTAGGATGTTCTCGGGACTTGATGGTTTGAATTATAAAGAGAGGCTGGATAGACTGGAACTTTTTCCCTGGAGCGTAGCAGAGTTGGGGATGATCTTATAGAGGTCAATAAAATAATGAGGGGCATAGATCAGCTCGCTAGTCAACATCGTTTCCCAAAGGTAGGGGAATCTAAAACGAGAAGGCATAGGTTTAAGGTGAGAGGGGAGAGATATAAAAGTGTCCAGAGGGGCAATTTTTCACACAGAGGGTGGTGAGTATCTGGAACAAGCTGCCAGAAGAAGAAGTAGAGGTGGGTACAATTTTGTATTCTAAAAAGCATTTAGACAGTTACATGCGTAAGATGCGTATAGAGGGATATGGGCCAAACACGGGCAATTGGGACTAGTTTAGTGATTAAAAGAAGGGCAGCATGGAAAAGATACTCTTGTTTCCATGCTATAAACCTCTACGACTCTATCATTATCGATCAATAACCAGCTACCTGACGTTTGTCGATATCAAAGTTCGTGGTCCCACTTATGGGTAGTTTCACAGAAAACGGCTGCATGACAGGCAACACAAATCAAGCCTGGAACATACAGACCACTTCCTTCATCGGCTATGTCAGAATAGTCTTTCTGTTGCACAAAATAGTTCATTCGTTGAGGAAACTCTGACTGTACAATTTGACTTCAATGTGGGTCACATAATGGCGTAGCCTATTAATTCATGGCCTGTTCTGCACTTTGCTCAAGAGTTCTGCCTTACAGCGCCAGGGACCCGGGTTTGATTCCTGGCTTGGTCACTGTCTGTGCGGAGTCTGCATGTTCTCCCCGTGTCTGCGTGGGTTCCCATTGGGTGCTCCAGTTTCCTCTTACAGTCCGAAAGATGTGCTGGTTAGGTAGAGTGGCCATGTTAAATTCTCCCTCAATGTACCCGAACAGGCACCGGAGTGTGGTGACTAGGGGATTTTCACTGTAACTTCATTGCAGTGTTAATGTAAATCTACTTGTGACTAATAAATAAACCTTTAATATTTAAATCAGGTTTCTATAGTTGCTGCCTCCCAATCACCTGTTGGAACATCTCGTGCAACCTGCTCCTGGGCCTGGCCAAACTTACCGTCGACAGGTCCAGGCAGCAGGCGACAGAGGGGTTGTCTGACTTGATTGCCTGCCCCTTTACCGTGGCTACACTTGTGACCAGGTGTCCCTGGAGAGGGAACACACAGTGTTCACCAGCCCTACCAAGGCCTTCCATGCCCACTCAGCACCGCAATGACTGGGGTACATTACTGAACCCTTTAATCACATTTTAGTTTGATGTTTTAAGTTCCAATTATGATTTGTTTTTGTTTAAGACAGTTGCCCTTTAAGGGGCTATCCCTTTTTCTTTAGCCTCAGTGTACCTAAATTAGTTTAATTGTTTTTCACCAAAAGAGTTGGATCATCTAATCAACGCGAATCAGGCATATAAAATCTGGACAGTGTAGGAGGAGGCCAATTGATCCATTGAGTCTGACCAACAACAATCCCACCCAAGTCCTATCCTTGTAGCCCACTTAATCCCCCTGACACGAAGGGGAAATCCAGCCCAGACCTGTTTCTCGTAACCCCAAATGTTTACGCCGCTGATCTCTTTAATCTACATATCTTGGGAAACTAAGGGGCAATTTAGGGTGGCCAATCAAGCTAACCCGCACATCTTTGGAGTGTGGGAGGAAATCGGAGTACCTGGAGGAAACCTATGCAGACTCCACACAGACAGTGACCCGAGGCTGGAATTGAACCTGGGTCCCTGGCGCTGTGAGGCAGCAGCGCTAACCACTGTGCCACCCAGATGAGGTTGGTGCCTAGGTTTTCTGACCCAGCGCCCTGTGAGTGAAGTCAGAGATTCTGAGCTGTGACAAAACACAATGTGATTTGACTGAGCAGCTGTGTGAGTTGCTCATTAATGACCTTTGAGAAGATGTTAACAAGTAAAAATTAGCATTTCCTCCTTTCTGTCAGCCTGCCTTTGATCACAGGGTGCTGCAGATGTGTTAGTAAAAATTCCAACACCCTCTCTCATGCTCACAGCACACGTTGGCTACAAGCACGAGTACACTTCTTCCATGTGGTTGTCAAGAACGTGGGATGTCCGATTGCGTTCTGGAATTTTTCACTTCATCTCACAGGTGTAGAGGAGTGCACACAAACACACGCACACACGCACACACACGCACACACACACATGCACACACACGCACGCACATGGACACACACACGCACACACATACATGCACACACACACATATGCACATATACACACATGCAAACACAAAACATACATTAGGCATAGAGGAAATATTGAATGGAAGCCTCTGGCTTCAGGCAGGAAGGCAGGTCTGACAGGTGCAAATCCCTTGCAGGTATTAATTAACCAATCTTATAGGTACATTTTATGAAATTTTAAAATTAGAATTTTGTGTAATTTCCACATGCGGTTTATAAATGTTGGGTCAGGATTCTCTGAGCTTGCTCACGGTTGGGATTCTCTGGTCCAGTCGCTGTGAACGGAGATTTGGCTGAGCACCAAATTCCCTATTTCTCACTGGCAGTGCTGGCCGGGGACCAGAGAATTCCAGTCATTGTTTCCAGCAATTACAGCCTTGTCTGAGTGAAGGATAAGAATGGACTGTGTCAGCAATGAGACAGGTATGGTACAAAATCTAAGCTGACTTCTCCAGTATAGCACTGAAAGAACTGGATGTGCTGTTAGATGAGACATTAAGTTATTGGGTGGAATTTTCCACAAGTGGGATTTTTCACTCCCACCAAAGTCAGTGGATTTTTGAATGGCTCGCTGCATTTCCCAGCCCTACCCCCTGTGTGATGGAGCTATAAAAGTCAGCCAACCTTGGGAATTTTAGACATCCCGAGGGCACTGTTTGGAAGAGAAGTCCAGCTCTCCCTGATGTTCTGGCTAATACTTATCCTCCAACCAACATCACTAAAATAGATCAGCTGGTGATCGTCACTTCACCATCATTGTGGGAGTTTGCTGAAAATTGGCTACTGCATTTTCTTGTTCACCAGTGGTGCTCAGCGGCATGATAACAAGTGGGCAACACAGTGGCACAGTGGTCAGCACAGCTGCCGCACAGTGCCAGGGGTCTGGGTTCAATTCCGGTCCCGGGTGACTACCTACAAGTGGAGTCTGCACATTCTCCCCGTGTCTGCGTGCATTTCCTTTGGGTGCTCCGGTTTCCTCCTGCTGCCCAAAGATGTGTGGGTTCGGTGAATTGGCCACGCTAAATTTCCATTTAGTGTCCCAGAATGTTTAAGTTAGGGGGTCTAGCGGGGTAAATGTGAAGAGGGTGGGATGGTCTGCCAGAGAGTTGATGCAAATCTGATGGGTCGAATGTAGGGATCTTATGGGTGGAATTCTCCAGCCGTGCTGATGTAAAAGCTGGAAATTCCACCCAACTGTTAATGGGGTTTCACACTGACCGTATCCCATCCACTAAAATTCCAGTGCCGGGTGGGAGAGGAGAATTCCGGCCTATGATTCTATGGCTGCATTTCAGAAGTACTCCATTGGCTGTAGAGGGGCATTCTAAGGTTCCAAGGTGGACCAAATGGCCTCTTTCATTTATATCTGTTTTGGTGATCAAAATATATACTCCAGAAAAAAAGACTTTATATGGTGTTTTTCATCTGTCTCAGCAGTAGAGTTGGGCCAGAATTCACTTTAAGGATAGTCAGATTGTTAATGGCCTCTCAGTGTAAACTCCTAACTGCGTACTCCTCCGCATGTTTCAGTTAAGGTTGCATGCTACAGCCACATCAGGCACTCGAGCTTATGTTCCTGTCTCAGACTCTGCATTGTTGATTTCAGAATTCGTCAGTCTGAGCAATGCCGGAGCAACAGCACCCCAAGAACTGAGCAGCCAGCTTCCCCGGCCAGCTCAGGCTCCACACACACAACCTCACCCCCACCGGCAAGGATCAGCGAGTGTTCAGCCCGGGTGGCACTGTGGTTAGCGCTGCTACCTCACAGCGCCAGGGACCTGGGTTCAATTCCAGCCTCGGGTCACTGTCGGTGTGGAGGCTGCATGTTCTCCCCATGTCTGCGTGGGTTTCCTCCGGATGCTGCAGTTTCGTCCCACAGTCCAAAGATGTGCGGGTTAGGTTGATTGGCTGTGCTAAATTCATCCTGAAATCAGGTGGATTAACAGGGTAAATATGTGGGGTTAGAGGAATAGGGTCTGGGTGGGACTGTGGTTGGCGCAGGTCCGATGCGCCTCCTTCTGCAGTGTAGGGATTCTATGATTGTATAACATTCTGGCTCTTTTTTTGCATTAAGTGCCGTAAGATTGTCTGAGCAGAGTGAAGTGTTCTGAAATCAACAATGCAGAGTCTGAAACAGGAACAGTGAGGATAGTAGATTCTTTTTGAAATCGGGTGCAGAAGCCCTCAATAACCCTGAGGTGTGTTCAGAGGGGGGGAGGCGTGATATCAAACTGAGAAACTGAGGAGAGGTTTCAGCCTGGCAGTCTGCAGTGCTTTATTGCAGCCTCCTTACTGGAACACAGTTCCAGGTTTGGTGTGATGCCTGGCTGTGGCTCTAGTGTGCAGAGTGGAGGAATCCTGTAGAGAACTTGTACTTGGAGTACTGTGCGCAGTTCTGGTAGCCTCACTATAGGAAGGACGTGGAAGCTATTGAGAAAGTGCAGAGGAGATTTACAAGGATGTTGCCTGGATTGGGAGGCATGCCTTATGAAGATAGGTTGAGGGAGCTGGGACTCTTCTCCCTGGAGAGACGAAGGTTGAGAGGCGACCTGATAGAGGTTTATAAGATGTTGAGAGGAATAGATAGGGTGGATTCTCAGAGGCTATTTCCCAGGGCTGAAATGGTTGCTACGAGAGGACACAGATTTAAGGTGCAGGGAAGCAAGTACAGAGGTGATGTTAGGGGTAAGTTTTTCGCTCAGAGGGTGATGAGTGAATGGAATCGGCTGCCGTCAGTGGTGGTGGAGGCAAACTCGCTTGGGGTCTTTTAAAAGACTTCTGGATGAGTATATGGGGTTTAATGGGATTGGGGGTTATAGATAGGTCTATGGCTTAGTAGGTATACAAGTGATCGGCGCAACTAGTGGGCCGAAGGGCCTGTTTGTGCTGTTATGTTCTATGTTCTAAATACACACAGTTTCAATCGCAGCAACCTTCGGCCTGAAGTCTTACAGAAATTAAATGGGCAAGGTTGAGAAAGACAGAGGAGGCTGTTTGTTCACTCATTACAATATATTCTGCCTCACAGTGTATTGAACAACTGAGGAAAGTTAAGAGATTGGAAAGTGAGTTCTCCAATGCATCATCAGAATGCCCTGAGTTTCAGTCCCCATCTATATTGAATCAGGGATATGCCCCTGTCTACAGAGGGGTTAAAGTGGAAATGGTCGAGAGCTTCAAGTTTCTCGGCATCACCATCACCAGTAATCTGTCTGGTTCCTCTGCTGATGTTATAGTTAAGAAACACCTCTACTTTCTCAGAAGGCTAAGGAAATTTGGCATGTCAGCTATGACCCTCACCAACTTTTACAGATGCACCCTAGAAAGCATTCTTTCTGGTTGTAACACAGCTTGGTCTGGTTGCTCCTGTGCCCAAGACCGCAAAAAAATTACAAAGTGTTGTGAACGAAGCCCAGTCCATCACACAAACCAACCTCCCATCCATTGACTCTGTCTATACTTCCTGTTGCCTCAGAAAAGCAGCCAGCATAATCAAGGACCCCACAGACCCTGGACACTCTCTCTTCCACCTTCTTCCATTGGGAAAAAGATCCACAAGTCTGAGGACACGTACCAACCAACTGAAGAACAGCTTCTTCCTTGCTGCCATCAGACTTTTGAATGGACTTACCTTGCACTAAGTTGATCTTTCTCTACACCCTAGCTATGACTGTAACACTACATTCTGCACTCCTTCCTTCTCTGTGAATGATATGCTTTGTCTGTATAGCATTCAAGAAACAATACTTTTCACTGTATTATAATACATGTGACAATAATAAATCCAATCAAATCAAAGATGATTTCATCCAGCACAGTAAGAGGGCTGCTACAATTGTCCTCAGTGCCACTGGAGTACGGGGAATGGGGAGACAAGGAGGGAAATGCAAACTATTGTAACCTAGTGATCCCACTATCAGCCAGCAATATGAATGTTAAATGAGGATTTACTTGGGATTGTGTTTGGGGTGCTTTGTGGTGAATGGAATATGGAAACCTGAGAGAAAATGCAGGAAAGTAAAGGCTAGAACTGGGAGGGTACAATTATCAGGAAAGCCTGAAAGAGCTGGGGCTTTTTCTATTGAAAAGAGAAGACTGAGAGGCGACCTGCAGAAGGGAGTTCAATATTATGAGTGGACTCGAAAGGTGGGGAGGAAAAGTGGTGAGAATGACAGAGGGATATTGACAGATTAGCTGAATGGGCAAAAACTTGGCAGTTGGAATATAATGTAGGAAAATGCGAAGTTATGCACTTTAGTAAGAAGAATAATATTTAAATGGAGAAAGACTGCAGAAAGCTCCAGCACAGAGGGATGTGGGACTCCTCGTGCATAAATCACAAAAAGCTAGCATGCAAATTCAGCAGGTAATAGGGAAAGCAAATGCAATGCTTACTTTTATTTCAAAGGGAATGAAGTACAAAAATAGGGAAGTCTTACTAAAACTATTCAAGGCACTAGTTAGAGCACGCCTGGAATACTGTGAACAGTTTTGGTCCCCTTATCTAAGAAAAGATATACAGGCATTGGGGGCAGTTCAGAGAAGGTTCATCAGGTTAATCCTGGGTATGGAGTGATTTTCTTACAAGGAGAGGTTGAATGGATTGGGTCTGTACTCACTGGAGTTTAGAAGAATGAGAGGTGACCTTATTGAGACATATAGCATTTCCAGGGGCTTTGACAGGGTAGTTACTGAGAGGCTGTTTCCCCTTGTGGGAGAGTCCAGGACCAGAGGGCATAATCTCAGAGTAAGGGGTCACAGAGATGAGGAGGAATTTTTTCTCTCAGATGGTAGTGAATCCATGGAATTCTTTACCGCAGAGGACTGTAGAGGCTAGGTCGTTGAGTATGTTCAAGGCTGAGATAGACCGAATTTTAATCAGTAAGGGAATCAATGGTTAAGGGGACAAGACAGGAAAGTGGCACTGAGGATGATATCAGATCAGTCATGATCTTGTTGAATGGTGGAGCAGACTCAATAGGCCAAATAGCCTACTTCTGCTGCTATGTCTGATGGTAGATAAGGAGAAGATGTTCTCACTTGTATAAAATCCAAAATTAGGGACTGCATACAGAAGATGGTGACTAATAAAACCCATAAGGAATTCAGGAGGAATGTGCCTGAGAGAGAATGTGGAAGTTGCAGTAGGGATAAGCACAAGAGGGTGAGAGGGATAGAAGGTTGTGGTGAAAGAGGTGGTGAAGGAAGGTGGGAGGAGGCTTATGCAGAGTATAAAGATGTGGAACTGCTGGGGTTAAGGGTCAATCCTGTGCCTTGATGTAATTTCATTGAAAATAGGCCATTTGGGCAGGTGTTGGCTATGAGTTCATTATTCCAGTGAAAGTCAGCAGAGTGAGGAGGGTGGTAAGGCCAGGAGGGAAATAGAGGGAATATATCAGGGGAAAAATATGTATCACTAAAAAGCAAACAGAAATATTAAAGGTGCACAGTCTTAACATCTTTTTAAAGTGCATTTAAAATAATCCTAACTTTACTCATCTGAGAATGGGGCTGATGTAGCACAGAATGTTGTGTAATCACCTATTGAGGGAAGCTGATGTCCTGTTTCCTGAAACACCACAGAGCATCTTGCAAAGAACTAAATTGGGAAACATACCCTAGTTTCAGGACAGATGAGAAAAGGAAAGACTTGGCATTAGAATCATGGAATCCCTACAATGCAGAAGGAGGCCATTTGGTCCATTGAGTCTGCGCCGACAACAGTCCCACCCAATCCCTATCTCTATAACCCCCATGTATTTACCCTGCTAGTTCCACTGACATTAAGGGGCAATTTAGCATGGTCAATCTATTGAACCTGCACATCTTTGAAGTGTGGGAGGAAACCAGAGCACCCGGAGGAAACCCACGCAGACATGGGGAGAACATGCAAACTTCAAATTCCGAGGCTGGAATTGAACCCGGGTCCCCAGTGCTGTGAGGCAGCAATGCTAACCACTGTGCCACCATTGTACCCTGAAGCATTATAGTCACTGTTCTAATGCAGGAAATAGAGAGCCAATTTGTGTACAGCAATGCGATAACCTGTTTGACTGATGTTGCTCTGAGAGAAAAATATCGACCCAAGAGAACAGTCCTCCTCTGGTTCACAATTGTGCCATGTCTGTTATTGAAGATACAACATGAATCATGGACGACGTTCCCAAGAGAATGATTACCTGTGAGGTCAGCATTCGGCCACCAGCCCAGCTCGCAGGCCCTGCACGTGAACTCGTCGTGCATGTACTCATTCTCTTTGCAAGTTGTGCAGATCCAACAGCAGCTCACTTCTCCCTTCCGAATAACCTGTTGAAACAGCACAGGATCCCTTTAGTAACACCTGGAAAACATGCTGGTGTCAAGAAAGAGAGAGAGGGAGAGAGCTAAATTTCAGGATGATGAGTTTACATCAGCAACTGAGAGACAGAGCTCCTCAGTGCGTGCCCTTTGAATAGTGGTGAAGCTAAACAGAGAAACCAGAAGCAGGAGTAGGCCATTCAGCCCTTCGAGCCCATTCCGACATTCATCATCATGGCTAATCATCAAATTCAATATCCTGATCCCCTCTTCTCCATGTCCTTTGATCCCTTTAGCCCCGAAAACTAAATCTAATTTCTTCTTGAAATCACACAATGTTTTGGCCTCCACTACTTTCTGTGGTAGTGAATTCCACAGATTCCCCAATCTCTGGGTGAAGAAATTTCTCCTCACCTCAGTTCTAAAAGGTTTACCCCTTATCCTCAAACTATGACCCCTAGTTCTGGACTCCTCCATCATTGGGAACATTCTTTTGGAATCTATCCTGTCTAACCCTGTTAGAATTGTATAAGTTTCTATGAAATCCCCTCTCACTTTTCTAAACTCCAGCAAAATATTGAGAAAGTGATAGCTGTTTTTGATTCTTTAATGGGATGTGGGCATTGCTGATGTCACCTAACCCCAATGCCCTTGGGGGGGCAGTTAAGCGTCAATCACATTTGCTGTGGGCCAGGAGTCACATGTAGGCCAGACCAGGTAAGGACAGCAGATTCCCTTCCTTAAAGGCTGATATTGAACCAGATGGTGTTTTAGGACAATCAACAATGGCTTCACAGTCATCAGTAGACTTTTAGTGAATTCCAATTTCACCATTTGCCATGGCAGGGTTTGATCCTGGGTCCCCAGAATGTTACCCAGGGCCTCTGGATTGTAATTCCACTGCCAATACCATGATGCCACTGCCTCCCCTCACGACTAATCCCAGCAAGTTGAGTGTTAACCTTTGGAAAGAATCCAACTACCCCAATCCTTTCACAAGTGATTTAGGTGGAAGTGCTGGTTGGACCCACCTTGATTTGTCCTTTGGTGCAGGGCTCGCTACAGACAGAACGTACCATCTTGGTCATGTTCATCTGAAGCTTGTTGTCGTCAATGTCCAGCAAGTCTTCGTACCACGTCCCAATGTTAACATAGTCATACACACCGTTCTCTGTCATTTGGAGATTCATAATATCGTACCTGGCAATTCAAAGAAGAAGTTTAACAGGGGCGGGCATCCTTTGGCATGGATTTCTGCGGCTGTGCCCTTGTGCGAGAGGGAACTTTGCTCAACCAGGAGTACAGGTCTCAGAGACAGGGAGATCCAGAACAGCAAGTCTGCAACACGCACCCTCATTGAACAAGGCTTCCTGTAGGGAGCGCCAACTTGTTGAAGGAACATTGACTTGTTCACAAGTTAGATAACTAAATATTCCTTCACAGCACAAGAGGAGCCTATTCAGCCCATCATGGCTGTGCTAACCTTTTAAAAAGCTAGTCAATTAAGTTTATTTATTACTAACAAGTAAGGCTTACATTAACACTGCAATGAAGTTACTGTGAAATTCCCCGAGTCACCACAGTCCGGCACCTGTTCGGGTCAATGCACCTAACCAGCACGTCTTTCAGAATGTGGGAGGAAACCGAAGAATCCAGAGGAAACCCACACATGGGGAGAACATGCAAACTCCACAAAGACAGTGACCCAAGCTGGGAATCGAACCCTGGTCCTGGTGCTGTGAAGCAGCAGTGCTAATCACTGTGCTTCTGTGCCACACCCAGACTCTTTCCCCTATCATCCTTCATTTCTTTTCTTTTCGGGTAACTATCCATTGTCTTTTGGAAGTTCAGGGAGTGCATTTGCTCCTTTTGCCAATTATCTTGAACCCATACCCCCTGGTTACTGACCCTGTTGCCACTAAAACCATCAAAACCCTTCATAATTTTAGTCTTGGAAATCTCCTAAATCTGAATTTCTGTTGCCCTACCACATAACTGAACCATTCAGTCCTGGCATGAATGAAATTTTAATGCTTCAGTGTCCTCAGTATTTTCGTATTTTCACTGGGATAAATAAATACTTAGAGGAGATCTGACAACACTAAAGTCACCACAGTCCCCGGAGCTGCTCTCCCTTTTTGAGCGGCAGAGCTGACTGGCAGTGATTTAACCTGAGGCAAGAGGCAAGGTTGAGAAGGCCAGGACTTTCTGAATAACCTCAGCCGGCGCAGGAATTGAACCCACGATGTTAGCGTCACTTTGCATCATGAACCAGCTGTCCTACTAACTGAGCTAACTGACTCCCATCGTGGGGACCTGATAGAGGTCTTACAAATGACAAAAGGATTAAATAGGGTCTATAAGGAGAAATTGGTTCGACTTGCGGCAAGTATAAGATCATTATTAACAGATCAAGTAAGGGATTTAGGAGGAAGTTCCTTGTAGAGAGCGCTGCTGCTTTACAGCGCCAGGGACCTGGTTTCGGATTTCTGGCTTG
Organism: Carcharhinus amblyrhynchos; assembly: GCF_965287045.1. NCBI lineage: Eukaryota > Metazoa > Chordata > Chondrichthyes > Carcharhiniformes > Carcharhinidae > Carcharhinus > Carcharhinus amblyrhynchos. Next base: position 16,925,888 of record NC_137335.1, read on the forward strand.
GGTCACTGTCTGTGAGGAGTCTGCACATTCTCCCCATGTCTGTGTGGATTTCCTCCGGGTGCTCCAGTTTCCTCCCACAGGCCAAAAGACGAGCTGGTTACATGTGTTGGCCATGCTAAATTCCCCCTCAGTGTACCCCGAACTGGCGCCGAAGTGTGGTGACGAGGGGATTTTTACAGTAGCTTCATTGCAGTGTTAATGTAAGCCTACTTGTGACACTAATAAACTTAAACTTACGAACATGTGATGCTCATGAGAGTTGTATTGATGCATCTAAAGGGAGGTTTGAGACACACGACTGAGCAAGGAATAGAGGAATAAGGGGCAGTGCAGGAAGGGTTAATCAGAGAGAGGTACCATGGTAAGGTGAATAAACAGCAGCATGGACTGGCTGGTTGAATGAGCTAATGAGCTGCTCCAGTGCTGTCTAATCTGTGTAAAATATATTCTGTCAAAGCCTTAATGAGCAGTTTGACGGGAGAAGCGAAATGGATGATGAAAGGTACAAGATGTGGATGCCTGGACTGGTGAAAAGGGAAAGAAAGTCAGGCACAATGTAAAAGAGACGGCCAATTCTCTAACACCAGAGTTGGGAGTTAACCAATTTTGCCCCTGTTTGCCCCTTCTTAGTGAAAGGCTGCCATTGATTGTGAATATTTCTTAACGAAGTGATTGAAATGAGGTGAGAGCTATCTCTAATAACATTAGTAGTTGCAGCTCATGGTTATCTCTGAGAAGTTGATCCCTTCACAAACCTCTATTAGATTTAGAAGCACCGGGTAAAGGGTAAACAGTTACTCTACTCCAGCTTTTAAACAGACCCCTGAGATTTGCTCTGGCATCCGCAGATCTTCCCAGCCCCATTGCAAAGCTTTGCATCTTGAGGTAACATCTGTCATGTATTCCAATTGTCCTCCTGCAGACAGACTTCCATCTGTCTCTAAAGCTAGTAATTCGCGGCACAGGTCGCCAGTCTGTTGCCACCTATCTTGTAGGCAAACACGTAAGTACTGGTGGGAATCCCCGGAAATTCTTGCAGGAGGACACATTGCAGGGATAATGGGAAAGAACCAGGGAGTAAAACCACCTGGACTGTGCTTCAAACAAATTGATGGGCTGAATGGCCTCCTCCTGTGCAACCCCTATGACTCTGTGAAAGGTTCATGTAGCAGCTGACCTGAGTGCTCCCTGTGGCTGGATCACCTTGTTCCATGACATTGCTGCCCAACACTGTTAATTCACAAAAACGAAAGATTTTGTAACCTTAGCCACAGGGTGTACAGGACGGCGGTGAGAACTCCCCTACTCATCGCTGCAGTAACAAAAAACAAACAACAATAAAGGTACAGCACAGGAACAGGCCCTTCAGCCCTCCAAGCCTGTGCCAATCATGATGCCCTAAGTAAACTGAAAAAAACCTTCTTATTCGGACTGCATCTCTCTAATCCCTCTCTAATCATGTACCCATCCAGATGTCCGTTAAATGTTGCTAATGTACCTGCTTTCACCACCTCTTCTGGCAGCGCGTTCCAGGCACCCACCACTCTCTGTGTGAAAACCCTCCCCTGCACATCTCCCTTAAACTTTCCCCCTCTCACCTTGGACCTGTTCTTTCTTGTAATTGACTCTTCCACCCTTGGAAAAAGCCTCTGACTATCCACCCCGTCTATGCTTCTCATAATTTTGTAGACCTCCATCAGGTCTCCCCTCAGCCCCTGCCTTTACAGTGAAAACAATCCTAGGTTTTTTAACCTCTCCTCATAGCCAACACCCTCGAGACCAGGCAACATCCTGGTAAACCTTCTTTGTACTCTCTACAAAGCTTCCACAGCCTTCTGGTAGGGTGGTGACAAGAACTGCACACAACACTCCAACTGCGACCTAACCAAGGTTTTGTAGAGCTGCAACATGATTCCCAACTCCTGTACCCAAATTCTCCAGCTGTGGCGTCCTTTACGTTCAATCAAGAGAGTAGATGTGGCGTATGAAAGATGGTACGCGCAACAGTGCAACACTCCCTTAATACCACAATGGAGTTTTCAGTCCACATTATCTACCTGTTTGTACCAAGAGTGGGACTTGAACCTATAACCTTCTAAAGGCAGAGGCGAGAACTTGTGAGCTTGGTTGCGGGATATGCGTTGGCCAGGACAGCGGCGACAACTCCCCTGCTCATCTTTGCAGTAACAAAGAACAAACAACAATAAAAGTACGGCACAGGAACAGACCCTTTGGCCCTTCAAGCCTGTGCCGATAATGATGTCCCAACTACCCCTGAGCTACACCAGGGACTAGTGTAAGAATACTTCTACTGCCCTTTGAGTCTGATTGCACCTCCTCACCTTCTAGAAGACAGAGAGTGGGTCTCACACCACCTGGCTCAAATTGTTAAAGATATTTAAAGGAATGTGAGTGAAATGTCTGTTTAAAAAAGGAGGTAGACAAAAGGAGGGTAACTAAAAGCTGGTTAGTTTAGTGCCTGTAGTGGAGAAAATGCTTGAAACTATCATCAAGGGACAAATAGCAAGGCATCTGGATATAAATTGTCCCATCAGGAAGATGCAGCAATGAGGAACATGTGTATCTGGATTTCCAAAAGGCATTTGACAAGGTAACACACCAAAGGCTGCTGCATAAGATAAAGGTACACAGTGTTACGGGTAATGTGTTAGCATGGTTAGAGGATTGGTTAACTAACAGAATGCAAAAACTGGGGGTAAATGGGTGCTTTTCTGGTTGGCGATCATTGACTAGTGGTGTGCCTCAGGGATCAGGGTTGGGATTGTAATTGTATATGTTTTATATTGATGATTTGGAGTTGGGGACCAAGTGTCATGTCAAAATTCGCAGATGACACGAAGATGAGTGGCAGAGCAAAATGTGCAGAGGACGCTGAAAGTCTACAAAGGGATATAGATAGTCTGAGTGAGTGGGCAAGGATCTGGCAGATAGAGTATAATGTTGTTAAATGTGAGGTCATCCATTTAAATGATAACAGGAATAACAACAAAATAGACTATTATTTAAATGGTAAAAAATTGTAGCATGCTGCAGTGCAGAGGGACCTGGGTGCATGAATCACAAAATAATTGGTTTGCAGGTGAATCAGGTAATTAAGAATGCAAATGATATTTTGTCCTTCATTGCTAAAGGGATGGAGTTTAGAAACAGTGAGGTTATATTGCAACTGTGAGGCCACACCTCGAATACTGTGTACAGTTTTGGTCTCCTTACTTGAGAAAGGATATACTGTCACTGGAGAGGGTACAGAGGAGATTCACTAGATTCCAGAGTTGAGAGGGTTGGCTCATGAGGAGAGACTGAGTAGATTGGGGCTATACTCATTGGAATTCAGAAGAATGAGGGACGATCTTATAGAAACATACAACATTATGAAGGGAGTAGATTAGATAGAAGCAGGAAAGGTGTTTCCACTGGCAGGTGAAACTAGAACTAGGGGGCATGGCCTCAAAATAAGGGGGAGCAGGTTTAGAACTGAGTTGAGGATGAACTTCTTCACCCAAAGGGTTGTGAATCTGTGGAATTCCCTGCCCAGTGAAACAGTTGAGGCTGCCTCATTGAATGTTTTTAAGGTAAGGATAGAAACGTTTTTGAACAGTAAAGGAATTAAGGGTTATGGTGAGTGGGCGATTAAGTGGAGCTGAGTCCATGAAAAGATCAGCCATGATCTTATTGAATGGGAGAGCAGGCTCAATAGGCCAGATGGCCTATGCTGGTCCTACTTCTTATGTTCTTATTTCAAATAACAAGGTGTAATGGAGTCATAGAATCCCTACAGTGCAGAAGGAAGCCGTTTGGCTCTTTGAGTCTGCACTGACCACAATCCCACCCAGGCCATATTCCCGTAACTCCACGTATTTATCCTGCTAATCCCCCTGACACTACGGTCAATTTAGCATGGTCAATCAACCTAACCCGCACATCTTTGGATTGTGGGAGGAAACCGGAGTACCCGGAGGAAATCCATGCAGACACAGGGAGAATGTGCAAACTCCACACAGATAGTGACCCAAGGTCAGAATTGAATACAGGCTGCTGGTGCTGTGAGGCAGTAGTGCTAACCACTGTGCCACCATCAAGGAACACTGATCTGCATTCCAACTGCATGGATAAGCAAGGATAAATAAACCCTAATTGGGATCAACTAAATGGTCTACATCCGCCCCTCTGTCTTAATTTTTATTCCATTCTTAAAGTTGTAAATCCAATGCACAGAGTGGAACTGGGTGGATTTGAATCCATCTCCTTGCTGGCTCCAAAAACCACATTCTAATTGAATCCAGTTCATGATTCCCCCAGGAGAGACGAACAATGTACAAGCTGACAAGATAAAGCATTGCACCCCATCTTGGCTTGGTCTGATGCTTGATCATAGCCAAAAGGCAGAATGGTGGCATAGTGGTTAGAATTGCTGCCTCACAGCACCAGGGACCTGGGTTCAATTCTGGCTTTACATCACTGTCTGTGTGGAGTTTGCATATTCTCCCCATGTCTGGGTTTCCTCCAGGTACTCCGGTTTCCTCCCACACTCCAAAGATGTGCAGGGTTAGGATGAGTGGCCATGCTAAATTGCACAGGGGGATTAGCAGCATGGAGTTATGCGGATGGGGGCTGAGTGGGATTATTGTGGGTGCAGGCTCGATGGGCTGAACGGCCTCTCTGCACTGTAGTGATACGACCACTAAAAGGCCAAGAAGTGTATCCCTGCAAGATAACGTACAGTTTCTGAGAACACACTGGTAGAGCACCGAGGTCAGGTGGCTGTTTTTATAAAAGGTTACAATTTGTGGGGAATAAAATAATCCTGAAAAAATCTATTCAATTTCAGTTACCTCTTTTCCCCAATGGAGGGAACAGGTAACAGATAAAATAATGAGTTAACTATGCCTTTTTATGAAAATGCATGTCATTTTGGAGGTGAAGGGGACTGTGTGTAGTAAAGAGGCAATCAAGAACGAAGAACAGTACAGCACAGGAACAGGCCCTTCGGCCCACTAAGCTTGCACCAACACACGTTGCCTTTCTGAACTAAAGACCTTGGTTAGGATTTTCTGGCCACACTCGTCCCAAGACCAGAAAATCCTGTCCGAGGACAATGGACCTTTGCATGGTCCGTGTCCTGCCCACCTCTCTGCACTGTAGTGATCCGACTACTATTGGGCAGGATGGTAAAATTCTGGAGCTTTTGTCTCTACATGGTCCATATCCCTCTATTCCTAGCCAATTCATGTCCATGTCCCTCTATTCCTAGCCAATTCATGTCCATGTCCCTCTATTCCTAGCCAATTCATGTCCATGTCCCTCTATTCCTAGCCAATTCATGTCCATGTCCCTCTATTTCTAGCCATTCAATCAAGATGCCTTTTAAATGTTGCAGTTGTATCTGCTTCTACCATCTCCTTTGGTAGCAGATTCCAGACACATCACCTTCTACGTAAAAAATAAACTTGCCTCTCATAACCAGTTTAAACTTTCCCCTCTTTTACCTTAAACCTATGTCCCCCTCGTAACTGACTCTTCTGTCCTGAACAAGGAACACTTGTGCCTATTCATATTCTTCCGTAATGCATTGACAAGCCAACACAGGGACTCGGAACATTGGTTCCGGTCAAAAAGAAAACAAGCAGAGATTTAAAATCTTTTTTGTAATGAGTTTAGTTTGCTTGGTGCAATGAGAAGAGAGAAAAAAAAACTTTCCATTTTGATTGACATCCCAAATCAGAAGAGCCATGGACCAAGAAGCTAAACTAAAAAGAAATAAGACCGGGTGATCCGCGCACTCGCCTTACAGAACTTGATTTAAAATCAAGCATTGGACTGCAGCGGCTCAAGAAGGCAGTTTACCACCACCTTCTCAGGGGTAAATAGGGATGGGTAATAAATGCTGACCTATCCAACGATGCCCACATACCATGAGTGGATAATTAAAAATTGAGAGCGCTTTTTTTTTGGGCGTGTGGGTTAATGTAGAAGAAATGCAATATAAACTCCTGTTCATTTACTGTTCACTTCAGACATACTGAGACCTATGGCAGCTACTTAACCAGGAACAGAATCATTTCACAGAGACAGGCCTGGCTTCACAGTTGCTGACTCTCTTATTCCTTCCCTGCCTTAGTCCATCAGTTGTTGAAACCCTCATCGGTGTCTTTGTTATGTCCAGATTAACTATTTCATTGCTCATTTTGCAGCTATATAGAACCTTGGTTAGGCCACACTTGGAATATGGTGTTCAATTCTGATCACCATGCTACCAGAGGCATATAGAAGCTTTGGGGGGGGAAATCAGAAAAGATTTACCAGGATGTTGCCTGGTATGGAGGGCATTAGCTATGAGGAGAAGCTGGAGAAACTTGGTTGGTTCGCCCTGGAACGACAGGGCGATCTGATAGAAGTCTACAGGATTATGAGGGGCATGGACAGAGTGGATAGTCAGAAGCTTTTTCCCAGGGTGGAAGAGTCAATTACTAGGAGGCATAGACTTAAGGTGCAAGGGACAAAGTTTAAAGGAGATGTATGAGGCAAGTTTTTTTACACTGAGGGTGGTGGGTGCCTGCAGCTTGCTGCTCGGGGAAGCAGTGGAAGCAGATACTATTGTGACTTTTAAGGGGCATCTTGACAAATACATGAATAAGCTGGGAATGGAGGGATATGGTCCCCGGAAGGATAGAGGGTTTTAGTTCAGACGGGCAGCATGGTCGTTGCAGGCTTGGAGGGCCAAAGGGCCTGTTCCTGTGCTGTAATTTTCTTTGTTCTCCTGGTTGCCCTTTAACCTTCCATCCTCAATAAACTTCACCACCCAAAAATCTGCCACCTGTTGCCTAGTAACACAAAATCCCATCCACCCATCATTCCTGTGCTCACTGACTGGACGTATAAGATGATGAATGGGATGGATAGGATAGAGGTGGAAAGACTCTTCCCGCTCAAAAAAGACAGTAGGACTAGGGGGCACAGCCTCAAGATAAAGGGGGGGCAGTTCAGAACGGAGTTGAGGAGGAACTTCTTCACTCAAAGGGTGGTGAATCTCTGGAATTCTCTGCCCGTTGAAGTGGTGGAGGCTGCCTCGCTAAATATTTTTAAGAAGCGGGTTGATGGGTTTTTGATAAGAGAGGGGATTAAGGGTTATGGGGAGAGGGCGGGAAAGTGGAACTGAGCCACGACAGATCAGCCATGATCTTATTGAATGGCGGGGCAGGCTCGAAGGGCCAGATGGCCTACTCCTGCTCCTATTTCTTATGTTCTTATGTTCTTAAGTGGCTCCCCATTAAGCTAGACCATGATTTTAAAGCTCTCATTCCATGGCCTCACTCCACTCCAACTCTTAATTTCCTCCAACCCGACAACTCTCTGTGAACATCAAGTTCCTTCAATGCTGCGTCCTCAAATTCATTAGCCACACCACGTCATGGCCGTACCTGGTATACTCTCTTTAAATCTCCCTGCCTTGATACCTCCGGCGGCACAGTGGCATAGTAGTTAATGCTGCTACCTCACAGCACCAAGGACCCGGCTTAAATTCCTGCTTGGGTCATTGACTGTGGAGTTTGCATATTTTTCCCGTGTCCACGTGGGTTTCCTCCGGGTGCTCCGGTTTCTTCCCACAGTCCGAAGGACATGCCATTTTGGTGCATTGGCCATGGTAAATTCTCCCTGAGTGTACCCCAATAGACACTGGAGTATGGCGGCTAGGGGATTTTCACAGTAACTTCACTGCAGTGTTAATGTTACCCTACTTGTGACACTAATAAATAAACTTCTCTTTCTGTTGATAAACCCACCTCTTTGCATTATGATGAAGGGTCATCCAGTCTTGAAATGTTGGCTCTATTCTCCTCCCACAGATGCTGTCTGACCTGCTGAGATTTTCCAGCATTTTGCTTTTACCTCTTTGGCCAGGTTTTTTTTGGTCACCTGTCTGATATTTCCTACCAGAGCCCAATGTTAACTATTGCCTGTTGCTGGTCTTGTGAGAAGCACTGTGAGATGTTTTACTATAATAAAGGTGCTATATAAATGCAAACTGTTGTCGTGTGTTTCCAGCAATATCTGTTGCTGCCTCAGATTTCACAGGGACATTTGACGTAGGTGTGAGACAAACTCTTTTCCGGGTGATAATTGTCTGAATGATGTGAAAGGAGGGGAGATAAAATGTGTGGATACATCTGGAATTAAACTAAACTGATAATTAGCACAAGTGTTCAATTCACACAAAGAGTAACTGAATGAAAGGACCAGAAAGCTTAAAATTTATTCATTTTTTTCTCTCGTCAATTAACGAAGCCAAGTCTCTCTTTAGCCTGGAGAAGTTGACATGAATCAGAAGTAGCAGTGAGTTTGTATTACAGAGCTGACTTTGCAAACTTTTATAAAGGTGACCTTGCTTGCTGAAACTTCCCCGATATCTGAGGAAGCTGAGCATTGGGGCTGTGTTTGTGCTAACACGATGCTTGTGCAGATATGCCCTTTTAAGGGTGGCACTGTGGTTAGCACTGCCACCTCACAGCGCCAGGCATCCGGATTCAATTCCAGCCCCCGGGTGACTGTCAGTGTGGAGTTTGCACATTCTCCCCGTGTCTGCGTGGGTTTGCTCAGGGTGCTCCAGTTTCCTCCTACAGTCCGAAGATGTGCGGGTTAGGTTGATTGGCCATGCTAAATTGATCCTAGTGTCCGGGAGCTAGTAGGGTAAATATATGGGGTAATGGGGATATGGCCTGGGTGGGATTGTAGTCGGTCCAGGTTCGATGGACCAAATACACTGTAAGGTTTCTATGATGACCAAGATGCACTTCAATTATACATTTCAAATTCCTTGGATCCTCATAGGCCTGAGATTTTAATTTTTGATGAAAAATAAAAGAATGTGTTTTCAAATTAAAACGATAGTGGTCATCTATTTGGTAAGGTGGCAAATCTCTCTGTAATCTCATCATTTTCTCAATATTGAAACTTCAGCAGGCTTACATACAAAACAATTCAAAAACACTTACTGATCAATTTCAAAGCCTTCAGGCGCTGAAAATACAATCCTCAAACTCAGCCTATATTGAGAGAGGTTATTGGGAGAGCTCATTCGTAACCTCGATGGTAAAGAATCTAATAGAACACGGAGATCTAGTAAAAATGGAATCTACAAATTCATGAAATTTGAGTACAATTATCGAATGTGCTTTTCCTGCCTTGCTCATGTGCAAATTGTGCTAGTGCCAGAGAATCGTGGGGCAGGGGCCATAGCAAGGGCATGGACTAGATTAGCATATTTAAATACTCATTTAAATATACAGGGTCTATTTGCAGCCGGATTCTCCCGGCTCCTGGAATTCTCCAACCCTTGGGCGCAGAGGGAACCCGGCATGAATCACCACTGGTCTCCATAAATGGAAACCAGACGTGATGGCTACACTGGGGACCTCAGAAGCCATTTAAGCCCCCAGATGACTGGGGAAATGGCTGAGTAGTGCCCTGGCGCTGCCACTTGTCACCCAGGCAGTGCCAAACTGGCACTTGGAGTGTGGTGACTAGGGGATTTTCACAGTAACTTCATTGCAGTGTTAATGCAAGCCTATTTGTGAAACTGATAAATAAAGTTTACTGCGACTTTGTTTAGGATCACTTATTTGGGCGACAAAAAAAATCTTTGACATGTTCATTGTGAATAATTTTCTTTGTGGTCTTGCCAAATTCAGAGCTTTGCATTTGTAATTCTGCTATTTCTCGGCGGTCATCTGCTTGGGAATCATAGCCAGAGTTTGAGACTGGTGTAGGCTTTGAGGGTTTTCTGATGATCAGTAAAACCTACGTATTTTAACGTTTAATTCAGTGTTTCAAATGAAACCAGTCACAGTTGATGCTGAGGCTATTAATAGTATCGGATACAAGGGACAAAGATTGTGCATCATTTTGAGGAATTAAAAGAAACACAAAATCTATGGCATAGTCAGTGTGTCTGGTATCTATGGGAACGCAGATATTTCTAGATGAAAGAAGAACAAGGTCCATCTAGTTTGCCTTCTGCCATCCTGGCAGTAGAATTATATTATAACAGTGATGGAATTGTTTACTATTTGTTACAATCAATTTCTAACTATTAGTCTACAACAGATCCGGATATGACAGGCTGGATTGCCATTCCAGAGATGGGTAGCAGGAGTTGGGATATTTCCCGATTTGGTGTATCTGCCTTGGGAGAAAGTGCCTACAAAGTTGGGACTTTCATCCCGGGGAAGGGTGCAGACGCTAACTGGAGTCAGGCCCACCTCCCTTGGAAACAGGATGTAGCCACAGAGGCTGCTGGCTTTGAGGCTGGGTGGCTTCACAGGCCTGACTCAATACTCTGGGACTTTCCCCCAGTTGAAATAAAAACAACCAAAACCGAAACAGGCCTTCAGCCCTCCTACTACAGACTTCCACATTTGACCAACTCAATCACCATGCCCTCTCCGTGCCTACTCATGCCACTGCATGCCCCTCCACCCACCCCATTGGCCTCCTCATAGTCTCCAGGTCAACCCATTAGCACTTCAGTAGCCTGTTACCCACTCTCCACCCCATACTGAACCAATGAATCATATAGTGAAATAAGAGATGTGCAAAAAATTGTTAAAAGACTGGTCATCCCTTCTGAACTTTCTGGCAAAGACCTCCTTTTAATACAGCCCTATACAAGTGTCAATCAACCAACCCTTTAAGGTATCAATAGCAGAAACTACAAGCATTTGTGAGCACCTCATTCTACGTTCTTGGCCGAAAGCCCAGACATTTATTAATCTCTTAAAACAGCTGCTCCCAAGGGAATGCATCACTTATCTGGCAGCTTCCTCAGATCTATTTCTCAATTGTTTATGTTCATTTACACAAGATAAAGAGGTGTCAAGTTCCTGTGAGTGATATTTTAAACGGGCAGTTTGTTGATACTTTTAAAGGGCTACAGTAAAAGGTGTTCTTTGTGAGAAGGCCTGGATTAAAAGAGTGGTCTCTTGAAACTTTCTCACAGATGACATTTTTGTCATAGTGTTCATTGGTTCTGTACCGAGTGCATACCGAGTAAATGGGCTTTAAACTGCCATAGGTTATCACTGAGGATCTTTATTGGTGGGTGGAGGGGCATAGATTGGCATGGGTAAGAGCTTTTGTTTGTCCTTAAAAACGTTCCCTCTGCAAAACCAAGGGTCATAACACTTCCTGTGAACCATGGCTTATTGAAAAGCTGGACTGACACCACAATAATTTCAGTGGGCTAGGAGATGCCTGCCCCCACAATGGAGCTAGTTCAGAGTGGCACAATGGTTAGCACTGTTGCGACACAGCTCCAGAGACATGGGTACAATTCCCAGCTTGGGTCACTGTCAGTGTGGAGTTTGCATGTTCTCCCTGTGTCTGCATGGGTTTCCTCCAGATGCTCCTCCCACAGTCCAAAGATGCGTGGGTTAGGTGCATTGGCCATGCTAAATTGCCCCTAGAGCCCTGGGATGCATAGGTTAGAGGGATTAGCGGAATAAATATGTGGGGTTACGGGATAAGGCCTAGGGGGGGATTGCTATCAGTGCAGATTTGATGGGCTGAATGGCACTGTAAGAATTCCATGACTCTAGAGTATGGGCTCACAACCCACTCCAATCAGCCTGCACCATTATCCTATGCTGATCAAGATTTGGGTGACACTGGATTGCAGTCAGGAATCCCAGAATCAAGTTTTTTAAAAGACTCCCTGGGTGGGATTTTCCGGCTGCACTTGCTGCAAGTTCGGAAAATCCTGTCCGAGGTCAATGGACCTTTGCATGGTCCATGCCCTGCCCGCTACAATTCCCATGGTGGGTGGGACAATTAAAATCCCACCACCCCCCCGACTCTGCAAAGTACTGATCAGAGGGAACCCCTTGCCTCTTAATAGAAAACATGGGCGATCATAATTCCTCCCTAACCATCCGGCACATCACATTTCATAGAAATATAGAAGATAGGAGCAGGAGGAGATCATTTAGCCCTTTGAGCCTTCTCTGTCATTGATCAAGATTGTGGCTGATCGTTCAACTCCCGCTTTTTCTCCATAACCTTTCATCCCATTTGCCCCAAGTGCTATATCCAGCCGCCTCTTGAATACATTCAATGTTTTGACACCAACACTTCCTGTGGTGATGAATTCCACAGGCTCACCACTCTTTGGGTGAAGAAATATCTCCTCATCTCCGTCCTAAATGGTCTACCCAATATCCTCAGACGGTGACCCCTGGTCCTGGACACCTCCACATTGGGAACATCCTCCCTGTACCTACCCTGTCTTGTCCTATTAGAATTTTACAACTATGAGATTTCCCCCCTTTCCCCCTCTCCCACTCATCTGAACTCCAGCAAAAACAATCCTAATCTAGACAATTTCTTCTCATACATCAGTCCCGGCATCCCCGGAATCAGCCTGGTAAACATTCACTGCACTCCCTCAAGAGCAAGAACGTACATGGCCAATTCGAGAGCATGTACCCCCATTGCTAAAGACTGTACCAGGGAGTGGGTTTCCTGCTAACACCTGTTGGTTGCACCCTGCCCTCTGTGTGGATCCCTTACCAGTTGCAGAATGTTTTTTAACAAGTTCAGACCTGTAAACATCCACAGGAGGAAGGAAGCTGGGAGATTGTACAAATTTGCTTTGGGCTGAGCACCGGGCACATCTTCCAGCAAGTTGAAAGGATTGTGGAGACTGGGTCGAGGAGGGTAACAAGCTTGGGTGGTCCCACCCACATGCTTCGGTAAGCATCAAAAATCCCAAGGCATTATTGAGAGAAGAGCTTCCCCATGACATGAAGTGGGGAGTGGGGAGTGGAGAGGGAGGAGGGGTGGGTGGGGGGGGGTGAAGGTGGGGGTGAGAGGCAGGGGGTGGAGCATAAATAAACTGGGAGTTCAGGGTTGACACGGTGGCACAGTGGTTAACACTACTGCAACACTTACAGCGCCAGGAACCTGGGTTTAATTCTGGCCTCGGGTGTGGCGTTTGCAAGTTCTCCCCATGTCTACTTGGGTTTCCTCTGGGTGCTCCAGTTTCCTCCCACACTCCAAAGCTGTGCAGGTTAGGTGGATTGGTCATGCTAAATTGATCCTTAGTGTCAGGTGGAATAGCAGGGTAAATATATGGGATTCTGGGGATTGGGCCTAGGTGGGATTGTTGTTGGTGCAGACTTGATGGGTCAAATGGCCTCCTTCTTCACTGTAGGGATTTTTAGACAGTAAGAAGTTTCACAACACCAGATTAAAGTCTAACAGGTTTATTTGGTAACAGAAACTTTTGGAGCATCGTTTCTTCTTCAGGTGAGTGAGGAGTTGTGTTCACAAACAGGGCATATCATCATGGAATCATAGATCCCTACAGTGCAGAAGGAGGCCATTTGACCCATCAAGTCTGCACTGACCACAATTCCACCCAGCCCCTATCCTCTTAGCCCCACCCTTTTGGTGTGTGGGAGGAAACCGGAGCACCCAGAGGAAACCCACGCAGACACGGGGAGAACGTGCAAACTGCACACAGACAGTGAGCTAAGCCAGGAATTGAACCCAGGTCCTGATACTATGAGGCAGCAGTGCTAACCACTGAGCCACAGTGCTGCCCATATATAGATACAAACACAATTTACAAGATAATGGTTGGAATGTGAGTCTTTACAGGTAATCAAATCTTAAAGGTACAGACAATGTGCGTGGAGAGGGAGTTAAGCACAGTTAAAGTGATGTGTATTGTCTCTAGCCAAGACAGTCAGTGAGATTTTGCAAGCCCAGACAAGTCGTGGGGGTTACAGATGGTGTGACATGAACCTAAGATGGTGGTTGAGGCTGTCCTCATGTGTGCGGAACTTGACTATCAGTTTCTACTCAGTATGTTATGAAGGCTGCCTTGGAGAACGCTGACCCAAAGATCAGAGGCTGAATGCCCGTGACTGCTGAACTGTTCGCCAACAGGAAGAGAACACTCCTGCCTGGTGATGGTCGAGCGGTGTTCATTCATCCATTGTCATAGCGTCTGCATGGTCTCCCCAGTGTACCATTCCTTGGGACATCCTTTTTTATCAGGTAGACAACATTGGCCAAGTCGCAAGAGTACGTACCATGCACTTGGTGGATGGTGTTCTCATATGAGATCTTGGCATCCGTGTCGATGATCTGGCATGTCTTGCAGATGTTGCTGTGGCAGGGTTATGGGCTGTCGTGATCACTATTCTCCAGAGGACTGGGTAGTTTGCTACGGACAATGGTCTGTTTGAGATTGTGCGGATGTTTGAAGGAAAGAAGTGGGGGTGTGGGGATGGCCCTGGCGAGATGTTCGTCTTCATCAATGACATGTTGAAGACTCCGGAGAAGATGTTGTAGCTTCTCCGCTCCGAGGAAGTACTGGACGACGAAGGGTGTTCTGTCCACCGTATCCCGTGTTCGTCTTCTGAGGAGGTCGGTGTGGTTTTTCGCAGTGACGCATCGGAACTGTCGATCGGTGAGTCAAGCACCATATCCTGTTCTTATGAGGGCATCTTTCAGCGTCTGTAGGTGTCTATTGCAATCCTCATCTGAGCAGATCCTGTGGAGGATTTGTCCATAGGGAAAGGCTTCTTTAACGTGTTTAGAGTGGAAGCTGGAAAAATGGAGCATCGTGAGGTTATCTATGGGCTTGCGGTACAGTGAAGTGCTGAGGTGACCATCCTTAATGGAGATGTGTGTCACAGAATGCAACCGATTGCGGAGAATAGTCCATGGTGAGTCTGATGGTGGGATGGAACTTGCTGATGCATCATATAGTTGTTTCAATGATTGTTCACCATGAGTCCATAGGAAGAAAATGTCATCGATGTATCTAGTGTATAGAATCGGTTGAAAGACTTGTTCGAACCTCAATCGGGGTCTTGGGTTCATGTCACACTACCTGTAACTCCCACAACTTGCCTGGGCTTGCAAAATCTCACTAACTATCCTGGCTGAAGACAATACACACCTCTTTAACCTGTGCTTAACCCTCTTACCACTCGCATTATTTAAGACTTGATTACCTGTAATGACTCACATTCCAACCATTATTTTGTAAATTGAGTTTGTGTCTATATATGTCCTGTTTGTGAACACAACTCCTCATTTACCTGAAAGACACTCTGAAAGCTTGTGCTACCAAATAAACCTGTTGGACTTTAACCTGGTGTTGTGAGACTTCACCCCAGTCCAATGCTGGCATCTCCATATCAGGGATTTTATGATTTGGGGGAATGACTTTACCCAGAGAGTGGTTAGAATGTGGAACTAGCTATCACAGTTGAAGCAAATAGCACAGATGAATTTAGTGGGAAGGTAGATAGACACATGAGAGGGCTAAGAAAGAGATGGTGAAGGGATTAGCTGAAAGTGGGATTAATATGAAGCATAGTCACTCCTGGCATGGAGCTGCTGGAACTCTGGGCTCTGTTTCTGTGCTCAACACTGTATACATTGCCTCCTACTGCTTGTCATTTCCAATTTCTTCAAACTGTCAGTCAACAATGAAAACATGCAGATGTTGTCAATGTTGTGTCACTGAGGAGCTATATTAGCATTGACAGGCACCCTTGGGTAGTGCTTATTTTTCAGAACATCCGTCTTCTTCGATAATTAATCAATAATACACAGAGTGAACTGGAATGGCTCTGGAGCTGAACCCTGTGGGACCACAAATAACCACTTCCAGCCATTCTGAAAAGCTGCCCAGAACTCCTATCCTCTGTTTTCCCCTTAAAGTCTGAAAGACGTGCTGGTTATGTGCATCGGCCATGCTAAACTCTCCCTCAGTGTGCCTGAACAGGCGATGGAGTGTAGCGACTAGGGGACTTTCACAGTAACTTCCTGTAAGCCTACTTGTGTAATAAACTTTAAACTTTAAAGCAGCTTTTAGTCCAACTTGCTTCAATCATCTCAATTTTATACTCCTTCACTTTTTCCAAATGACTCCTCAGCATCAACTTTCTGCAAGCCTGTGTACACTGCAACCACTGCATTCCCCTCCATTGTATCCCCATCTCTTCAAATAATGCAATCAAGTTTCTCCGGCATGATCTTCATTTCTGAAACCAGTCATCTTGGAATTAGCTTCCCCTCAACTAAATACTTAGTAATTTAATTTTCAATTAAAAATGCCAAAATTACCCCTTCTGTAGATGTTAAATTAACTGGCTTATTTCTTTGACCTAAGTTGTGTAGATGAAAGATTACTGGTGAGTAGCAGTTGGAATGAAGTCCAGTATCTCAAATACCAGTAACAGAACATCGCATCTAATACGCAAGGGTCTTTCCAGGAGGAAATGAAAAAGTGACACAACTCATGACATTCACAAACAGAATGATGGACATTTAGTATTCCCTGGAATTTAGAATTTGGGGGTTGATTTGACTAAAGGTTTCAGGATAATTAAGAGGAACTATGAGATTGAGAGAAATGATTTCTGCAGATTGGGTAATCTAGTCCAAAAAAAAAATCAGAACCAGCCATTCCACAATGTTCAGTTGTTCACTTGTTCAGTTTTGGTCACCCTGTTATAGGAGTGTTCCCTTCCAGTCGGGGAACACTTCAGCAGTCATGGGCATTCAGCCTCTGATCTTTGGGTAAGCATTCTCCAAGGCAGCCTTCAAGACACACGACAACGCAGAATCGCTGAGCAGAAACTGATAGCCAAGTTCCGTATGCATAAGGATGGCCTCAACTGGGATCTTGGCTTCATGTCACACTACATATAACCCCACCATTTGGCCTGGCCTTGCAAAATCCTACTAACTGCCCTGGCTTGAGACCTCTTTAACCTGTGATTGTCCTTCTCTCCACTTGCACTGTCTGTACCCGTAAGGACTTGATTACCTGTAAAGAGTTGCATGCCAACCCTTCTTCACATTCTAATCCGTAATTATCTTGCAATTATGTCTCTGTCTATATATGCCGTGTTTATGAACCTACCTCTCTACTCACCTGATGAAAGAGCAGTGCTCCGAAAACTCGTGGTTCCAAATAAACCTGTTGGACTTTAACCTGGTGTTGAGACTTCTTACTGTCATAGGAAAGACATTGATAAACTGGAAAGAGTGCAAAGAAAATATACGAGGATGTTGCCTGGACTCGAGGGCCTGAGTTATAGGGAGCAGTTGGCCAGGCTAGGATTTTATACCTTGGAACATAGGAGGATGAGGGGCAACCTTTTTGAGATGTATAAAATCATGAGCAGCGTAGATAGAATGAACACTGGGGGAATTTTCACAACTCGCCTGCTGTGGGAATTGTAGAATTGTAGCAGGCTGGGGATGGGGGGGAGCGGGGGGAACCATAGAAAGAGCCATTGACTTTGGGTGAGATCTTCCGGTTTTGGGTCGGGCACAGCTAGAAAATCCTGGCCATAATCTTTTTCCTAGGGAAGGGAAATTGAAAACTGGAGGACATAGGTTTAAAGGTCAGAGGGGAAAGATTTCAAAGGGACCTGAGGGGTAACTTCTTCATGCAGAGGGTGGTGTGTATATGGAATGATCTGCCAGGGAAAGTGGTTGAGGCAGGTTCAATAGTAACATTTAGAAAGCGTTTGGATAAGTAGATGGATGGGGAAGGTTTAGAGGGATATGGGCCAAATGCAGGAAAGTGGGACAAGCTGGCGGGGCACCATGGACTGGTTGGGCTGAAGGGCCTGTTTGCATGCTGTACTGCTCTATGAATCTATTGCAAGAGCAAACACTAATACCGAAAGAAAATATTGCAGGAAACCAGGGAAAAGCGCTGAAAATGCCCAGCAGGTCAGGCAGCATCTGTGACGAGAAGCAAAATTTAATGTTGCTGAGAGTTTCCAGTTTTCTGTTTTTATTCCAAGCGTGAAGTTGGGATTCATTGTGATACACAAAGAATAATTCTCTTCTGCAAATAGCTGAGGTCAACTGTGAATTGTTAATCAAAAGATTTTACGGACTATCCGGGACAAAAGCATGTTTACATTGTTAGGTCATGGATC
This sequence comes from Carcharhinus amblyrhynchos, assembly GCF_965287045.1. Classification (NCBI taxonomy): domain Eukaryota; kingdom Metazoa; phylum Chordata; class Chondrichthyes; order Carcharhiniformes; family Carcharhinidae; genus Carcharhinus; species Carcharhinus amblyrhynchos. The sequence goes on from NC_137335.1 coordinate 16,943,884, forward strand.
ACATTAAAGGTTGGAACATCCTCATGGGTTTAAATGGCCAATACTCCTGTTCATTTGATCCTATCTCAAATAAATGCTCCCAAATGACAGGCGAGTAACAATTCGAATGAAGTCTAAAAGCTCAAAGAACAGCAACAGAACAGGGGTTTGAGATTAGTTCCAGAAAGAGATGAGGAAGTGACACAACTCATAATATCCACAAGCAGACTGATGTACCTTTAGCATTCCCTGGAATTTAGAGGGTGGCACACCTATATCCTCCACTTACACTTCCCACTGCCTCGGAAAAGCAGCCAGCATAATCAAGAATCCCACGCACCCTGTATATTCTCTCTTCCACCTTCTTCCATTGGGAACAAGATACAAAAGTCTGAGATCACATACCAACCGGCTCAAGAACAGCTTCTTCCCTTTTGCCAACAGACAATCTAGTTATGACTGTAACACTATATTTTTGCACTCTCTCCTTTCTTTCTCCCCATGTCGTCTATGAATGGTATGCTTTGTCTGTATAGCGCGCAAGAAACAATACTTTCCACTGCATCCTAATACATGTGAGAATAATAAATCAACCAAATCAAATCTAACTATACCAAATAGATCATAAGAAATCAACGTCCCCAAATGATTAATTCTAAAATAATCGTTTTAAATCAGCAACACTGAATAACAGAGTGGAAGTGCCTTTTCAAGCCAATATCTTACCTTGCTGGAGAATCTCCATTCTCATCGAACCATACTTCCTCACCAGAGACCCCAATGAATGAAGTCTTGATCAGAAATTGGAGTAACTTTTTGCCATCGACAGGCTTCATTGCGTCACAGAGTCCGGAATGCCCTGGGCAGAGGGCTTTGTGCATGTCGTGCAAGCCGTGGGCCATGGCGTAGATGGCATTGATGATGAAACCCATCTTGCTGTCTTGTACGTAATTTTCTGCTAAGCTTTCATTTCCTGCAGGAGAGGAACAGGCTCCCATCAGTGATTCACGCTGCAATTTTACTCGACGATGTTGCTACTTTTAATCGGCACCCCCATTAAAGAGTAAAAGGGAAGACAAGGTAAATTAGAAAGGAATGATCCGGGAATGCCTGGTCTGTCATTGGCAATTTCACAGATGGATTCCATTTGGTTCTGGGCGTTCTTTTGTGGCTTAAGGTAATTACTCCTTCACAATGCATTATTCCACCCTTCATCACAAACTAATAGATTCTATTAGCGTTAACATACTTCAGTCTATGGAGACAGGCAGACAGAGTCAACTGGAGAAAGAGAAAAGGGTGAGTACAACACTGAGAAAGATGCTGTATGAAATAGCATTGCCTGATTTACATCATACTGGGAACCACTGCTTATTTCCTGTGTTAGCCACAGACATGTTCTATTGGATATAAGGAAAGATGAGAAATGCTTGCGACATTATTCCCAGTTCCTGTTGTCTCAAAAGAGTGTTTATCAGGAGACATACACGTGCAGGCATGTGTGGCATCTCAGTATTCAGCGAACACAATGAGGAATTCTCTGGTTGTTCACTCTGGTGGGATTCTCCAATCAGCACACCCTTGCTCGTGGGTTTCCTGACAGTGTGGGATGATATCAATGGGAACTCCCATTGACAGTGGCGGGACTGGAGAACCCCATTGCTAGCAAATAACGCGCCACCTCCTGCCAGCGGGAAACATACGGAGAACCTCACCCAGGCAGTTTCACTCTTCTAGCTCACTGGGTCGGTCTGTATAGTTAACGGGCAGGAATGGTAGTGATAAAGGGGATGACAGGGACCACTGGTTTTGAGTTTTTAAATATTCTTTTCTCAGTGTTGCAAAGCCAATATGTTGTAAAGCCAATGTGTAGATTCTGTCTCCCAGCTAGCTCCAAAAAAAAATTCAAACTGAATCCAATTAATGGTCCCCATGAAAGAGACAGACTAGGTTGTACAAGGACTGTTGATAGGAGTGTCCAGGTGGACATCCATTGTAAACCTGAAACTTCTCATAAGGAGGTTTAACCCCCCTGTTCAGGGAGAACTGCTGCTGGAATTCTGCTAAAACTCCTTCAGGAGGATCCATGAATATGCAGAATTCAGGAGAATCAACTTTACCAGAATAGTGAAACGTGGAACTTGCTACCATGTGGAGTGACAGGGGCAAATAACATTGATAAGGGTGTTATTGCTGATATAGAATAGAATCCCTACAGTGCAGGAACCCATCGAGTCTGCACCGAACACAATCTCACCCAGGCCCTATTCCTGTAACCCCATATATTTACCCTGCCAATCCCCTGACACTAGTGTCAACTTAGCACGGCCAATCAAACTGACCCACACATCTTTGGTGTGTGGGAGGAAACCGGAGCACCCAGAGGAAACCCACGCAGACATGGGGAGAACGTGCAAACTCCACACAGACAACTACCCAAGGCCAGAATTGAACCCGGGTCCCTGGCATTGTGAGGCAGCAGTGCCGTCCCTATGCCATAGGAGACACAGAACAGTTACGATTGCATTATTCAAGCATATGTAGGGAGAGAACAGTTTCAGAGAAAAGGTCTCTGAGGCAGACTCTGGTGTTTACAGGACAGCTACACATATTTATACCATGCTTTGCACACGCAGAGACTTTATCTAAATTTCAACCTAACAATACGTACAGGTTTTAACAAAACGGGCTCATCTTGCATTAGACATGTACTTACCCTTTCATCCATTGCAGAGTCTGTCAACTTATCTTGGTATGCCTACCCCGATCTCTAACACTGTTCTTGCTGTCTGACTCTAAGGGTGCAGTGACCTTAGTGGCTGTTCACACCACACTCCCGCTGCAGTGAGGTGAGAGAATTTGGCGCCCAGTCAAATCTCCGTTCACTGCAGCAGGATGGGAAAGTCCGACTGGCGTGAACGGTGGTAAGATTCTGACCTAGAACTTTGTTATCGCTGAAGCTCATGCAGTCTTGTGAGGTGATAAGCGTAGCTGGAAATCACGCTGATTTTAAATTGTAAGAGGGTCAATTGCTATCGAAACGTGTTCGATGATAACCTAGATAATAACGGGAAAGGCTGGTTCTCTGTAGCAAAGGGATCTATAAGCATTTTCCATTATTTTCTTGTTAATTCTTAAACTTCACTACATAATTATATTAAAATCTCAATCTTTATCATTTATTTTCCCTCAACAGGGAGAACCTTGATAAATACACAAGTAAGGAATGAATCGAAGGATATGCTAATAAGATTAGGTAAAGTTGGATGGGAGGAGGCTTGTGTGGAGCATGAACACTTACATACATTGAATTAGTTGGAAGCACGGTGACACAATGGTTAGCACTGCTGTCTCACAGCACCAGGGTTCAATTCAGAGCTTGGGTCACTGTCTGTGTGGCATCTGCACATTCTCAGTTTCCTCCTACACTCTGAAGATGTGCAGGGTAGGTGGATTGGCCATGCTAAATTGCCGCTTAGTGTCCAAAGATGTGCAGGCTAGGTGGATTGACCATGCTAAATACACGAGATTATGGGGACAGAATGAGGCTGGGCTTGGGTAAGATGCTCTTTCGGAGAGTTGGTGCAAACCCAATGGGCTGAATGGCCTCTTTCTGCACTGTACGGATTCTATGATCCATGTCCCTGCTATAAATATTATGAAATTATATATAATTCACTCAGGTTCTTTCAGATTGTTAAAATCTGAATTGCTTTGTGTAGAAATGAATGTCAAGTCGTTTGATCATTTGGAGGCTGAAACCAAGATAGATCGGAGAGAGAAGTAAAGACAGGATGACAATAGAAAGTAAATTACATGCAGAGCTGTTCCAGTTGCTAGCTCTGTGATTCATTGCGTTATATTTTCTGACTGACGGTAATGTTCCCTATCTCTCAGACCTGGCTTTTTGTATAACACTGTCTGCATCGCTGTGTTTCCCCTTCATTTGAAATTCACCGTGGCCAATTTTGATAGAAGGAGCAAATTATGGCGGGGGTGGGGAGGGGGGGTGGGAATGGTCAGTTACAGCTGTGTAAGATTACACAGTGAGAAACTACACTCCAGTCCCAGATTTCCTATTTCAGTAATTGCAGGATGCCAGCCATTGCGCTGTTCACCAAATGTCACAGTAAAACATCAATAAGTAAATCTTCCATTTTCATCAGAACAGGAGGTATTCAGTCAACCTGCTGTTCTGTTTTGCCATTCAGTTAAATCTTGACTGGTCAACATTTTTAACTACATTTACCCACCTTGCTTCTACAACACTTAATACCCTTTCTTCAACCAAAGCCCATCGATCACAATCTTTAAAATTTGTATTAACACCCCAGCGTCCACAGTCCTGTGAGGGAGAGAATTTCAGACTTTCACTCACTTTGATGGGCGGCACGGTGGCACAGTGGTTAACACTGCTGCCTCACTCTGCCCGGGACCCGAGTTCAATTCCAGCCTTGGGTGACTGTCTGTGCGGAGTTTGCACATTCTCCCCGTGTTGGCGTGGGTTTCCTTCAGGTGCTCCGGTTTCCTCCCACAGTCCAAAGGTTAGGTAGATTGGCCGTGCTAAATTACCCGAGTGTCAGAGAGATTAGCAGGGTAAATACGTGGGGTTACCAGGAACATGTCTGGGTGTGATTGCTGTGGGTGTAGGCTCGATGGGCCGAATGGCTTCCTTCTGTACTGTAGGGGCTCTATGATTTTATTCTTCCTGATTTCCCTCGTGAATGGACAGTTGCTAGTTTTAAGATTCTGCAACCCGCAACCCACCCGCCCCCACCCCGCACCCCCCCCAACCCCCACACACACATCCCCGTCCCCTGTCCTGCACTCTCCCACCAAAGGAAATAGCTTATCAATATCTACCCTATTGTACCCATTTAACATAGTCAAGCTGGCAATGAAATCATCTTCCAACATTACAAAACTGAAGAGAATAAAAACCTTACCCAACGATTGTTAATTTTATATTTGTAACTTGGAGTGGAAAGGGTGAATTGAGGTTGTGCAAACTAGCCTGACGTGATGACAGAATGAGAGGCTCTGCAAAATGAGGCTTATGAAAATGTATCTTATATTGTTACATTCTTCTATTCAACCTAAACGTGTCAATCATACAAAAAGGATTGCAGAAACAATAATCTGGTTCTTCATTTGAAGGTGAGACTATAGACAAATATTGTAACTAGGAGGTTAACTAGGAGATTCCTACTGCCTGGTGATTAGGCTCAATACAAGTCATGCGACTAATTGGCTGGGATTTTACGATCTCCCTTGGGCGAGGCTTGTAAAATCCCACCCAAAGCTAAGAGATAATTCTGTCTTGCACACCTCGCCAGCCCGGTCATATTCCAGCCATTGTGGTTTGAGATAGTACTAATTGACAGCTGCTTAAAGGTACATATTCATCATATCACAACAACCCCCTTTTTTCCTAAGCTAAAGGCTTACCTTCAAAGAATCAAGCTATTTGCATAACAGCAAAGAGAAAACAATATTGTACCTGAATAAAACTTGGTGCAAAGCAATACGTTTGCAAGCCTCTGAAATGCATCAAGGGTTAGTTTATCCATCCAGACTTAATTGCAAAGACTCTTTACTGGAGTTTGCAGCACCTTTTCACAATGCTGGTTAGGTGTGCTTTGCTTGTGTTGCACCTTCGACCATGTTCTGTCCGCAGTCGGGTTATTCAGTATTTCTGGTTGTGGTATTATTCTGATGTCGCAACTGTTTCACCATTTGGTGTCTGCACTTAATATAACCTTGCTTCTGGGCCTACTCTGAGGATTGCTGCTGGATCCCATGTACCTTCAGTTAGGTGTTGCACTCGAATGTCCTGTCCTGTTGGGTAATTCATCACCCGCGTGTTGGGCATGGACATCTTTCATCTTCCCCTGTTGTTCAAGTAATGCATCACAGCACTCCTGGGAGTATCAATGCGTGATGACAGAGGGAGATTTGCCTGCTGAATAGTAATTGGTTCCGCAGTGTGATAAAGTGCACATGTTCGGAATCTGTATACATACTTGGTTCAAATTGTGCCGTGTAGCGTGTGATCTTCTCCCAGTGTGAGCAGAAAATTTCTAATGATTCTCCTTGTGGTCTTTGTTATTGTATCGATGGTACCGTGGATGGTGACCAGGGACTGGTCCTTGCACATCGATAGGTCTGTGATCTCTAGCCCCCGTGGCACCCAGAACATAAAGTCTCTGGGTGACTAGGATGGTTTGTTGTAGTGATACTTGTGTGTAATAGATCTCAGGGGTGGAAGCTCTAGCCATTGTATGCAGTGAGTATGACATTGGTTGATCGAATCATCACTTGCCATTTCTGTGGCAAGGGTGTTTGCACCTGAACCACTACCCAGTATTGCATAAAGTTTATGCTGATCCTTCATCTGTGGATATATAATATAGATGGTTGCAAAGCCTTCTCTGTTTATTGACAGTCTGATCATCCTCAAACTCTGCACGTATAGCTTGGCTAGACATTTTGTGCATCTTATCTGGACACTGTTTAGTATGCAGTCTATGTTGGTTCGAATGTTGTATCTGTATAGCCTCTTGTTGAAGCTTCTTATAGAGTCCATAGAATCACTCCAGTGCAGAAAGAGCCATTCAGCCCATCACGCTTGTACCAACTCCCCAAAAGACCATCAAACCCAGGTCCATTCCCTTGCCTTATCCCACTAACCCTGTGCGCTTACCATGGCTAAACCACCCAACTGGCACATCTTTTGGACACTATGGGGCAATTTACCATGACCAATCCACCTAACCTGTACCTGTAACCCAGATTGTGGGAGGAAACCGGAGTAACTGGAGGAAACCCACACAGACACGGGGAGAACTCCACACTGACAGTCACCTAAGGCTAGAATTGAACCAGAGGTCCCAGTGCTGTGAGGCAGCAGTGCTAACCAGACTTTGAGCCACTTGTTTTGGCCTTTTGCTTTCTGTACTGCTGCTTCCAATGTTCTCTGGTGCCAAATGTTTTGTGTATGGTGTTAAAAGCTAGACAATTTCTGGGTTCATGTGTGAGGCCACATTACCTGCATTGGCTAGTCTTCATTTGCTATCGTGTCGATGGTGGACACATTACATATAGCCTATAGACTTTGTCTAGCCATTAGTTAGGCTTCCTATTTGCATCTGCTTTGCGGTAGTGATTCCATGCTGTAACCTGTGGGTTTGTCAGAGGTATTTTTGGAACACTTACATCAGGGTAGATGCTATCATGAGTTCAATAACTCTTGTTGGCTAGCTCTGATGTCATCATACCCCTTATCTCCGTATCGAGTTATGAATTGATCAACAGTCTCTGTAGGTTGTTGCCCAAATGAACATGAATTCCAGATGGTGTATTCAAAAGTTGAGTTCCACTTAACAAGATGCTTTTCAAGCATTGGCCATATTTTACCTGAATTTTTATGTTAGCTGTCAGAGAGGTCTTTTTTGCATTAATTTATGAAATGTGGGCATTGTTGGCTTTAGCCAGCATTTATTGTCCATCCCTAATTGCCCCTGAGAAGGTGGTGGTGAGCTGCCTTTAGGAACCATTGCAGCCTCTGAGGGATAGGTACATTCACAGTGCTGTTAGGGAGGGAATTCTGGGATTTTGACCTAGTGACAGTGAAAGAACGCCAATGTATTTCCAAGTCAGGATGATGAGTGGCTTGGAGGGGAATCCAGGTGGTGATGTTCCCATGTGACTGTTTCCCTTGTCCTTCTAGATGGTAGTGGTGGTGAGTTTGGAAGATGCTGTCTATGGAGCCTTGATGAGTTCTTGCAGTGCATCTTGTAGATGATACACATGGCTGTCACTGCTCATCAGAGGTGGAGGGAGTGAATGTTTGTGGATAGGGTGCCAAATAAGTGGGCTGTTTTGTCCTGGACAGTATCGAGCTTCTTGAGTGTTGTTGGAGCTGCACTTCTCCAGACAAATGGAGGGTATTCCACCATGCTCCTGACTTGTGTCTTTGTGATGGTGCATAATTTGGCGTGTCTTGCTACACTCTCACCAACTTTTACAGATGTACCATAGAAAGCATTCTTTCTGTATCACTGCTTGATATGGCTCCTGCTCTGTCCAAAACCGTAAGAAACTACAAAGGGCCGTGAACGAAGCCCAGTCCACCACACAAACCAGCCACCCATCCATTGACTCCATCTACATTTCTCCCTGCCTCAGAAAAGGACCCGATGCACCCCAGACATTCTCTCTTCCACCTTCTTCCATCAGGAAAAAGATGCAAAAGTTTGAGGATACGTACCAACCAATTCAAGAACACTTCTTCCCTGCTGCCATCAGACTTTGGAATGGATCTACCTCGTATTAAGCTGATCTTTCTTTGCACCCTAGCTATGACTGTAACATGACATCCTGCACCCTCTCCTTTCCTTCTCCCTGAATGCTAAACATTGTCTGTATGGTGTGCAACCAACAATATTTTTCACTGTATGCTAATCTATGTGACAATAATCAATCAAATCAGCTTTGGGAGTGTCAGAAGGTAAGTCCCAGGATGTTGAGAGTGGGGGAATTCAGCGATGATAATGCCATTGAATACCAAGGGGACAATGGTTAGATTGTTGGAGATGGTAATTGTCTGGCATTTGCCATATGCCACCTGTCAGCAAAAGGCTGGATGTTGTCCAGGGCTTGCTGCATTTGTATATGGACTACTCGGGTATCAGATGCATTCAGTCTGTGGAGCTTATAACAATTATAATTTTATTGCTAGTTTGGAAACATTAAGTTCCAGGAAACACAAAGTGGTGTGTCAACAGAACAAAGTAAACTCAGATAGAAGCTGCCTTCCAGTTGAGTACTGGAAATTATATGGCCATCTGCTGCTTTTTTAAATGATTTTTAATGCTATCTGTAACATCTGATAAATATTCAAGCTTTTTTTTAGCTCCCTGTGTTGCAGTATTCAAGGTGGCCACCACCTTAGCTGGCCATAGGTTGCTCCTTGACTGCAATGGTGACACTGTTGGGTTGTGTTTTTCCAGGTTTTGCTCAAGTTCCACCCAGAAAACAATGATTTTTTTTGCTGCAGGTACATGTTACTAGCTTCAGAAGTAAGATTCAACCAAAAAAAAATCTTTTCAGACATCATTTGGCTGTTAGGAGCTGTCACTGATGCATTCTTCTCCCCAGCCTGTGGTGTTTTAACATCCTCTTGACTTCCTGTAGGGGCAGTAAGCAGGAAAACGGAGGCTGGAATTCTCGAATATTGTACCAGTGAGAACAGTGAACTTGGCGCTCAGCCAAATCTCAGTGGGACTGGGGAATCCCAGCTGCAGATGAGGTCAGAGAATCCTGGCCAGAGTCTTTCCTGTCTGTGGGTTCTGTTTAAAGTTAGACTTCATGGAGTCAGCTATCTCATTTCCGTTCCCTCTTTAATTTTGCAGGAGGTTGACTTGTACTAGTTAAGTTGTCCCAAATGGAACAATCTTCCCAGGATTTGATGCTGGCTGGCCAGAATAAGGTGCAACAGTGTCCCAGCATGAAGGTCCAGTATGCAGGATCCATATATACAGCTGCAGAATCACTCACACACAGTGGGTTCTTTCGAGGTGTTTCACTTCCACGTCAGATCTTCTGCCGTATGTCAAAGGAATGGGGCCCATATACTTTCAGACAAATCTTCAAACAGCGTGCCGTACACCTTACATTCTTTGATTCAATGTAAACATACCAATCGCGGAACAAGGAGTAATTAAATAATAATCTATGTTCTTTGAAGATAAAGACTATATACAAATAGTTTTAATTAGTATTATAAAGTAATCAATGATACCCAATGATAAGATTGGAATATGTAATGACTTTAATCAGGCAATTGAGGTGGGCCTGTTAGAATATGAACTCCCTGATTAAGGGCCAAATGGATGGGCCAGTCAGGGAGCCTCTTGCTTTATATTTAACCAGGAGTGTCAGTTCGTCTGGGACTCCGAGTGCAGACTGCAAACTGAAAGCACTCTGTACGCTGTTCTTAGACTTGTACGTAAAGGGATTTTGTTGAAGGGACTTCTGCCTCTGAGGACTTATTACAGAATCTGTTACAATGCGACAAATGGTAACATGCTGTGAGGGGCAGCTGACCAGCTGACCCGGTAGACAATGTAACCAATGGCAAAATAATGTGGCAATCAGCTGACCCAGTATAAATAGAAAGCAGATGGGATTGCAGGGTTTGTGTGGTGCAGGGCGTGGGCTGAGTATTGGTGCAATGAAGTTTCATTGTTAAACCTTTTTCTTTGATTTACTTTGTGAAGTTAGTTCTTTTATTGCTTGCAACTGAGGTATCCTTACTACCAGCTGAACAATTAGGGGGCTAATTGTACATTCTGACTCCTACCATCTGCTGTAGATTGAAAACAAGTCATGAGACAAATACGTCATCCTGTGTTGAGGTGACAGTGATTGACAGCAGTGAAAGACATGCTTCATTAAAGACACATCTCTATCAGATCACAACATTACTGCTAGTTTGCTTCACATTGGTAGCACCTCTAAGTTCAAGCCCTACTCTTGAGCACTGAAGTCCACACACCAGTGCCAGCACAATTGGAGGTGCTGTCTTTCAGATATAGTGTTAAATAAAGGCCTCATCTGGATGCAAAAGATCCATCTCGATAATTAAATTGCAGGAAGAAGGCTCTCCCGGTGTTTTTGACAACATTTCCCCCCTCAACCTACATCACAAAAATGGTTATAATATCAAAGCAAACAGAAAGAGGAAAATGCTGGAAAATCTTGGCAGGTTTGACAGTATCTATGGAGAGAGAATAGAACCAATGTTGAGTCAGGATGACTCTTCATCAAGAAACTGATTATCAGGCCATTCCTTCGCACGTTACCTATAGCGCTGCCAACTCTGGCTGCCATGATGTGGAGATGCTGGCATTAGACTGGGGTGGGCATGAGCTTTCGGAGCGCTGCTTTTTCATGAGGTGAGACACCTGATAAAGGAGCAGCGCTCTGAAAGCTTGTGATTCCAAATAAACCTGTTGGACTTTAACCTGGTGTTGTTGTGAGACTTCTTACTGAACTCTGGTTGGACCGTATTCCAGGAGGTTGCCGTATTTGATCTCTCAACTGCAACCTTCCTGACCACAGACAATCTTTGCCGCAATTAGTCAACAATGGCGGCTTATATACCCATAATCCCATGCGTGTCAGAAACTGCTCTGTCCGTTGAGTGGTTGTACTCAATCTCAGGAGCCTGGCTGCCATTCTGAGTCAGGCTTCAGCAATAAGCGAACAACATGCTGTTTATAACTTTACTCCTGGGTTGCTTGCTGGAGCGATTAACATTTAATTCTTGGCAACGCTGAAATAATCCCAGAGCTGCATATTGGGAAATTGCCTGCTATGTTTGTCTAACATAACACCACTTCAAAAAAGCAACATCACCTTGTATTTATGTGGCACCTTCAACAGATAAAAAAACAACCTGCGCAAAGGCGTGAGGAAAAGATTATCCTGTCATGAAACACTTCAAGGCATTACGAAGCTGAATATCTGCAGACTCATTTTCCAACTCATGAGCCAGAATATACATTATTCATCCCACCCAGTACTTCACTCAATTCATTTAGCTCTCAATGATTTATGTGAGCCAGGCTTTGGAAGTTGCATCCCTACAATCCAGTATCATTCTTGTCATGTTTCTCCACACTCTCTCATCCATCAATAGCTTTCTGAAGTCAGGATGCTCAAAACCCGTTCAGATGTTCATCAAATCATAGAATCCCACTGTGCAGAAGGAGTCTGCACTGTCAATTGAGTCTGCACCAACCACAATCCCACCCAGGCACTAGCCCTAGAACCCCAAGCATTACCCTCGCTAGTACCCTTGACACTAAGAGAGAATTCAGCATGGCCAATCCATGTAACCCGCACATCTTTGAACTGTAGGAGAAGACCAGAGCACCCAGAAGAAACCCACGCGGGGGGTCGGGGGGCTGGGGTGGGGGGGGGGGGGGAGGGGGTTGGTGGTGGGTGGAGGCGAGATGTGCAAACTCCACAAAGATAGTAGCCCAAGCTGGGAATCGAACCCAGGTCCCTTGCACTGTGAGACAGCAGTGCTAACCACTGTGACTCCTGAGGCAAACAGGGCATGGACGGTAGCTTCTGGACCACTGCCTTGACCTTTGTTAGTTTGGTTGCTGAATGCTGAGGGTTGGTGATCTCTTTTAGGTGGACGGTCGCTGCTCACCTCCCAGCATCGTTTCCTTTCCTATCTTTACCCAAGTGGAGTTACTACTTCAATTGAGTTTCAACATGCTGGCACAGTGGTTAGAACCGCTGCCTCAGAGCGCCAGAGACCTGGGTTCGATTCCCGGCTTGGGTCACTGTCTGTGCAGAGTCTGCATGTTGTCCTGGGTCTGCGTGCATTTCTTCCAGGTGCTCCAGTTTCTTTTCACAGTCCAACAGATGTGCTGGTTAGGTGCATTGGCCTCATTAGTGCATCGGTGGTATATTTTCCCCAACTCTTCTGTATTGGTGTGATCCAATTTCTAGAAGCAGCACCACAACAAACCCAGTGTTGGTTTAATTTACACACACTCAAAACACAGGAAGAGGGGTTGTAATATTCTCCCACATTTTGTACAATACACTAAAAGGGAGATGAAGAATAGAAAGAGAAACAGGGCAAAGACCACAGAGAAAATAGGAAAGATTGTTTCATGTGAGCCCAGAGTCCAAAATCAAAAGTTCAATGGTTTATTCCTTCAGCAGGTTGAAAATTGATGCTGGATAATCCACTTTTCCAGTCGAGAGGGCTGCCACAATGGAATGGGCATGCAGAGGTGACTGAGTGGCCTTGTAACCACCGGTACAGATGTTCCGAACTTCCAGTAGGAACAGCACAGATGGGGCCAGGCATTCAAACCTTGACAGATCACACTTCCTGAGCTGCTGTGTGGTTGTTGGAAGATGGTGGTCTCATTGGCAGTACAGCAAGACAGGGTTACAGGTTCTCTAACTGCTTGTGGGGGGAGGTGGCAAGGGGGCAGGGAGGGGAGGTGGGAGCAAGGTGGTGACATGACTGCACTCCTTCACTTTGGCTTTGACAAAGGACGGATATTCCTTTGTCTAACTTCTTGGAATTGGCAATGCTTCAACCGTTAGGAAATTCAAAGTAGGCTGTAAGGTCCTTTGTCCTAGCAGAGGTAGACTCCATGTAGATGGCCGTTGTAGAATTCCCATTGAATTTGGTCTCTGCAGGCACAAGGGTCATTAATGTGTCTTCAGACGTAATGAGGTGTCACCTTCTCTGAAGGCCAGAAAGTTCATTTTGTCTGAGTCATAACTGGGCATGATTTCAGTCATTTTAAAGTCATTGTGGAGGTTCACCCTGGGGTCCAATATGATTGTACTTCATAGGTAGGCTCACTGGGACAAGCAGACAAATTCACCTCTTTATTACCCTCTTTAACAAAAAAAGGCCAATTCTCTTCAAAAGTAACAACTCAGACTTTGTGATAATGAGCAGTGGAGTCAGATAGCATAGTGCAAATCCAGGACCTCTTTTTCCTCTGTGGCAGCTCCATTCCCTTGCGCCCTTTCCTGAAAGAGCAAATTCTATCTGGACGTGATCACTGACATCCTTAGTGTATCCTGTTCCTGCCTCATCTTGCCTACCTTCAAAGAGAAGTGAAAGATCTACAATATCCCTCTGCCATCTTTGGATTAAATAGAGGACAGTTGTAGTGTCACTATATTCAACCATGAAATCCTGTCAGATAACATGGAATCACCTGCTCCTGTGTCTAGATGTCTACTTACATCAATGCCAGTATTCCAATACTACTTTTTAAAAATTTTCCTTTATTTCTCCTGGGAAGATTGTTTTCTGGTTGTCAAAGTTGTGAATGGAGGTTTCTTTAACATCTTGGTCTCTCTGTCTTGTAAACACAGATTTCCTGGAACAGTAGACCACTTTAAAATGGCCTAAATTAGTACACCCATGGCACTGTGGCATTATTTGCCTTGTGTAGACATTCTACCCACCACAGGGGGAACATTAGAAAGGCTCCAGTGACATTTTTGCACGAGGCTGTCTGTTCTTTCAGTCTCCTGGCTGGTCAGCACCTTGTCATACACTAGTGGTAGTACAGCAGAGGATTAACGTGATCTTTGTTCTCTTTATTCACAAGACCTGGCATATTGCGATACCAGGTGGAACATCTTTGCCACTGCTCAGCCTGTGTGGGACCTTCTATATTTTAAAATTCTCGAGGTTCAGGAGTAGCCATTTCTCACCTTGATTCAAGGTTCACCTTTTCCTGTGTTTCTTGCCAGCAGCTAAGCTCCCATTGTTAGTTAGTCATTTTCTGTACAGTTGCTGGGTTGGCCTCAAAGTCCTTCACCCATTGCTCTGGACTATTGCTGGGCTTCACTTGATACTATTCTCAACATTTTCCACTGCTTTTTCCCCTCATTCATTTGTGGGACATGGGAGTCACTGGCTGACCAGCATTTTTTGCCCATCCCTTGTTGTCCTTGAACTGAATGGATTGGCTAGGCCATTTCAGAGAGTCAACCACATTGTTGTGGCTCTGGAGTCACACGTAGGCCAGACTAGGTAAAGATGGCAGATTTCCTTCCCCGGAGGACATTAGTGAACCAGATGGGTTTTTTTCGACAATGGTTTCATGATCATCAGTGGATTCTTAATTCCAGATCTTTTTATTAAATCAAATTTTACCATCTGCCATTGCAGGATTTGAACCTAAGTCCCTAGAACAATAGCTGTGCTTCTGGATTAATTATCTAGTGATAATACCACTAGGCCATCACCTCCCCTCTTTCCACTGATTGACCATGGGTGTAGTCACTGCTGCCAACACCTGATATTGTGGGTTTATCTCGGAATTCATTGTTTTCTTATTCAAGAAATCTTGCTGGAGGCAAAAGTTTTTTGTTCAAAGTACCTTTATTTACTTGCCAACTATTTACAAAGTTTAAGAAAGACAAAGATTTAACTGGAACTATTCTCAGATGCTGTTTAGTCATCTTTTCTCAGTGAATGACATCACTGTGACATAGCTCCTTACGCACATGCTCAGTAGCTATTTTTAGCATTAACCTTTTACTCTACACATCCCTATCCCTTGCGATGTCCGGTAACCTCTTCCTCGGCTGTAAATGCTGACAGAAAATAATCATTCCATGTGCCCATCATTTCCTTATCTTCATTGACAACATCGGTAGAAGAATGGTTAGCACTGCTGCCTCACAGCGCCAGGGACCTGAGTTCGATTCCTGGCTTGGATCACTGTCTGTGCAGAGTTTGCACATTCTCCCCGTGTCTGCGTGGGTTTCCTCCGGGTGCCCCAGTATCTTCCCACAATTCAAAGATGTGCGGGTTAGGTGGATTGGCCATGCTAAATTGCCCCTTTGTCGGGGGGACTAGCTGGGGTAAATACATGAGGTTATGTGAATAGGGCCTGGGTGGGATTGTGGTCGATGCAGACTCGTTGGGCCAAATGGCTTCCTTCTGGACTGTGGGATTCTATGATTCTATATTGGGTAATCAAACCATTATCAGTTTTCAAAGGGCAGTAGTTCTTGAAAACCCTCTTTTTTTCCTCAAATAATAGCGGAACTGTTTTTGTGTTCAACTTGACATCCTTTGCAGGTTTATTTTCACACTGCTTTTGTGGTGGCTGTTACTACTGGTATGTGTTTTGTGACTCTTTGCTGACCCAGAGACTTAGAATCAATAGCATCATAGTATTCTTACATTGCAGAAGGAGGCCATTTGGCCCATTGAATCTGTACTGACCACAGCGACTCCCTGACCCTATCCCCATAACCCCACTCATTTACCCTGCTAACCCCCTCACACTTTGTAGTGATCTGGCACAGCCAATCAACCTAACCCGCACATCTTTGGACTGTGTGAGGAAACCAGAGCACCTGAAGGAAGCCCACGCAGACACGAGGAGAATATGCAAATTCTACACATGCTAGACAGAGAGTCACCCAAGCTGGGAATTGAATTTGGGTCCTTGGCGCTGTGAGGCAGCAATACTAACCACTGTGCCGCCATCATACAGTCACTTTAGATATGATATGATGATACTGTGCCTTTAAGAAATGTATTTGAGTCATTTCTTGTGCAGGATCCGTTGTAGCAGTTCTGTGCACTTGGAGCTACTTTGTCTATAACTGGCATCCTATATTGTTGTACAGCAGCATAATTGTAGAATGTTTGTTTTAATCTGAACTAATGAAATTCCACTGTTTTTAGTGTTTTCCCTTAGATTTTGCAGAGGAGGGCTTGATTGGGTTGATTGACAGATATGGCCATGTGATGGGTGAAGCTAGGCTTACACAAAATATTCAAACTTATATGCTGCTTTTGAATTGAGAGGGAGCAGTGTTCTCTCTAAAGTTGGAGACTGGAATTTGCTCGAAGATAAGTCACTTTCTCAGGGGTTCTGCTGTATGTGAGTGTTTTTTTTGTCTGAGAGTTGCTGTTTTGGAAGCTGCAGAGAAAGAGATATTCTTTCTGTCTCTGAAGTCAGGGACGAGGTTCACTCCTTTGAAGTTTTGTTCCTTTGAGGATAAATCCTTCACTTGAAACTGCTGTCTGGATCCTGGTCAGAAGTGTTAAAATGCTGAAAATCCAGCACCATGTGTGCACACTAATTCAGAATAAGGATGTATATCTATGGGGACAATGCTTTAAATTGGAGCAAGAGAGATAGCTAGCTGTTAAGAATAATACTTGTTTAAGTATTTTAATTAGTAAAAATTATGTTATATTTTAACTGTTCTTAAATAAAATTTGTTTTGATAAAAGCTTCCTAGTGGGTCACTTGAATCATACCTGAAGCAAAAACATCCTACGGTCATCCTAATGCCAAAAGTCAAATGTAAAATGTAGGGTCTAGGCTAACTCCATAAAATACGTTGGAGTTTCTCATTTGGTCCTCAACAATTGAAAACACTATTTGGGGTTCATCCAAATCAATCTGCATCAATAATTTAACTACCAGAGGCTCCACAACGACACAACAGATGGCACAGTGATTGGCAATGTTGCCTCACAGTGCCAGGGTTTATTTTTGGCCTCAGGTCACTATCTGTGTGGAGTTTGTACATTTTCCCCGTGTCTGTGTGGGGTTCCTCCGGGTGCTCTGACTTTTTCTCACAGTCCAAAGATGTGCGAATTAAGTTGATTGGCCATGCTAAATTACCCCTTAGTGAAAGGGGGCTTGTGGGGTAAGTACTTGGGGTTACAGGGATAGGACCTGGGTAGGATTGTGGTCAGTGCATTCTCGATGGCCTCCTTCTGCACTGCAGGAATTCGATGATTCTATGAACTCACACTGAAGTACTTGCCAGTGATAAGTAAGAGTCCTTCGATATATTCTCCCTGAAGATTTTAATAAATGTTTCAAATATAACGTTGGCTTTCTGGTGATTTCAAACAGACATTCAATAAATGTTTCAAAATTGCGCTGAAAAAAATTACGTTTAAAAAATGAATTAAATAAATCACGAAAACATTGGGAGACAAAAACAAAATTGAAATAATGGGTCACACCAAAAAAAAGCAGGCCAATAAGATTCAACTCCAGAATGTTGAGGCTGATGGTATCTCTCTCTTTAACAGCTCTGTAATGAGTGGAGGTTCTAGAAGGGTGAACAGAGCACACACAGCAGGATCGCTGAAAGAATCCCCAGTGGCTGAGCAGAGCCTCCAAGATGCTGTGAAAGCTGGGCAGAACTCTAGTGATATGAATCCATTTCTGACTTGCTGCACATATTATATATGTCAGTGCTGATGGCTGGGCATTAGTGGTAATTTGGCATTTAAAGGAATTAATATTGTTTAATTCTTGTCTACTGATTGGGACATGATCCCGACAGATAGATGGGGTGATTTTGACTTTTGAGATTGATGAAAATGGGGAGAGCTGTGCAAAAGGCAACGGGTGGCAGAGTGATTAGCACTACTGGCTCACAGTGTCAGGGACCTGGGTTTGATTCCTGGCTTTGATCCCTGTCTGTGTGAAGCCTGGATGTTCTCACTGTGTCTGCGTGGGTTTCTTCTGGGTGCTCCGGTTACCCCCCACCGTCTGAAAGACGTGCATTGGTCTTTGTGCACAGGAGCATTGGCCGTGCTAAATTCTCCCTCAGCGTACCCGAACAGGCGCTGGTGTGTGGCAACTAGAGGAACTTCACAGTAACTTCATTGCAGCGTCAGAGTAAGCCTACCTGTAACACTACTAAATAAACTTAAAACTGAATCAATATTGGCTTTCTTAAGCTATCATCCAAAGCGAAACCCATAATGGATAATAGTTGTCATAAATCTTTATAGTTAGCACACATGGGCAACAACCTCCAAGATAAGCCAAGGTTTTAATTGCTAGTTTGCTGATGTTGGCAGAGTTGTTGTATTTCACTGTGAAATAGGAACAGGTGTAGGCCATTCAACTCTTAGAACATTTTCTACACCTCAGTTGGACCATCTGTATCCCAACTTCATCTGCCTAAGAGTTAGCACCCCTTCTCAACAAAAATAATATTTTTGATTGACTGAGCCTTAACAGTAAGGTGGGATCAAAAGCATCCAAGTGGTTCGAACGCAATTTAGCCACTTTTAAGTATCCGATGTGTGGACGGCTGCACAAAAAATATTAAAGAAGTCATGCACTTGGACAAATCGCTTGTGCATTGCTGACTCACAGCATTGGGGACTCAGGTTCGATTCTGGCCTTGGGTGACAGTCTGCGTGGGTTTCCTCTGGGAGCTCTGGTTTCCTCCCAAACTCTAAAGATGTGCAGGTCAGGTGGATTGGCCATGCTAAACTGTCCATTGGTGCAGGACGGGAGGATTAATGGGGTAAATATGTGGGGTTACGGGGATAGGGTCCTGGGAGGGATGCTTTATCGGAGAGTTGGTGCATACTTGACAGATCATATGGCCTCCTTCTGCACTGTAGGGATTCCATAAAACTTTCTTTGAAGAGAGAGTTTCCAGATCTGGAAAGAATGCTTTCTATGGTGCGTCTGTAAAAGTTGGTGAGAGTCGTAGCAGATATGTCGAATTTCCTTAGCCTCCTGAGAAAGTAGAGATGTTGGCGGACTTTCTTAACAATAGTGTCGGTGTGGAGGGGCTAGGACAGGTTGTTGGGTGATCTGAACAACTAGAAACCTGAAGCTCTCCAGAGATTTCAGCACCCTCTGAATGGCATCCTTCTGCCCTGGAGGGATTCCATGATTTCAACCTCACATTGTGTTGAAAAGTGTGACCAAATACCATCCTTCAACGAACTAGCTCTAATTGTAAATACATGCTGCCAAGAGGGTCTTCCATATCATTGCTTGTGGAATATTTTTTACAATGCACGATGTAGTATTCTGCTGCTCAGGTGGCTTTTTTAAGCAGCTTATTTCCCTAAAGCTACTGGAGAAAGTACTGCAGCTAATTACTATTTAGTGTCTGCAATGTTCAGGCTTTTCATCAATCTAAGAACTCCCCTTTTCAAGTGTTATTGAGCTGTAGTAAATAGCAGCATGAAATGACTGGTCTATGCTTTTATTTTTATGCAAAGTGATCTTTCGTGGCAATGCTCTTGCTCAGTCAGAGGACACTGGGTTTATAACCAAAGTGGATCTATGTTGCTAAAAGACTATAAAGTCAAATTTTGAATCAAACAGAGGGGGCAATTTTCCAGCCCTGTTGCACTCTGCGCAAACCCCACTGTGTTGAAAAAATTCCAGGACAGCCCGAATCGTAATCTGCTCCGGGCGCCAAAGAATTTGTGGTGTTCCTCCCAGTGAGACTGTGAACCAGATGACTGTTCATTTAAATACATTTGAATATTCAAAATTGGCAAACATTGAAAAGGGGGATGAAATGCTGGCGAACATGGTGGGGGGGGGGGGAGGTGGGTGTTGGGGAATTCCGATTTCCGTGGGGATTAGGAGTGGTCTCTAAATTCAATTTGAATAAAGGCGCCATGAACTCTGAGCAGCCGACCTTGCCGGTGTGGTTAAGCTCTCAATTAAGGTGCAAAACCCTTCGAAAAATGGCAAAGTGTGGGAAGATCTCTTTGGAAAATCTGTTGGTTTCGCTGGAGAGAAACATGTGGGTTTTCTGACTAAACTCGACATTGGCCATTTTTTGGGCCAGAAACTCAGGTCATACAGCCAAATATAAGAACTAGGAGCAGGAGGAGGTCATTTAGCCCCTTATTCCTGCTCCGCCCGTTCAGTAAGATCATGGCTGATCTGATCAACTCCACATTCCGGCCTATCCCCAGAAAGCCTTTGCCTTCCTTGTTAGTCAAGAATCTATCAGTCTCTGCCTTGGAAATATTCATTTGCTCTGCCTCCACCATTTCCTGGGGAAGAGGGTTCCAAAAATTCACGCCCCTCTGAGAGAAAAATAATCTCACCTTCATCTCGGATGGGAGAACCCTTGGGGTGGAATTTCTTATCCTGTCCACCACAGGAATCATTGCGGGTGGGGGCTGGACCATGCAAAGTTCCATTGACTTTGGGCAGGATTTTTCGGTCTTGGGGGCCAGCGCGGCCTGAGAATCTTGCTCCTTGTGTCCTAAAATTTTCGTCTCTCCAACAAAAGAAACCATCCATTCAACATCCACCTTCTCAAGTCCACTCAGGGCCTTATTTGTTTCAGTAAGATCACCTCTCAATCTTCTGAGATTCTAGCATCTGTCAGAGTTTTATTGCTTGTTGAGGTTAAACTATAATCCTTTAGGATACAAGTCCAAAGCTACAATGAAAGGTCCAGCTATCCTTCTTCCCCATTAAAGTTTACGCTTTACTACACTGTGGCTTAGGAATTAGGTCGGGCTTGTTACCTGTATTTTAGATGCCACACTGTTGACTAAGGTCGCAAAATGGCAGAGGGGATTTCTTTTATATTCATTCATGGGATGTGGGTGTCGCTGGAAAGGCCAGCATTTGTTCCCAACCCTTAATTGCCCTTGAACTCAGTGGCTTAAGGGCAGTGCAACGAGTTAATCACGTTGCTGTGGGTCTTGAGTCACATGTAGGCCAGATCAAGTAAAGACGGCAGATTTCCTTCCCTAAAGGGCATTAGTCAATTCTCACAGATTAGGGGATTTTTACACTAACTTCATTGCAGTGTTAATGTGAGCCTGCTTGTGACAATAAAAAATAAAAATAGTGAACTGGATGGATCGCTCTCCAACATCTAAGGTGTGTGGCTAAAACTGATGATAGCGTTCCCTTGAATTTCTAGCCCTCAAATCCTGTGACAATAAGAAGTTTTCTGCTGGCAAAGGTCTTGTCAGGTGTTTTCTAAATTATTGAAAATCATGACAAATGAACATACTGGACAAATTGTGATGATACTGCGTTATTGATATGTTTTATTCTTGAGGGAGACTGCTTTAAGATACAGTGTTTTGTTGCAAGCAGTCAGTTAGTCTGGAAGGAATACAGCAGATGCTGGAAAGCAGGATAATTGCTCATTTTAGCCACGTCAGTGTTTATTTAGGGGAAAGCGTAATTGACTTTTGTTTACAAAAAAGTATACTCTTGATTGAAGTAATGGAAAGATGAGTTAGATTTTTGAGGTCATATAGTCATGTGATACTAGAAATGGGAGGAGCGAGGTTTATAGCTAAGAAAAATAGCTGAGTCAAGTTGCCAGAGAGGTCTGTTTAAAGACAGCAGCATACAATCAGCTCTGTCTCTCTCTCTCTTTCTCTCTTTTTCTCTTTCTCTCTCTCTTTCTCTATGTGCGCAATCTCTCTGGAAGCTCCAAAGCTGTTAACAAAGGCTAAAACAAGTTTGCCTGGATTTACTAACTATTTTAATGTGAGGTTTAAGTCTATAAGAGAAATATTTCTTAATTGGAACTGAACAGTGATAAGTTAGAAGTTAAGAGTTGTTCCTTTCCATGTTTAAAGATTGTTCAACAGTTAAGAATTAAACTGTTGCATTTTGCTAGAGCTATCCTTAAACCGTGTTATGAATAAAGGTTGTTTCCTAAAAGACTTGGGGTTCTTGTCCAGCACCCTGGCACCACTGAACAAACCCACAGTTTTTATTTAAATAGCAAAGAAGTCCCCAACAAAAGTGGTGCTGCTGAGGTCAAAGTTTAACAGAAGGATTGATGTAAAGTTTTGGGCAAGAGCTTGATGTGCCTGGATTTTTGTGTGTGGGGTTGTCTGCTGCTTCCAAATGAGGTGGGTAGCATGTAAAATTGATGCACTCTCTCCTGCCTCATTTCTGTAATTTCAGTGTGATCTTGAGCTGTACTCTCACTGCAAAGATGCGGCAGCCTCTTTGCACAGCAGGGGACCAATTATCGCTGAGAAACGCAGGCAGCCCCTCTAAAAAGCAAAGCAACATAAACTACAGATGCTGGAAATCCAAAATGAAAACAGAAAAGGCTGGCAGCTTCTGTGGAGAGGGAACTAATGGCCAGAATCTCATTGAGGCATCACAAGACACCCCTGCTGACCCTTGTCGAGTAGGCTGCCGAACTACACGCCAATCAGAGCTAAGGCCAGCAGCAGACCCACCCCAGGAGTCAAGACCCTGGAGGTGGAGTGAAAACTCCTGGCCAACCAGACTCCAACAGACCTTGTACGCTGCTGTGCTGCTGAGGAGTAATGGGTGCTGATGGAAGGAAAGGTGACAGAGTCCCAGGTTCATGGATGGGTGCGTGAAGGGCGGTTTCATGGGGTGTGGGTCACAAGGGGAGGGCGCGGGAGGTGGGGTGGTCCTCAGCAGACCCTGTCTTGCCTACCCAACGTCTAGTCCCACAATTGGCAATGATTGCCTTTGATCAAAGGACCCCCCCCACGCCCATCCCATGTAACAAGCATCCGGTACAGGTTTACCTGACTTGCCCATCATAAAGGGGGGTACAGTGGCACAATGGTTAGCACTGCTGCCTCACAGCATCAGGGCCCGGGTTCAGTTCCCGGTTTGGCTCACTGTCTGTGTTGTGGAGTCTGCATGTTCTCACCGTGTCTGTGAGGGTTTCCTCCGCGGCTCCAGTTTCCTCCCATAGTCCAAAAGGCGTGCTGGTTAGATGCATTGACCGTGCTAAATTCTCTCTCAGTGTACCTGAACAGTCGCCGGAGTGGACTGTAGGGGATTTTCACAGTGACTTCACTGTAGTGTTAATGTAAGCCTACTTGTGATGCAAATAAATAAGTTTTATGTGGTGACATCCCTGCTTGCAGCTGGATTAATCCCAGGGGTGACAGGATGAAGACCTCAAGCGGTGGTTAATTGGCACCATTCTAATTCACTAATGTCACATGGGCTGTGCAGGAGATACCGAGTGGAACGTTACACACACACATGGACAGCCAACCACTCCAGCCCCACTAGGAAGAGGGGTTGTGCTATTCAACTTTGCAGCCTTTATTCCCTACTTCAGAGAACCTGGCCGGATTACTGAGAGTGCATGAATACCACAGTTCATCTACTCCTAGAGTTTAAATGTAATGTTTTAATATTGTTGAATAATGAGTAGTAATATTTTACTTTGCATAAATGTTACCATGTTGTTAGCATAGTTACTATGTTGTTAAATAATCTGTGAACTACAGCCACAATGAGGAAAGGGAAACCCATCTCATGGATACCAATCAACAGACAGTTAGATGGACTCAGATTATTTTTGAGTTCATTATAGGAAAATGATTAGATCCTCCAGATTTTATTGCCAAACAAATGCAGTGTTTAGCGGGCGCTTGCTCCCCCCTCTGCGTGAAGGCCATTAATATAGAAACATGGAAGATAGGAGCAGGAAGAAGCCACTGGCATTTCGAGCTTGCTCTGCTATTCATCACAGTCATGGCTGATTGTCCAACTCAATCGCCTAATCCTGCTTTCTCCCTTTCTAACCTTTGATCCCATTCGCCCCAAGTGCTATATCTAAGTGCCTCTTGAATATATTCAATGTTTTGGCATCAACTGCTTCCTGTGATAATGAATTCCACAGCCTCACCACTCTTTGGGTGAAGAAATGTCTCCTCATCTCCAACCTAAATGGTCTAACCTGAATCCACAGACCCTGGTTCTGGACTTCCCCACCATCGGGGACATCCTTCCTGCATCTACCCTCTCTAGTCCTGCTAGAATTTTATAAGATCCCCCTCATTTGTCTGAACTCCAGCTAAAACAATCCTAACCTCGTCAATCCCTCCTCATACGTATAATAATATTGAACTGAAAAAGGGTTAAAAGATTTCACACAAGGAAGGAAGAGAAACTGAAAACTCATGCTAATGTTGAAAGTGGAACTCTTGTTCCTTTGAGAGCTTAAACACTTGCTGATCTTCCCTCAAGCCTTCTCCAGCTGGACAAACAGAAAGCACAGTGCAATCCCATCGTTACCAGAAGGGAAGTCATGCCGTGTTTAATTTCAATGGCTAATAGTATTTAACTAAAGCCCTTGCATGTTTGATGCTAGCGTGGTTCCAGTGTACCTGACCATAAGCCCATGTTTTGCCCTCCCTTCTGATTTGGCCAGCGCTATTACTTTGGGGCAGATGCATCGAGCCAAATGTTATATCCAACGCCATCATCTTTTGGATCCATCTACCAGTTTCCTTACACAACTCCCCGAAGCACTTCTGAGGCAGGTCATTGAGACAAGTATTGAATCCAAGCCCATACTTCAGGCTCGATCTGCCTGATTTATTTTTCAATTTTCTGATCGTTTCAAAAAATTTTCTGCAATCCACGTTGGTAATTTTTAAAAATTCATACTTGGGATGTGATCCTCGTTGGCCCATTTATTGCCCACCGCTGATTACACCAGGCCATTTCAGTTTAAAGTTTAAGTTTATTTACTAGTGTCATGGGTAGGCTTACATTAACACTGCAATGAAGTTACTGTGAAAATCTCCTAAATGCCACACTCCAGCACCTGTTCGGGTACACTGAGGGAGAATTTAGCATGGCCGCTGCATCTATCCAGCATGTCTTTCAGACTGTTGGGGGAAACTGGAATATCAGGAGGAAATCCGCGCAGACATGGGGAGAACATGCAGACTCTGCACAGACAGTGAGCCAAGCCAGGAATCAAACCCGGGTCCCTGGCGCTGTGAGGCAGCAGTGCTAACCACTGTGCCACTAAGACAATGCCCTAGTGGCATTATTGCTAGACTATTAATCCAGAAACTCAGCTAATGGTCTGGGGACCTGGGTTTGAATCCTGCCACAACAGATGGTGGAATTTGATTTAATAGAAGTATCTGGAATTAAGAATCTACTAATGACCATGAAACCATTGTCAGCTGTCAGAAAAACCCATCTAGTTCAGCAGTGTTTTTTTACGGAAGGAAATCTGCCATCCTTACCTGGTCTGGCCTACATGTGGCTTGGGCACAGCAGCAATGCGGTTGATCCTCGACTACCCTCCAAGGGCAACTAGGAGTGGGCAATAAATACCGGCCAGCAGCAACACCCATGTCCCACAAATGAATAAAATAGTCATTGTTAGGCTTTTAATTCCAGATTTTTATTGCATTCAAATTTCACCATCTGCCATGGGGGTGGGAGTCAAACAGAAAGAAATCCCACAACATCAGTTTAAAGTCCAAACAGGATTTATTTGTAGCAAAAACTGCAAGCTTTCGGGACAGCCTGTCCCTTCGTCAGGTGGCTGGGTGGGAGTCAAACCCAGGTCCCCTAAATTACTGGTCCGGTAACAATACCACTGAGCCACCTCCTTCTCCTTCTGAGAGTATGGAGGAGGAGACAAATGGGGAATTGTTCAGAAGATTCTTTGTTGTAAAAGGCTCTGCAGGCCTCACTCAGGCTTTTCTTTAATATTCACTCTGGGCTTGCATCTCTATCTTATGAGAGAGCTCATATTTGCATCACATTGAGTGTTTTTCTTCCCGCTATTGTTAGTTCATTTTTCAAAAAAAAAACCCTATTGCTTTAGCTTTGTAATCAATTCATCATCTAGCCTAAGTTTGGTGGAGTTTGGTAGAACTAACTTCTAGCTGTTCAGATTCATGGAAAGAGAAATAAAATAAGGGGAGGGACTGGAGAAAACAGATGGTGCCTTTCCTCATTGTAATTTAATTCCATAAACACACACACACAGACCACAGACACACACACACACAGACACACACACACACAGACACACACACACACACACACACAGACCACAGACACACACACAGACCACAGACACACACACAGACCACAGACACACACACACACACACAGACACACACACACACACAGACACACACACACACACAGACACACACACACACACAGACACACACACACACAGGGATGGATGATTGGATTGTCAATGAGTTTGGGAGACACCATGCATGTTTACAAATGGTGAATGTGATCCAATTCCAGGGTTTTGACCATGACTCCCAGGGCCCTCCAATTTTCACCAGCATGAGACAAGGGTTGGGGCAGAAGCTGCACCCTGCACTCCAGACCCGGCAGTTAATTGGCCAGTGGCCTGCAAAAGAGGATGTTAAACCATTTATTCCTTTTTGAGGAAATCACAGCAGTCAATAGTGCTTAGGGTCTCTGTAAACATTGCGGTTAGGGATAGTGGAGGTACTTGAGATTCAAGCATGAAGGGCAATTAAAATAAACACAGATGACTGGTTGCTGAGTAGAAATCTATTAAACTGTCAATTGAAGCTTATTTCAAAGCGCTGCGCATTGTAATTGACAGAGATCAAAGATTTCCAAAGGGTTAGAGAGAGTTTCAAAGGGTTCAGCTTGCTGGTTAGGCTCAGAGACTTAAAATGAAAGTGAACTTCAGTTACCTGTGCAGAGTCTTTTGAAAGCTGGGTTCTCCTGGGGATGTCCCCCCAACCGGCACTGGAAGCGGTGCTGCCAGAATTCAGGGAACCACGGGTTGCGAGCATTGTTGTCCAGCTTCAGTTTCAGGAAGTAGTCATCGAACCAGGTGACCTCAGCGGACTGCAGCTTGATGGTGATGCCTCCCACCGCCTCCTGCTCGTAAGCTTCGATCACTTCCTCACGATCTGCCCATCCATCACTGCAACAGGACAAAGCGATGACTGTGAGCACAAAATTGTGAGGACAATACCAAGCAGCATAATAAATATAATACAGTCACACATAAATCCAATAAAGCATTCAGGAAGAATATCTTTACCCAGAGAGTGGTGATAATTTGTAAGCCGCCATCACAAGAGATGAGTAAAACAGATTTATGATGATTTACTAAAGAACAGGGGAAAAGCTTTCATGGAAATATAAAAGATAGGAGCAGGAGGAGGCCATTTGGCCTTTTGAGCCTGCTCCACCATTCATCATGATCATGGCTAATCATCCAACTCAATAGCCTAATCCTGCTTTCCCGTGCAATGACTGGTTACAGTTTGGAATACCTGATGGGATAAAAGATTCAGATTCAACCATCAGCTTTCGATGGGAACTGGATCATTGCTTAAAGCAGAAAGAAGTGGAGGGTTATGGATAAAGAGCAGATGAGTGCATCTATATGGGTTGCTTTTTGGAAGGGTTAGCACAGTTCTGATGGGCTGAATGGTCTCCTCCAGTGCTGTACTGTTCTACAATTATGAATAACATATATGAAGTTGAGAAGATCTTAGAAAAGTACAAGTGGGAGAAAGGAATGGAAAGATATAATCAGAAGATAAAGGAATAGGATCAGAAATAGACCATATAGTCAATCCAATCTGCTCCACCATCCATTATGATTATGGTTGGTTTTAATCCCATTTCCCCACCTCATTCCCACTGAGACCAAAATTCTGTCAATCCAATCCTTAAATATATTCAATATTCAATCATGGGGTTACCACAACCCTTTGAAGTGGGGAATTCCAAAGATTCATAACTCAATCCATCACGTAAACCAGTTTCCCATCCATTAGCTCTGTCTACACTTCCCACTGCCTCTGGAAAGTAGCCAGAATAATCAAGGACTCCAGGTACTCCAGACATATTCTTATCCACCTTCTTCCATCAGAAGGAAGATAAAGAAGTCTGAGATCTAGGACCAACTGACTCAAGAACAGCTTCTTTCCTGCTGCCATCAGATTTTGAATGGATCTATCATATACTAGGCTGATCTTTTTCTATACTCTATTGTGACTGTAACACTATATTCTGCACCCTCCCATATATTCTCTGTGTTTTTATCTGTACAGTGCACAAGAAACAATACTTTTTACTATATCCCAATACATGTGACAATAATAAATCAAATCAAACCTTTGAGTAAAGAAATTTCTCCTCATCTCACTTCTGAATGATTGAGCTCTTATCCTGAAACCGTGCTTCCTTGTTCTAGATTCCTCAGCCAGAGGAACCCACATCGCAGTGTCAACCCTATTGATCCTTAAATGTTTTAATGAGATCACAACTCAACTCCAGAGTGCACACGGCCCACTTTCCTCAGCCTCTCATCATAGGACACCCTTTTCATCCCAGGTAGTCTTTAATGCAAATATATCCTTCCTTCAACATGGAGATCAAAACTGCACACATTATTTTGGGTGTGGACACACCAAAGCCTCATACAACTGTAGGAGAATGTGTTTGTTCTTTTACTTTAGTGCCATTTTCAATAAAGGCCAACATAACATATGCATTTCTAATTGCTTGTTGTGTGTGCATGGGAGGCACAATGGCACAGTGGGGTGGTACAGTGGCACAGTGGTAAGCATTATTGCCTCAGAGCACCAGGGACCTAGGTTCGAATCCCGGCTTGGGAAACTGTCTGTGCGGAGTCTGCACATTCTCCCCGTTCCCTCTGGGTACTCCAGTTTCGTCCCCCAGTCCGAAAGACATGCTGGTTAGGTGCATTGGCCACACTAAATTCTCCCTCAGTGTACCCAAGTGTGGCAACTAGGGGTTTTCAAAATAACTTCATTGCCGTGTTAATGTAAGCCTGCTTGTGACAGTAATAAATAATGCTAACTTTGTGTCTCTTGTACATGAACACCTCTGCCTGTGAAAAATCAACATTTACATATATATATTTTATAGGTACATCTAAGTTAATAATATAGATTCTAAATAGCTAGAATCCCTGAACTGTGGCACTTCATTATTCACAGTTTACCAACTTGAAAATGCTGCACTAATCCCTATTTTATCCCTAATCTCTGCTGCTTGTCCATTAACTTATCTATCCTAGCTAATATATCACTCCCTACACAGTCAACCCTTATCATGCCTGTCAACCTTACATGTGATGCCTTATCAAATGCCTTTGGAAACCTAAGTACGCTACATTGACTGATTTATTTTAATCTATCCCAACAGTTATATCAATAAAAATCGTGAATAAAATTGTCAAACACGATTTCCCTTTTGTGCAACGATGTTGAACTAGAATCATAGAATCCTACAGTGCAGAAGGAGGCCATTCAGTCCATTGAGTCCGCACTGACAACAATCCCACCCAGGTCCTATCCCCATAACCCTACCCATTCACCCTGCCAGCCCCCCTGACACTATGGTGAAATTTAGCATAGCCAATCAAACTGACCTGCATATCTTTGGACTATGGAAGGAAACTGGAGCACCTGAGGGAAACCCACACAGACACAGGGAGAATGTGCAAACTCCACACAGACAGTGACCCAAGGCTGGAAATGAAATTTGTTCTAATCATACCTCGCTTTTTGAAATGCATTGTAAAATATCCTTAATAATAGATTCCCACATTTTTCCAATGGCTGAAATCTGGCCAATTGACTTGTTGTTCCATAATTCCCCTTGCCTTCTTTTACATTTGCCAACCTTAAATATGCTGGAACCATTTCAGATATGTGGGTGGTACAGTGACACAGTGGTTAGCACATCTGTCCCACAGTGTCAGGTACCCAGGTCCAATTCCCAACTTAGGTCACTATCTGTATGGAGTTTGCACATTCTCCCCTCATCTGCACCTGATTCCTTCAAGTGTTCCGGTTTCCTCTGATAGTCCAAAGACATGAAGGTTAGGTGGATTGGCCATACTAAATTACCCCTTAGTGTTAGGGGGACTATCTAGGGTAAAAGCACAGGGTTATGGGGATAGGGCCTGGATGGGATTGTGATCAGTGCAGACGCAATGGGCCAAATGGCCTCCTCTGCACTGTAGGATTCTCGGGAATTTTGGAAAATCATAACTATTGCATCCACTATCTTTGTAACTGTCTCACTTAGCCCTAGGATGTAGGCCAATAAATCCTGAGGAATTGTTGGATTTTAGTCCCTCATGTTTTTCTGGTATCTTTTCCTCTGCTAATATTAACTTTCTTAGTCTTTTTAACACTTAGGTTACATGTTGTTTCTGGGATGTAATTTGTGCCTTGTACTGTGAAGACAGACACAAAATATTACTTCAATGTCTCTGGCATTTCCTTACTCTCTATACTAATTTATTCTGCTTCTGAGGAACCAAAATAAACTTCAGCTACTCCCTGCCTTTTAACAAATTCATAAAACGTCTGACAATCTCTTTTATGTTTTTTGGCTCGTTTAGACTCATTTTAATTTTTTTATGTCGACTTTTTGGTGACTCCCTACTGGTTCCTAAAACACTTCCCGATCTTTAGACTTGCAATTATTCTGAGCCTCTTTTCATTAAATCTAGTACTATCCTCAACCTCCTTGGGGAACCAGGGATTGATCTTTTTCTCTGAACTTTTGTTTTTCAATAGAATGTATTTGTTGAACATTTTGAATTGTTTCATTAAATGCTCGCCACTGTTTATTTATCGCCAGACCTTCAGATCTGTCTTTTTTCCAATCAGAAGGAGCTAGCATCAGGGCTGTGACTGCCTCCTGCTACAAAAGTGTACAGGTAACCACTCTGCTCCCTGATGTACCGCAGTGTCCAAAGTTCAGACTCCAGCTTATTAATTCGAAGCTGAATTTCCTTGTGTTGCAGGCATTTACTGCAGAGGTAATTGCTGTAGAACACACCAGTGTCCACCAGGACCCAAATGCTACAGCTCCAATTCATCACCTGCCTAGCCACCTTAATTGTATTTCATTGAAATAATTAGGTTACGAGTTTGGAAATATCACTCTGCAGAGCTGTTAACTGTAGTTATATTAAGCAGTTTAATTAGTTAAGCTATAAATTTAATGCTGCTTATTTCTCCCCAGTAACAGTTTCAACTGCTGCCCCAGATTAGATGGATACCATCTTAAAATTCAGCAAACGATCACCAACCTCCCCATCTAATTAATGCCTTTGAACACGCACCAGTTACTGCAGACTAAATATAAGGTACAAAAAGCAGCCTCTCCTTGGCTCACTACACTGAATCCCCACCTTCACCAAGTCCCCGAGTTAGCACCTGTACCTCAAAGAATCTTGGCTCACTCTGTGCTCCCAAAACCTGGTAAAAGTCCAACCAGTTTATTTGATAGTAAACCCACAAGCTTTTGGAAACACTGTTCCTTCGCCAGGTGTGTGGAAAGTTTCTGAAAGCGTGTGGGTTTACTATCAAATAAAGTTGGACTTTAACCTGGTGTGGTGAGACTTCTTACTGTGTTTACCCCAGTCCAACGCCGGCATCTCCACATCATGACTCCTAAAACCTTACAGAGAGTCCTTACCTCACACCCGAGCTTGAACTGCTCAATCAGCTTCCTGCTACAGTGATTAACATCTGTTCACTTTCAGTTGATTGACAGATAACTGCCACTACCAGGTAGCTCCTGAGAATTAAGTTTCTTAACGAGCTTGCTATTCGGAAGTTTTAAGTCAAAGTTCGAATCCTGACCTGAGTTATAGTTGGTGCAAAATTTGCGAGAGAAACCTCACCAAATTGCCAATTTAGCCCTCATAACTCGAAGAACTCTGTGTGGTAGCAAAACCTTTAATAGTGAGCTGGTGACTCACACCCAAAACGATAACAGGATTAAATGAAGAGGGATAGGGGGGGAGGGGTATTGGAGCACAAACATCAGCATAGACCAGCTGGGCTGAATGGTCTGTTTCCGTCCTGTAAATTCTGTGCAATTTCATTTACATCGCTGGATTTGGTGGTTAAATACATTGTTTGAAAACGGGACTTACTACAGCAACAGCAATATACATTTATTTAGCACCTTTAGGACAGTGAAATGATCCACAATCATTTTAAAAGTGAATAAACTGACAAAAATTGTGCCAAAGAGAACTTGTAAGCGGTAATTAAGTGTTCCAAAGTTGAGGCCCTGGATAACTGGAGGTGTGGGCAGCAGTGTGGGATGGAGGGAGTAAACAGTAACCAGTCCATGATTTAATGGCTAAATTTAATTGTAACAATTTGCCATGTGGGTCTGCGTAGTTCCGTTTTAGAAAATCAACCTTTTAAGAGAGGTTGAATTTTTTTTGTTATTCATTCGTGGGACATGGGGTTCGCTGGCTGGCCAGCATTTATTGCCCAACCCTAGTTACTCTTGAGAAGGGGGGGTGGTGAGCTGCCTTCTTGAAATGCTTCAGTCCACGTGCTGTGGGTTGACTCACAATGCCGTTGGGAAGGAATTCCAGAATTTTGACCCAGCGTCTGCGAAGGAATGGCCGATAATATTTCCAAGTCAGGATGGTGAATGGCTTAGAGGGGAACTTGCAGGTGGTGGTGTTCCCATTTACCTGCTGCCCTTGTCCTTGTAGATGGAAGTGATCGTGGGTTTGGAAGGTGCTGTCTAAGGATCCTTGATGAGTTACTGCGATGCATCTTGTAGATAGTACACACTGCTGCTACTGGGCGTCGGTGGTGGAGGGAGTGGATGTTTATAGATGTGATGCCAGTCAAGTGGGCTGCTTTGTCCTGGATGGTGTCAAGCTTCTTGAGTGTTGTTGGAGCTGCACCCGTCCAGGCAAGTGGGGAATATTCCATCACACTCCTAAATAAAGGTTAAGCTCTAGTTTCAATGTACATCTTTAAAACGGCTGACTATGGTTTTGATTTTACCAGCACGCCAGCCCCGACCCATACAACGGCATTCACCATTGGCTTTGGGGGCGATCTGATGAGCCTTGGGCAGGCATGCCAATAAAATTCCCGTCCATGTGTGGGTTTTTGAAATCTGGAGCTCTTCTCGAACTCTGCCTCCCCAAAGATCATTCGGTGAGGTTATCAAGGGGAATGAAGCTAAGGCATGCAGCTGGGGATAATGTACGTAAATGACCAACTCCATTTGGATTTGGGCTTAGTGCTCTGGGCTGTGAATGGACAGAAGAAAATTAAAGCAAAATATTGAGGATGTTGGAAATCTGAAGTACAGTACTGGAGAATGCTGGAAAAAAAAATTAAGTAGGTGTGGCAGTGTCTGTGGAGAGAAAATTAGAGTCAACAGCTGGAAATTCACTGCCTCGCCTGCCTCAGAATCGAGGTGGGCTATGCTTTCTCCATTGGCTTCGGGTGGGATCTTACAAGACTCGAGCGGGGGGGGGGGCTTAAATTCCAGCTAACAACTCCAAACATTTCTCTCTCCACAGATGCTGCCTGATCTGCTGAGATTTTGCAGCTTCCTCTGTTTTTGTACAAGGAACATTCTGCTAACTCTATCCATCAAACAACTTGATATCAGTCACGATAGTGAGGGGCTGTTCTCAATGGCTGTTCTCCTTTGAAATGGTTCTATTTTCCCCGTGCAAGAAACTACAGTGGATTCTAATATTGTGCGGAAGGCTTGACTTGCACCTACCGGCTTGAACCCTCTTTAATATCGACCGCACACAGCGTCAGTGGGATTAAACATTGCCCACCTATCAATCTCCATGACGGTGGTAGGGGGAAGGGAGGGGCAGCGCTGGGCATGGTGGGGTTGGCTGTTAGTTGAGTTGTGCGTAAGTTAACTCTTTGTGTAGGGTCTGTCATTTCTTGCGCTGATCCGCAGATTATATGTGCTTGGCGAGAGGGGGACTGTGGTTATTAATTTTAGGGTGACCTCCTGTTCTTTGTGACAGGAGATGATCAAGGTTGGCACGGTGGCACAGTGGTTAGCTCTGCTGCCTCACAACGCCAGGGTCCCGGGTTCAATTCCTGCCTCAGGTCACTGTCTGTGTGGAGTTTGCACATTCTCCTTGTGTCTGTGTGGGTTTCCTCCACATGCTCTGGTTTCCTCCCACACTCTAAATATGTGTGGGTTAGGTTGCATTGGCCATGCTAAATTGCACCTTGGCGCCAGTGGGATTCTCCTCAGAAGACAAACACGGGACACGGTGGACAGAGTACCCTTCATCGTCCAGTACTTTCCCGGAGTGGAGAAGCTACAACATCTTCTCTGGAGTCTTTAACATATCATTGATGAAGACGAACATCTCGCCAGGGCCATCCCCACACCCCCACTTCTTGCATTCAGACAACCACACAACCTCAAACAGACCACTGTTCGCAGCAAACTACCCAGCCTTCAGGAGAACAGTGACCACAATACCACACAACCCTGCCACAGCAACCTCTGCAAGACATGCTGGATCATCGACACGGATGACATCATCTCACGTGAGAATACCATCCACCAGGTACACGGTAAATACTCTTGCAACTCGGCCAACGTTGTCTACCTGATACGTTGCAAGAAAGGATGTCCCGAAGCATGGTACATTGGGGAGACCATGCAGACGCTACGACAACGGATGAATGAACATCGCTTGACAATCACCAGGCAAGACTGTTCCCTTCCTGTTGGCGAACACTTCAGTGGTCACGGGCATTCAGCCTCTGGCCTTCGGGTAAGCATTCTCCAAGGCGGCCTTCACGACACACGACAGCGCAGAGTCGCTGAACAGAGACTGATAGCCAAGTTCTGCACACATGAGGACGGTCTCAACAGGGATCTTGGGTTCATGTCGCACTATCTGTAACCCCTGTGACTTGCCTGGGTTTGCAAAACCTCACTTACTGTACTGTCTGGAGACAATACACATCTCTTTAACCTGTGATCAGTGCTCCTTCCACACACATTGTCGGCCACTTTAGGACTTGAACAGCAGGTTAGGTGTAAAGATTCGCATTCTAATCAGTAACCTGTAAACTGTCTGTGCTTTATATGATCTGTCTGAGGCCAGAACTCTCCATTCCCCTGAAGAAGAGGGAAACCTCAAAAGCTAGTGAATTTACTATCAAATAAATCGGTTGGACTTAAACCTGGTGTTGTCAGACTTTTTACTGCCAGTGGGATTAGCAGGATAAATACATGGTGTTACGGGGATAGAATCTGGATGGGATTGTTGTCAGTGCAGACTTGATGGGCCAAATGGCCTCCTTCTGCACTGTAGGGATTCTATGAGAGAGCAAAGCCTTGCTGGATGAATGACTGATGGGCAAGATATAAACAGCTCAGGAACACGTTTACCTGTATGACCGAGACCCTGTCACTGGTGACAACTAATGCAATGCATGTAAGCCCGCACCTGGGAGACACTCAGACCTGTTTATTTCACAACCAGCAGACCACATTTAAACACAAACCAACTCAGTTTTATAACAAAAAAGAAAATACTGAAAAATCTCAGCTTCTGTAAGGAGGGAAAAGAGCTGACGTTTCGAGTCCAGATGACCCTTTGTCAAAGCTGGGATTGGAGTTCCCAATGGAATTTCCAGGATTGCCTTGCCTGAAGAAGTACAGCTCTTCCCTCTGACAGGATTTCTGTATGTCTCTCCCACCCCCATCCCCCTTCACTGCTCTCCATTTCTCTCTTAGAGTTGGACAAGGCTCACTTCCACAGAAGCTTTGACAGAGGGTCATCTGGACTCGAAACATCAACTTTTTCCTCTCCTTACAGATGCTGCCAGACCTGCTGAGATTTTCCAGCATTTTTTCTTTTGGTTTCAGATTCCAGCATCCAGAGTAATTTGCATTTAATTCAGTTCAAAGTTTATTTGTTGGTGTCACAAGTCGACTTTAACACTGTGGTGAAATTACTGTGAAAATCTCCTAGTCACTACACTCCGGCGCCTGTTTGGGTACACTGAAGGAGAATTTTGCATGGCCAATGCATCTAACCAGCACGTCTTTCAGACTGTGGGAGGAAACCGGAGAAAACTCCTGCAGACAAG
Source organism: Carcharhinus amblyrhynchos (assembly GCF_965287045.1). NCBI lineage: Eukaryota > Metazoa > Chordata > Chondrichthyes > Carcharhiniformes > Carcharhinidae > Carcharhinus > Carcharhinus amblyrhynchos. The sequence continues at coordinate 16,979,900 of NC_137335.1, forward strand.
GGGAGAATGTGCAGACTCTGCAGAGACAGTGACCCAAGCCGGGAATCAAACCCGGGGCCCTGGCACTGTGAGGCAGCAGTGCTAATCACTGCGCCACCGTGTCAACCTAATGCACACCCATTACACTATCATCAATCGGAAATTGGATATAGCACTGACTCCATCGGGTATCCAATCATCAGTCTGTATAGTTCCACGCCACAAAAAGCCAGCCACAACAACTCATAGTTTAAATAGAGAGACTCAACATAAAGAGATCCATTTTACACTTTAAACCCCATTTACCAAAACTCAGTCTGTTGTATTTCACACAATGACTGTGACCTCCATCACAGCTTGACAAAACCAGAGTCTTTAGGTTCTTTGCTGGAGATAATTCCCCACCATGTTTCACTTCAACTCCTGTCATTGTTTTTCTATTGAAATTTCTCACTGAGCGTGGCATGTATAATGTGTGAAAATGGGATGATCGCCGGGAGTCAGCCGTGACTCAATGGTAAGATCTTTGTGTCTGAGACACTTTAAAACACAGTCCAAAGAATTGAACAAATAACCTAGACACATAGATTGAAATTTTATCACCCACCTACCACGGGAATTGGAACGGGCCAGGGGCAGACCATGGAAAGGTCTGCTGACCTCGAGCAGGTTTCAGGGTGGGCGAGGGCGTAAAATCCCATCCATACTTCAGTAAGGCCTTTGACAAGGTCCCTCATGGCAGACTGGTGCAGAAGGTGAAGTCACATGGGATCAGAGGTGAGCTGGCAAGGTGGATACAAAACTGGCTCGGTCAAAGAACCGTGTCCAACGCCGGCACATCCACATCGTGACTACTATCGGTCAAAGGAGACAGAGGGTAGCAGTGGAAAGGTGCGTTTCTGAATGGAGAGCTGTGACAAGTGGCGTTCCTCAGGGATCAGTGCTGGGACCTTTGCTGTTTGTAATATATATAAATTATTTGGAGGAAAATGTAACTGGTTTGATTAGTAAGTTTGCGGACGACACAAAGATTGGTAGATTTGTGGTCAGTGATGAGGAACATTAGAGAATACAGCAGGATACAGATCGGGAGGAGACTTGGGCAGAGAGATGGCAAATGGAGTTGAATCCGAGGTAATGCATTTTGGAAGGTCCAACATAGATAGGAAATATACAGGAAATGGCAGAACCCTTAAGAGGGTAAAGATAGGTAGAGGGATCTGGCTATACAGGTACAAAGCACTGAAAGTGGCAATGCAGGTGGAGAAGGTAGTCAAGAAGGCATTTGGCGTGCTTGCCTTCATTGGCCGGGGCATTGAGTTCAAAAATTGGCAAATCGTGTTGCAGCTTTATAGAACTTTAGTTGGGCCGCTCTTGGCGTACAGTGCTCGATTCTGGTTGCCACAATACCAGAAGGATGTGGAGGCTTTGGAGAAGGTACAGAAAAGATGTTGCCTGGCACGGAGGGCATTAGCTATGAGGAGAGGTTGGAGAAACTTGGTTTGTTCTCACTGGAACAACGGAGGCTGAGGGGCGACCTGATAGAAGTCTACAAGATTATGAGGGGCCCAGATAGAGTGGATAGTCAGAAGCTTTTTCCCAGGATGGAAGAGTCAATTACTGTGGGGGGGGGGGGCATAGGTTTAAGGCGTGAGGGGCAAGGTTTAAAGGCAGATGTTTTACACAGAGGGTGGTGGGTGCCTGGAACTTGTTGACGGGGGATGTAATGGAAGTGGATAAGGTAGTAACTTTTAAGGGGCATTTTGTCAAATACATGAATAGGATGGGAGTAGAGGGATATCATCCCCGTAAGGTTGGGGGTTTTAGTTAAGTCGGGCAGCACAGTTGGTGCAGGCTTGGAGAGCTGAAGGGCCTGTTTCTGTGCTGTAATTTTCTTCATTCTTTGTTCTTTTATGTGGAATGTTGTGCCTCCCCTGTGGAGAGCTTGGTGGTGCTGGGGAGGGTGCTGGGGTGGAAATCTGTCACCTTTCTGTCCCACACTGCTTAAGTCCATGCTGAAACGTCATCCTTCCTGCCCCCAACACCAAATCAAGCCCAATGAAAGGGCCTTAACCCACCGCCGGTTCCGCTATGAACCCAGTGGTGGACAGGGGCCTCACCATGGGGTCAGCCTGTAAGCAAATTCTGGCATGTTCTAGATCCCGGGGATGGCCCTAGAACTGTAAAGTCCCTGACTGGCAGTAGGCCCTTTCAAAAAGAAGGGACGTGGGGGGTCTCCGGCCAGTGGCCAAGACCCTTGTCACCTCCAAAAGATTTCACTCATAAGCCGGAATCTTGCCATTGTTCATGCCGGCTGGATTTTCCCACCCCATGTCAGAGTGCGGAATCTTCCTGTCCCGCCCGCCACAGGACTCATGCAGAGGGGTGGGAAACAAGACTCAGCAGGTCTTGCGAAGTCCATTGACCTCGGGCACAAATTTCTGGCCTTGGGGGCGAGAGCCGCCGGGAAATCCCATCCAGAGTGTCAGCTTCAGTGAGAAAACTGATTCGTAGCTCTCCAGCTCTGTAGCCGAGATTTCTCTCCATGTTTTATGGCACTTTGGTGAGTGCCCTGATCTGCGTTTGAAATAAAATCCTCCTTCCACCACCACCCCCACGCATATAAAGGGGGGAACCCCCCCCACCCCCAGTCCCCCAGTAGTGCTCCACAGAGGGACCACCCCTGGCAATCCAGATTGGCACTGTCAGGGCGCAGTGCCAGGGAACATATCCCTCTCCCCTCAGGAGCTGTATTTACCTTTGCGTCCCTGGTGGGTTTCCCTCAACAGCTTCCCATTTTGACAAACCTGTTGTAAACCTCGCCAAAGGGGGAATTAACGAGTCGCACTAATTCTCTTTGGTCTTGGGATAAATTGCAGATGACACAGCTCTTGCTTTGACACTTCTTGGTTGACTATTTGTCTTGAGTTTCGCTTCAAGTCCCTTCACTCAGCCAAGTGTCTCTTTGAAAACACTCCTGTACTTATCCAGCAGGTGCTGTAGGTCTGTTTTGACATCAACCAGTTTGTTGACAGCACTCTATTTAAAATGTATCTTCTTTTACCATGATCTCCCAAATAGAGCTGGAAAATTAGCACGGACCACATGCAGAGGCAATTGCATTGTTTGTCCACTCAACTCTATGTTGACCATGATGTAACCTTTTAACGGCACGATCTCTTCTGTGTATGTCTTTAAAATCAATTCAGCTGCTTTTAAAGGAAGATGCTTCAGCTTTTGTTGGGATGTAATCTCAGGAATGAAAAATACAGTATCAATGTTGCCTGTGTGTATGGTTTGCTTTACTCATGATGAGACTTCATTTTAAGATATTTCTGCCTGAGCATTTAAATGCTAAGCTTAAAAAAACTTAACTCGCTACATTTTAGAGCTAACCCGACCGCACTTTAAAACTCAGAAGGCATGCTGGGTTCGCTGGAAAATTGACTGCATCATTTGAAAGTACAATGCAAGCATGTTAGCACAGTGGTTAGCAGTGCTGCCTCACAGCTCCAGGGGCCTGGGTTCGATTCCCAGCTTGGGTCAATGCCTGTGTGGAGTTTGCACGTTCTTCCCGTGTCTGCGTGGGTTTCCTCCAGGTGCTCCGGTTTCCTCCCACAATCCAAAGATGTGCAGGTTAGCTCGATTGGCCATGCTAAATTGCCCCTTAGTGTCCCGGGTTGTGTGGGTTAGAGGGATTAGTGGGGTAAATGTGTGGGGTTGTGGGGATTGGGCCTGGGGTGGGATTATTGTCGGTGCAAATTCGATGGGCCGAATGGCCTCCTTCTGTACTGTAGGGTTTCTATCATGATTCTAAGCAAAAACAGACATTTTTATAAGCCAAACAAAGTTTATCATAAACAACATCTGTAAGGCCATCAGATAAGGATGGATATATTGTGGAACTGTGTGTTCAGTTAGCAATCCATTTTTGAGACCTGTTCAGTCTGTTTGAAGGTCTTACTTCCTATTGGACTGAGAAAAGCTGGTAGATGCAACTCATCAGCAATTTTATTTGCTTGTGTAGAGTACTGAACATACTCTGCGTAGGAACTCCATAATTCATTTCCTTCATTGAAAGGACACTTGGGTCCTAACTGACCCTCAATTTCCCTTGCAGTCAACTCGAGACTTTTCACTTTGTTTTTATTATCTTCTCAGCGCTCTCCATTTCACCCTGGGGACCTTTGAATTTATATATATTTTTTGAACTGCCTGGCCATATATCAAAGCATCTCCTCTTTTCAAATATGCTGCACACTGTCTAGAATCTCCTCATTCTTTGATGGGAGAAAAATCTCCCGTTCTGCTGCTACACATTGCAGTACGTGTGCAAATCCTGCAGTTTGGAGGAATTGACCCCATTCCTTTCCACATGAGAAATGCGATATTTATTTTTCCTTCTTTTCACTTACTTCCTTCACTGGCGTCTCAATCTTTAACCCTGTTGTTGATTTACCCCAGGCTTCTAATATTCGCAATGCGAGGACTCACGCTGTGCTTTTCCTAATTGGGGGGGTGGGGGATGGGGGGACTCTCCCAGCCCGAGCAGTGCAGCGGGCCAGGACACTGAGGCAGAGGCCGTGTAACAGGCTTCCCGCCTCTGTGCCCCTCTGCCCACTGGATTTCTGACATCATCAGCTCCACAGAGCTGCATAAATTATGCTAATGGTCATTTCCATGTCATCAGCAGGCCTGGGATTGAAGTCTCCAGGCCTACTAGCCTCTTGACCTCCGCCAGGAGTGTTTCACTTCAGTGGGGTTTACGAATGCCGACACAGCTGGAGGGAAAAGAGGACATGGAGACCCCGCCCAGGAGGTCAGGGGTAAGGGGGGGGGGGGGGTTTGCCCCCTGAGCAGTGCCAGCCTGGCTCCCAGCTCTGCCCAAAGGGCATACTGGCAAGGCCCAAGGAGCACCTTGGCATGCCAACTAGGCATCAGGCAGTACCAAGAGGACGGGGCCAGAAGGGGACGGGGCTATTGTGGGGGAGGGGACTATGGGGGGTAGATTGGTGGGAGTTGGGGGCCCTGCTGGCATTCTGCATTCGGGATCAGTGGCACAGGGAGGGAAGGGGGCGATCGAGGTTAACCAGCCACATGGGAGGGAGGGATTGGAGGACTGGGGTTAACCAGCCACATAGGGGGAGGGGGAGGGGGATTGAGGCTGCTAAGGGAGTGTTGGGACTGTCAAGAGGGGGCATCAGGATTGCTGGGAGGCAGAACTGCCAGTAGGGATGGGAATATTGGAAGGGGATTCAGGGCTTACGGGATGGGGGCCAGGAAGATTGGGGTGTGCTGAGGTGTGGGAGGACATCTGTGCTGGTCCGTAGATCCAGGAGGCCACAAATCAGGGTTGGAGGGGCAATGATGTAGGGTCGCAGGTCTAGCCAACGATCGAGCTGGCCAGCAGCCAGGAGGCCAGCAGTGCAGGGCCACTGCAGACGCTCCGATCCCTGCTCTGACAGATCGACACATGGGTGGTGGCCTGTGCAGCACTATGCTACCGACCTCTTGGCAGGAATAGCCCCCATCCCCTGATCTACAGAGTGAATCACGCTGGGGCACTCTGCAGTACTCAAGAGTGTGGGAGATTCATTCTGGAAATCACACTGAAAAAAGCAATGGGAATACTCCAGTTTTTACGCAAATTCAGCACTTAGAATTGTTTTGGGAGAATTGAACACATAACTGAAGAACCATGTGAATATTTTGCAGAAAATGCTGGAAAATCTCAGCAGGTCTGATCTCAGCAGGTCTGATAGCACCTGTGGGGAGAGAATAGAGCCAATGTTTCAAGTCTAGATGACCCTTTGTCAGCTCTAATAAAAGGTTATCTCGATGCGAAACGTTGGATCTATTCTCTCCCCAAAGATGCTGTCAGACCTGCTGAGATCTTCCAGCATTTTCTGCTTTTGTCTCAGATTCCAGCATCTGCAGCATTTTGATTTTATCAAAATATTTTGCATATGGGCGACATGGTGACACAGTGATTAGCACTGTTGATTCATAGTGCCAGGGGCCCCAGTTTGATTCTGGCCTTGGGTGACTGTCTGTGTGGAGTTTGCACATTCTCCCTGTGTCTGCTTGGGTTTCCTCTGGATGCTGCAGTTTCCTCCCACACTCCAAAGACGTGCGGGTTAGGTGGATTGGCCATGCTAAATTGCCCCTCAGTGTTTGGGGGGATTAACAGGGTAAAAACTATGGGGCCATTGATGAGGTGGAGGGCTCTTGCAGGCTGCAAAGAGACATTGATAGGATGCAGAGCTGGGCCGAAAAGTGGCAGATGGCGTTTAGCCCTGATAAGTGCGAGGTGATTCATTTTGGTAGGATAAACTTGAACGCAGATTACAGAGTCAACAGCAAGGTTCTGAGGAATGTGGATGAACAGCGAGATCTTGGAGTTCATATCCACAGGTCTCTGAAGGTTGCTACTCAAGTGAATAGTGCTGTGAAGAAGGCTTATCATGTATTAGTGTTTATTAACAGGGTTTGAGTTCAAGAGCCGTTGGGTTATGTTGCAACTATACCAGATCTTGGTGAGACCACATTTGGAATATTGTGTGTAGTTCTGGTCAGCTCACTATAAGAAGGATGTGGAAACATTGGAGAGAGTGCAGAGGAGATTTACCAGGATGTTGCCTGGTTTGGAGGGTAGGTCTTATGGGGAAAGGTTGAGGGAGCTGGGGCTTTTCTCTTTAGAGAGGAGGAGGATGAGAGGTGACTTAATAGAGGTTTATAAGATGATGAGAGGGATAGATAGAGTGGACGTGAAGAGATTATTTCTTCAGGTGGATGTAGTTGTTACTAGGGGGCATAACTATAAGGTTCATGGTGGGAAATATAAGAGGTAGATTCTTTACTCAGACAGTGGTTGGGGTGTGGAATAGACTGCCTGCTGTGATAGTGGAGTCGGACACTTTTGGAACTTTCAAGCGGTTATTGGATAGGCACATGGAGCACACCAGAATGATAGGGAGTGGGATAGCTTGATCTTGGGTTTGCTTATAACTCGGCACAACGTTGCGGGCCGAAGGGCCTGTACTGTGCTGTATGTTCTATGTTCTACTGGGATAGAGTCTGGGTGGCATTGTTGTTGTTGCAGGCCCTATGGGCTGAATGGCCTCCTTCTGCACTGTAGGGATTCTATGATTTTATGAACTCATTTGAGGAGAGAACATTGTTAACATAGCAATGAAAGGGGAAGCAGTAAAGAAATTAGATCTGATAAAAAAAGAGGAAATCCTTAAAAGCCTCGCAATCCTGAGAGGAAAAGAGTCACCAGGTAGGAATGGGCCCTCATTTTCTTTTCCTACTCTTTATTTTTATTTCGCTTTCTGTACCTGATTTGACTTCATTCCGCTCAATTTCTTTTTCCACTGATTCTCTGTTTCTTAGTGAATCTATAAACCACAGTCCTTAGGGGTGCTTCAGTGGCACAGAGGTTAGCACTGCTGCCTCACAGCGCCAGGGACCCGGGTTTCATTCCCAGCTTGAGTTACCGTCTGTGCGGAGTCTGGATGTTCTCTCTGTGTCTGCGTGGGTTTCCTCTGGTGCTCCAGTTTCCTCCCACAGTCTGTAAGACGTGCTGGTTAGGTGCATTGGCCGTGCTAAATACCCCCTTAGTGTACTGGAGTGTGGCGACTAGGGGATTTTCACAGTAACTTCACTGCAGTGTTAATGTAAGCCTACTTGTGACACAAATAAATAAAAACAAAAACTCCTAGATGTTCCTGTAACCTGGCCATGTCCTTAACCACCTACGATTCCAGTAACTCACGGGGCAAAACATTTACCAGCTGGAGAATGAGGGAAATAGTCCAACCAATGGGACATGCTGCAAGATGCCCCACTCCGGCAGATGAAGTGCGGTGATGTTCGGACAGAGTAAATCAGTGTGGGACTTCCCTGTCCTTGGATAGATTTTATAACACTTCTGTGCCCTACTTAAAAATATGGCTGATCCTCGCATGTAAAATGGGTCAGGACAGTGAGGAAAACATTTATATAACTAGAATTCGAAAGAATGACCTGAATAGCAGGCAGTGGGTGAATATATCTCTGCCGCATCACTCTGCAAGCAACGTGATATCGGATTAAGCAAGAGTTAAGTGGATCCACAGTGCACACTTCCCTGGAGCAGGTGAGTAAAGATCAGTGCTCTGACTGGCAGACCTGTCAGGATATTACTGGTATTAGGTTATCTGATGTGGATATGCCAGCGTTGGACTGGGGTAAACACAGTAAAAAGTCTGACAACACCTGGTTGGACTAAAAGTCCTGGTTGGACTAAAAATCGGTTGGACTAAAACCTGGTGTTGTCAGACTTTTTACTGTTATTAGGTTATGTGAACAGACTTGTACTCAGAGACAGAGTTGAGGGGATTGAGCTCTGATATAAAATCATAGAACAGTACAGTGCAGAAAAGGCCCTTCGGCCCATTGCGTCCATGCTGGCACGTGAAAAACATCTGAACTCCCAGCTAATCCCATTTACCAGCCGATAGCCCTGTATGTTGTGGCTTGCTACTTGCTCATCCAGATGCTTTTAAAAAGGATGTGAGGCAACCCTCCCCAGGCAGCACATTCCAGATCGTCACCACCCTCTGGGTAAAAATGCTTTTCCCCACACCCCCCCCAACTAAATCTCCTGCCCCTCACCTTGAACCAATGCCGTCTCATGACTGACCCTTCAACTAAGGGGAACAACTGTTCCCTATCCACTCTGTCCATGTCCCTCAAACACTTCCATCAGGTCACCCCCTCAGTCTTCTCTGCTCCAATGAAAACACAGAAGCCGATCTAACTTCTCCTCATACCTTAATGTTCCATCCCAGGCAGCATCCTGGTGAATCTCCTCTGCACCCCCTCCAGTGCAGTCACATCCTTCCCATAATGTGGTGACCAGAACTGCACACAGTACGCTAGCTGTGGCCTCACCAAAGATCTATACAACTCCAACATCATAATGGAGGTGTTTCAGACTATTAAAGAATTTGGTAGGGGAGGCAAAGGAAAACTATTTCCTCTGGTGGGGGTGGGCATGGGGGGGTGGTGGTTAGAGACAGTAGTGTTTTGGGGGGGGTGGGAATCCAGAACAAGGGGGGAGCTCACAAAATTAAAACTAGGCTGTTCAGGTGTGAAATTCTGAAGTGTTCATGTTAATAGGGCCATAGAAAAGCAAGCCTAGCACTGGACCGCATTATTGGAGGGATAGAGTTGAAAAGCAGGGAAGTTTTACTGGAATTATCACTTGGGTAGGCGGAAAGTGGAGGCCACTATTAGATCAGCCTTGATCTTATTGATTAGTGGAGCAGGCTCAAGGGTCTACTCCTGCTCCTAAATCATATGTTTGTATATTTACAGAACCTAATTAGACCATATTTTTACATACAGTACATGTTTCCAGTCCCCAAATTACAAAAACATAAGACCTTAAAATCAAATCTGCTCCACCATTCAGTCATGGCTGATAAGTTACTTCTCATTCTCCCACCTTTTCCCCTTAATCCTTGATCCGTTTACTAAACAAGAACCTATCCTTCTCTGTCTTAAATACACTCAATGACCTGGCCTCCACAGCCTTCTGTGGCAATGAATTCCATAGATTCACCACCTTCTGGCAGAAGAAATTCCTCCTCAACTGAGTTCTAAAGGGGCCATTACTCTGAGGCTGTGCCCTCTGTGCCTAGTCCCTCCTACTAATGGAAACATCTTCCCCATATCCACCCTATCCAGGCCTTTCAGTATTCCTTAAGTTTCAATATCCTTCTATACTCCATCAAATATAGATCCAGAGTGCTCAGACTCTCTCGTACATCAAACTTTTCATTCCCGGAATCATTCTCATGCACCACCTCTGAACCCTCTCCAAGGACAGCACATACTTCCTTATATGAGGGGCCCAAAATTGTTCACAATATTGAAAATTTGGTCTCACCAGACCCGTATAAAGCCTCAGCAGTACATCCCTGCTTTTATATTTGAAAACCATTTCTGATACTGGGGAAAGTGTACTAAAGGTTCACAAGGATACGAACACACTAAGGAGTTGTGACTAGCAGGAGGGGCTGGACAGGCTAGAGGGCTCTTTTACCTTGAGAAATGAAAGTGGGATGACCTGATAGAGCTCTTCAAAACTCTGAAAGGCTCACCATTAAATAAAAATAGAGAAAATGTTCCACTCTGCGGGAAAGGCAAAAACTCATAAATATAAAACAGACACTAATAAATCCAGTATGAAATTCAGGACACGTTTCTTTATCCAAAGGGTGGAAAGAAAGTGAACTGGAGAAAGCACATAAATACCATGGCTAAAAGAGCTAGTTGGGGGTTGGCTATTCCGTGACAAGTCACTCATAGAATCGTAGAATCCCTATAGTGTGGAAAGAGGTTATTCAGCCCATCGATTCTGTACCGACTCTTACCCAGGCTTCCCACATGTTTACCCCACTAATTCTCTTAACCTTTGTACCTTGGAACATTAAGGGTAAGTTGGCATGTCCAATCCACCCAACCTGCACATCTTTTTGGACTATGGGAGAAAACCGGGGCAGCCAGAGGAAACCCATGCAGACACAGGGAGAGTATACAAACTCTACACAGCTAGGGTGGCATGGTGGCACAGTGGTTAGCACTGCTGCCTCACAGTGCCAGGGACCCGGGTTTGATTCCTGCCTTGTCTGTGCGGAGTCTGCATGTCCTCCCTGTGTCTGCATGGGTTTCCTCCGGGTGCTCTAGTTTGCTCCTACAGTCTGAAAGACGTGCTGGTTAGGTGCATTGGCCACGCCCAATCTCCCTCAGTGTGCCCAAACAGGCGCCGTAGTGTGATTTTCACTGTAACTTCATTGCAGTGTTAATGAAAGTCTATTGTGACACAAATAAATATATAAATTTACTTAAGTTCGGGTCTAGGAAAGCTAACTTTGATGGTGTGAGACATGCATTAGCCAGGATAAATGGGCAAAGGATACTTAAGGTGTTGACAGTGGATAGGCAATGGCAGACATTTAAAGAACACATGGATGAAGTTCGACAACTGTACATCTCTGTCTGACATAAGAGTAAAACGGGGAAGGTGGCTCAACCATGGCTAACAAGGGAAATTAGGGAGACTGTTAAAAGAGGAGGCATATAAATTGGCCAGAAAAAGCAGCAAACCTGAGAACTGGGATAAATTTAAAATCCAGAGAAGGACAAAAGGGGAAAATAGAATACAAGAGTAAGCTTGCAGAAAACATAAAAACTGACTGCAAAATTGTCTATAGGTGTGTGAAGAGGAAAGGACTGGGTAAGAATGGAACCACATGAGAGCAGTCCCTCCCTAGGTGTTAGCTTTCCTAGTCCTGAACTTAAGTAAATTTATATATTTATTTGTGTCACAATAGACTTACATTAACACTGCAATGAAGTTACTGTGAAAATCACACTACAGCACGTGGGGAGGCACTAGAGAAGGATGGTGTTGTCTACTATGTCAAAGACAATGAACAGATTGAGAAGAAAGAGGAGGGAGAGCCTCACTGCCAGACTGTATGATCGACCGTTCAGCAAAGTAAGAGTACAATATCGGCTCTCAAAGGGTTAATGGTAATATTTTGTTTCTGACAGTGCACTCCAGTTTATTAAAAAAAACAAATCTTTACAAGAACAAATTGTCTCCATTTTATCAGAATTAATACATTAGGAGATGGAATGAGGGAAAAGAGTCAAAAATCTCTGTGTGTTGGTTTCAGCACTTTGATTCCTGCCATGCCTACACTCTGCTTCCATTTCTGAACACAGTCTGGACATTTAATGGATCTTTGGCTCAATGCCAAGCTCCTATAATCTCCCCGCATGCCAATGATGCCCTGTTCCTTTCAATTGCTCATTTCTACAGACCTATTAAGGTGAAGGCTGAACACGTGCAGGTGTTGCTGCACTGCTGTGCTTTGCCAGAACTGCACATTTCACTGGCAGCCGTGCAGTGTTGACCCTCACTCATGCATTGCAAATCTCTTGCAAAAACCACCAGCTAAACAAAAGCAAATCCTCCGCTTTCCCCTGTGTCCCTCTGCTGAAGAAACGTATGAGACCAATTGGGATTGCTGTCCTTCTGAAGGCTGGCCCTGCTTTCGTTTTGTCCCCCAGAGAGAACAGGAGGACAGGAGATAATGAAAGGGTGTTTTCTGAGCAAGTGGCCTCATAGATTCCAGATCACCAGAAACCTGACAACTCTACGGTTGCAGGACATTCTTAAGGGGAAGGGTGAGCAGTCAGAAGTCGTTGTACATATTGGTAGCATAGGTAGGAATAGGGATGAGGTCCTGAAGTGTGAATATAGAGAGTTAGGCAGAAGGCTAAAATGCAAGACCTCGAAGGTAGTAATTTCAGGGCTACTACTGGTGCCACGTGCTAGTGAGAATAGGAATAGGAAGATTAGGCAGATGAATGTGTGGCTTGAGAGCTGGTGTAGGGGGCAGGGATTTAGATGTTTGGATCATTGGGATCTCTTCTGGGGAAGAGGTGACCTGTTCAAGGGAGATGGGTTACACCTGAACTGGAGGGGGACTAACATCCTGGCGGAGAGATTTGCTGGAGATGTTCCGGAGGGTTAAAGCTAGTTTGGCAGTGGGGTGGGACCCAAAGCAACAGGGAGACAGAAGAGAAGGTTGAGGACAGAACAGAAGTTAAAGACAGCACATTAAATGGCAAGAGGCAGTGTCAGTAATCCTAATATCAGACAGATCAGGCAAAAGCAAGACAGGGAGCAAGGGAAGTGCAGATTAAACTGCATTATTTCAAAGCAAGAGGCCTGATGGGCAAAGCAGATGAACTCAGGGCATGGATGGGTATGTGGGACAGGGATATTATAGCAATTACTGAAAAATGGCTAAGAGAGAGACAGGGCTGGCAGCTTAATGTTCCAGGATACAGATGCTATAGGAAAGGGGAGTTGCACTTTTGATTAAGGAAAACATCACGGCTCTACTGCGAGGGATATATCTGATGGTTTGGCCACTGAGTCTATATGGATAGAACTGAGAAATAAGAAGGGTGAAATCACTTTGATAGGATTGTACTATAAGCCCCCAAATAGTCGGCGGGAAATTGAAGAGCAAACATGTAAGAAGGTTATAGAGAGCTCCAAGAAAAATAGCGTGGCAAAAGTCGGAGATTTTAACTTTCCCAACATTGAACGGGACAGCCATAGGATTAGAGGTGTGGGTGGAAAGAAATTTTTTGAGTATATTCAGGAGGAATTTCTCATTCAGTATGTGGATGGCCGGACTAGAGAGGGGCAAAACTTGACCTCCTTCTGGGAAATAAGGAAGGGCAGGTGACAGAGTTATTAGTGAGAGATCACTTTGGGACCAGTGACCATAATTCCATTAGTTTAAAGGTAGCTATGGAGAATGATAAGCCCAAAAGTTAAAATTCTAAATTGGGGCAAGGCCAATTTTGATGGTATCTGGCAGGAACTTTCAACAGTTAATTGGGGGAGTCTGTGGGAAGGCAAAGGGATGTCTGAGAAGTGGGAGGTTTTCAAAAGTATGTTAACCAAGATTCAGGGTAAACACTTTCCTCTTAGAGTGAAGGGCAAGGCTGGTAGAAGTAGGGAAACCTGGATGACTCGGGATATTGAAGCCCTGGTCAAGAAGAAGAAGTAGGTATATGAAATGCATCAGCAGCTGGAATCAAGTGGATCCCTTGAAGAGTATAGAAGGTGTAAGAGTAGAGATAAGAGAGAATTCGGGAGGGCTAAAGGGATTACAAGATTGTTTTGGCAGATAAGGCAAAGGAGAATCCAAAGAGCTTCTACAAATACATAAAGGGTAGAAAGGTAACTAGGGAGAGAGATCCTCTTAAGGATCAACAAGGTCATTTATGTGCAGATCCACAAGAGATGGGTGAGATCCTAAATGAATATTTCTCATCAGTATTTACTGTTGAGAAAAACATGGATGGTAGGGAACTTGGGGAAATGAGTAGTGATGTCTTGAGGAGCGTACATATAACAGAGAAGGAGGTGCTGGAAGTCTTAAAGCATATCAAGGTGGATGAATCCCCAGAGCCTGATGAAGTGTATCCTAGGACATTGTGGGAGGCTAGGGAGGAAATTGCGGGTCCCCTCACAGAGACATTTAAATCACCGATAGTCACAGATGAGGTGCCTGAAGATTGGAGGGTGGCAAAAGTCTTTGTTTAAGAAGGGCTGCAGGGAAAAGTTTGGGAGTTACAGGCCGGTGAGCCTAACATCTGCAGTGGGTAAATTGTTAGAAGGTATTTTGAGAGATCTACAGGCATTTAGAGATGCAAGGGCTGATTAGGGACAGTCAGGGAAAATCATGTCTCACAAATTTGACTGAGTTTTTTGAAGGGGTAACCAAGAGGATAGATGAGGGCAGTGCAGTTTATGTTGTCTACATGGACTTTAGCAAGACCTTTGACAAGGTACCACATGGTTGCAAAAGATTAAATCTCACGGGATCCAGGGTGAGGTAGCCAAATGGATACAAAATTGGCTTGATGATAGAAGACAGAGAGTGGTAATAGAGAGTTGTTTTTCAAACTGGAAGCCTGTGACCAGCGGTGTGCACAGTAAGAAGTCTCACAACACCAGGTTAAAGTCCAACAGGTTTATTTGGTAGCAAACGCCACTAGCTTTCGGAGCGCTGCTCCTTCGTCAAGTGAGTGGGAGACCAGTGATGTGCCTCAGGGATCGGTGCTGGGGCCATTGTTATTTGTCATTTACATTAATAATTTGGATGAGAATTTAGTAGGTATGGTTAGTAAGTTTGCAGATGACACCAAGACTGGTGCATAGTGGACAGTGAAGACAGTCAGCTAGAATTGCAATGGGATTTTAATCAATTGGGGCAGTGGGCTGACGGATGGCAGATGGAGTTTAATTTAGATAAGTGCGAGATGATGCATTTTGGTGGATCGAACCAGGGCACGACTTATTCAGTTAATGATAGGGCACTGGGGAGAGTTACAGAACAAAGACATCTAGAGGTACAGGTTCATAGCTCTTGAAAATGGAGTCACAAGTGGACAGAGTGGTGAAGAAGGCATTCGGCATGCTTGGTTTCATTGGTCAGAACATTGAATACAGGAATTGGGATGTCTTGTTGAAGTTGTACAAGACATTGATAAGGCCACAGTTGGAATACTGTGTACAGTTCTGGTCGCCCTATTATAAAAAAGATATTATTAACCTCAAAAGAGTGCAGAAAAAATTTACTCGGATGTACTGGGACTTGATTGTTTGAGTTATAAGGAGAGGCTGGATAGACTGGGGCGTTTTCTCTGGGGCATAGGAGACTTTGAGGTGATCTTATCGAGGCCTATAAAATAATCATAGATCAGCTCGATAGTCAATATCTTTGTCCAAAGGTAGGGGAGTCTAAAACTAGAGGACATACGTTTAAGATGAGAGGGGAGAGATACAAAAGGGTCCAGAGGGGGAATTTTTTCACACAGAGGGCGGTGAGTGTCCGGAACAAGCTGCCAGAGGTAGTAGTAGAGGCGGATACAATTCTGTTTTTTAAAAAGCATTTAGACATTTACACAGGTAAAATGGGTATAGAGAGATATGAACTAAATGCGGGCAAGTGGGACTAGCTTAGGGGGTAAAAAAAGTGCGTCATGGACAAGTTAGGCTGAAGGGCCTGTTTCCATGCTGTCAACCTCTATAAGGGCGGCATGGTAGCATAGTGATTAGCACTGCTGCTTCACAGCTCCAGGGACCTGAGTTCAATTCCTGGCTTGGGTCACTGTCTGTGTGGAGTTTGCACATTCTCCTCGTGTCTGCATGGTTTTCCTCCTGGTGCTCCGGTTTCCTCCTACAGTCCAAAGATGTGCAGATTAGGTTGATTGGCCATGCTAAAATTGCCCCTTACTGTCCTGCAATGCATAAATTAGAGGGATTAGCAGGTAAAATATGTAGGGATATGGGGATAGGGCCTGGGTGGGATTGTGATCAGTGCAGACTCGATGGGCTGAATGGCCTGTACTGTAGGGTTTCTATGATTTCTATGACTCAATGACTCTATAACTCACCTACATTCTGCTAAACATAGGCCTGAATTAGGAATTCGGCATGTCCTCTACAATCTCACCAATTTTTACGATGCGCTATAGAAAGCATTCTTTCTGGATGTATCACAGCTTTGTATGGTTACTGCTCAGACCAAAACTGCAAGAAACTATAAAAGGTTGTGAACATAGCCCAGAGTCGCTGTGCAAACCAGCCTCCCATCCATTGACTCCATCTACACTGCCCACTGCCTCGGAAAAGCAGCCAGCATTATCACGCATCGTGGACATACTCCCTCCCACCTTCTTCTGTCAGGAAAAAGATACAGAGATCTGAGAATGTGTACTGATCGACTGAACAACAGTATCTCCCCTGCTGCCATCAGACTTTTGAATGGAACTAATATATATTAAGATGATCTCTTTCTGCACCCTATCTATAACTGCAACACCATATTCTGCACCCTATCCTTTCCTTCTCCCCAATGTACTCTATGAACGGTATGTTTTTGTCTGTGTGCATCGCAAGAAACAATATTCTTCACTGTACCCCAATACATGTGACAATAATAAATCAAATCAAACCAATTCTAATCTAATCTAATTATGCTCCTCCATCATGGGTTTTTAGACAGTGGTGGGTGTGGGGGTGTGGTGGTGAATGTGAAATCGGGTGAATGGGTTTCCACTGGCTTCCCATCCATTCAGACCTCTCTGCAATTTTATGCAGCGGCAGGTGAGGCTTCAGATGGGCCGTCCCTCTCTTCCCCAATTGAAGACCTGAAATGCCCAATTCTTGACCATTTCAGTGCTGCATCTCGCCCATCCTCAACTGGAATGGTGTTGGCTGTTTGATTGGCCAGCAGCTCTTGGGGGTGGGGCTTCCATCCTGAAGTGTTGGGGTGGGGGGATGGGGTGGGGTTGGAGTGGGGGGGAGGAAGGGACAATCTGAGCCAAATAACAGCCAGCTGGTTGTCAAACCAGGCTGAGGCTTCCTGGCACCAAGGTCAGGGCCCCCATCTCTGGGTAAAACTCTGGCCTCGTTTCTCTTTCAGTACCTAGATAGACTCCAAATTCACGCTAACTCTGTCTCCATTTGCAGTCTGCTTCTTTTGCAGCCCTTAACTTGATCAAGGGCTGTTGGTCTGATCCTTCACCAAAGTCCAAGCTACTCTTTTATTCCTTAGGTGGTAAAGAAAGTCTTTGAGTTGATGGACAAGGGTAAAATTCCAACTAACAGGACATGCTGTGAGATGCAGGGCGGCATGGAGACACAGTGATTAGCACTGTTGCCTCACAGCACCAGGGACCGGATTCAATTCCGGCCTTGGGTCACTGACTATGTGGACTTTGCACATTCCCCCCGTGTCTGCATGGGTTTCTTCTGGGTGCTCCGGTTTCTTCCCACATTCCAAAGATGTGCAGGTTAGGTTGAATGGCTATGCTAAATTAACCCTTGTGTCAGGGGGATTAGCAGGGTAAATATGAGGTGTTATGGGAATAGGGCCGAGGTGTGACTGTGGTCAGTGCAGACTCGATAGACCGAATGGCCTCCTTCTGCACTGTAGGGATTCTATGGAATTTCTCTCTGAGAAATTCTCGGCTAAAGTTCTGGAAGTGAGTGTGGGTTTTCTCGGTTCTGGAAGTGAGTGTGGACTATCTTGATTCTAGAAGTGAGTGTGGGTTATCTCGGTTCTAGAAGTGAGTGTGGATTATCTTGGTTCTAGAAGTGAGTATGATTTATCTCAGTTCTGGAAGTGAGTGTGGACTATCTTTGTTCTAGAAGTGAGTGTGGATTATCTCAGTTCTGGAAGTGAATGTGGACTATCTCGGTTCTAGAAGTGAGTGTTGGACTATCTCGGTTCTGGAAGTGAGTGTGGGTTATCTTGATTCTAGAAGTGAGCGTGGACTATCTCAGTTCTGCAAGTGAGTGTGGACTATCTCGGCTCTAGAAGTGAGTGTGGACTATCTTGGTTCTAGAAGTGAGTTTGGATTATCTCAGTTCTGGAACTGAGTGTGGATTATCCTGGTTCTAGAAGTGAGTTTGGATTATCTCAGTTCTGGAAGTGAGTGTGGACAATCTTGGTTCTAGAAGTGAGTTTGGATTATCTCAGTTCTGGAAGTGAGTGTGGACTATCTTGGTTCTAGAAGTGAGTGTGGATTATCTCAGTTCTGGAAGTGAGTGTGGACTATCTTTGTTATAGAAGTGAGTGTGGATTATCTCAGTTCTGGAAGTGAATGTGGACTATCTCGGTTCTGGAAGTGAGTGTGGACTATCTCGGTTCTAGAAGTGAGTGTGGACTATCTCGGTTCTGGAAGTGAGTGTGGACTATCTCGGTTCTGGAAGTGAGTGTGGACTATCTCGGTTCTGGAAGTGAGTGTGGACTATCTCGGTTCTGGAAGTGAGTGTGGACTATCTCGGTTCTGGAAGTGAGTGTGGGTTACCTTGGTTCTGGAAGTGAGTGTGGATTATCTTGGTTCTGGAAGTGAGTGTGGATTATCTTGGTTCTGGAAGTGAGTGTGGATTATCTTGGTTCTGGAAGTGAGTGTGGGTTATCTTGGTTCTGGAAGTGAGTGTGGATTATCTCGGTTCTGGAAGTGAGTGTGGACTATCTCGGTTCTGGAAGTGAGTGTGGACTATCTCGGTTCTGGAAGTGAGTGTGGACTATCTCAGTTCTAGAAGTGAGTATGGGCTATCTAGGTGAACTCCTACAGATTTTATGTTTTTTTTGGCCTACTTAAAAATACAACATAATTCTTACATATAAAATAGTGTCAGGCCAGTGAGGAAACGTTGATGTAATCAGAATTAGACAGAATATTACTGACAGGAATAGCAAGCACCAAATAAAAATAGCTTCCTGCATTTTACAATTAATGCAACGTCCGATTAATAAAAACAGAAGATGCTGGAAGATCTCAGCCGGTCTGACAGCATCTGTGGAGAGAGAATAGAGCCAATATCTCGAATCACGATGACATTTGTCAGAGTTGAAATCAAGGATAATCACACAGGATTTATACTGTGAGAGTAAGGGGTGAGAGGGTTGTAATTGATAGGGATGGCATAGATAAAAAAGACAAAGGGATTATAAGTGGTGGTGATAAAGGCTGAGAATTGTGCTAAGAGCGTACATCAAGAGACTGGAATGTGTAAATGGCAGAACATAGGTGCAAAGTGCAGGAATGCGACAGCTGGCTCGAGTAGGATGGTGGAGGAGGTCTTCAGCTCTGATGAAAGGTCATTCAGATTGGAAATGTTGGCTCTCCACAGACCAGCTGAGATTTTCCAGCATTTTCTGTTTCTGTTTCAGATTCCAGCAGCTGCAGTATTTTGCTTTTTATCTTGGTATCAGATTAAGCAGAAGTTAAGTGAAACAGGCTTTTCACTGTACAGGGTTAATTTTTGTGAGAATTCTTGATCTCTCTGGCCAGTTCTACAGAATGATACAATTATGAATTATGAGAATAGATTACGTAAAGCAGCTCGTGTTCTCTTGCTCTTAGATTCAGAGGTACACACGGACATACTATGACTCTATAAATGTGGGCAATTAGTACAAGCAGGGATGATACCATGGTTGGAATGGACAAGTTGGGCCGAAGGGCCTGATTCCGTGCTGTGTTGCCCTATGCTCAATGACTCTCTGTATGAGTTAGGAGCAGGAGTAGGCCACTCGGCCTTCTGAGCCTGCTCTGCCATTCAATAAGATCATGGCTGTCACCTCCCACCTACCCCCAACCATTTCTCTAATTGAGAAGATGATCTCCATTGCCTCAAGCTCTGGGCACTGCACTCAGGGGTAAACATGAAAGCACTGGAGCGAGCGCGCAGAAGATTCACAAGAATGATTATCTGAGGAACTTCAGTTACGAAGATAGATTAGAGGATTTGGGACCGTTTTCTATGGAGAAAAGAAAGCTGAGAGGGGATTGATAAGAGGTGGACAAATCACAAGGGAGCTGAACAGAGTAGACAGGGAGAAATTGCTCCCATTCCTGAACGATCAAACGTGAGAGGGCGGAGATGTAAAGTAATTTGTAACACAAGCGAATGCAACTTGAGACAGAACATTTTCACACATCTGGAATGAAATCCAGTCTCTAATGGTAACCGTTAAACTATTACTGATTGTTGGAAAATCTCATCTGGTTCACTGCTGCTGTCCTCACCTCGTCTGGCCTACACGTGACTCCAGACCCACAGTGATGTAATGAACTCCCAGAACAATGAGGGATGGGCAACAAATGCCAGATTCTCCCACATTCCATAGGTCTCCTCCATAGGGATCATAGAATGCCTACGGAGGAGGCCATTCGGCCCATCGAGTCTGAACTAACAACAATTGCACACTAGCCGTGTAACTCCACGTATTTAGCCTGCTAGTCCCACTGATGCTAAGGGTCAATTTATCATGGCCAATCCAGCTGACCTGCACATCTTTGGAGTGTGGGAGGAAACTGGAGGAAGCCCACGCGAACATGGGGAGAACGTGAAAAGTTCACACAGACAGTCGCCCGAGGCCGGAATTGAACCCGAATCTCTGGCATTGTGAGTCAACAGTACTAACCACTGTGCCACCGTGCCACCCACAAACCTTTGGATGCCTCAGCAGACAATGTCTAGAAGACCAACATGCAACAGAGCCACTCATTCAAAAAATAAGCCAAATAATTTTTTAAAAAAGCTGACGTGAAACAGTGTGGGGCTAATTTGATTGCCTTTCTGAAAATTTGGCACAGGAAGAATGGCCTCCTGTCAGTATCTGGAATTCTATAAGAGACCTGTGAATCTTAGAGGGAGCTAAACCCACCCACTTTGTCAATGTAATCACGCAGGGGGATGATACCTAGTTACCCCTCCCAAATAAAATGGCAATCCAAATTCATTCTTAAAGTCAGTCACTACTTATAGAAATATTTTATCCTGGCACGTACTGCTTACCCAAATCTGTAATTTAATAATTAGACGTTAACTCAAGGGAAATTAATTTTGTAAAGACATTGGCTGTCAAGTCACAACCCAGTAAGCAGCTGCTGATGCAACTTCTCTGTGTTTGCCCCTCCCAGTCCATCTGGTCCCTGCTCTCGGTACAACACTTGCAGTTGAGCAGGTGGTTTGTTGCAAGCCTTCTGTCAACGGTGCTGTGAGCTGGATGGTGGCAGGCAGTCGATGCTGGACCAGAATAACCTTCCCATGAACTTCTCCTGTTGCTGTCACAGAGTGGTGAGCGCTACACTTAGGTGTGGAAGATCAGGAGGTGTTTCAAATGATTAAAGGTTTCAATTGAGTAGATAGAGGGCAGCAGCTTTCTCTGGTAGGGCTGGACAATGGGTATTGTGTTAACATTAGAGTGGTGGCACTCCAGCGTGATGTCTGCAAGCATTTCTTCACACAATGGGCAGTGGAAATTGAAACTCATTCTCTACACAGAGCTGTTAAGGTTAGGTCAAATGAAAAATACAAAACTGAGATAGGTGGATTTTTATTCAGCGAGATTATTAGGTGATGTGGATTTTTTTTCGATTTCATAGAATCTCTACAGTAAGCCATTCGGCCCATCAAGTCTGCACCGACCACCAAGGCCCTATCTCAGTAACCTCACATATTTACCCCGTTAATCCCTCCAACCTATGCATCCAGGGACACTAAGGGCAATTTAGTATAACCAATGCACCTAACCAGCACTTCTTTCTGACTGTGGGAGGAAACCAGAGGAAAATGACGCAGACACAGAGCAAACGTGCATGCTCCACACAGAAAGTGACCCAAGCCAGGAATCGAACCCAGGTCCCTGGCACTGTGAGGCAGCAATACTAACCACTGTGTCAGCAACATCTTGATTGCAAAATTCTCATCAATATTTTCAACTTTGCCATTTGCTTCCTCCCCAGCCCTTATCAAAACCCACAGCCCACTGAGATTCCTCCAGTCCCACTCACTTGGGCGACACAGGTTAGTGCCAGGGATCTGGGTCCAATCCCAGCCTTAGGTGAGTGTCTGTGTGGAGTTTTTGTTTATTCATGGGGCATGGATCTCGCTGGTTGGCCAGCATTTATTGCCCATCCCTAGTTGCCCTTGAGAAGGTGCTGGTGAGCTGCCTTCTTGAATCGCTGGGTTGATCCACAATGCCGTTTGGGAGGGAATTCCAGGATTTTGATCCAGTGATTGCGAAGGAACGACGATATATTTCCAAGTCAGGATGGTGAGTGGCTTGGAATGGAGCCTGCAAGTGCTGGTGTTCCCATGTATCTGCTGCTTGTGTCTTTCTACATGGAAGTGGTCATGGGTTTGGAAGGTGCTGTCAAAGAATCTTTGGTGAATTGCTGTAGTGCATCTTGTAGATAGTACACACTGCTGCTACTGAGTATCGATGGTGGAGGGAGTGGATATTTGTAGATGTGGTGCCAATCTAGTGGGCTGCTTTGTCCTGGATGGTGTCAAACTTCTTGAGTGTTGTTGAAGGGGCACCCATCCAGGTAGGTAATGCATATTCCATCAACTCTTGACTTGTGCCTTGTAGATAGTGGACAGGCTTTGTGGAGTCAGGAATGAACTACTTGCTGCAGTATTCCCAGCCTCTGAGCTGCTCTTGTAGCCACTGTGCTTATGTGGTGAGCCCAGTTGAGCTTCTAGTCAATGGTGACCCGAAGGATGCTGAGAGTGGGGAATTCAGTGATTGGGCCCATGTAAGACGCTCTATTGAAGAGTTAGTGCAGACTTGATGGGCTGAATGGCCACCATCTGCACTGGAGGGATTCTATGATTCTATGACTTGTGCAATCCCAATCATAGCTGCTCCTTCATTGATAGTTAACCAGGCCAGCAGCTCTGAAATTACCTACCCTCACCTCCCCCCCTCACTTTCATCCTTTTAAAGCACTTCTTAAAACTTACCTCTTTGACCAAATGCTTGATCATGTGACCATCATTGCATGTGGCTCAATGTCCCAATTTGTTTTATGGCACAACTGGGAAACACCTTGGGCTGTGTTAAAGACACTATATAAATTGTTGTTGTAAAAGTAACAGTGAGGAGAAGCACATCCTCTGTCAGTTACGGATGTTAGTCAGCTTTTCCAGTGGCTACAAATGCGGAAGTCAATGTCGAAATCCGGGAGTTATTGAGGACCAGGACTCTGAGAGCCCAAAAGCTGGGCTATCATCCTCACTAGCCACTATAAACAAAGTTGCATTATTTAGCTGATTTATATGGACCAACTCACCATGAGTGTGAGTATAGTCAGACAACATCTCTGGCACTGGAGTTGCATTCCTTCACATTACAATTACTATCGGGATTTTTAAAAAAGTTTTTTTAAAAGAATTTCAAAATGAGATCATGATCAGATTATTCAAAGAAAAAGCCAATTGAAAGTCTTTGGGCCATGCAAGTGTGACAGTTGTTATCTAACAGTAAACTCCGGTCCGTTATTTGGTCATTAGCACCTTGCAGTTTGTGGTATCTTGTTGTACACAAAATGCCTGCTGTGTTTTATACATTACGATAGTGACTACACTTCAACAGTGCTCGATTGGCTGTGGAGCACTTTGGGATGTCCTGAGAACAGGAAAGACACTATATAAATGTAAATCAATTTTCACTGTAGTATAAAAATTCCCACGGAAGTAAAGAAAGAAGTTAACACTTATATAGAACATTTCATTGCAGCCCAGCATGTGCCAAAGTGCTTCACAGTGGAGGCAGTGCTATTAAAGAATAAGGAACAGTACAGCAAAGTAACAGGTCCTTCCAAGTCTGTACTGATCATGACGCCTGCCTAAACTAAAACTGTATGCACTTACAGAGTCAGTATCCTTCCATTCCCATCCTATTCATGTATTCGTCAAGATGCCCCTTAAATGCCCCCTATTTTCGCTGGACTAGTAATCCAGAGACACAGGGTAATGCTCTTTGGACCCAGGCTCAGATCCCACCATGACAGATAGTGAATTTTGAACTCAATAAAAATTCTGGAATTAAAAGTCTAATGATGACCACGAAACCAATGTTGGAAAAACCCATCTGATTCACTGATGGGCACGGAAATCTGCCATCATCATCTGGTCTGGTCTACATGTGACTCCAGACCCACAGCAATGTGGTTGACTCTTAAATACCCTCTGAGAAGGTAATTAGGGATGGGCAACAAATGTTGGCCCAGCCAACAGTGCCCACATCCCATGCAATAAAAAAAATTATTTCGTAATTAAGTATGCAAATCAAATTGAGAAAGCCAATGTTACTTACACCTCAATAAGACAAATTATCTCTTAAGCATTTGTTTGGTGTTATTGGTTGAGGTAGGTGTTGGCTAGGATCATGGAAGTGGTGCATGTCATGGGATCTTTCATTCCCGGCTGAATAGATGCAGAGGGCTTAAATTTAATAGCTCATCGAAAAACTAACAGCTCCCGCAATGGGACCTCCGCATTAGCCTGGCTGATGTGATAAGCTTCAGTATGGCATTCTGATCTATGACCTTCGTCACAGGATGGAAGCAGCACCATCAGAACTAAGACTGGCACCAGTCACTAATACTGGACTTTACATGTCTCTCGATGCTGTTGATATTCAGCCAAATATTCAGACTTACTGAGGGAGTGTTACAGGGCCAGAGGCATAGTGACACAGTGGTCAGCACTGCTCCCTTAAAGCACCACGGATCTGGGTTTGATTTTCAGTTTGGGTCACTGTCTGTGGAGGTTACATGTTCTCCCCGTGTTTGTGTGGATTTCCTCCGGGTGCTCCGGTTTCCTTCAACAGTCCAAAGATGTGTGGGTTAGGTGGGTCGGCCATGCTAAATTGCCCCTTAGTATCAGGAGGACTAGCGAGGGTGAATGCATGGAGATACGAGCATAGGGCCTGGGTGGGATTGTGGTCGGTGTGGACTTGATGGGCTGAATGGCCCCCTTCTGCTCGGTGGGATTCTGTGGTTCAAGGTGCTGCCTTGTGGTTGAAATCTCAGTCTATCCTCTTGGGCGACAGTTTAAACCTCGCTGCACTATTCAATGAAGAGAGAGAGTTCATCTCTGTATACAGGCCAATATTTTTCTTTCAGTCAACATCACTAACACTGGCAATCTGGTCATTATCACGTTTATTTTTGTCGCACCTTGCTGCAAATGAGTTCCTGTGTTTCCTTTATTGCAGAATTGACTACAGTTCAAAAATACCTCACTGACAGTGAAGCACTTTACAAGATTCTGAGCTCATTGCTCAGGAGATAATTAAATATAAGTCCATTCTTTTGGTTGATTGAAGAGAGGAACAGGAGTTCTTATATTCAGTAAAACAATTGAGTGTAGGAACTCCTATTTTGGTCCGGTATTAGTCACAGTTTTGCCAATTTGCTTGATCTAGGTAGAGTGGCATATGGCACATGGTTAGCACTGCTGCCTCACAGTGCCGGGTTCAACTCCCAGCTTGGATCACTGTCTGTGTGGAGTCTGCACATTTTCCCCATGTCTGTGTGGGTTTTCTCCAGGTGCTCCGGTTTCCTCCTACAGTCTGAAAGATGTGCTGATTTGATGCTTTGGCCATGCTAAGTTCGCCCTTGGTGTACCCTAGGGGTCTCCAAACTTTTCAGTACGAGGGCCACATTGTATATTTCACACATTTTCGCGGGCCAAAGAAAAGACATGGTTCTAAAGTTAGGGGGCTACTTTTATAATAAAGATATTTATCTAAAAAAGGCGCCAAATAATTTTAAATCCATTGCGATTGGTGACAGCGTTACATCAGCACACAGCAATTGGCTGCATAGATGTCAATCACAATGTGGGTGTTGCGCTGAGCACATCGCTCTACGATTGGTCGGAATTGTTGCCATCATTGTCATTGTTCTCACTCATTTCAGAGCTTACGGATTGGATAAAGCAGCTGTCACTCAGTCAATGCAGAGTGGCAATTGGATAACAGATGTCTCAATTGCTGATTCATTTAATGAACTGTCAGTCACAGGATGGCAGCTCTGATTGGACAATAGGCCGGTAAAGAGGGCGGGGATTCCCATGGGTCCATCAGACACCGCGCGGAGCGGCAGCAAATGTCTGGCCTGTGGCATCCATCCCCGTGTCCGGGTTCTGAGTCAGCGGCGGGGTTCCGGACGTGGGAATGTTTTCGGCAGCGAGAATCCTGTCCGGCCCCACTGGCTGCAGGCCAGGTGTAGCCCGCTGTGAGCCAGATGTGGCCCACTGGCTGTAGTTTGGAGACCCCTGGTGTACCCAAACAGGCGCTAGAGTGTGGTGACTGGGGGATTTTCACAGTAACTTCATTGCTGTGTTAATGTAAGCCTACTTGTGACACAAATAAATAAAGTTTTAAACTATCAGTGTACCTTTGTATTTATTTGCTCCCCTCTCCACTGTTTTCTGTGTCATCAGCAAACTTAGGTATATGGTGTTTTTCTCTCTCCACAGCTACAATCTGATCTGCTGGTTATTTTCCACATTTTATTTTTAAATTTCAGATTTACAACCCCTCTGGTGTTTTGTCTGTCTCTCTATCTCTTTGTCAAAGTCACTTATAAATGTAGTGAAAAGCTGAGGTCCCAGTACCAAGTCCTGGGAGACACACGCTACTACTTTGAAACTTTAACCACTATCCCTACTCTCCATCTGCTCCCTCCTAACCCAATTCCTA
The DNA here is from genome assembly GCF_965287045.1 of Carcharhinus amblyrhynchos. Lineage (NCBI taxonomy): Eukaryota > Metazoa > Chordata > Chondrichthyes > Carcharhiniformes > Carcharhinidae > Carcharhinus > Carcharhinus amblyrhynchos. The sequence goes on from NC_137335.1 coordinate 17,006,545, forward strand.
TCCACACTATTAAGCTGCCTCCAATCCACTTTTGCCTTTAGTTTAGCTGACGATTCCTCAGGTGAATCCTTGTCGATTGCTTTTTGGAGTGTCAAATGAAAACATTGGCTGGCATTCCCTCTCTACTGCTCGTTCTTCTCCCCAAAAGATTCAACTTGGTTGGTTCGTTCAGGGCTACCCTTTACAAATCCTTGCTCTCGGTCTCTGATATTTGTACAAGTTCTTGGTCACTTTGTTCCCTCCTGTAAGTCAATTTCCTTGTTTTTAGGAACTACATCTGTAGCAGGGGATAGAATTAACTTAGTAAACAAGTTACGTTGTAGTTCTTGTCATGAGTCTCCGAAGAGCATGCTCCTTTCTGAGCCAATACTGGGGGTATTTTGGGGGAGCTGGGGGGGGGGGGGGAGGGCAGTGTTGGTGATGTAGAGGGTGACATTCCTGCCAGGGCTGGTCTTGAACCAGTTGTGAGAACAGGCGTGAGAATAGCCTGGGGTGACTTGCCACTTTGTTTGTTTCCCTCCCTCACGCACAGAGAAACACCTGGCCTTGACTCACCACTCCCTCTGAAGGCACAGCCAAGCTCAAACTCTCTAATTTGAACAGATAAGCAATTACTTATATTTATAGCCCTTTGTCGTAAGCGTTCGGGCAACTGGAGGCTTGTTAGAAATGACAGCCCTTTATTAAGCGTTTGTTGGGAGTTGGGGATGGGGGAGGGGGGTGAGGTTGGAGAGGCAAAATGAAGTGTCAAACCTAATGGAAAGTGGCATGCCTGGCACAGAGACTCGCCTGTAACTCACTGCCAACCAGACACTTCAAATCATGAACCTGGGAGTTCAATACATCTGTCTTTAGCCACAGCCTTTAGGTGTAAGGCTGAGACACCCCGTTTGGGATCAGACTGATTGTTAAATATTGTGACAGCAAATAGCCAGAAGGTGAAAGGCAAATAAAAACTGAAAATTCTGTAAACATTCAGCAAGTCAAAAAAGAAAGAAGAACTTCCGTTCACATCAGATATTCTGACAGTTCTTTTGACGTACAGTTGCTGTGGTTATGGAAATGCATTGTCTGCATCTTTAAGACTTGAATAGCAGGTTAGCTATGAAGACTCACATTCTAATCAGTATTCTGTAAATGGTGTGTGCCTTTATATGCTCTGCCTGAGACCAGAACTCTCCACTCACCTGACGAAGGGGCAGACCCCGAAAGCTTGTGGGTTTACTATCAAATAAAGTGGTTGGACTTTAACCTGGTGTTGTGAGACTTCTTACTATGGAAATGCGGCAGACAATTTGCACACCACCCCATCTCAAACTGGACTATCACCAGATAACCTGTTAGTTGAAGGATAAATGTTGTTGAGGGTGCCAGGGAGAACTCTGATCTTCAAAATGGTGCTATTGATATTTTACATCGACCCAAGAAGGCATGGTTTAATGGGTCATCCTAAGGACAACACATCCATTAGTAGCACTAGGCTGTCAAGTCTGGGAGTGGTTGGAATCTGAGGGGGAATAATATGGAGAAGAGTCGCCATATTAATAACCATGTCCAGGGAAAGGGTTAAACCACAAATAAAGCATGTGCACAGTTTAATCGCAGAGTCATGCAACTCAAGATAGAAAGCTGCTATACAAAAGACAACTGCCCCAGTTACAAACTTTTCAGATCAGCAGAAGTGGAGATAAGAGCCGGAATTCACCCAAATAAATTCTAAGTTTAAGCGTGAAAATGGGAATCGTGACTTTTTTTTTGGTGAACTCTCAAACATGATCTTATGCCGCTTTGAGAAACAAGTAAGGACAAAGTGTGATTCTCGTCAATAGGGGGAATGGAACCTATTTACACTGGAAACCTGGTTCATGACTGCTAGAGGGTGCCATTACACATGCGTCGATCTCCCATTGCAGTAATTGTTTACATCAGTACACAGTTAATGCATTGAACGTTCTCTCCATTCCCCCAGACATCATAACTCCATGTCCCCAATTGCAACCTGCCATCCGATTGAACCCCAATCATGGCAACCATCACCCCCCCCTCAATTGCCACCCTGTCCCCATACTCCCTGGCCCAATTGCCGCCCCCATTCCACAACCTGGATCAATCACCACCCCCGATCCCAATGCCCTCTGCCAGTCGTGGCCACTGTTCCTGCCCCTACTGATCCCACCCCTCCCGTTGATCGCCACCACTGCAATCCCCAATTGCAGAGTGTGCAGTCCCCCGCATCTCCTTATGACTCATCTCTTTCAGGCCCTACTTTCTCACCTTCAGGCTCTGCACCTCCCTTCCAGGCCACACTCATTGGCACTACCCAGTGCCCAGTGGGAAATGCCAGGTGGACAGTGACCAGGCTGACATTGCCAGGGTGCCAGACTAGCACTGGCAGGATCTCAGGCTGGCGCTGCCAAAGGGGCACTGTCCCTTGCTTCTGATCGCTTGGGGGGCCTCAATGGCCTCCAGCCTGACTGGTGAGGCCGTCACGGCAGGTCCCTGTTGCTGGGGAACCACATGCGATCCATGCCAGTGAGGACTTCCACCAGCGAGGCCACTAAGGCAAATTAGCTTAGACGATTCCGTCCTGGGTTGCTAATAATATTTAAATTAAGATATAATATTAAAGTTAAGAAACAATATTATAATTCCCGGGTGGGAGGCTGATCATGCCAGCTTCACAAGCTGGTAATGTAGTGAGAGGTGAGAAACTGGGTGCGAACCCGGTTTTGCACCTCTGTCACGATCTTACCGACTCGCCAGGCCAATTGTTCGGCAGGAGAAGCCGATACAATCGCTACCTTAGTTGTTTCACCTTCCCTCCGATCCCCCCCACCACCTTCAAACATGATGTCGAACTCGATCATATTGCTATTTCTGGTAGGGCGGCAAAGCACGATTTGTGGTGGGGTTGAGATCGAGCTGGAGGACGCAGAGTGGTGGCAGAGCACAAGTCCAAGAGCGCAGAGCATCTGTTGAATGCTGGTCCAACCTCGCGTTCTGCAGCAGTGGAGCATGAATCAAGCTCACATCACAGCAGCTTTGGAGACTGGAAGTGTATGAAGCTTTTCTTTGTCCTCCCTTGTACATGGGCTGCTTCTAATAAACAATTCAATACTTTCACCTGCTGTGTAATTGTAGAGTTTTGCAATTAGTACACCATTAGATTTATAATGAACTATAATCTAAATCTATCTCAATGCTCATTGCTAAATCTAATGTGACATGTTTATTGGTTCTGATTTTGTAACAAAAAATTCAAGCCATTCAAGAAATTCTTCAAAACCATCCCAGAAATTCACCATTCTGATATGTGCTAATCTGTTTACCCCAATCAATTTTATATAAAAGTTAAAATGCCCCATTCAAGCCACTCTGCCTTATCTAAGGGCGGCACGGTGGCACAATGGTTAGCACAGTTACAAAGAACAAAGAACAACCCAGCAGGGGAAACAGGCCCTTCGGCCCAATGAGCCCGCGCCGCCATTATAAAGCATTTTCCTACACCTACCCTGCCCCGTGTGTATGCTAATAGTACCCCTACTGTAGCCAGATTCAGGGCAGAATAGTGTAGGGTCAATTTGGTACACCAATCAGCCTAAGTGCACATCTTTGGGGTGTGGGAGGAAACCGGAGCACCCGGAGGAAACCCACGCAACCACAGGGAGAATGCGCGTACTCCCACAGACACAGGCCCAAATCCATGTACCTGCACAGCTAGCAGTGATAGTCACTGAGCTGTTGTGGTGCCCGTCTGCTGGTCCAGATTTAAGCACACACAACAAAACGAAGTACTAGGCCACTCTCGAAACATCCAAGAGCAGCCCACGCACGACCCACCGTGTGCATGCCCCCCGTTTGACAACAAGGTGGACCGACACCTGTGGATTAAAGAGACAAAACATTAACATATACTATTACATTTCCAGTATTGACCTGAGGCTCTGTCCCTTTTTAAAACCGTCTTATATAACCCTCCATCCCTGTTTCACTCATGTGCCTATCTAAGTAAACCTTAAACAAGTCCAGCGTGCCTGCCTCCACCACCTTACTTGGTAGCGCATTCCATACCCCCAAGACCCTCTGTGTGAAAAACTTTCCTCTAGTATCCAAATTATACCTCACAGCAACAGAGATCTGGGTTCAATTCCAAGCTTGGGTCACAGACTGTGAGGAGATTGCACGTTCTCTCTGTGTCTGCAAGGGTTTTCTCTGGGTGCTCCACTTTCCTCTCATAATCTGAAAGACTCTCTGGTTAGGGCGGATTGGTCATGGTAAATTGCCCCTCAGTGCACCCAAACAAGTGCCAGAGTCTGGCGAGTCGGGGATTTTCACAGTAACCTCGTTGCAGTGTTACTTGTGACACGAATAAATAAATTTTGAAAATAAACATGCTTGTCTAATCTTAGCATTTATACAATCTGCCACTTCATAGCTGCCATCGGTGGGGGTGGGGGTGGGGGCGCTATACACAAACCTTCACCCTCGAGACCCCAACTTCCCACATATACCTTTTCTAATTGAAGTGATTCCGTCATTAACCATCACTCCTCCCCCTCCACCGATTCCTGATCTTTCCTGTAACCTGGCATATTTAACTCTTGGTTCTGATCATCTTACAGCTATGCCTCAGTGTTGGCCACCATGTCATATCTTCCAAGGTAACTTTGCACCTGTAACACATTCAGTTTGTTCATTATACTCACATACTTTCTGATACATTGTGTTGTCCTTTTATTCTAATTCTTCACTCAAAAAATTCTTATTTCTCCACCCATGTTTAATTACTTAATGGCTGTGATTCTCCCATTGCAACACGCCACTTGTTTGGCGGGTCCAGCTGGAAGACAGCCCTGAATGGGGATTTGCACATGCGCCAGGAACGCACGCGCGTCTCCCAGATCTGACCAGACCATGCTGCAAACCGGCAGGAAGATAGATTAGTCACTTGAATCTTTTTTTAATGTAGTTTAAATATTTTTTGCATATGATTATCAGGAACTTGACGGTCCTGATAGAATTTCCCATCCCGCCAGGAGTAATTTCCGTGGGGTTCAGACTAGCTCCCCATGTTTGCCAAGGAGGTAGGGCCTACTGTGGCAGGACCTAGGTGTGATTGGTGGGGGTGGGCTCTCACTGCCACTTTGCATTTGGACCAGTCTGCGATGGAGGGAGGGCAGAGACTGGAGCAGGCTGGTCTGCCAAAGTGGGGGCCCTGCCTTTGGGGTGGTTTGACCCCGGGGGTGGTCAGCGGAGGGGGAGGGGTCTGCCAGTATGAGGGAGTGGGGGGATAACCACTACTAGGGGTAGGGCCTGAGCATCAAGTGCTCTGGGATGGGGAGAGGTCAGGGCTGGCCTGGGAATTGCTGTGGGGGCCATGATCAGGCCATGGGGAGAAGGGGGGGGGGGCATGCAGGAGGGGCAGCACTGAGGGGGTCCTGGGCTAGCCAGCAAATGGGAGTTTGACAGTTTGGGGCCACTGCACGTGTGCAGAGTTCCAGAACAGTCAAACTCTGGCGCGAATAGATCCCTCGCCCTGGGTTTTTAATGACCTTCATGATTGGGGCCTCTTCAGTGTACAGAGTGTGGAAATTCAGGTGAGAAGCTGAACTGTCAAAACAATTAGGATTTAGTGGGATTTTCCCGCCAATTCAGCACTTTTGGGAGAATTGCCCCCTACATTTCACCTTTACTTGTACCTTCTAAAGCACAATTTCTGACCATTTGTCCATAGCCTACTCTTCCAAGGCCATTCACAAAGCTGACTGACGATCCAATAGCCAACTGTGCCAAGTCCATTCACAACAGCCCAAGGCCCCAATGCCCATTGTCCCATAGCTCAGTGCTCCATCAAAACAGCTCCAATGAACACCCCCATTCAATGGTCTATTGTGAATAGCCCATTCACAATAGACCATTGCCACTTTCTCATTGCTCAGCACTCCATAGTTCTTTGCCCCATTATATCACAGCTCACTGTGATTTAGTTCAATGCCCCATAGACCCATTGTCCTACCTACAACCATTGCATTGCTATCGTCAACTAGCAGTGGAATATTATGGGCAGTAGGTACTCAAATTTCTAACTGGTGGGCAATTCTCGCCTTCAATAATGTTAACTATTTAAATTACCCCCCAAATCTGTATGTGAATTAAATTACCCCCAAATCTGCATGAGTTAAATTACCCCCAAAATCTGTGCACGAGTTAAATTACCCCCAAAATCTGTACGTGAGTTAAATTGCCCCCAAATCTGCATGAGTTAAATTACCCCCAAAATTTGTACGTGAGTTAAATTACTCCCAAAATTTGTACGTGAGTTAAATTACCCCCAAATCTGCACGAGTTAAATTACTCCAAAATCTGTACGTGAGTTAAATTACCCCCCAAATCTGCACAAGTTAAATTACCCCCAAAATCTGTACGTGAGTTAAATTACCCCCATTATCTGTACGTGAGTTAAATTGCCCCCAAATCTGCATGAGTTAAATTACCCCCAAAATTTGTACGTGAGTTAAATTACCCCCAAATCTGCACATGAGTTAAATTACTCCCAAATCTGTACGTGAGTTAAATTACCCCCAAATCTGTACATGAGTTAAAGTACCCCCAAATCTGCACAAGTTAAATTACCCCCCAAATCTGTACGTGAGTTAAATTACCCCCCAAATCTGTACATGAGTTAAAGTACCCCCAAATCTGCACAAGTTAAATTACCCCCCAAATCTGTACGTGAGTTAAATTACCCCCCAAATCTGTACATGAGTTAAAGTACCCCCAAATCTGCACAAGTTAAATTACCCCCCAAATCTGTACGTGAGTTAAATTACCCCCCAAATCTGTACATGTATTAAATTACCCCAGATCTGTACGAGTTAAATGACCCCCAGATCTGTACATAAATTAAATTACCACCAAATTTGTACATTTAAATTACCTCCAAATCTGTACATGAATGAAATTACCCCAAATCTGTACATGAGTTAAATTACCCCCAAATCTGTGTGTGAATTAAACGACTCCCAAATCTGTACGTGAGTTAAATTACCCCCAGATCTCTATGTCAGTTAACTACCTTCAAATATGCATGCCAGTGGATTATAGCTCTCATTACCAAATTGCTCATCAGATTAACTTTTTAGACTAGTAACTAAATGGTAAAATATCCAGGTGGAAATTTTAACTTTGAACTGGAAATTCATTTTCAGGTCACAGATTGTGACCAGTTCTGGATCTGGGTGTTTATATTGCACAGCCATCTGTTCTCAATTACTGCATCATCGGCAGGGAAGTATTGAGCAAACAGCAGAGAGGAGTTTGCAAATTGTAAACTGGTGGCGCACACACCAGTGTGTATGCACCTGAATCCCTGACACAGGTACCCAGCACACAGGAACACTGGAAAATGGACAACCTGGAATAGACCAATTAGTTTATCTAGCTGGCTCCATATCATGGTGACCAGAGCATTATAGCTAAACGCTTATCCCCTCACCCACCCGTAAGCCATGCTGCTGAGACTACATGGTGGTGCAATGGTTAGCACTGCTTTCTCACAGCTCCAGGGACCTGGGCTCGATTCCTGGCTTGGGTCACTGTCTGTATGGAGTTTGCACATTTGCCCTGTGTCTACATGGGTTTCCCTCAGGTGCTCTGGTTCCCTCCCACAGTCCAAAGATGTCCATGTTAGACTGATTGGCCGTATTAAATTGCCCCTTAGTATCCAGGATATGTAGGTTAGAAGGATTAGCGGGGTAAGTGTTTGCGGTTGTGGGGTTGGGGTGGGATTGTTGTTGGTGCAGACTCAATGGGCTGAATGGTCTCCTTCTGCACTGTTGGGCTTCTATGATTCTAATGTCCTGGGTATGGCAAAAGGTTCCTCAGCCAGAAGGAATAAAGTCCTATAAAAGAAAATAAATACTCTGAAAAATACATCTGAGCCCCTCTTTAAAGCCTTTTACCTTTGAATGAGGTCACCTCTGCCTACCAGGAACCAGTCCCTCTTGAAGGCGTTGGGAGACTCATTCACACAATGGACTACATTGGAGCACAATTTGCTACTGTTTTGTTTTGTAACCCTCAAGATATACCACTAGCAAAGTCTTCCTATACCCTGAAACCCAGCAACTTCTGCTGTCTCTCATTTTGGGATCTTACTCCTTCCCCTCCAGGAGTTGATGATACTCAGCCCTCTGTACTCCAGGTTTACGCATTAGAATTCTTGCACTGTGCTCCCCATCACAAGGGGATCCTATGTGCACTGGAGGCTGCATTATCCCGGACCGCTGTCCCTCAGCCTGCTGGGATCTTATCCCCAGGAGATTTGCAGTGTTCTTCACTGGCTGGAGGGGTTATGGACCGGATTTTATGGGGCATTGTAATCTCCACCCAGCCTGGCCAAAGAGTCAGGGACAAGTTCCTAACAGTTGCCCCATATCAAGTTAATTCTAAGACCAATGTCAGTTACTTTAAGGGGAAATTATTGCTCCCACCTTTGGGGAATTAAGTTCCACCTTAGACAGCTGCCAGCCAAATTGGATGCTTGGAAATTCTGTAGTCTCAGCAGTGCCAGGTAGGTGGGGTCTCCTCATCTGGGTCTATGGATAACCCTGATGTAGAGGAGTTGGACTCAGGGGACATCACTGGGACCAGGGTGGTAGGCCCTAGCAAGGGAGTAGGGGTCTGGTCTGCGAGGCCAGGGTTGAGGGGAGGGGGAAAGGGACACTTGTCATACACAAACCCACACAACAAAGGCTGTCAAGCTTCCCATGTGGAGTGAGCCTCCCCTGTTGCTTTGTAATCCTGACAGTGGTGAGCAGGAGTGGTGGCCATTGATTTGATTTGATTTGATTTGATTTATTATTGTTACATTTATTAACATACAGTGAAAAGTTTTGTTTCTTGCACGCTATACAGACAAAACATATCGGTCATAGAGAAGGAGATGAGAGAGTGCAGAATGTAGTACAGTCATAGCTAGGGTGTAGAGAAAGTTAATGCAAGTTAATGCAAGGTAAGTCCATTCAAAAGTTTGACAGCAGCAGGGAAGAAGCTGTTCTTGAGTCGGTTTGTACGTGACCTCAGACTTTTGTATCTTTTTCCCAAAGGAAAAAGGTGGAAAGGAGAATGTCCGGAGTGCATGGGATACTTAATTATGCTGGCTGCTTTGTGGAATGTAGAGAGTAAATGGATGGAGGCTGGTTTGCGTGCTGGATTGGGCTACATTCATGACCTTTTGTAGCTCCTTGCGGTCTTGGGCAGAGCAGGAGCCATACCAAGCTGTGATACAACCAGAAAGAATGCTTTCTATGGTTCTATGGTCACCATCTGTAAAAGTTGGTGAGAGTCGTAGCTGACATGCCAAATTTCTTTAGTCTCCTGAGAAAGTAGAGGCATTGGTGGGCTTTCTAAACTATAATGTCAGCATGGGGGGACCAGGACAGGTTGTTGGTGATCTGGACACCTAAAAACTTGAAGTTCTCAACCCTTTCTACTTCGGCCCCATTGATGTAGACAGGGGCATGTTCTCCTTTATGCTTTCTGAAGTCAATGACAATCTCCTTTGTTTTGTTGACATTGATGGAGAGATTATTGTTGCTGCATCAGTTCACCAGATTCATAGCTCATTCCTGTACTCTGTCTTATCGTTGTTTGAGATCCAACCCACTATGGTGGTGTCATCAGCAAAGTTGAAAATTGAATTGGAGGGGCTTTGGCCACACAGTCATAGGTGTATAAGGAGTATAGTAGGGAGTTGAGAACACAGTCTTGTGGGGCACCAGTGTTGAGGATGATTGTGGAGGAGGTGTTGTTGCCTTTCCTTACTGATTGTGGTCAGGATCCAGTCACAGAGGGAGGTGCTGAGGCCCAGCCCACGGATTTGGAGATGAGTTTCATGATAACAATAGTGTTGAAGGCTGAGCTGTAGTCAATAAATAGGAGTCTGACATAGGTATTCTTGTTAGCTAGGTGTTCCAGGATAGAGTGCAGGGCCAGGAAAATGGCATTCGCCATGGACCTGTTACGGCAGGAGGCAAATTATAGTGGATCCAAGTAACCCGGAAGACTGGGCTTGATTTGTGCCATGATTAACCTTTCGAAGCATTTCATAATGATGGATGTCAGAGGCACCGGGTGATAATCATAAAGCACGTTGCTTGCTTTTTCTCAGGTACCGGGATGATGGTCATTTTCTCGAAGCAGACAGGGACCTCAGATTGTTGTTAAAAGAGGTTGAAGATGCCTGTGAATACCCTCGCCAGCTGATCCATGCAGGATCTGAATGCACCCATCCAGGCCAGTTACTTTCTGTGGGTTGGCCTTCAAGAAAGCTGCTCCAACATCTGCAATGGTGACTCCAGATACAAGATCATGCAGGGTTTCCAGAGTGAAGGTCATGCTGTCTCTGACCTCTTGTTCAAAAAGGGTGTAGAATGTATTGAGCTCATCGGGCGGGGGGGCGGGTGCATTGGATCCGGCGATTTTACATACCTTCATCTTGTGGCCTGTTATCTTTTGCAGACTTTGCCATAGATGGCGGGGGTCAGTGTGGCCAGCCTGTGACTCAAGCTTGGTCTGGTGCTGTCTTTTGGCATCTTTAATGGATCTCCTTAGATTGTATCTGGATTTCTTATATAGGTCAGTGTCGCCTAACTCGAACACCAGAGACCTGGATTTCAGCAGACAGTGGATATCCTTGTTCATCCATGGTTTCCGGTTGGGGTACACACGGATTTGCTTCTTTGGCACACAATCTTCTACATACTCACTAATAAACTCAGTTACTGTGGTGGTGTACTCATTCAGGCTGGTTGCACAGTTTTTAAATACTGACCAGTCCATTGACTCCAAGCAGCCCCGTAGGAGATCATCCGATTCCTCAGACCAACATTGTATGACTCTCTTTGATGGATCGTCCTGCTTCAGTTTTTGCATGTAAATTGGGAGCAGGAGTACAATCTTGTGGTCTGATTTGCCAAAGTGTGGGTGGGCAGTAGAGCGGTAGGCATGTTTGATATTTGTGGTGCAGTGGTCTAGGATGTTTGGGCCTCTGGTGGAACAGGAGATGTGTTAGTAGTAACTTGATAGTATGCTCTTGAGCCTGGCCTGATTGAAGTTCCTGGTCATGATGAACAAGGCCTTGGGATGTTTTGTCTCAAGGCTATTCGTAGTGGTGTATATTTCATCCAGCACGATCTTCAGTCCACATGGGGTGGGATGTAAACTGTGATCTCCTGCAGAAGCTAGTAGGGGTGGCATTTTAGCATCAGGTATTCTAGGTCTGGGGAGCAGAAAGTTGCCAATGTTGCTCTGTCTAGACACCACAAAGTGTTGATTAGGAAGCAGACCTCACCTCCCCTAGCCTTGCCTGAGGCCACTGGGGCCTGAGGCCATTACTGGGACTACAGGCAGTAGTCAACCAGAAGGAGTCCAGGCTCAGAGATAGATCCTGGATAAGGCTAAGACCAGGCTGGCAAGACCTGGTGAGGGTGGGCATGGGTGGTAGGATACTGGCAGGACCTGAGTGGGGATAAAATGCTGGTATGTGCAGGATATGACTATTGAGTGACCACTAATTGACCATTTAAGGGCTCCTATAGGCCAAAGGATGGGTGGGTGGGCCATCTCATGTCCTCCCACTCCACATTAAAGTTCAGAGAGGCTTGGTGGCATGTGGGCGGGCAACAGGAAGACCACCCACCGAATATCACAGACCCCATTCAGGGCACCTGTGTCATGGCGCCCCTGCCAGTCTGCAACTGGCTTTCTGGCATTGATAGGCTCTGCCCACTCCCCCTGCAGGCAGGAATCACATTACAGCCTCTGCATTGCACAGAGTGTTGTAAATTACCATCACTTACCTCGATGAGAAAATTCCACCCATCTTCTTTCATAGGCGGAAGGATGCTAGTCAAGACCTCTCAGCTACCAGAGACAATCTGTTTCTATCTACCCTGTGCCAAGCCTTGCATAATTTTAGGCACTCCTATTCAATTATCCTGAAAATTGTATTACCATGCTGGGAAAGGATTGAATTTTCAAATATTTCCATATACATGTTTGTCCTTATACCTCAATCTTAATGAATCTACATTCCATCTTCTTGAATGTCTCAATTTTCTTCCTTTAGTGTAGATCTCAATAATATACACAATACTCTACCTAGGGTCTGATCAAGACTTTAAATAGACTTGTGCTTATGGCCAATACACCTCACACTCTAACTTCAGTCCTTGCTGTCAGAGAGAAGTTAGCCCAGTGCACTGAACTGTAAGTCAGAATTTTAATCATTTCAAGTCATTATAGTTCCATCCAATAAGCCAATATTTACCATTCAGCCAATATTATAAAGATAGCTTCCCTGGTCACGTACCGCATTGCTGTTTGCAACAAAGTGTTATGCACAAATCAGTCTTCTCAGTGTTCAGTTGAAGGAAATTTTGACTCATCTTGCATGACATGTGGTCAATTGTATAGTCTGGCAGTGGAGATGTCAGGAGCTGTGGAGCTGGGTGGCATCAGTATGTGTTATTTAAAGATTGAGGCTCACCACATGTCAAATGCTTCAGAGAGGTCAAGATCATAAGGACGCACATATTTTCCTCAAGTAAAATGACAACTTAGACCTGAAACGCGAACCCTTGCTGAATATTTCCAGAAGGTGCTGTTTTTATTTTGAAATTTCCAGCATCTGCTGTGATCAGCCATTGTAACAGCAAGGATGTGGGATAATTGTTGACAGAGTATTTCCCGTAGGGTTAGTCTGAGGATAAGGGGTCGGCCATTTTAGACCATAAGATGTAGGAGCAGAATTAGGCCCATCGAGTCTGCTCTGCCATTCAATCATGACAGATTTGATTCTCATCCCTATTCTCCTGCCTTCTTCCCATTGCCCTTGATCCCCTAATTGATCAAGGATCTATCTATCTCTGTCTTAAAGGCACTCAATGGCCTGGTCTCCACAGCTCTCTGTGGCAATGAGTTCCACAGATTGCCCACCCTCTGGCTGAAGAAATTCCTCCTCATTTCTGCTTGAAAGAAGCATCGCTTCACTCTGAGGTTATGCCCTCGAGTTCTAGTCTCTCCCACTAGTGGAAACATCCTCTCCCCTTCCACCCTATCTAGGCCTGTGGTGAGGAGAAATTCACTCAAGGGCCTGAAACTTTGGATTGTCTGCACCAGAAGATTGTGGATCGTCTCTCATTGAGTCTATTCAAATAGAGATTGATAAAGTTTTGAAATTTAAGGGGATCATGGGACATGGCGATGTGACAGGAAAGTGGAGATGAGGTCAAAGGCCATAACCTTAGGAATAGCCAATTAGGTAAAAGAGGCCAATTGGTCTACTCCTGCTCCTATTTCTTATTTTATTCACAGAAATGCTTCATAGGCACACTATCAAACAAAATGTTACACTCAGTCACGTAGGAAGATATGCGAACAAATGACAAAGTTAGGTCAAAGAAGTAAATTAAGTTAAATTAAGATAAATAAGAAGTAAATTTTAAGGAACACTTTTAAGGAGGGTGGAGAGTTACGAAATAGGGAGGTGAAGTGCTTTGGAAGGACATTCCAGAGCTTAAAGCACTGAATACAAGCCTGTTAATGGTGAAATGATGGAAATTAGTGATGGGCAAAAGGTCAGAGCTGGAGGAGCACGGGGCATTTGTAATTTGTGTTCTTCATCTCATAGGATTCCTACAGTGCAGAAGGAGGCCATTCGGCCCATTGCTCCTGCACTGATTCTCTGACAGAGCATCTTCCCCCGGCCCATCCCCCTTTCCCTATCCCCAGAACCCTGTGCATTTACCATGCTAATCCCCCTTACCTACACATCTTTGGACACTAAGGGGCAAATTAACATGGTCAGTCCACTAACTTGCATATTTTTGGACACTGAGGGGCAATTTGACATGACCAATCCACATAACAAATGTACCTTTGTGCTATGGGAGGAAACCAGGGCATCTGGAGGAAACCCACGCAGACCCTAGGAGAATGTGCAGACTCCGCACAGTCACCCAAAACTAAAATCGAACCCAGATCCCTGGAACTGTAAGGCAGCTGTGCTGACAACTGTGCCACTGTGCCGCCCCTCTGTGCCACTATACTGTCCTTGTACAGGTAAAGATGGTGAGGTCACCTTTACTTTCATTAGTGGGTGATAATCTGACAAAAACAGACTGACCACCTATCGTGGAATCTGACTGATTTTTAATCCTATTGACTTTAATCTGCAGCAGAAAGACGGAAGAATGACCTTACATTTATATAGCTTCTTTCCTGACCTCCAACCCAAGGCACTTTACAGACAATGAAGTAGTTTTGAAGTGCAGTCACTGTTGGGAAATGTGGGACAAAATCTGTGCATAGTATGATCCCACAAACAGCAAGGCAACGTTGACCAGGTAATCTGCCCCGCTTGAGACTATTTGAAGGATGCCACAGCAGATCTCCCCTGTTCTTCTTCTGCCTTTGCCCCAGTCTAACACCATATTCAAAAATGCAGCACCCCCGAAGGTGCATCAGTCCCTCTCCAGTGCACTGGGGTATGTTAACCTGGATCACACCTGCGGTGTAGAGCTTGAATTGACAAACCGCTGACAACACGTGCACCGAATCCACAAGGCGCATTGCAGAGGGCGATTGGAGCTGTTTATAATTCTTCAGGGCAGCTCAGTATCAGGTACTCGCAGTCACAGCCCTACAAGGAGTTAGGTTCAAAACCAGCAGCACACTCGCACTCACAGAGACGTGGCCCTTCTCTCTCTGTTCACGGGAAGGGATCCAAGAATAGCACTGACAACATTTCAGATCACAGTGGGAGCTTCACAACGACTGGAAAATAGGACAAGGACCACGAGGGTACAGTACATTCTGGCAAAGAGCTAATCAGTTAGCTCCATCTGCAAAACAACGCCCGAGGAGATGCAGCGACAGGTAGATTATTTCTAACTGACCTATGTCAGGAACAGCAGAACAGTTTTAAAAAACTCAATTTGTGAATTAAGCTGGTGTTGCCAATACTCTGAAGGTCACTCCAGTCTGTATCTTTCTCTCTTTCCATCATTGAGCACCCTTCCCAAAGGCAACTTAGAATCATGGAATCCTACAGTACAGAAGGAGGCCACTCAGCCCATCGAGCCTGTACCAACAACAATCCCACCCATTACCCTACCTCCATGACTCCATCTATTTATCCTGCTGGACCCCCTGGCACTAAGGGCAAATTTAGCATAGCCAAACAACCTAAACCGCACATCTTTGGAGTGTGGGTGGAAACTGGAGCACCTGGAGGAAACCCACGCAGACACGGGGAGAACATGCAAGCTCCACACAGACAGTCACCCAAGGGCAGATTTGAACCCAGGTCTCTGGTACTGCGAGGCAGCATTGCTAACCACGGTGCCACAGCACTAGGGACCCGGGTTCAATTCCGGCCTTGGGTGGCTGTCTATGTGGAGTTTGCACATTCTCCCCTGTCTGCATGGGTTTCCTCTGGGTGCTCCGGTTTCCTCCCACAGTCCAAATATGTGTGAGTTAGGTTGATTGGCCATGCTAAACTGCCCCTTAGTGTCAGGGGGTCGAGCAAGGTAAATATGTGCGGTTACGGGGATTGGGTCTGGGTGAGATTGTTGTTGGTGCAGACTCAATGGGCTAAATGGCTTCCTTCTACACTGTAGATTCTATGAGAGGCAGGCAAAGATAAATGGAACCATTAATTCGCCCTCAGGTCTAGGCATGGCAGAATGATATAAAAACAGAAAGTGCTGGAAAAAATCAGCATGTCTGGCAGCATCTGTAAAGAAAGAAATAGAGTTAGTGTTTCCAGTCCTTCTTTGGAGCTGTTCTTTGGGACACATTGCCAGTTTTGAAGAAGAGGCATTGTGGACTAGAAACATTCACTCTGTTTCTCTTTCTCCACAGATTCTTCCAGACCTGCTGTGTTTTTCCAGCACTCTCTGCTTTTATTACAGATTCCCAGTGCCTGCACTATTTTGCTTTTGGTTCCTGGCAGGGTGATTCCTGGGTGATGCCACCTGAAGTGAAAGGTGAGACAAGTGTGGGATATTTGTGAGGATTAGTGTTGAGTGCCAAGGCCCAAAGGACTGCAATGCAGCACCCATAGGATCCCTACAGTGCAGAAGGAGGCCATTCGGCCCAATGAATCTGCACTGACGCATCGAAAGGGCATCTTTCCCAGGCCCTTCTTCCTACCCAATCCCCATAATCCAATACATATATCACAGCTAATCCAGATAACGGACACATCTTTGGATATGAAGTGACAATTTAGCATGGCTGATCCACATAATCTGCACATCTATGGATATTAAAGGACAATTTAGCATGGCCAATTCACCTAACCTACATATCTTTGGACACTAAGGAGCAATTTAGCACGGCTAATCCACCTGACCTATCCCCCTTGGATACCAAGGGGCAATTCAGCATTGCCAATCCACCTAACTTGTACACTAAGGGGCAATTTAGCATAGCCAATCCACCTCACTTTCATACCTTTAGACACTAAGGGACAATTTAACACAACCAATCCACTTAACCTACGTATCTTTGGACACTAAGAGGTAATTTAAACATGACCAATCCACCTAACCTACACATCTTTGGACACGAATGAGCAATTTAGTATGGCCAATCCATTTAACCTACATATCATTGGACATTAAGGAGCAATTTTGCATGGTTAATCCACCTCACCTATACATATTTGGACATTAAGGGGCAAATTAAGATGGCCAATCCACCTAACCTGCACATCTTTGGACACTAAGGGCAATTTAGCATGGCCAATCCATTTAACCAAGCATTTTTGGACACTAAGGGACAATTTAGCACAGCCAATCCACCTAACCTACACATCTTTGGACACTAAGGGGCAATTTAGCATGGCCAATCCAGCTAACCTGCACATCTTGGGAAACTAAGGGGTAATTTAGCATGGCCAATCCAGCTAACCTGCACACCTTTGAACACTAAGGGGCAATTTACAAAGAACAAAGAACAAGGAAAATTGCAGCACAGGACCAGGCCCTTTGGCTGCCCCAAGCATGCTCTGACCAATTTAGCATGGCTGATCTACCTAACCCACTCATCTTTGGACACTCAGGGGCAATTTAGCATGTGTGAAAGTCACATTCTGGGACCGTAGCGAGATGTCACTGGATGTACCAGCCATATGATGCACAGTAGTTTACAGTATTTTTGTAGCCAGTTGCATTGACCTGCATCTGCTTAGGTGCTGACCCAGCCCAAGAGAGACAGTTACCCAGCGGTTTTCCTAGCTGAGGGGTGTAGGGCCTATGGGACGATCAGTGGAATTTGATGGAGGCAATCAATATAATGGCTGCCTTGGAATCTCCGCAGTGGCATCAGCAGTTTCCCAGGCAACAGTCAGCACCCAATCAAAACCTCCATTGCTCACAATCCAGAAAATACTGAAAAACCGACCAAACAAATCAGAATTGTCTGCAACTTCATTTGGCAGCCATGGCAACATGAATTTGATTTTTTTGCTTGTAATGAGTCTTTTATCTTCTATCTTTGGATTGCTGGAATTGGCGTACAAGGGGTAAACTTCGGAGGTCACACAATCCCTTTTCACTCATCTGAATGCCATCAGCTCAGTCAGACGACATGTTTCTTTCCAAGGAAAACTTACTGAGTTTGTTTCGGTTAACGTAATGGTGGTGCCAATTGTGAATTAAAAACTAATAAAACCAGGGGTATGCCACCTGCAAAGACAAATATTTTATGAGATTGCCAAAATTGGTTCACTGTGGGCAGCATGGTGGCACAGTGGTTAGCACTGCTGCCTCACAGCACCAGGGAACAGGTTCAATTCCTACCTTGGGTGCCTGTGTGGTATTTGCACATTCTCCCCATGTCTGCATGGGTTATAGAATCCATAGAATCATAGAAGCCCCACAGTGCAGAAGGAGGCCATTCGGCCCATCAAGTCCACACCAATCACAATCCCACCCAGGCCCTATTTCCGTAATCCTTCATATTTACCCTGCTAACTAGAGTTAATTTAGCATGGTCAATCCACCAAACCCGCACATCTTTGGACTGTGGGAGGAAGCCAGAGCACCCAGCAGAAATCCATGCACACACAGGAAGAACGTGCAAACTACACACAGACAGTGACCTGAGGCCAGAATTGAACTGGGGTCCCTGATATTGTGAGGCAGCAGTGCTAAGCACTGTGCCACCATGCCACCCCTGCTCTGATTTCCTCCCATACTCCAAAGATGTGTAGGTTAGGTGAGTTGGCCATGCTAAATTGGCCCATAATGTCCCAAGATATCTAGGTTAGGAGGATTAATAGGGTAGAAATGTGGGATTATGAGATAAACCTGGGTGCAGAATCAATGGGCTGAATAGCCTCCTTTTGCACTGAATTCTAAGTGTTACCACTGGGGGTAAGTGACTGCCAAAGGTATGACTCCATTCAATTTGCTCAGCATTGACACAAAGCCTACCAGATTAGGAGAAAACCACCTATCACAGTTTGGGGATGGTAGCATTGCGGTAATGTCACTGAATAAGTGATCCCAAGGCTCTGGGGACATGAGTTCAAATCCCACCATGGCAGCCGGTGGAATTAAATTCAGTTAGTATCATAGACTATCACTGATTGGTGGGAAAAACCCCACCTGGTTCACTGACGCCTTTATAGGAAAAGGAAATCGGCCATCCTTACCCGGTCTGGCCTACCTGTGACTCCAGATCCACAGCAATGTGCGGCCTCTTAACTACCTTCTGAAATGTTATGTTCAAGGGCAATAAGGGATGGGCAACAACTGTTAGCCTTACCTAGATACCCTCATTCCTTCAAAGAAACCATGTGCTGCTGTTTGAAAGTGTTACTCGAGTTAGCAGTTACAATAAGAAAGTCAAAACATATAGAAACTCCTGACTTTATTTTACTTTGACCACAGCAAGATGCTAGTGTGTGTTTGAAGGGGAATAAACTCAGAATTCATCTATGAAACATGGGCCCAAATTTTCCAGTCATGGGCCAGGATCTTCTGGGGCACACTGTATTCACCTTGTGGATTCTACAGGGATTTGAGGAACCTCAGAATATAAAATTGGCTTATTTTGATTTTCTGGTGTTATCATCAAAATATTTATTTATTAGTTAATGTGGGCTTACATTAACACTGCAATGAAGCTACTGTGAAATCCCATAGTTGTACTACGGCTCTGCCTGGGGACAGTGAGGGGGAATTTAGCGTGGCCAATGAACCTAACCAGCATGTCTTTCAGGCTGAGAGAGGAAACTGGAGTGCCCAGAGGAAACCCACGCAGACACGGGGAGAACGTGCAAACTCCACACAGACAGTGACCCAAGCCTGGAATCGAAACCGGGTCCCCTGGTGTTGTGAGGCAGTAGCGCTAACCACTGCACGACTGTCCCACCCTTAATAATTGCATCCAATGTTCTTCTAGTTCTTAGACCAGCCTGGTCAAGAATGAGACTTGGGTCCTCACACTGACTCTCGCTCTCTTATCGAATAGGGACAGGGGGAACACTAAATGTCACCAGAGCAAAAAAAAAGCATCTTGGGGCTTATCTTGAAGAAATGCCTGTCAAATAATTCAAATTCTTCCATAAATGTCAATCTTCCTGTGACCAATTGGGTTTATGGACAACGAGAAGCTTTTACCGTCACCGATATTTCTCTCTTCCTAACCTGGATGCAAATGTGACGATGGTTTGGCACTGAGACAGGGTTGGCCCCTTTCGGTTGCTGATGGTTACTAGTTGTTTCTGAGCACGCCGGGGAAGCTAACACTTGGGTGTTGCACTACAGATTCCACTGGTCCCCGGGGAATGGATTGGAAATGATGGCAGCCATCTTGACGGAGGACCCTAGCAGAACCCAGACAGCTGTGAATGTCGGAAACAGCAACATGAAGCAAGAATTTTCGTTCACTTGCTTGCTGGATGCATCTGAGACTGTGAATTGCGGGAATCTCAGGCGTTGAAATGTTGATTATATAAGTTACTGAACCTTACACAAACACTGCTCAGAAAGATGGAAAAGAATCCAGTTCGAAAAATCCTGCAGTTTGACCCAGACACTCAGCCTCCCACACTGTCTGCTTGTTTCCAAGTCCCAGTTGAAAACTCAGTTAAAAAGAAGACAAACCAGACAGTAAATTTTTATCTCAATCATACTAAATAAATGCTTCTCACTTTGTCTCTAAACTTTTCACTTTAAACATCCGCAGCTGCTGCTGCTAACAGTGGGCATGCTGGTACCAACTGCTTTGTCCATAATGGGGAGACGATGGCTTAGTGGCATTATTGCTAGGCTATTAATCCAGAAACTCAGCTAATGTCCTGGGGATCTTGGTTCAAATCCCACCACAGCAGATGGTAGAATTTGAATTCAATTTTTAAAAAATCTGGAATTAAGAATCTACTGATGACTGTAAATCGATTGTCAGAAAAAGCAATTTAGTTCGCTAATGACCTTTAGGGAGGGAAATCTGCCGTCCTTACCTGGTCTGGCCTACATGTGACTCCAGAGCCATAGCAACTGCCCTCTGAACAAGAGCAACTAGAGATAGGCAATAAATGCTGGCCAGCCAGTGATGTCCATGTCCCACAAATGAAGTTAAACAATGATAAGATGGTGGGTCAGTGGAACTGGCGTACAAACTGGCTTTTGCTTTGGGGCTGGCAATTAATGGACTCAAAATGTCCAACGTAAGGTAATCGCGCTTTAATGAGCTAATTGAATGGAAAAACTGATACTTCTTGAAATGATGTGGGTATGCCGGCGTTGGATGTCACCTGACGAAGGGACTAACCCCGAAAGCTTGTGCGTTTACTATCAAATAAATCGGTTGGATTAAAACCTGGTGTTGTCAGACTTTTTACTTCTTGAAATAACAGACCTCTTTAAATTTGTGCTTTTTAATCACCACCTTTCGGGATAGAAGGAGCCCCTCAAGCATGGCTGGTTTGTATTATCCCCATCTCATCACGTTTGTTCCATATTGCTTCATTCCCTGACTTAACAAAAATCTATCAGCCTCAGTATATAAAAACATTTTTAGTTAACCTAGTGTCTTAATGGAGAGTTCCAGATTTCTAACGCTCTTGGTGTGAAGGGCTTCCAAGCATCATTCCTAGTTCAATCTGGGTCTAATTTTAAGGCTATGTCCCCTTGTTCTATTACCACACAGCTATTAACATATTCTCCATCATGCTGCTATTTGCACCTTCTTTAATCCTTAACACTGCCATTAACACAATCTTTATCCCGTGTCCTAAACACCTTTGTTGCAATCTCTCTCAGCTCACATCTATTCCTGACCTTTCGCTTTGTTCCACCTCCTCTTAAACAGTATAAAATCAGTCACATTTCTCCCTCTCTTCAGGCTTTGCAGAAGCGTCAAACGGAATTAAAATGTTTGCTGTTCACTTTCTCTCTCTCCACAGATGCTGCCAGACCTGCTGAGTTTTTCCAGCATTTTCTGTTTTTATTTCAGGTTTCCAGCATCTAGCATCTAGTTTTTATTATCCCCTTGTTTCAGACGGTCTGACAGAAGGAATCCTTTAATCTATCTATCCTTTAATTATTGCAAACACTTCACTTTGTACATGAAGAATCTTCAGCATTCAAGGGAATAAAAGACCACCCATCGTAACCTGTCCCCATAATTTAAGCCTTATAGACCCAGCAATGGAAAATGGCTGTCGCTGGTTGGTGAGTATAAATTGTTGTCCACTATAGCTAGGCTTAGTCTAAGCTAGGCTCAGCCTAAGCCATGGGAGCTATCTTACTGTATAAATGACGTTCAAATGACAACTAGAGCTCACCAGCAGCTATTGTTACCATGGAACACTTGGAATACTGTGTACAGTTCTGATCACCCTATTATAGAAAGGATATTATTAAATTAGAAAGAGTGCGAAAAGATTTACTAAGATGCTGCCAGGACTTGATGGTTTGAGTTATAAGGAAAGACTGGATAGACTGGAACTTTTTTCCCTGGAGCACTGGAGGCTTAGATCGTATAGAGGTCTATAAAATAATAAGGGGCATTGATCGGCTAGATAGTCAATATCTTTTCCCAAAGTTAGGGAAGTCTTGGACTAGAGGGTATAGGCTTAAGGTGAGAGGGGAGAAATACAAAAGGGTCAGAGGGGCAATTTTTTCTCACAAAGCGTGGTGAGTGCCTGGAACGAGCTGCCAGAGGTATAGTAGAAGCAGGTACAATTTTGTCTTTTGAAAAACACATAGACATTTACATGGGTAAGATGGTTATAGAAGGATATGGACCAAATGTGGGCAATTGGGACAAGTTTAGTGGTGAAAAAAGTGTTAATGTAAGCCTACTTGTGACACTAATAATTAAGTTGGGCCGAATGGCCTGTTTCTATGTTGTAAACCTCTATGACTCTAAACTTCCATGAGAATCATACAACCCGACAGTGCAGAAAGAGGCCATTTGGTCCACTGAGTCTGCACTGACTCTCTGAAAGAGTATCCCACTCAAGCATTCCACCCACACCAACCCACCCCACCATCCCTGCAACCACGCACATTCACCATGGCCAATCCACCTAATCCACACATCTTGGCACACTAAGAGGCAATTCAGCGTGGCCAATCCACCGGTCCTGCACATTTTGGACTGTGTGAGGAACACGGAGCACCTGCAGGAAACTTACGCAGACATGGGGAAAACATGCAAACTCCACAGAGAAAAGGCCAGAATCAAACCTGGGCCCACAGTGTTTTGAGGCAGCAGCGCTAACTACTGTGTCACCGTGCTGTCCCAAGAAAGCATGGCAATTACAGCATGAAAGGAGCCCATTTGACGACAGGAGGTGGCTACTCTGAACTGACACTGCTGCAACTTCATTTAATTCATAAGTTATCAAAACACAACTTGCATTTATATAGCGGCCTTTAAAAAGCTCCAAGGTGTTTTACAGGTGCATTGTCAAGCAAAATTGCAAACTAAACTACTTTGGTGAGGTAGAAGTTCTTAAAAGAGGAGAAATGGAGAGCTTGATGAAGGGAATTCCTAGGAAACTGAGCCCCAGGGTGAAAGTGTGGCCACCAGATGGTGATGCGAAGGGTCCAGAACAGGCCAGAAATGGAGGAGGGTGGTCCTCTCGGGGGGTTGCAGAGTAGGAGGAAGTTTCAGATAATGGGAGGGAAGGAGGAGTTTGGAGACAAGTATTCTCATCCCAAAATCTGTGCCCACCTGCCCATTCTCAGCAGGAGTTAAAACCTCCATGCAATGCCCAGCGCCACCTCTTGCCCAATTCATGAGGGTGGGATGCCAGGTGGGGAGCCGGAAACGTCACGGCTTCCCAATTTGGGTTGAAAATCAAATCCGCAGTGTGAAACTTGTCCTACTGCCACCATTAAAAAATCTCACCATATCGGATACCCTGCTGTGTCTGAGCCACACCAGTCATACCCAGATCAGGGGGTTTAAAGTTCATTTCCTTGTGACGCTAATAAACAAACACTGCACTGAAGTTACTGTGAAAGTTCACTCGTCACCACACTCAGACGTCTGTTTGGGTACACCGAGGGAAAAGGTGTAGACACCACACAGACTGTGACCCAAGCCAGGAATCGAACCCAGATCCCTGGTGCTGTGAGACAGCACTGCTAACCACTGTGCCATCCCAGGTTGTTTTTCAAGGTAATCCCAAAAGGTTGGATGGAGCCTTGGTTTAATGTTTCAGCTGATAGTGAGTGTGTTGGAGGGGAACTTGTAGTTGGTGGCGTTCCCATGTGTCTGCTGCCCCTTGTCCTTCAAAGTGATAGAGATTGTAAGTTTAAGGTACACTGAGAGAGAATTTAGTATGGCCAATGCACCTAACCAGCGGATCTTTCAGACTGTGGGAGGATATTGGAGCACCTGGAGGAAACTCATGCACACACAGGGAGAACGTGCAGACTCCACTCAGTGACTCAAGCTGGGAAATGAACTCAGACACCTGGCACTGTGAGGCCACCCAATATTCATTGTAATTTAGGAGAGCGGGAGGGGATCTGATGGAAACTAACAGGATTTGACAGGTAGATTCAGAAAAAATGTTTCCAATAGTGGGGGAGTCCAGAATTAGGGGTCATAGTTTGAGGGGAAGGGGCAAAGATTTTAGAACTGAGGTGAGGAGAAATTTCTTCACCCATAGAGTGGTGAATGTGTGGAATTCACTCCCACAGAAAGTAGCTGCGGTCAAAATATTCTGTGATTTCAAGAACAAATTAGATCTAACTCTTGGGTTGAAAGGGATATGGGGGGAAGGGGGCATCAGGATATTGAATTTGATGATCAGCTATGATCACAATGAATGGCAAAGTGATATGGAAGGGAAGAATGGCCTACTCCTGCTTCTATTTTCTATGTTTCCATGAACGTCTGCAGCTGAAGTCAATATGTCAGGTTCCTGAAGGCAGAACCTACCCTCGTCGTGTCCAGAGCATGTCACCTTCCAAGGTGCTTGAGGAGACTTAGGCTCCAGAGCACAAGTTCTCTTACTCATGAATATAGTTCAGGTCAGTAATTGTCTGATTCTGCATCGCAACTGTCCTATCTCATTAAATTATTTAATGATTTGTGGAATCAGAAAGCCAGTCTGTTCTTTATGTCATTCCGTAGATGTTTAAAAGATATGCTCAAACAACAACCTAATTAAGTCAAAAGCAAATGCTGTGGGTGTTGGAAACATGACATTAAAAACAGAATATGCTGAAAATACTCAATCAGCAAGAGCAGAATCATTACCAGCGACCGCTGTGCAGAGAAATGGGAGCATTGATTGTGATCTGCAGTTTTTGAACTCGATCATTTATATGGAGCATTGAAAAGTGCCAATTTTATTAAATGATTCATTGGAAGATTAAGGGCTGACAATCTTAACTTACCTTAATTAAGACCAGCATCATCAGGAAATGATTAGTTTCACAGCACAGAAAGAGGCCATTTGGCCCATCATGATAGTGCCGGCCATCAAGCATCGATCGATCACAGTGGTTAGCACTGCTGCCTCATAGCGTCAGGGATCTGCGTTCAATCCCCAACTTGGGTCACTGTCTGTGCGAAGTCTGCATGTTCTCCCCGTGTCTGCATGAGTTTCCTCCAGGTGCTCCAGTTTCTTCCCACAGTCCGAAAGACGTGCTGGTTAGGTGCAGTGCATTGGCCCTGCTAAATTCCCCCTCAGTGTATCCAAACAGGCGCTGGACTGTGGCAACTAGGGGATTTTCACAGTAACTTCATTGCAGTGTTAGTGAAGCCTACTTGTGATACTAATGAATAAACATTAACCATTCACTTCCTCAACAAATCCAATCAAAAATTGTAGACATGATTTCGCCCTGACAGTCATGCTGACTATCCCTGATTAACTCTTGCCCCTCTGAGTGGAGATTAATGCTGTTCCTTCAGAATTTTTTCTAAGAACTTTTCTATCACTAATGATAGATTCACTGGCCTTTAATTGCCTGTTTCTTTCCCCTGCCTGCCTACTTGAATGATGTTACTAGATTAGTTTTCCTCTGACATTTCTCCAATAGCGAGGGAGGATTTGAAAATCAGCATCGGGTCCCTGTAATCTCTCCCTTTGTATCCCACAACAACCTTGGATCCATCTTATCTGGCCATGGGGATTTATCCACTTTCATGAGCCCCTTGTTCAAATATATCACAGCCAACCCCCCTCCCCACTTTTTATATCTCCATTGTCTTTCTCGATAGTGAATACAGATGCAAAATACTCATTGAAACTTCACCTATGTCTTTCTGATCCACACACAGATTACCACATTGGTCCCTAATGGGCCCTACTCTTCCCCTGGTTACCCTCTTGCCCTTAATATACTTATAAAACACTTTGGGATTTCCTTTTATTTTTCCTGCCAATGTTTTCTCATGCCCTCTCTTCGCTCTCCTAATTTCTTCTTCTTTTTTTAAGTCCCCCCCGTTCCCTTGCACTTTCTATACTCCTCTAAGGCATCCACCCTTTTGAACCCCCTGAATCTGCCTTCTTTATTTTCTTTATCTAATTCTGTATTTCTCTTGATATCCAGAGTTACCTGGACATTTTGGTCCCACCCTTTACCTGTAGAGGAACATACTGGCCCTGTACTCTCACTCTTTCCTCTTTGTATGACTTTGTATGACTGCACAGACTTCTCATCATAACCTATGGTGTTGCAATTTCCGTCACACCTAATGACAATTAGCAAAGCCTCCTAAAACAGACAATGTTCTGATGTCTGTTTGTATTATATACTTACCATTAAGCTGACCTTTTAGACCCCTTAACACTTGCTGACACCGTGGCAAATCCTGCCAGCATTCTCTTTTTAACCCCACTCTTTAACCTTTTGCTGCAGTTAAATTTTATTTTCTAACTTCACAACAAAAAAGAATTGCCCCAATTTACCCCAATCCCTTCCACACTCCACCAGACACAGTGTTAGGTCTTGATCTGCTGGGGTTGCACTGGACTCTGCCACCTCTCCACACCATCTTCTGCCGCTTTTGCTACAGATTATTTTTCTAAACTTGATTCGGGCCCCTAATGCTGCTCACCTTTCTTATCCTTCAGCCATACTGACCGTAGCGTCCAATTGCTCCGTGTCCAGTTATGTGCTATGTTTACAATTGATGTGCACCATGTTTGAGTGGAAAAGTAACAAACTGTAGAAAGATCTGGAAGCTGGAACTGAAGCATGGAGGAAACCTTATATAAAGCATTGAATAAAACCTGTTACACACATAGAAACCAGTGTCATCTCTGCATAGCTCTGTGGTATAAAATATACAATGGTGACTATTTAAAGTGGTTTACTGCCAGCTGCTTCAACTATTCTGTCCAACTTTCTCAAAGGGAGTTGAGACACCATGTTTGATGCGGTGAAGCTCAGAGGAGACTGAAGTCTGAAGAGAAGGGATTTGGCAACTATAGACAAGGGACAGAGAAAACAGAGTTGGGAGGAAGATTGAAAGACTGATAATTGATCCCTCTAGTCACTTTGCAGCACATTTCTTGACTGCATTCAAGATAGTTTACTGAGGAAATATGTTCTTGAGTCAACAAGGGAACAGATGATATTGGATTTAGTGATGGGTCCAAATTAGTCCATAATCTAATGGTAAGGGAACAGCTAAATAACATAAAGTTAAAAGTTTATTTATTAGTCACAAGTAGGCTTCCACTAACACTGCAATGAAATTACTGTGAAAATTCCATGTCACCACACTCCGGCACCTATTCAAGACACGGAGGGAGAATGTAGCATGGCTAGTCCACCTAACCAGCACGTCTTTGGGAGGAAACCGGAGCACCCAGAGGAAACCCATTCAGACACTGTGAGAACCCAGGCCCCTGGCACTGTGAGGCAGCGGTGCTAACCACTGTGCCACCTGGCCGCCCGTAATATTGATCATAATGTGACTAAATAGAATGGCACGGAGGTTTTCACAGTAACTTCATTGTAGTGTTACTGTAAGCCTACTCGTGACACTAATAAATAAACATTAAAACTTTAAATAAACTGATGAACTGTTGCCATTTATTTCAAAGGGATTGGAATAAAAAGGTTAAAATCCAAATCAACCACAATTTGATTTGACTTGAATTGATTTGATTTGATTTATTATTGTCACATGTATTGGGATACCATGAAAAGTATTGTTTATTGCGCGCTACAGACAAAGCATACCATGCAATAAAAGGAAAAAGGAGAGTGCAGCATTTAGTGCTACAGTCATAGCTAGGGTGTAGAGAAAGAGCAACTTAATGCAAGGTAAGTCCATTCAAAAGTCTGATAGCAGCTGTTCTTGAGTTGCTTGGTATGTGATCTCAGATTTTTGTATCCTTTCCCGATAGAAGAAGGTGGAAGAGAGAATATCCAGGGTGCATGGGGTCCTTGATTATGCTGGCTGCTTTCCCAAGGCAGCGGGAACTTTTGGTAGAGTCGATCGATGGTTTGCGTGATGGATTGGGCTACATTCACAACCCTAGGCTGGAATTTTACCAGCACGCTCGCCCCGATATCGGGGGTGGGAGAGGCTCGGTGAATGGCATTCTCCATTGGCCTCGGGCAGGGTCTTATGAACCTTGGGTGGATATGCCAGTAAAATTCTGCCCTTTGTAGTTTCTTGCAGTCTTGGGCAGAGCAGGAGCCATACCAAGCTGTGATACAACCAGAAAGAATGCTTTCTATGGTGCATCAGTAAAAGTTGGTGATCTCATTTGTGCTCCATGATTGAATAGATTCCTCCTTTTCCTATGTCCTCAATGCATGTTCCTGATTTACAATGCTAAATCTACAAGAGCTCACTTGTTGTGACATGCAGAAGGGAACCCAACTGGATTCTGGCTCTGTGATTGACAAGGGCCAAGGGACAGAGCTTTTACATGTGCAGAAACAGAAACTGTACATGAATAATTTCTGCTAGAAAAATTCCATTTGTCCTGCAACCAACGACAAGACTAAGTACAGACTGGGATTCGTTTTTTGCCTAATGCTTGCCATTGCTAATCAGTACCCTGACTCACACCAAGTCCCTTCACCCATCACTCACTGACCCACATTGGCTCTCATTGCAAATCATTTCAGTTTCAAATTCCCATGGCCTTAATGCCCCTTCCATATTTCTGTAACCTCTTCAGTCCTAACCAAACACAGCTTCACATCCCTCCGAGGCCTCCCAAACCTGGCCCCAAGCTCATTCCCGATTTGCATCGCTCCACCATCAGCAGGAGTCCAACTTCTTGATCCTAATTTCTGGAATTCCTATCCTGAACTTTTCTATATCTTGACTTGTCTCTCTCTTCCTTTAAGATTCTCCTTAATCATAGAATCCTATCAAGCAGAAGGAGGCCATTTGGCCCATCAAGTCTGCACTGACCACAATTCCACCCAGGCCCTATCTCCATTAACCCCCTGCATTTACCCTAGCTAATCCCCCTACACTAAGAGGCAATTTAGCATTGCCAATGCACCTAACCCTCACATCTTTGGACTGTGAGAGGAAACTGGAGCACCCCAGGAAACTGATGGGAACAATGTGCAAACTCTGCACAGGCAGTGACCCAAGCCTGGAGTCCCTGGCGCTGTGAGGCAGTAGTGCTAACCACTCTGCCACCATGCAGTCCAAAGTCTTTGGTCAAACTTCTGACCGTGTTCCTTGGTATCTCGTGTGACCCACGAGATATCAAGGAACACAGTCAGAAGCTTGGTCAAGTCTTGTTTGAGGATCAATGCAATGAAGACATGCTTTCCTCCCGTCAAAGGCGCTGGGTGAATGCAAGTTGTTGTTGCATTGGAGCATCAGCTGGGATTTTCCATTTGAGTCTCTGCAATGGGGCTTGAACTGTCTGATTTAAGAGGTGTGAATACCATCAACTGTCGGACCTGAGAGTGCATGATCTGTTAACTGTAGACTCAGGCAAAAGGGCAGTGGGGCAATAGGATGGGTGGTGGCGGGGGGGGTGGATCGGGGGGGATTAAACCACACATTCCTGGGGTTCACTGATCAAACCACAATGTTAGCACATCTACAGGAATCACAGCCAGCTAACCGACCTTTAACAGATATCATCTTCTCGGTTGGCACGGCGGCACAGTGGTTAGCACTGCTGCCTCACAGCGCCAGGGACTCGGGTTCAATTCCTGGCTTGGGTCACTGTTTGTGCGGAGTCTGCACATTCTCCCCGTGTCTGCATGGGTTTCCTTTGGATGCTCTGGTTTCCTCCCACAGTCAGAAAGACCTGCTGGTTAGGTGCATTGGCCATGCTGAAGTCACCTCAGTGTACCTGAACAGGCGCTGGAGTGTGGCGACTAGGAGAATTTCACAGTAACTTCATTGCAGTGTTAATGTCAGCCTACTTATGACACTAATAAATAAATGAAAACGAACCTGGAAAGGAGAGTTTAACTGCAGCTGGCCCCACTCACGAACCCACCACACCCCTTGGCCACCTCCGCTTTCTGGGAATGACACTGTGATGGATTCAATCGACCCTTTGCCCCGCTTGCTACACACCAATTATTTTTTCCCAGTGGCAGGCAGAGAGGGAAACAGCTTCAAGAATGCTTGTTTTGATTGTTCTCGGAGTCATTTAACGGCCACCTCCCCCGTATAAGTAACAACAAAGACCATTTTAGCAGCTGCGAGTATCAGATAGTTGCAATTATCTCCCATTAAGTATCACTCACACTCAGATTGCTGACCCATCCAGTATAAGGCAAGGGAGGCTGGCTAGGGTCTTTGGAGAAGGCATGAGGTTTAACCACTGAGTTCTGATGAATGGTCCTCAATATGAGACCTCTGCAGATGCCGCCTGACCTGCCGAGTGTTTCCAGCAGTTTCTCTTCTGGTAATAGCTGACTTTCCCCACCAGTATGGTAACATGTCACACGGGGTGGTGATGCAGGGCGGTGACTATAGTGAGGTTGGCCTATTGGAATATGAGCTCCCTGATTGAGGAGCCAATTGATGGGCCGATCAGGGAGTCTTTTCCTTGTATTTGATGGGGAGTGTCGGTTCCTCTGGCACTCCTGAAGGTAGACTGCTGACTGCTAGCACTCTGTGCACTGCTGTTGGAATTGTAAATAAAGGGATTTAGGTAAAGGGACCTCTGCCTCTGAAGACTATGACAGTGACTCATGAGTGGGCTTGAAGGAAACTCATCCAAAGACTCATAACTTCCAAACCAGCTCACTAAATGTCTGAACATTTCCGTGCACTGGCAGGATGTTACAGATTTCACTGAATGCCAATCTGTTGCAAACAATTAAAAAAAACTCATTCTTGGGATTTCGTTGTCGCTTACGAGACTAACAATTATTATGCACCCTTAGATAGCAACTGAAAAGTATTGAGAATTCTATTTAAACCATTACAGTCTCTGTGAGAATGGTGTACCCAAACAACTACCGTCACTGTGAGAACAGTGTACCTAAACAACTACCATCTCTGTGAGAATGGTGTACCCAAACAACTACCGTCTCTGTGAGAATGGTATACCCGCACAACTACCGTCTCTGTGAGAACGGTGTACCCACACAACTGCAGTCTCTGTGAGAACGGTGTACCCACACAACTACCGTCTCCGTGAGAACAGTGTACCCACACAACTACCGTCTCTGTGAGAACGGTGTACCCACACAACTGCAGTCTCTGTGAGAACGGTGTACCCACACAACTACCGTCTCCGTGAGAACAGTGTACCCACACAACTACCGTCTCTGTGAGAACGGTGTACCCACACAACTGCAGTCTCTGTGAGAACGGTGTACCCACACAACTGCAGTCTCTGTGAGAATGGCGTACCCACACAACTACTGTCTCTGTGAGAACGGTGTACCCGCACAACTACCGTCTCTGTGAGAATGGTATACCCGCACAACTACCGTCTCTGTGAGAACGGTGTACCCAAACAACTACAGTCTCTGTGAGAACGGTGTATCCGCACAACTACCGTCTCTGTGAGAATGGTATACCCGCACAACTACCGTCTCTGTGAGAATGGTATACCCGCACAACTACCGTCTCTGTGAGAATGGCGTACCCAAACAACTACCGTCTCTGTGAGAATGGCGTACCCGCACAACTACCGTCTCTGTGAGAACGGTGTACCCACACAACTACAGTCTCTGTGAGAACGGTGTACCCACACAACTACCGTCTCCGTGAGAACAGTGTACCCACACAACTACCGTCTCTGTGAGAACGGTGTACCCACACAACTGCAGTCTCTGTGAGAACGGTGTACCCACACAACTGCAGTCTCTGTGAGAACGGTGTACCCACACAACTGCAGTCTCTGTGAGAACGGTGTACCCACACAACTACAGTCTCTGTGAGAATGGCGTACCCACACAACTACCGTCTCTGTGAGAACGGTGTACCCACACAACTGCAGTCTCTGGGAGAACGGTGTACCCACACAACTACAGTCTCTGTGAGAACGGTGTACCCACACAACTACTGTCTCTGTGAGAACGGTGTACCCACACAACTACAGTCTCTGTGAGAACGGTGTACCCACACAACTACAGTCTCTGTGAGAACGGTGTACCCACACAACTGCAGTCTCTGTGAGAACGGTGTACCCACACAACTACAGTCTCTGTGAGAACGGTGTACCCACACAACTACAGTCTCTGTGAGAACGGTGTACCCGCACAACTACCGTCTCTGTGAGAACGGTGTACCCGCACAACTACAGTCTCTGTGAGAACGGTGTACCCACACAACTACAGTCTCTGTGAGAACGGTGTACCCACACAACTACAGTCTCTGTGAGAACGGTGTACCCACACAACTACAGTCTCTGTGAGAATGGTGTACCCACACAACTACCATCTCTGTGAGAATGGTGTACCCACACAACTACAGTCTCTGTGAGAACGGTGTACCCACACAACTACAGTCTCTGTGAGAATGGTGTACCCACACAACTACCATCTCTGTGAGAATGGTGTACCCACACAACTATAGTCTCTGTGAGAACGGTGCACCCACACAACTACAGCCTCTGTGGGAATGGTGTACCCACACAACTACAGTCTCCGTGAGAACAGTGTACCCACACAACTACAGTCTCTTTGAGATCAGTGTACCCACACAACTACAGTTTCTTTGAGGTCAGTGTACCCACACAACTACAGTCTCTTTGAGATCAGTGTGCCCACACAACTACAGTCTCTTTGGGAATGATATACTCACACAGCCACAGTCTTTATGGGAACAATGTACCCACACGGGCACAGTTTCTGTGTATAGGTGTACCCACACAGCCACAATCTCTGTGGTAATGGTGTACCCACAGACTCACAATCTGTGTGGTAACGGTGTACCCACACAGGTAGTCTTTATGGTAAAAGTGTATCCACACAGGTACAGTCTTTGTGGTAAAGGTGCACCCAGACAGCTACAGTCTCTGTGGTAATGGTAAACCCAGAGAGTCACAGTCTCTGTGGTAACAGTGCCCCCACACAGTCACAATCTCTGTGGTAACAGCGTACCCACACAGGCACAGTCTCTGTGGTAACAGCGTACCCACACAGGCACAGTCTCTGTGGTAACAGTGTACCCATACAGTCGCAGTCTCTGCGGTAATCCACACAGCTTCAGTCTCCGTGGTAACAGTGCACCCACACAGCTACAGTCTCTGTGGTAACAGTGTACCCACACAGGCACAGTCTCTGTGGTAACGATGCACCCACACAGTCGCAGTCTCAATGGTAACGGTTACCCACACAGCTATTAGACAGGATTTTGACTCAGCAATGATATAAGAATGGTGAGATATTTTCAGGTTAATAAGGTGGGGGCAAGGTGCTCTCTCAAAGGAAACACACTCTCACAGCAGTGTGAAGACATGGTGTTCCTGGCAGAGCCTACTGGCATTCCTTTGGTGGGACATTGGCAGCACTGTCACCTCTGGGTACCTGAGCAGGGAATTAGAGGAGATAGAAACTGAGTTCAAAACAAAGGG
The DNA here is from genome assembly GCF_965287045.1 of Carcharhinus amblyrhynchos. NCBI lineage: Eukaryota > Metazoa > Chordata > Chondrichthyes > Carcharhiniformes > Carcharhinidae > Carcharhinus > Carcharhinus amblyrhynchos. The sequence goes on from NC_137335.1 coordinate 17,040,077, forward strand.
GAGAAAAAGTGAAAGCAAAGGAGGAAAACATGGGAATAAAAGACAAAAAAAATGAACAGCAGTTCAATTGTCCCGATGTGGCTTAGTGTCAGGAAAAGTGGTTCAAAATAAAATTAAGAGATCTGTATCTTAATGCACTCTGTGTAGAAAACAGGATAAATTAACTGAAGCACAAATAGAGTTAAATGGGTATGATTCTCAACAGTCAACAGCATCTCTATTATCAAATCCTACACTCGAAATATTCCGCATTTCTGCTCATCGGGAAATACGCTAGTTTTAAGAAGAGGTCAAAGGTCGGATATTCTGTGGTGAGTGATTCACTTCCTTCCTCCCCAGAACCACTTACTGCAAAACGCAGACTAGGAATGTGATGGAATACACCCCATCTGCCTGGACAAATATGGTTCCAACAACTCTCATGAAACAAGACAACATCCAGGACAAAGCAAACTCTTAGACTGGCACATTCTTCACCGGCTTAAACATTCACTCCTTTCATCACAGTGCCAATGATCTATGCCAATGGTACCACACTGCAGGAACTTGCCAATGGGATCACACTGCAGGAAATTACCAATGGGAGCACACTGCAGGAACTTGCCAATGGGACCACGCTGCAGGAACTTGCCAATGGGACCACGCTGCAGGAACTTGTCAATGGGACCACACTGCAGGAACTTGCCAATGGGACCACGCTGCAGGAACTTGTCAATGGGACCACGCTGCAGGAACTTGTCAATGGGACCACGCTGCAGGAACTTGCCAATGGGACCACACTGCAGCAACTTGTCAATGGGACCACACTGCAGGAGCATGCCAATGGGACCACACTGCAGGAACTTCCCAATGGGACCACGCTGCAGGAACTTGCCAATGGAATCACACTGCAGGAACTTGCCAATGGGACCACACTGCAGGAACTTGTCAATGGAATCACACTGCAGGAACTTGTCAATGGGACCACACTGCAGGAACTTGCCAATGGGACCACACTGCAGGAACTTGCCAATGGGACCACACTGCAGGAACTTGCCAATGGGGCCACACTGCAGGAACTTGTCAATGGGACCACACTGCAGGAACTTGCCAATGGGACCACACTGCAGGAACTTGCCAATGGGACCACACTGCAGGAACTTGCCAATGGGACCACACTGCAGGAACTTGCCAATGGGACCACACTGCAGGAACTTGCCAATGGGACCACACTGCAGGAACTTGCCAATGGGACCACACTGCAGGAACTTGCCAATGGGACCACACTGCAGGAACTTGTCAATGGGACCACACTGCAGGAACATGCCAATGGGACCACACTGCAGGAACTTGTCAATGGGACCACACTGCAGGAACTTGCCAATGGGACCACACTGCAGGAACTTGTCAATGGGACCACACTGCAGGAACTTGTCAATGGGACCACACTGCAGGAACTTGTCAATGGGACCAGACTGCAGGAACTTGCCAATGGGATCACACTGCAGGAACTTGCCAATGGGACCACACTGCAGGAACTTCCCAATGGGACCACACTGCAGGAACTTGCCAATGGGACCACACTGCAGGAACTTGCCAATGGGGCCACACTGCAGGAACATGCCAATGGGACCACACTGCAGGAACTTCCAAATGGGACCACACTGCAGGAACTTGCCAATGGGATCACACTGCAGGAACTTGCCAATGGGATCACGCTGCAGGAACTTGCCAATGGAATCATACTGCAGGAACTTGCCAATGGGACCGCACTGCAGGAACTTGCCAATGGGACCACACTGCAGGAACTTGCCAGTGGGTCCACACTGCAGGAACTTGCCAATGGGATCACACTGCAGGAACTTGCCAATGGGATCACACTGCAGGAACTTGTCAATGGGACCACACTGCAGCAAATTTGCCAATGGGACCACACTGCAGGAACTTGTCTATGGAATCACACTGCAGGAACTTGTCAATGGGATCACACTGCAGCAAATTTGCCAATGGGACCACACTGCAGGAACTTGTCAATGGGACCACACTGCAGGAACTTGCCAATGGGATCACACTGCAGGAACTTGTCAATGGGATCACACTGCAGCAAATTTGCCAATGGGACCACACTGCAGGAACTTGTCAATGGGACCACACTGCAGGAACTTGCCAATGGGACCACGCTGCAGGAACTTCCAAATGGGACCACACTGCAGGAACTTGCCAATGGGACCACGCTGCAGGAACTTGCCAATGGAATCACACTGCAGGAACTTGCCAATGGGACCACACTGCAGGAACTTGTCAATGGGACCACACTGCAGGAACTTGTCAATGGGACCACACTGCAGGAACATGCCAATGGGATCACACTGCAGCAAATTTGCCAATGGGACCACACTGCAGGAACTTGCCAATGGGACCACACTGCAGGAACTTGTCAATGGGACCACACTGCAGGAACTTGTCAATGGGATCACACTGCAGCAAATTTGCCAATGGGACCACACTGCAGGAACTTGCCAATGGGACCACACTGCAGGAACTTGTCAATGGGACCACACTGCAGGAAGTTGCCAATGGGACCTCACTGCAGGAACTTGCCAATGGGACCACACTGCAGGAACATGCCAATGGGATCACACTGCAGGAACTTGCCAATGGGATCACACTGCAGCAAAGTTGCCAATGGGATCACACTGCAGGAACTTGCCAATGGGGCCACACTGCAGGAACTTGCCAATGGGATCACACTGCAGGAACTTGCCAATGGGATCACACTGCAGGAACTTCCAAATGGGACCACACTGCAGGAACTTGCCAATGGGACCACGCTGCAGGAACTTGCCAATGGAATCACACTGCAGGAACTTGCCAATGGGACCACACTGCAGGAACTTGCCAATGGGACCGCACTGCAGGAACTTGCCAATGGGATCACACTGCAGCAAAGTTGCCAATGGGATCACGCTGCAGGAACTTGTCAATGGGACCACACTGCAGGAAGTTGTCAATGGGATCACACTGCAGGAACTTGTCAATGGGACCACACTGCAGGAACTTGCCAATGGGATCACACTGCAGGAACTTGTCAATGGGACCGCACTGCAGCAAAGTTGCCAATGGGATCACACTGCAGGAACTTGCCAATGGGATCACACTGCAGGAACTTGTCAATGGGACCGCACTGCAGGAACTTGCCAATGGGATCACACTGCAGAAATCTGCCAAGATTCCTTTGACAGCGCCTTCCAAACCCATGACCTCTGTCCCCTGGAAAGACAACAGCAGCATGTGGGTACTACCGCCTCAAAGTTCTGCTCCACGTCATACATCATTATGACTTGGAATGATATTGCTGTTCCTTGATTGTTGCTGCACCAAAATCCTGGAATTCCGACCTGGGACATCCTGATCCTGCAAACTGTGACGGTTTGAGAAAGCCACTCATTGCCAATGCCTCAAGGGCAATTAGGGATGAGCAATAAATGCTGGACTAACCACTTTGCACTCCCAATTCCAATCTCTTCCCGTACCTCATGGTGCACTAACACAGACTTTCATCTGTTTCCATAGCTTGTTATTCTTGGAACAGGTCGCTGGGGGATTTTCACAGTAACTTCATTGCAGTATTAATATAAGCCTACTTGTGATGCTAATAAATAAACATTTTAAAAAAGTTTTTAGTCTATCACAAGGGGCTTATAGCTTAAGAGGCATCACTCCACACCAAAGATAACTGATCAGGAGTCTCTCCCGCCTCTTACCACTAGTCAGTGGCATGTTTGGAACAATATTCAGGTTGACCCACCAGCCGTGTTATGCACACACCTTCCTGTTCTATATTTCAGTGGTTGCAGGTTACTTTAAGAGTTGATCACATGAATTGATGGCGATGTCATTAGGGTGTTGTACAGTCTGCTGTTTTACTTTAGTTTGTACTCTGTACAGTCAAAGCCCCTGGAATAAATCTGTTTTTAGTTTGAATCGACACGTGCAAACCATAACCCTTAACATAGTTAGAGTATTAGACTTCCTTTGCCATCAAGTCCTGGGGTGGGATTCAACTCCAGACCTGTTGGTTCAGAGGCAGGGACGCTACCTATTATACCACAAGATCTCCTAGCCACATTGCATGGGGGAATAAAATATACACAATTAACAGCAGTCAGGAAGTTCCCATGGGTAGTTGCATAAGCTACTTTTTCAGAGCTTATCCATGATATTGCCACACCGTGACATGTAATTCAGTGGTGATGAAAGATTTTCGAGGCATTTCTTTTTATTCACTAGTGAGCCATGGGCATTGCTAGAAGGCCAGCATTTATTGCCCATCCCTAGTTGCCCATGGGAAGTTGGGAGTGAGCCATATTACTGTGGTCCTTGAGTCACATGTAGGCTAGGCCAGGTAAGGACAGATTTCCTTCCCTAAAAGACATTAGTGAACCAGATGGGTTTTTCCGAAAATCGACGATGGTTTCATGGTCATCAGTAGATTCTTAAATCTTAATTTTTTATTGAGTTCAAATTCCACCATCTGCCATGGCAGGATTCGAACCCGGGTCTCCAGAACATTAGCTGAGTTTCTGGATTAATAGTCTAGCGATAATACCACTCAGCCATCAACCTCCTTATATTAGGCGTGTGATGAAAATCTATAGAAATGCAAGTCACCGTCTTTCCATCACAACATGGCAGAATGATATACAGGAAAGGGGCACCTCGACACCTACTATTACAATCACAACATAACATTGCTGGCTTACAGCACCAGGGACCCGGTTTCAATGTCCGGCTCGGGTCACTGTCTGTGTGGAGTCTGCTTGTTCTCCCCACGTCTGTGTGGCTTTCCTTCGGGTGCTCCAATTTCCTCCCACATTCTGAAAGAAATGCTGGTTGGGTGCATTGGCCGTGCTAAATTCTCCCTCAGTGTACCCACACAGGCTCAGGAGTGTGGCGACTAGGGGATTTTCACAGTAACTTCATTGCAGTGTTAATTTTTCAGGTGACTATCTGATGAGGGAGCAGTGCTCTGAAAGCTCGTGCTACCAAATAAACCTGTTGGACTTTAACCTGGTGTTGTGAGACTTCTTACTGTGCTTACCCCAGTCCAACACTGGCATCTCCACATCAGCATTAATGTTAGCCTACATGTGACTAATAAATAAACTTTAAACTTAAACTTTAACAAAGTGGTGGCCAAAATTGCTGACCAGAAATTTACACCATAATGACACTGCGAGCAGAGACAGGATGTAATTGCTGGCTTCAGTTCCTCATTACAATGATCAGAATGCTTTCTCCATTCTGAGGGGTCCCTCTGCAATCAACTACTGATCCGTTCAGCTCTCTAATTTCCAGCCTTGTTTGTGTTTGGTGACTCCACATTGTATCCTGACAATAATGATCATTAGGACAGATCACAGATAGACCAGGGCCACAAACCTTTTTAAAATGTCCAGTTTTTGCTTCTGCTCACAGTAATCTGACCATGGGTGAAGCCTCCTTGAACTCTGGGGTATCAGCAAACTGGCCTTTAGTGATTGGCAACCGTTCATTTCAATGTATCAACCCAGGTGAACCCTCACTGATTTGAGGGACGAAGCTCCCAATCCTCTGCACTGTGTACAGCTCACTGCACCGCACCCAGCTCCCTGCACCGCTCCCAGCCCACTGCACCGCTCCCAGCCCCCTGCACCGCACCCAGCCCACTGCACCGCCCCCAGCTCCCTGCACCGCACCCAGCTCCCTGCACCGCTCCCAGCCCCCTGCACCACCCCCAGCCCGCTGCACCGCTCCCAGCCCCCTGCACCGCACCCAGCCCCCTGCACCGCCCCCAGCTCCCTGCACCGCCCCCAGCCCCCTGCACCGCTCCCAGCTCCCTGCACCGCTCCCAGCCCACTGCACCGCTCCCAGCCCCCTGCACCGCACCCAGCCCACTGCACCGCTCCCAGCCCCCTGCACCGCACCCAGCCCCCTGCACCGCACCCAGCCCACTGCACCGCTCCCAGCCCCCTGCACCGCACCCAGCCCACTGCACCGCTCCCAGCACCCTGCACCGCACCCAGCTCCCTGCACCGCGCCCAGCCCACTGCACCGCTCCCAGCACCCTGCACCGCACCCAGCTCCCTGCACCGCGCCCAGCCCCCTGCACCGCACCCAGCCCACTGCACCGCTCCCAGCACCCTGCACCGCACCCAGCCCACTGCACCGCACCCAGCCCACTGCACCGCTCCCAGCTCCCTGCACCGCTCCCAGCCCACTGCACCGCCCCCAGCTCCCTGCACCGCACCCAGCCCCCTGCACCACTCCCAGCCCCCTGCACCGCACCCAGCCCCCTGCACCGCCCCCAGCCCCCTGCACCGCTCCCAGCCCCATGCACCGCCCCCAGCCCCCTGCACCGCCCCCAGCCCCCTGCACCGCACCCAGCCCCCTGCACCGCACCCAGCCCACTGCACCGCCCCCAGCTCCCTGCACCGCACCCAGCCCCCTGCACCGCTCCCAGCCCCCTGCACCGCCCCCAGCTCCCTGCACCGCGCCCAGCCCCCTGCACCGCTCCCAGCCCACTGCACCGCCCCCAGCCCCCTGCACCGGTCCCAGCCCCCTGCACTGCCCCCAGCCCCCTGCACCGCCCCCAGCCCCCTGCGCCGCCCCCAGCCCACTGCACCGCTCCCAGCCCCCTGCACTGCACCCAGTTCACTGCACCGCTCCTAGCCCACTGCACCGCTCCCAGCCCCCTGCACCGCTCCCAGCCCACTGCACCGCCCCCAGCCCCCTGCGCCGCCCCCAGCCCACTGCACCGCTCCCAGCCCCCTGCACTGCACCCAGTTCACTGCACCGCTCCTAGCCCACTGCACCGCTCCCAGCCCCCTGCACCGCTCCCAGCCCACTGCACCGCCCCCAGCCCACTGCACCGCCCCCAGCCCCCTGCACCGCCCCCAGCCCACTGCGCCTCTCCCTGCCCGCTGCACTGCTCTAGCAGCAGTGGACATCAAGGTCATCATGGTCTCTGAGCAACTCCGCCCCAAAGCTTTTCAGAGTAATCAGCTCCACGTCAGAAATTGTCACAGAACTGATTTCAATATTCTAATCAGTATTTGCATTTTATTAGCAGACCTGGGGCTGAGGTCTCTGGGCCCACTGGCATTTTCCCCCACCCACCTTCACCCCCCCCAAGCCCTGCCAGGAGTGGTTCCCTTCAGTGGGGTTTACAACTGCTCCCTGATAATGGGAAACAGATGTCCAATCCCGTTGGAGAGATGAGAGGCTGTTGAGGCCCTCCCCAGGAGGTTGGGGGTTTGGGGGGGTGCCCCCTGGGCAGTGCCTGCTTGGCCCACTGGCATTGCCCAAGGGGCAAACTAGCAATGCCTATGGGTAACCTTGGTACTGCCCACTTGGCATCAGGCAGTGCCAAGGGAACAGGGCCAAGGAAGTAGGGTCTACTGGGGGACGATTGGTGGGGAGGCAGCCACTGCCAGTCTGCATTGCTGGTTCAGTGGCAAAAGGAGGGAGGGTGACAATCAGGGTTGGTCATCCAGGTAAGGAGGGGTGTGGGGGGCGGTGGTCATTAGGGCTGACGAAGGGTCGGACCTGCCGGAGGAGAGGGGCGGGCGGTGGGTTGAGGGACAGGAGATTGGGGCTGGACAGGGAGAGGGGATTTTGGGATTTGCCCGGGGATTTCTGGGAGGCCAGCGATTGCGCAGTGAGGGGGTCAGCAAGGGCAGTGATGGGGGTTTGCGGGGCTGGCCAGCGATCAAGAGGCTGACAATGCTCCATGCTGACAGATCAGCGCGTGCGCAATGGCCCCCTCAGCGCTATGCTGCTGGTCCGTCCAGCGGGAACAGGCCCCATCCCTGGAATTTCAGAATGAATCTTACTTGGGCACCCCACAGTGCTCAGAGTGTAGGAGATTCAATCTGAAAACCCCCCAAAAAAATACCATTTTCAGGTGAACTTTTAGAATTTTAGACTTAGAATTTTTTTGGATGAATCCGGCCTTTATCTTGTACTGTCCTTCAGACTAATTTACACCGGAACAAATAGAAATCGCTCAATATAAGTGGGATTTGAAATGAATAAACTTGGCCTTAATTATGTTCTACTGCACATCTCTCCTTTTGTTTAAGAGAAGATAGCTCTTGACACTAATTATGACCTAGAAAGATGGCTCATGTGTGTAACAACAATAGCTCGCAATTGTTTACCATCTTTAAATGTAGAGATATGTCGAAAGGCATATGCCCAGAGCTATAATTAAAAACTGGACATTAAATCAAAGGAATGGATTTTAGATCAGAGGGGGATTTTAAGAAGAGTCGTAAGAAGGAGAAGAAGGAAGAGAGATGAAGGTTTTCAGGAGGGAATTCCTGAGTGTGTAGCCAAGCTATCAATGGCTTGGGGGTCGAGAGAGGCAATGAATAAATGATTGGCTCTAAGTTCAGCTCAGGTCGATTTGCAAGTCAACATCGCAAAAGACTTGATCCACATTAGCCAACAGTGGCGATGGAATCAGTGGTGGTGGACAATGACAAACAGCCCTGACCACTGAATGGGGTCCCTGTGAACACGAAACATGCATCATACATGGGATTACATAGTTTACATGTCATCAAAACATTGCAAAGATCAAGCATACAAATTGGCAAGAAAAAGCAATAGACCTGATTGGGAACAGTTTAAAATTCAGCAAAGGAGGGCCAAAGGATTGATTAAGAAGGGGAAAATAGAATAGGAAAGTAAGCTAGCGGAGAACATAAAAACTGAGTGTAAAAGTTTCTATTGGTATGCAATGAGAAAAGAGTTGACAGAAACTAATGTAATCCCTTACCATCAGAAACAGGAGAATTCATAATGGGGAACAAAGAAATGGCTGAGGAACTAAATTCTTATTTTGCTTCTATCTTCACAAAGGAAGACATGAATAATGTACCTGAAGTTCAGAGAGAAACAAGTTTTAGTGAGGAGCTGAAGGAGATCAGTATTAGTTGAGAAATGATTTTAGGGAAATTGATAAGATTGAAGATGGATAAACCTCCAGGGCCTGATAATCTTCATCTCAGAGTATTTAAGGAAGTGGGCCTGGAAATAATTGGTGGCCATCTTCCAAAAATCTTTTGACTCTGGACTGGTTTCCACAGATTGGAGGATGGCTAATATAAGCCCACTATTCAAAAAGGGAGGTCGCGAGAAAACAGGGAACTATAGACCAATGAGCCTAAAGTCACTGCTGGGGAAGTTGTTAGAGTTATCAAGGATTTCATTACTCAGAATTTGGAAAGCAGTGGTATAATCAGGCAAAGTCAACATGGATTTACAAAGGGGAAATCATGCTTGACAAATCTATTGGAATTCTTTGGGGATGTAACTAGTAGAGTTGACCGAGGAGAACCAGTAGATGTGGTTTATTTAGACTTTCAGAAGGTTTTCAACAGGGTCTCACATAGCAAACTACTATGTAAAGTTAAAGCACATGGGACACAGGATAGTGTCTTGAGATTGATAGAAAGCTGTTTAGCAGATAGGAAGCAAAGAGTTGGCATAAATGGATATTTTTCCAACTAGCAGGCAGTGGCTAGTGGGATACCACAGGGATCTGTGCTAGGACCCCAACTGTGCAAATTACATATAAACGATTTGGAAGAGGGAATTAAATATCACCAAGTTTGCAGATGATACAAAGTTATGTGGGAGGGTGAGCTGTGAGGAGAATGCAGAGATGCTTCAAGATGATTCAGACAGACTAAATGACTGGGCATATGCATGGCAGATGCAGCACAGTGTGGATAAGTGTAAGGTTATCCACTTCGGTAACTAAAATAGGAAGACAGATTATTATTTGAAAGAGTGTAAACTGAGCAAAGAAGATACTCAGCAAGTTCTTGGTGTCGTCGACGCTGACAGTAAGTGTGCAGGTATAGCAGGCAGTAAAGAAAGCAAATGGTACCATGGCCTCCATCGTAAGAGGATTTGAATGCAGGGATTGGGATGTTTTGCTGTAATTGTATAGGGCATTAGTGAGACCACATGTCGAATATTGTGTGCAGTTTTGGAAGAGTGTCTTTGCTTATAGAGTGAGTACAGAAAAGGTGTAGCAAGAGGGTAGGACCTTGAGTACCCCATATTCGAATGTCTCTCTTGTAGCGGGGTGGGGGAGTGGGGGGATGTGGGGCTGGAGGGGAATGTGGCCTCTGACTGGTGGGGGTGGGGGAGAGGTGCTTGGGTCATCCACATGTGTGCGTGGTGTAAGGAGTGTGGTGCTGACCCCTTGATTTAGTAATGGAGGGAGGCTTTTGCTGGCCGCTTGGAGATTGATGTCACTTCCAGCAGACTCTCACCCGTTCAGGGAGGCCTGGCAACCCTTGCCCTTTCACCAGATCGGGGGCTTGGATACTCCAAAGGCTCCAGCCTGCCATTTGAGCTGTTACCTGTAGCTACCAATGTCCCAACATTACCACAGTGACATTATCACAGTGCTGCTACAGCTAGCAGCTTCTCCTTCCTGGAGATTGGCTGTCATGGTCCCTGACTACACCAGCAACATGTTTAATTGGTCCTTAAGTGCTTTGGGATATCCTGGAGTTGTCAAAAAGACACTCGATAACGCAAGTTCTTTTATTCTATTCATGGAATACAATCAATTATACAAAAGTGGCGCAGTGGATTCATTAGCAAGGCTGAATATTTTACTGCAAGAGCTGCTTTGATTCTCCATTAGCAGATTTACAAACTTGAAGCTATAACGACACGGTTCCTGTGTTAGGATCAAGATGGAAAGGCCAATTACCGGCATTCCATGTTAAAATCCCTACAGTGCAGAGTGAGCCCATTGAGCCTGCACCGATCCCACCTATCCCTGTATTCCCACATATTTATCCTGCTAAGCCCCCCGGACATTTAGCCACCTTTTGGATCTTAAATGAGTGGTCAATCAACCTATCCCACACAGCTTCGGAGTGTGGGGGAAATCCGGAGGAAACCCACTCCGAGAGCATGCAAACTCCGCACAGACAGTGACATGAGCCGGGAGTTGAACCCAGGTCCCTGGCGCTGTGGGGCAGCAGTGCTAACCACTGTGCCGCCGTGCCACCTTTCAGATTGAGGCAAGAAGCTTGCAAATAGATGGAAGGCAAAGTCAAAGTGTGAAAACTACCAGGAAGTTTCTTTGGCCAGATAAACGCAGCCAGTGGACATGGTACCTGCTGGTTCTGATTTACTGGACTTGCAACCCTGAAGCTGTGCAATCCCGGGCATAGTTAAATCCTGCAGTTGGATTCAGTAAATCTTTGATCTGGCTCAAAGGCGATAACCACAATGCCTCCATATTACCAAGAGTTAACAAGCCGTGCTGTTCAGGTCCTTGTGGACAATCGTCACCTCTGCTCAATCAGGTCTCCATATGACTCCAAGCCCATACTCATCCGGTTGAATCTTAAATCACTCGGTTGCCGGGGCAACGAGAGATGTTACAAGTCATGTGTGCACTTACTTAGATGTGTACACAAAGGCTCAGGGATAATAAAAAGCTGATCCAGAGACAGCAAGCGAGGCAGTGGCCACTGCATACTTCAGTGAAACATTTGAGCAGAATCTGAAGCAGATACAGGGCTGGAGATAGATTCAAGCAACACTCTAAGAATAGCCAAAGACACAATGGCTGGAATTCTCCAGCCATGCCTGCAGCTGGGATTCTCCAGTCCCGCTGCTGTGATTTGGCTAAGTGCCAAATTCTCCATTCCCGCTGGCAGCAGTAGCAGGGCGTGCAAGACCGGAGAATTCCAGTCCGTGTCTGAACTCTGCTGTAATCCTTTGCTTATTTACCCTGCTGCATAGGAACAAAGAGTTTTAAAATTAATTTATTTATTAGCTTACATTAACACTGCAATTAAGTTACTGTGAAAATCCCCTTGTCGCTACACTCCAGCGCCTGTTTGGGTACATTGAGGGAGAATTTAGCACCAAACCAGCATATCTTTCTAACTGTGGGAAGAGACAGGAGCACCCGGAGGAAACCCAGGCAGACACAGGGAGAATGTGCAGATTTTGCACAGTGACCCAAGACAGGAATCGAACCCGTGAAGTAGCAGTGCTAACCACTGTGCCAACATGCTGCCCTTAATCCTGCTGGCAATATTTCCAGCGCTTCCCCACCATCCCCCCCCCCCCTCCCCCCGCCCCCTCTCCCCCGGGCCCCCTGTAGGATTCTATGATTCTATGACCCTGCGGCCTACCTGGGTTCCCAGGGCTGCACCACTTGAAGATATCGATGGCTAACTATTCCCACTGCTGGAGGGCCGACTGTTCCCCTACGGAAAGAAGGCCTCTTGCCTCCTAAAGCGCTTTTCAGCCTATGAAGCATGTTTGATGTGTGGTCCACTCGGTTTTCCGTTGGACTGTTAGCCTCTTTGTGCTGAAGTCTCCAGGGTGGAGACCGAACCCATTCTCGGAGGTGAGATTGCTACCAACAGGGGGCGGCACAGTGGCATAGTAGTTAGCACTGCTGCCTCACAGCGCCATGGACCCCGGTTCGAGTCCTGGCTTGGGTCACTGTCCATGTGAGGTCTGCACATTCTCTCTGTGTCCGCATGGATTTCCTCCAGGTTCTCTGGTTTCCTCCCACAGTCCAAAAGATGTGCTGGTTAGGTGCATTGGCCGTGCTAAATTCTCCCTCAGTGTACCCGAACAGGCGACTAGGGGATTTTCACAGTAACTTCATTGTGGTGTTAATGTAAGCCTACTTGTGACACTAAACCTGATGCACACACCAAGCTGATAGGTAGCAACTCCACACAAAGTATATTCTTGCAAATTTCACTGAACAAAAACGTACAACAGCAGCACCCGTGTTTGATTCTGATTTAAAAGATTAACAAAAAGAGTTAAGATCAGTTTAGTAACGATCCCTGACCTATATTCAAGGTATGACATATAGAAATAGGCCATTAATTTTCAGAAGGTTTCTCATTCTGATCTCAATTCACTGGAGAATAAACAGAAACAGGGTACATGTCAAAGAATTGACTGCATGTTCTGTGCAAAGCGAATCCAGCTTGCCCGCTTTGCAGCTTAGCGCACTGAAGGAAGAGCTCAGAATGAAAGAGAAACAATTAAGCAGCTCAGGTACGACTGTCAGAAATCGCCCACATTAGAAACAGAGACAAGAGAGCAAAAAACCAACAGGGACACTTTGTATATCAGAAAGGAGGAGATACTGAGTGGGGATGTAGAAGGAATTTGGGGCCCAGATTTGTTAGCCTTCCCACCCCAACCCTCTCCCCGGGAGAAATGGGTGTGAGAATCTTTCTGTAGGATTAACCCACGTCCGTTTCTTTCTTCCAAAGCTGGCACCTCAAAAGCTTCTCGATGACTGCCAATTTAAATAATGGCAGTGTGCTAAATGTGCTGCTGAGTGGGCGTACTTCACCACGGGGGGTCCACATTTATAAGAGATCAGCACCACTTAAAGCTGGCCTGTAGGACTGAAGGCACCTCTTAAAGGGGAGCTTACGTCTTGGCTGCAACAGCTGCACAACTGGAAGCGTCTACAAGAAGGCATTCAGACTTGAGGGAGGATTGGGCCTGGCGCAATGGAGCAGAGGATTGTGTTCCAATGTCCTTCGATACAGCACGAGGTGCCTCAGTGCTGGAGGTGGACAGGAGGCGAGAGGCCTTCTTTCCATAGGGGAACAGTAGGCCCTCCAGCTGTGGGAGCAGATAGCCGTCAATATCTTCAAGTCGTGCAGCCTTGGGAACCCAGTAGGTCACAGGAACATAGAATCATAGAACCCTACAGTGCAGAAGGAGGCCATTCAGCCCTTCGATCTCGCACTGACAACAATCCCACCCAGGCCATATCCCTATAACCCCCTGCATTTACCCTAGCTAGTCCCCTGACACTAAGGGGCAATTTAGAACAAAGAACAATGAAAACTACAGCACAGGAACAGGCCCTTCGACCCTCCAAGCCTGCACCAACCATGCCGCCCAACTGAACTAAAATCCCCTCACCTTTCGGAGACTATATCCATCTATTCCCACCCTATTCATGTGTCAAGACGCCCCCAGCATGGCCAATCCATCTAACCCGCACATCTTTGGAACTTGGACATGTTTAGTGATCTTGTACAAGTGGTCAATTAATCTTCAAAGGTCATTTCCTTACAGCTGAACCTTGAGCCTCAGTTCACCACTCACCTCCAAGCACGGCTCATGTCTAATATTCATAGCTTCGCCTCACCCTCACACAGTGGGCGTTGCTCCAATTCACAAACCCACAGCTCACTGCCTGTACACACTGTCAACCATGACAGGCACCTCCCCCTCGCACATTGCAGCACCCTCAATAACACACTTTCTACTTTTCCAGCACAAACATTTTACTTTTCAGGACGGTATGGTGGCCCAGTGGTTAGCACTGCTGCCTCACAACGTCAGGGACCCGGATTTGATTCCAGCCTCGGGTGACTGTGTGGAGTTTGCACATTCTCCCCGTGTCTGCATGGATTTCCTCCAGGTGCTCCGATTTCCTCCCACAGTCCAAAGGTGTGCAGGTTAGACGGATTGGTCATGCTAAATTTCCCCTTAGTGTCAAGGGACTAGCAGGGTAAATGTGTGGGGTTATGGGGATAGGCCTGGGTGGGGTTGTCATCAGTGAAACTTGATGGGCTGAATGGCCTCCTTCTGCACTGTAGGGATTCTATGATTTGACAAGGTAGCTCACACCCCAAGGCAGCAACACCTCATTAGTGAGGCAGAGAGGCAAACTGAATGTTGCCCTGACAGAGGAGATGGGGCAATGCCCATTATTGAAGCTGCCCTGACTGAGGCTGTGGCAGGCACTGGGGGCTCAACCCATTGACAGAAGCCCACCCTGAACACCCTTCCTTACATCTCAATACCCCCACGAACTGCTTGATGAATTACAAGCTGCAGATGGTTCAAGATTGCAACTGTTGCTTTCCTTCCCTCTCTCACAGCTTCTCTACCCTCCTGCCCTCTCCCCTTTCAGATGGTTAAAGGAACTGCAACCCGATCGGCCTGTGGCAATGCGGCAAGAAGTGATAAAGAAGAGACTGATGATGGAAAATCACCATCAGTCCCTGTGACGTTGCCTCAGGTGCAGCCCAGGTACTGACACTGTGTGTTCCAGCTTCGATGTGGGATCTGTATGCGCTGAGATGCCAGATATGAGCAGCCTGCAGTCAGGGCACGGAGAAAAGGGTAACATAGATCCCAGATCCATGGAAGGTCAGGACACACATCAGTTATAGAATCATAGAATCCCTACAGTGCAGAAGGAGGCAATTTGGTCAATCGACTGTGTACTGATGACAACCGCACCCAGGCCCTATCCCCATAACTCCAGGTGTTTATCCTCTCATTCCCCCTTTAGTGGCAATTTTGCATTGCCAATCAACCTAACCCGCACATCTTTGAACTATGGGAGGAAACCGGAGTATCCAGAGGAAACCCATGCAGACTGGGTGAGAGTGTGCGAACTCCACACAGACAGTCACCCAACACCTGGAATGAGCTTGTATCCCTGGTTCTGTGAGGCAGCAGTGCTAATCACCATGCCATCCCGTTTTGCTGCAGAGGGCACAGATGGGCTCATCGATGGAGTAGCTGACAGGAAAAGGGATGTTGGGTATGTAGGAAGATTTGACAGAAAGACTGGTCCCACAGTCAAGGAGAAGGGAAGGGTCCAGCACCAGCCTAGCACAGGGCTTTGTGCCTGGAGGCCAGTATGGAGGGGGCCACAAATCCCAGGCAACAGCTTATAAACTGAACCAGGATGCAGCATCTCCATTTCCATTGTAACACAAGTGGAATCAACTCAATGTCTGAGCACCCCATTGAAAGATCAGACTAATCTCACATGGATGCTACTTGTTGACAGCTGCCACCACAACCATAGATGTCAGAGTCCAAAGGGACTTCCAAAGTTGCAAGGCAGGCTCCTGAGACTGCTGTTGTGCAGCTCCAAGGGAGTGTCAATGGCTCCATGCAATACAAACCTATTGACCTCTCTCAATGTCACAGCACGTTCCCTTCCAACTCTGCCACTCCACCTTTGCCTGGTGGTTGCCAATCAGTCAAACAGTCTGGGCTGCCGTCCATTTTCTTCAAATACAAATAGCTTTTGAGCTATGAAAGTTGAAAGTTGGGGGTGACATTGTGGCCCAGTGGTTAGCACTGCTGCCTCACACCGCCAGGGACCCGGGTTCGATTCCAAACTTGGGTCACCATTTGTGCAGAGTTTGCACATTCTCCCCGTGTCTGCATGGGATTCCTCCGGGTGCTCTGGTTTCCTCCCCCAGTCCGAAAGAGGTGCTGGTTAGATGCATTGGCCATGCTAACTTCCCCTTCAATGTACCCGAACAGACATCGGACTGAAATTTTCACAGTGACTTCATTGTAGAGTTAATGTAAGACTATTTGTGACACTAATAAATAAACTTTAGACTTTATACTTTGTTGATGATGTCATTCAGATCTACAAACTCGAGCTTGTTGTTCTGTGCTATCAGCTCAGTGAGGGGAATGATCAACATTACAGTCACTCTCTGGAACAGGAAATATATCCTCATAATCAGTATCCTCAGATTACCCTGCTCTTGCATTCCACTTTATTATTCAATGGATAAGTGCCGTTCCCGAGCAAATGCTTAATCTGCCTTTTTATTTATTCATTCGTGGGACACGAATGGGCCAGCATTTATTATCCATCCCTAGTTGCCCTTGAGAAGGTGGTGGTGAGCTGCATCCTTGAATCGCTGCAGTCCACGTGCTGTGGGTTGACCCACAATGCCGTTAGGGAGGGAATTTCAGGATTTTGACCCAGAGACTGCGAAGAACATAAGAACATAAGAAATAGAAGCAGGAGTAGGCCATCTAGCCCTTCGAGCCTGCCCCGCCATTCAATAAGATCATGGCTGATCTGTCGCTGCTCAGTTCCACTTTCCCGCCCTCTCCCCATAACCCTTAATCCCCTCTCTTATCAAAAACCCATCAACCCGCGTCTTAAAAATATTTAGCGAGGCAGCCTCCACCACTTCAACGGGCAGAGAATTCCAGAGATTCACCACCCTTTGAGTGAAGAAGTTCCTCCTCAACTCCGTTCTAAACTGCCCCCCTTTTATCTTGAGGCTGTGCCCCCTAGTCCTACTGTCTTTTTTGAGCAGGAAGAGTCTTTCCACCTCTATCCTATCCATCCCATTCATCATCTTATACGTCTCAATGAGATCTCCCCTCATTCTTCTAAACTCTAACGAGTACAAGCCCAGTTTATTCAGCCTCTCCTCATAGCTCAACCCCCTCAACTCCGGTATCAGCCTAGTAAACCTCCTCTGCGATATATTTCCAAGTCAGGATGGTAAGTGGTTTGGAGGGGAACTTGCAGGTGGTGGTGTTCTTATGTATCTTGTCCTTCTAGATGGAAGTGGTCGTGGGTTTGGAAGATGCTGTCCAACAATCTTTGGTGAATTGCTGTAGTGCATCTTGTAGATAGTACACAGTGCAGCTGCTGAGTGTCGGTGGTGGAGGCAGTGGATGTTTGTAGATGTGATGCCAATCAAGTGGGCTGCTTTGTTCTGATGGTGTCAAACTTCTCGAGTGTTGTTTGAGCTGCACCCATCCAGGCAATTGGGGAGTATTCCATCACACTCCTGATTTGTTCCTGGTAGATGTTGGAGTGGCTCTGGGGAGTCAGGAGGTGAGTTACTCGTCACAGTATTCCTAGCCTCTGACCTGCTCTTGTAGCCACTCTGTTTGTGTGGTGAGTCCAGTTGAGTTTCTGGTCAATGGTAATCCCAAGGATGTTGACAGATGTTGATTCCAGAAAGAGATAATGCAAGTTTGATTGTAGAATGCAAATGCAATCTCCAGCTTCATATTGTGGTTTGCTTGCTTATGTTCACTTGTCAACGTCCACCCATCGATTGCAGTTTCCTCCTCTGTCGCCCTGCCTATTCTCGTTCTTTAGCAGTAGTGGCTTAAAATTGCACAACAGCACACGAAAGTTATGGCCAGATAAAAACCTGGCCACTATCTTTCTGGTCAGAGTGAGGTGGATCAACGTGTACGAAGTGTGTTTTGAATGGATTCATAGAATCAAAATATCTCTACAGTGTAGGAGGAGGCCGTTCAGCCCATCGAGCCTGCACCAACAACAAATCCACCCAGGCCCCATCCCCGTAACCTCACATATTTACTCTGCTAATGCCCCTGACACTAAGGGTAATTTAACATGGCCAATATACCTAACCCGCACATCTTTGGACTGTGAGAGGGAACTGGAGCACCCAGAGGTAACCCACGCAGACACGGGGAGAACATTTAAATTCTACACAAGACAGTCACTCAAGGCTGGGATTGAACCCAAGTCCCTGGAGTGGTGAGCAGCAGTGCTAACCACTGTGCCACTGTGCCGCCCATGTTCGATGGTTTTCCCCTCTGAAACACGAGCGCTCAGACTGTCCATTGTGATCCCATTGACTAGTTCCAGCATTGTTCATTTGATGTCATATCATGGTGTCTGACAGTGGCTAATTTTGTAACTGACTGGAAACTATCTGCGATCCATTGTCTGTAATGATAGACTATTGTGTCACTAACTACAGGGAGACAATGGCTTAGTGGTAAGATATGGTGAAATCTGAATTCAGTAAAAATAAATCTGGAAATAAAAGTCCAATGATGACCATGAGACTGCTACCAGACTGCTTCATGGAATTGTTATGTCCTCTTAATGATACGCGGATGTCCTCGATGGTCAATTGCTGTAAAAAATCTGGTTCACTAATGATCTTTAGGGAAGGAAATCTGCCATCCTTACCCAGTCTGGCCTACATGTGGCTCCAGATCACAGCAATGTGGTTGCCTTTTAATTGCCCTCTGAACAAGGGCAACTAGGTGATGGGCAATAAATGCTGACCCAGCCAGCGGCAACCATGTCCCACAAATGAACTCAAACAAAAATGTGCACGTTGTTGAAGAGGATCTTGTCGGTTTGTCATGTGGGCAAGTCTCTCCCTGAGAGCGAGCTATGGCATATATTGACCATCATACATAATGAAGTGCCAAGTCATTTTACTGGATGCTCGCTTCACTTCTCATCAATGTTGGTGCAAAAGTATCTATTTTCTACCATTATTTATTCTTCAGAAGTCTCTTTCACGTGGGTGGCATGGTGGCACAGTGCCAGGCACCCGGATTCGATTCCCAGCTTGGGTCACTGTCTATGTGGAGTTTGCATGTTCTTCTTGTGTCTGTGTGGGTTTCCTCCGGGTGATCCGGTTTCCTCCCATAGTTCATTATTGCCCAAGCCTAGTTGCCCTTGTTCAGAGGACAGTTGAGAGTCACTCACATTGCTGTAGCTCTGGAGTCACATGTAGGCCAGACTAAGTAAGGATTGGCAGATTTCCTTCCCTAAAGGACATCAGTGAACCAGATAGGTTTTTCCAACATCGACAATGGTTTCATGGTCATCAGTAGGTTCTTAATTCCAGATATTTTTCCTTGAATTCAAATTCCACCACCTTCTGTGTTTGAATTGCTGGATTATTAGTCTAGCAATAATACCAACAGGCATTTGCCTTCTTTGTGAAGCAATTCCATTTTATGCATGAAAGAAATGAGCTGGACATCGTGTTGTGATCTGATGGTTTTCACCACAATTTGGGCACATATTTGAGTGTATTGTTCCCTAGGCTTCCTGGCCCATCTGGCAAAATGTCTACACACTTTTTTGACCTGAATTATTTTCTCAGAGCTCTTGCCAAACTATCAAACATTGACGTGCCTTCTGTTTGTGGCTCAAATGCCTGAAGGCCCTCTGTCCTGAGATATAAGAACATAAGAGCTAGGAGAAGGAATAGGCCATCTGGCCCCTCGAGCCTGCTCCGCCATTCGATAAGATCATGACTGATCTTTTTGTGGACTCAGCTCCACTTACCTGCCTACTCACCATAATCCTTAATTCTTTACTGTTCAAAAATCTATCTTTGCCTTAAAAACATTCAATGAGGTAGCTTTAACTACTTTTCTGAGCAAAGAATTCCACAGATTCACAACTGTTTGGGTGAAGTAGTTCTTCCTTTACTCAGTCCTAAATCTGCCCTCCCTTATTTTGAGGTTATGACCCCAAGTTTTAGCTTCACCTACAGTGGAAACGACCTCCCTGCTTCTATTTTATCTATTCCCGTCATAATTTTATATGTTTCTATAATATCCCTCCCCAGTCTTCTAAATTCCAATGAGTTTAGCCCCAGTCTACTCAATCTCCCCTCATAAGCCAGTTGAGACAATGCATATCGCCTTTTTAGTGGGTCATTGCTCCATTAGGACTGTCCATCACCATTGTCAACAATTAGGTCTTGAACTCTAATAATCCATCAATCCCACGCCATGGTTGGAGCTCACGGTGAAGAAAAGAAAGATGCTGGAGCCAGTATATTTAAACCCTTCTCTATCCCATTACCAATGTGTTTTGTGCCTTGGAGATACGCAGAGATGACACCAGGAGCTTTATTTATAGTACTTTAGAATACCTGCAGTCACAAGACTACTGTTTCCATTTCTCTTCCTTCTAACCACACCCTTGCTTTGCTGGCAGTTCACAAATACCATAGAATCCCTACACTGCAGAAGGAGACCATTCAGCCCATCGAGCCCACACCGACAATAATCCCAACCAGGCCCTATCCGTGTAACTTTACATACTTACCCTGCTAAAACCTCAGACACTAAGTGTCAATTTAGCTTGGCCAGTCCACCTAACCCACATGTCATAGAATCCCTTCAGTGCAGAAGGAGGCCATCCGGCCCATCAAGTCTACACTGACCACAATCCCACCCAGGGTCAATTCCCATAACCTAACGCATTTACCCTAGCTAGTGTCCCTAATACTAAGGAGCAATTTTAGCACAATCCACCTAACCCGCACATCTTTGGAGTGTGGGAGGAAATCGGAGCATCCAGAGGAAACTCATGCAGATGTGGGGCAAATGTGCAAACTCCACACAGACAAAGGCCCAAGCCGGGAATTGAACCCAGGTCACTGGTGCTGTGAAACAGCTGTACTAACCACTGTACCACCCAGAAAACAGTCAATAGATGCATTAACTAAACACCAAACAAGTGAACAGTTGACTCTCGCGCTTGTCAGGTAAGCAGAGGTATTGACTGAGAAACTAAGTGTTTTCATTTTATGTTATATTGCACCAGATTCACTCTATCTACAAGCAAATTTTTTACACAGAGGGTGGTGGGTGCCTGGAACTCGCTGCCAGGGGAGATAGTGGAAGCAGATACAATACTGACTTTTAAGGGGCATCTTGACAAGTATATAAATAGGATGGGAATAGAGGGATATGGTCCCAGGAAGGATAGGAGGTTTTTGTTTAGTTGGCAGCATGGTCAGTGCAGGCTTGGGGGCCGAAGGGCCTGTTCCTGTACTGTAATTTTCTTTGTTCTTTGTTTCATACATAAAAAGAGTGATTATAGACAAAATCATGGCAGAATTCATAGGGATTGGACTGAGGAAACTAACACAGTTTATGATTAAAAATGGAAAGAAATTTTTCAATGGTGAGTTCAAAATAATGCATGTGTGAAAACATGAACATCATCGTCATGGTTATGGCAGCTTCTTTCAGTAATGGACTTTGTGAAATGGGCCATGTAGCAATCAATAAACGTGGCATAAGATTTTAGCCAAACAACCAGACTCAAAGTTGATAACTGATTTGATTTGATTTGATTTATTACTGTCCCATGTGTTGGGTGTTGGGATACAGTGAAAAGTATTTTTTCTTGCAGACTAAGCACACTGTTCATAGAGTACATGGGGAGAAGGGAAGGAGAGGATGCAGAATGTAATCATAACTGGGGTGTGGAGAAAGATCAACTTAACATAAGGCCGGTCTATTCAAAGTCTGACGGCAGCAGGAAAGAAGCTGTTCTTGAATCGGTTGGTATGTGACCTCAGGCTTTTGTATCTCTTTCCCAATGGAAGAAGGTGGAAGAGAGAATGCCGGGATGCATGGGGTCCTTGATTTTGCTGGCTGCTTTTCTGAGGCAGCGGAAAGTGTAGACGGAGTCAATGGATCTGAGGTCAGTTTGCATGATGGACTGGGCTACGTTCGTGACCCTTTTGTAGTTTCTTGAGGTTTTAGGCAGAACAGGAGCCATACCAAACTGTGACACATCTGGAAAGGATGCTTCCTACAATGCCACACGGCCAGATGTGCCCAGCTCCCTGCAGACTGGGTACAGGGGGGGTCTGCCTAGTGTCATAAGGATTTGGTTATTTGTTTCACTATTTCCTTGAGTTGTACAGCAGGGAGGCAGGTGCTAGGTGTTTACATCCGGAGCTACATAGTAGCTAACACTCAAACACTGATTAGAACTGCACCACTAACAGAAGGCTCCCTCTCTGTCTATCCAGCAGGAGATAGTAACTCATTTTACAGTTTATATTCTCATCATGGAACTCTGCAGATCAGCTCATTTATATTTGCACTTTTGAATGCAGGGGAACAGAACACAGAATTATATAGCACTCAACTGGTTGCCCCTGCTGTGAGTTCTTTGGCAGAATTACCCAATTATTCCAACTTCCCCTCTCTTTGTGCTGTACGGGTTTCCATTACAAATACCTACGGCATTCTCATTTGGAGGCTTTTTCCCAGGTGAGAAGTGTCAATTACAAGGGAAGAACAGGTTCAAGGGGAGAGGAGGAAAGTTTAAGAGAGATGGGCGGGGGAAGTTTTTCCACGCAGAGAGTGGTGAGTGCCTGGAACACGCTGCCAGAGGAGACGACAGAAGCAGGCACATTAGCAACATCTAAGAGGCATCTAGGTGGGTACCTGAATAGGGAGGGAGGGCGGCACAGTGGTTAGCACTGCTGCCTCACAGCGCCAGGGGCCTGGGTACGAAATCCCGCTTGGGTCCCTGTCTGTGTGGAGCCTGCATGTTCTCCCCGTGTCTGCGTGGGTTTACTCTGGGTGCTCCAATTTCCTCCCACAGTCTGAATGACGTGCGGGTTAGGTGCGTTGGCCATCAGTGAACAAGCGCTGGAATATAGCTACTAGGGAATTTTCACAGTAAATCCATTGCAGTGTTAATGTATGCCTATTTGTGCCAAAATAAATAAACTTTAAACTTTAACTGACTCGAGGGATATGGACTGAATAAGGGTAGAAGGTTATTTTTAATTTAGTTAGAGCATTGTGATTGGCACGGGCTTGGAGGGCCTGTTCTTGTGCAGTACTTTTCCTTGTTCTTTGGAAGTTGCTACTGAATGTACTCCCACCATCAGCTTGTCTCAGATAGTAACAACTCACAGCCTTAGATCAGTCCTCCTCATCTCCTCTCTGACTTGCTGTGTTTAGGTGATGGAAATTTGTCGAGTGGGAAGTGACACTGTGGTATGCTAATGTGTCACAGGAGGATGAAAAGCTGACCTCGGACTGACAGCGTTGTCACTTTTGCTTGCGGTGGAGATCATTAAATACCTAATTGTTATTCAGGGCTGTGCACGAGCTTCCTCACTCTGCAGTCGGCCCACTCACAGTAACTGATGATTGGGGGTTGGTTGGTTGAAATATCTACAGCCTCCTAATTGCTGTGAGGCTTTTCAAGGTTCAATGTATATTCAGTATCTTCTTAATCAGTAGGTTCAAGTCTCAATCCAGAGCCTTGCGTACATTATCCCAGCTATTGGAGATGTTTCAGATGTTAAGCCAATTGGGCAGCATGGTGACACATAGATTAGCACTGCTGCCTCACAGCATTAGGGACCCAGGTTCAATTCCAACCTTGGGCGACTGTCTGTGTGGAGTCTGCACATTCTCCCTGTGTCTGAGTGGGTTTCGTCCAGATGCTTTGGTTTCCTCCCACAGTCCCACAGATGTGCAAATTAGGTTGATT
This sequence comes from Carcharhinus amblyrhynchos, assembly GCF_965287045.1. Classification (NCBI taxonomy): domain Eukaryota; kingdom Metazoa; phylum Chordata; class Chondrichthyes; order Carcharhiniformes; family Carcharhinidae; genus Carcharhinus; species Carcharhinus amblyrhynchos. The sequence continues at coordinate 17,063,982 of NC_137335.1, forward strand.
GGCCATGCTAAATCTTTCTTTGTTCTTTGGGGTTTTAGTTAAGTCGGGCAGCATGCAGGCTTGGAGGGCCGAAGGGCCTGTTCCTGTGCTGTAATTTTCCTTGTTCTTTGTTCTAAATCGCCTCTTTGTGTCCTAAGACATATAATAAGAAATCTCACAACACCAGGTTAAAGTCCAACAGGTTTATTTGGAATCACAAGCTTTTGGAGAGCTGCTCCTTCATCAGGTGAGTGCTCCTAAAGCTCGTGTTTCCAAATAAACCTATTGGACTTTAACCTGGTGTTACTGTGCCCAACCCAGTCCAAAGCCAGCAGCTCCACATCATAAGATGTTTAAATAACGGGGTAAATAGATGGGATTAAGCCTGGGTAAGATTTGGTGCCGACTCAATGGGCTGAATGGCCTTCTTCTGCACTGTAGGGATTCAGTGATTCTAAGTGGTGAATGTAAAAGATGCTTTGACACTGTTTTGAAGAAGGGTTGCTGTACCTTGTACCTTTGCTAATATTTAGTCTTCAACCAATCTCACTGAGAGACAGATCACCTGGCCAAGTGTTTAACTGCAGTTTGTTGAACCTCAAAATGGTTGCCCTGTTTCCCACACTACAACAGCAATTGCACTTCTGAAAGTATTTCATGGGCTGTCAAGTAATTTTGGGCGTCCAAGTTATTTCTGTCTTTCTTTCCAACCCCCAGTTACTGGTTAAACAGTTTAAGTAGTTATGATTGACTCAAGATTCGTCCAATAAAATAGGTGTAGTGGTTATGACCTGAAGCTAATGAATTCATCACAAAGCAAGGATGACCATGGGAGAACTGTCCAATGGAGAGCAAATTCCAGCACCCATGTCACTGAGGTGTCGTGTAATGACTTCAGTGAGGCCCAGGAGGTGGGCCTCTTTGAGTATGAGCTCCCTAACTGAGCTCATAAATTGCCTGTCCAATCAGGGAGCCTCAAATTTATCTAAATATGGGCATCATCAGGGCTACTGGCACTCCGAATTCTGATTTTATACCTGAATCACTCTGGTAGTGGAATTGTGTTTGTAAGTAAAGGGAATCTGGTGAAGTGACACTGGCCTCTGAGAAACTATCTCATGTTAGGGCTCCCATGAGGAGAAATGTTGCTGCTAACACCGAGATCTTTCCACATGACAGGATCTGCAAGACCCAGGAAATTATTTACCAGAGGGATAGTCACTCTTCCTGGAGGGGCCAGGCGTAACTGGCTTGGGAGGAAATAACACCTGGGATTAACACTGCCTGTTGAACCCTTGCTTGCTCCAAAACCAGAAAATCCTGCGTGAGGTTAACAAACTTTTACTGATTCCTATGGCAGGCGGGACAGTGAAATTTGCCCCAGTGACTCTAGAAGGAGATAGTGGTAATTGGAAAAAAATTAGCAAAGGGAAGGTTAAAGCAGTTCTGGACATAATAGGAGTTCCTTGCAGGTGGACTGACTAGAATACTTGCCCTGTCAAACTTCTAATCCTTCGGTTACAAATAGGAGGGTACTCGGTTTCAGGACTACATCAAGCTCATGATCTGCTGGGATCACAAGGGAAGGAGACAGTGAGCAAATATCCATGGCAGTGCATGTGGGCACCTACACAAGGTGCTCAATAGGGGATCATAGGAACAGAAATAGGCCATTCAGTTCCTTGAGCATGTCCCATTCAGGATGTTCATACGTTATATGATGATATGATTCAAACATTTGCAGAGACAGGTAAGGAGGTTATCAGTCATGTCTGTATGAGGTAACCACTGTGATACATTAGTCATTGTGAAGTCGTTCCATGTATTTTGTTGTTACATAGATTGGTGGAATCTTCTGATGATTGAACTTGGCATTACCAATCAATTGGTTATAGTCAGGACACTAAAACAGTTGCAAGTATGCAGCAAGTATATATCACAGCATCCCAAAGGGCTTTGGAACTCTAGTCTTATCGTGTGAGCGATCCTGTGTATGCTTAGTCCTGTTTGCTTCAATCTATGCAAAGACTCCATTTTAAGATATTTCTGCCGATGCACAATTACATTTAAATGCTAGACTGTGGGGGTTAACTAACTCTACTAAGCTTAATATAGCTTCACTATATATAGAATCAGAAGGCGTGACGGATTAGCTAAAAATTGACTGCATTCCTGAAGGGTACATATTGCAGGCAAACAAGTTTCCATAACAGCAGCTGTAAGCATTGTTTTTCTAGATGGAGACAATACGTAAAAAAACACTTTCAATAATGAGATAAGGGTTGAAATATAATTTGCTTTCAGGATCCTGTTCGAGTTCAGTCTGGGGCTTGGCTAAGAAGCCAGTCTCTTTGTTAGCTTTTTTGTTTCTGCCATGTTAATTCTTTCTGTTCAATAAAAGAAAACCACTTTAAAACTCATACTAGTGCTGTTCTTGTCTCTTTAAACTATCCTTGCAGCTGCTGTTATGAGAAACTTAGGAAATCACCACAGCCAATTTGTGCACAGGAAGATCTCACAAACGACAATGTGATATGGATCAGACAGGTTGATTTTCTGGTGCTGGCTGAGAGGGTGATTATTTGCCGGGTGAGCTCGCCTGTTCTTCTTTGAAGAGTGCCGCAGGGCCTAATTTCCGTCAACTGGAAAGGCTGGCCAGGGTCTCAGATTAACATCTCCTGCTGAAGACAGCACACCCTATTGCAGTAATCCCTCAGTCTAAGGCCGAGGATTTCTGCTCCCGTTCCCCTCAGGCAGGTTTAGCGACTGGAGCAGAGAGGCCCAAGCTATGTTTTATGTCTGCAGGAATTCTTGCCGCAATTGTCTCCGTGCGGTCTGCCACGCCCCCACCTGCCAATATTGGGAATACCGACGTTCAACATTGGGATCCCCATTATAATAAACTTGCTTGTCATTATCTGGCCTCTACACCTGACCAGCCTCCCCATGATTTTGAGCTTAGTGTGCGGGCACTCCAGCACGGCTATGATTGGTTTCCCCCGGCCTGTACCTGGCAGGCAGACCCACTGGAGGAACACAGGTTAGGACATCGCTCAGGGTGGGGAGGGTCATACTCTGAGGGGGACAGTTCCCAGGCAGTGCTGGGGCCAGGGCCTTGGGGAAGTGCCAGGGGAAAGTGCCAGGGGGCGGGTTTCCATGCACGGGGGTGGGGGGGTGGGGGGGGGATTCCATTTGAGTATGGGGTGCCCTATTTAGAGACAGCCCTGAATTTTGGGAAGCCAAGTGGAGTGGGCTCGATCAGAGCCAGCGGGGTATTGTGTGACCCATCCCCCCTTCAGTTCTTACGCACTAAGTTCTGAGCAATGTGGTGGAGAATGCTATGCTTGGTGTCAGCATCTTCAAAGCTGCTTCTCCTGCCCGCTGCCACACTCTGCATGAGGAAAGGTCAAATTCTGACCTCTTTGGCAATGGTTATACTTGAGAACGAACATCAAATGAACAACATGGCCACCACCTCGTTGCTGTGTGCGGGATCTTTCTGAGCATTCCCTACATCACAATGCTACAAAAGTTCTCCAGGAGCTATGCAACACTTTGGGACATCCTGAGGCTACAAAAGGGGGTTTCCATTGTAAGACCTCCTCTTAAGGCAAAACTATCCGGGGCACAGCAATCATCAAGAATTCTCCATCACCTTTTGTAATCATCTGAATAAGGACCATGAGGAAGCCCTCTTGGAGCATGAGCTCCCTGATTGAAGTAATGATTGCTTACCCAATCAGGGAGGCTCACCTGTGCATATAATGAGGTGGGTCAGGTCTACTGACTATCCAGAATCTGACTTTGTACCAGAAACACTCTCAGGAGTGGAATTGAGTTTTTAAATAAAGGTGGAGGAACACTGGGCTTTGAGGTGTAATTTCAACCCCTGAAGTTCCAGCAAACAGCAGATCAAACAAACAATTGATTAAACAATTGTCCAGAATGCGTTGCTGCTTTTCTGGTGGTATCACGGAATATCAGCCTAGGGCCTTCTGTGCCCGCTGGGCACAGCAAGGAGAGGTGTGCATTATCGACTCCTTTAATCACATAGTAATTTGATGTTTTAAGCATCATTTCCTCTTTGTTTTTTGTTTTGGGTGGTTCCCCTCCCTTTGGGTGCTGCCCCTTTTAATTTGTCCCTTAATCAATTTGATCTAGATTATTCGGTTGAGCCAAAAAAGGTTGACAGACAGTCAGGGCCTCAGCTTAATATCTCAACAGGCAACCAACGGAGAATTCCCTCACACCACATTCATATATCAGTAGAGCTGGACTGCAGTTACAAATTGCGATCGGAACCCACCACTTCTGATTCAGATGCAACACTGGGCCATGCTGACACTTTAATCGCTGTATTTGAATTATGTATCCTCTATATCTAAGCACAGTAACTTAAACCATAATAAAAATGACTAATGTTATTTTGAATGCTGCAGAATGCTTGTAAATAATCCAACAAGGGCAATTTAACTGAAGTGGTTGTTCTGTACCAGGAACTTTCCGAAGCAATTAAGGATTTAGAATGACATAATTTATCCTTCAATCCCAGTGACTCAGATAGATAAGGGAAGTTTAATAAATCACTCAGTTGGAGTAAAGAAAGAGAATGCATGGAGCATTGGCTTCACAGGCTGGCCAGCATTTATTGCCCATCCCTAGTTGCCCTTGGAGGGTAGTTGAGAGTTACCCACATTGCTGTGGCTCTGGAGTCACATGTAGGCCAAACCAGGTAAGGACAGTAGATTTCCTTCCCTAAAGGACATTAGTGAACCAGATGGGATTTTCCAACAATCAACAATGGTTTCATTGTATTTAATAGATTCTTAATTCCAGATTTTTTAAATTAAATTCAAATGTTACCATCTGCTGTGGCGGGATTCGAACCCAGGTCCCCAGAACATGAGCTGAGTTTCTGGATTAATAGTCTAACGATAATACCACTTGGCCTTCACCTTCCCTTAAATGCTCCTCAATCACTTGGGAGCAGGCCCTGCGTCAGAATCTTGGCAGCCAATCTGGATTAGCCAGCAGCACTGCCAGCCCAACAGTGCCACCAGGAGCAGTGGCCACTGCTGGAACTACAAGAGCTGAAATATCGCAGCTGGGTGTGAAGCGGCCTGTAAGGGGCCACTTAAGGGTGTCAGCTAGCGTGAGGGTGGGCGAGGCAGCTTAGGCCTGGCCGGCCTCCTGTCGCATTTCAGCCAGGCTGGAGTCAGATGGCAAGGCAGCAGGAAGACCACTCTGGGTACTTTATAGACTCTTCAGCCTACATAGCTGCCGACGTGGGGAATGGTACAATTCGGCTCTTGATTTATGACAAAGCATCGGTGCTGACACTGGAGTGAAACATTCGTGGTGCTTAAGATGGAATTGCTTATACCGAATAAATCACAAGCCTTCAGTCAGAAAAAATGTCCCTTGGCTTTATTTTTGCTGTGGAAACCAAAATTAATCAATCACCTCAATAACTAAAATCCCCTCAGTCTTCAATGGGCATTGCCTTATAGAAACATAGAAGATAGGAGCAGGAGGAGGCCATTCAGCCCATCGAGCCTGCTCCACCATTCATCACGATCATGGCTGATCATCCAACTCAATAGTCTAATCCTGCTTTCTCCCCATAACCTTTGACCCCATTCGCCCCAAGTGCTATATCTCACCATTTTTTAAATAAATTCAATGTTTTGGCATCAACTACTTCCTGTGGTAGTGAATCTCATAAGCTCACCACTCTTTGGGTGAAGAAATGTCTCCTCATCTCTGTCCTAAATGGTCTACTCTGAATCCTCAGTCAGTGACCCCTGGTTCTGGACTCCCCCCCTACTGGGAACATCCTCCCTGCATCTACCCTGTCTAGTCCTGTTAGAATTTTATCAGTCTCCATGAGATTCCCCCCTCACTCGTCTGAACTCCAGCAAAAACAATCCTAACCTATGATCAACTTACAACACTGAATGCTGTAGTGTACAATTGTTTGGTGTTCGATTGTTTGCATTTGTTAACTATTCTCTGTTCCTCGTGATGTTTGTCAAGCCTGAGTGTGGTCGCAAAGAAAGAGAAACTAAACTGCAAACCAACAGCTGGAAGTGTGGAAGAGAGGATATTTTAAGGAACTGTAAGCTCCTACAAGCAAACTGGTCTCATCTCTGTGTAACTCCAAGGCACAAAACACAACGGCTGAAATTCTCTGATGTCAGATGCCCGGCTCCCACTGCCAGCGAGAATGGAGGATTTGATGTTCAGCCAAATCGCCATTCGCAGAGGCGGGACTGGAGAATCCCACCACAGAGCTGAGACGGAGAATCCAGCCCAATGGGTGGGATCTCCCCCCCCCCGCCCTCCCCCGCCATCATGGCATGCTTTGTGGTAGTGGATGTGGCCTGCTATTGGCTGGCAATGGGATTTTCTGATCCCTGTGGTGTCAATGTATTTTCCAGTTTGCACCTTCTGCAGCTGGTAAACCTCGGACGAGGTTTTTGCCATCCGTGAATCCAGAAGTTTCCTCTGGTAGGGAACGGCCAGAGAGTTTGGCCAATAAATGCACTGAGGGTCTCACCTGCCAGGAGCCCCTCAGGAGGAAAGCTTGGAGGTGAAACTCAGCCATGATTTCGCAAAGCATATTCCCAGGCGTGGTTTTAGAAAATCTGATCTGGAAGAACCAACTCAGGGACGTCTAAACTGGTTCAAAACTATTAGGCAGAAGTCAATGATCATCCAATGAGAATAATTCACACACACTGCTGACAGGAGGGGCAAAACATCCATAGGGAGCAAGACCATATTAAAAAAATGTCACAGAATCTCAAATCAAATGACTACTGAATGCCGGATATGAAAACAGATTTGACACGCATCTCACTGAGCTTCCTCATGGGCTTGTGGATGATCAACATGGAATACTGGGAAGAATTCAGATTCTGAATTGTTGAATACTAGGAAACATGAACTGAAGGTGAGAGGGGGAAAGTTCAAAGGCGTTATGAGGGCCAAGTTTTTTTATACAGAGAGTGGTAGGTGTCTGGAACCTGCTGCCAGGGATGGTGGTGGAAGCAGATACAATAGGGGCATTTAAGGGGCTTTTACATAAAGACATGAAAATGCAAGGAATAGAGGGATATGGACCAAGGGCAGGCAGAAGGAATTAATTTAATTTGGAGTCTTGCTCGCACAACATCTTGGGCCGAAATTCTATGTTTTATGAATTTAAAGGGACATTACTAGCAACACTAAATGCACAGTTCTTTGTCCTGCTGAAATATTATTGAGTGCTGGTATAACTGTTCCAAACTGTCATCCAGTTCTGTGTGTTGTTAAAGTAAAAGGTAATTCAGAACTGAATCCTTGTGAGTTTTCTGTACTTTTAGCTTCCTTATGGAAGATTTTAATGAGTCCACAGGTCCGGTTTTCAGCCCCGCTCCTCCTGGTGTTGAGTAGGTGGTTGGAGTGCCCGGGTCCATTTTCAGATCCACCGTTACTGCGGTTTTATTCTCTATACTTATTCCCACCTCTCCACTTAAGGAGAGTGACATTTACATACTGATACGTCTGGGGCAGAGCTTCACGCAACGGGATTGAAGACAGGGAGCTGGTGGGCCTGGTGAGATAGATACATTCCTTTTGAGCAAGAGTATCAAGGCCTGGGGCAGGTACATGGAGTTAGGCCAGAGCTCAGGCATGATCTTATTTAACAGCGGAGCAGGCTCGAGGGGCTGAAAGGCCTGCTCCTGCTCCCGTATTCCTTCCTTCCTATGGAAGGGAAGAAGGAAAAAAATTGCACTCAAATGGCACATCCCTTGAGTGTCGCAAAGCGGTGACAGCCATAGAGTGAACTGGCGAGTAATGTTGCCTCTAAACTGCGCATGGGGTATGACCACATAGCAATCAGACTGTCCTGCGCAGCCATTTCAAGGTGTGTATGTGCATGGATCTGGTGGGAATCTTAAATGGGCCACGAAATGCAGAAGAAAAAGGACAGTGCACAAAAAGGGAAATGACATTGCTTGTAGCATGCAGGCATTGCTGTAATACAATGTAGGACACAAACACCTCATCCTTAAATCTTGAGCTTCCCTCACGGGACATATAGTGGTGAAGGAATTGATTTTTGAAATCCCTCCTGTTGTTTAATAAGGTGATATCATTACATAATACGAAACAGATAGATAGAAGCATGTAATCACATTGTGATACTCAGGGATACTAAGTGGTTTCTTCACACAGTAACACCAGGACGATGTACTGGTCCCAGAAACACACAGAAAACACCCTTACCTGCCAATCAGCAGAAACTCTCCCAGGACCCCCAGCCTCCTCATCGCCATCAGCAGACCTCGCACTGTCATCCCCTCACAGAAACAGACGACAACTCTCGCTTTCGGCAGCCTCTCCCTCAGCTTTCTCAGCAGTCTGTCGAAGACCTTCTCCCCGGCATTGCTGTAGATTTTACCTGAGTGAGCAATGCATAGTCCCTCCTGTGCGGCTAACTCCTTGAAAGCGTCCATGCCACTCTCCCCGTAGTTTCCTGGAACAGAGGGGAGACACCTTTGATTAAGAGTCGGCCTGGACAATGGCCATCGCAACAGCATTATGGACAGTGACAACTCTAGTTCAGTGGTAGCACTCACACCTTACAGCCAGAAGATTGCGGTTTTAAGTCCCACTCCAAAAAATAAGCACATCATTTCACCTGACACTCCAGTCTGGAGCACTGAAGGAATGCTGCATTTTCAGGAGCATTATTTTTCTGGGAGAGATATTAACCTGAGACCCAATCTTCCTTTGAGAATTATTTTGAAGACCAGGAGAGGTTCCCCAGTGTATTGGCCAACATTTTTCCTTCAATCAACATTGCTGAGGACCAGATTATCATATCAGGGATGAAATGGGGGTCATTGCCCTTCATATCAAGGCAGCATTTGATCAAGTTTGGCATCAAGGAGACCTGGCAAAACTGAAGTCAATGGGAATCAGGAGGAAAACCTGCCATTGGTTGGAGTTATGACCGGCGCAAAGGAAGATGGTTGGAGGTCAATCATCTCACCTCCAGGACATCACTGCAGGAGTTCCTCAAAGTGGTGTCCTAGGCCCAACCATCTTCAACTGCTTCTTCAATGACTTTCCTATCATCATAAGGTCAGAAGTGGGTATGTTCACTGATGACTGCACAATGTTCAGTACCATTCGTAACTCCCTAGATACTGGAATCATTCATGGCAAGATGTAACAAGACCTGAACGGTTTAGGTTGACAAATGGCAAGTAACATTCATGCCACACAAATGCCAAACAATGATCACCACCACCTTGATAACTAATGGCATTGCCATTGCTGAATCCCCCACTTCAACATCCTGCGGGTTACCATTGACTAGGAACTGAACTGGACTAGCCAATCAAATACTGTGGTTACCAGAGCAGGTCAAAAACTAGGAATACTGTGGTGAGAAACTCACCTCCTGACTTCCCAAAGCCTGTTCACTATCTGCAAGGTACAAGTCGGCAGTGCAATGAAACGCTGTCCATTTGCCTGGATGAGAAGATATCCAACAACATTCTAGAAGTTCAACGTCATCCAGGACAAAGCAACCTCCTTGGTTGCTATCCGTTCCACAAACTTTCAATCTCTCCACTACCAATGAACAGTGACAGTCTGTGTATCATTGACAAGATGCACTACAGGATCTCACAAGGTTCCTTAAACAGCACCTTCCAAATCTATGACCACTGCCATCTAGAAGGGCAAGGGCATTAGATATCTGGGAGTACCACCACCTGGAGGTTTCCCTCCAAGTCACTCACTATCCTGACTTGAAAATATATCACCATTCCTTCGTTATCAGTGGGTCAACATCCAAGAGCTCCCTCCCTAACAGAACTATGGCTGTACCTATAGTTGGGCCTAGAACACTACATATGTTGCAGCGGTTCAAGAAGGCAGCTCACCGTATCCTTCTCAAGGGCAATTAGGGACGGGCAATAAATAATGCCTAGCCAGCAATACCCACATCCATGGTGGCACAGTGATTAGCACTGCGGACCTGGGTTCGATTGCCGGCTTGGGTCACTGTCTGTGTGTCCTCCCTGTGAATGCGTGAGTTTCCTCCTGGTGCTCCGGTTTCCTCCCACAGTCCAAAAGACTTGCATTCTCCCTCAGTGTGCCCAAACAGGTGCCGGAGTGCGGCGACTAGGGGATTATCACAGTAACTTCATTGCAGTGTTAATGTAAGTCTACCTGTGACAATAAATACACTTAAGGTGAAGAAAAATCTGCCTGTTTTTTTCCATTTCTGTACGTGGGACTTTGTTATGGATAATTTGCCATGTTTCCTACATCACAACAGCGACCACGCTCTGGAAGTATTTTATTGGCACTCACTTTGGATGGGTGGAGAGGCACCTGTGTTTGTGAATAGTGTGATATAAATACACATATTGTGTCTTTACTTATTAAGTAATTGGGTCAAAATTCCACCATTTCAGATGTGCAAACTATCTCCATGTAGTGTTTAACACATTTTTAATGGCCACTTGCTGATTTATCAGATATCGAGAAATGAAAACTGCAAACACGTCATGGTTTTGTGTAGCATTGCTTTGGGCACGAGTTTAATACGGCTGTGATAGCGGTGGTTTCAGAACCCTATGCAGTTGAACTACGCCCCCTACCCCTCACTGCCGGTATTTCCCACGGCAGATGCGGCAAGCCATTAGCTGCCGGTGGTATGTTCCAGTCCTGCCAAAATCTATGGGCATTCGCATGGCTCACCCACAGGAAAATCCACTGCAATGGGGTGGCTTTTGACAGTATTGGAAGATCCTGCCAGTTTAAAGTATTTTAAAAGTTTATTTATTTGTCACAAGTAGGCTTACATTAACACTGCAATGAAGTTACTGTGAAAATCCCGTGGTCGCCATACCCCAGCGCCTGTTCAGGTGCACTGAGGGGGAATTTAGCATGGCCAATCCAACTAAACAGCGCGTCTTTCAGACTGTGGGAGGAAACCCACGCAGACACGGGGAGAATGTGCAGACTCTGCACAGGGAGTGACCCGAACCAGGCATTGAACCTGGGTTCCTGGCGCTGTGAGGCATCAGTGCTAACCACTGTGCCACCATGGAAAGTGCCTGAAAATCCTGCCCTTTTTTTGTCCATTTGGTAGGGTGAGGCGGAATGAAGGCAGCTGCAAGGATGAATGTTTAGCACTATCACTCAAAAGCTTGTTTATCTTCAATGAAACAAATGAATTTGACATTTCAAAGCCCAAGACAAAATACATTGATTGAAATCAATTATCAGACAAGAGTTTTCTTCACTTAAATCTCAAGCAAGCAGAGATGCTCCTGAAGATATGGGAAGTTGGGAATCCCTTCTATAATTCACCCAAGATACGGAGGAAGCAGAGCCCTAGGGTGAGGAGTTTAGAGATGGCTCAAAAATCTATTTGCAATCCTTCACCCATTTGAGCTGGCAAATGTCGCTACTAAAATATAAATAGGAACTAATCGGATGCAAACATGTGAAGTATTGGCTTGGTAAGATCAGCAACAGGCACTGCAAGGTTTATATTCTGAAATGCCAGTTGGCCTCCTGTATGTGGGCTGATTCATGCTGTTGATTCGTGTACACTCGAAGCAACATTTAGATGTCCACACTCAGTTCACTGATGAATTTTAATGCGCACAGTATCCTTATATTACTGATTGTTTTGATTCAAAGACATGGCTCAGAGGAGGAAGAATTGAGATTTGACACGCCTCCATTAGTCATGTAGCCCTTTCATCTCAGCTATACATTTTTAAAAAACCTGACATCAGGAAAATGCAACCCTCCTGAGTAATGCAAAATCCTGCTGATGTAATTCAGTTTTTATTTCTATCCGAGCAACAGGGGAAATAATAATTTACTAAATGCACACACACACACACACACACACACACACACACACACACACACACACACACACACACACACACACACACACACACACACACACACACACACACAAACTAACCTCTCTGTCAGTCTTTCATGCACAATCCAATGATCTGTCAAAACCAGCCACTGAATCAGTAAGCCTGAACGTGCAAAAGTGCCTTTATAGGAACATTGGAAGAGAAGATGGCCATTCAGCCCCTTGAACCTGCTTCCCCTTTCACTTATAGAGTCATAGGCCAGAATCTTCCTGCCCCGGCCGCCACGGGAATTGTAGCAGGCGGGACATGATCCATGAAAAGGTTTGTTGGCCTCGGATGGGATTTTCCGATCTTGGGGTGAGCACAGCCGGAAAATCTCATCCAGCGAGTCACGCAATTCAGGAAAGACCCTTTGGCCCACCATGTCTGCACCGACAATATTAATCATAAAAGAAGCACAAATCCCATTTCGCTGTACTTTTTCCATATCCTTCAATGTTACATTCCAAGTGCTCATCCAAATATTTTTGAAGAGGTCGTAAGGCTTCGACTACCTTCTCAGACAGTGCATTCCTGATTCCCCCACCCTCTGAGTGAAAAAGATTTCTTTTCTCAAACTCATTCTGTACCCCCTGCCCCTTACCCTAAAACCATGCCCCCTTGTGATTGACCCCTTAACCAAGAGAACAGCTCTACTCACCCTGTCCATACCCCTCATAATCTTATATACCTTAATTATGACCCCACTTAAAAATTAAATCCCACCAGCTGCCATGATGGGATTTGAACCAACACCCTAGAATAGTAACTGGGGTCTGAAGATTGTCGGTCCACTGACATTATCACTATGCCAGCGTCTCCCCCTGCTTTCCCAGAGTGAAGCAATGGTTCATCCGTATCTTAATGCCGTCTGCTCGCCTTGGTTCTGTAACTACAGTGGCGCAGTGGTTAACACTGCTGTCTCATAGCACCAGGGACTTGGTTCAATTCCAGTCTCAGGTCACTGTGTGGAGTCTGCATGTTCTCCCCGTGTCTGCGTGGGTTTCCTCTGGGTGCTCCGGTTTCCTCCCACGCTCCAAAAATGTGCGGGTTAGGCAGATTGGCCATCTAAATTGCTCCTTAGTGTCAGGAGGATCAGCAGGGTGAATATACGGAAACAGGGCCTGTGTGGGATTGTGGTTGGTGCGGATTTGATGGGCCAAATGGCCTAATTCTGCATTGTAGAATTCTATTCTATATTAATACCCTTGTCTAACAGCAATCTATCAGTTTCAGCCTAATGAACCCAGCCCCAACAACTCTTTAACGGAGAGAGTTTCATGTTTTTAATTAACTTTTCTGTGAAGAGGTGCTTTGTGAGATCACCACTGAATGACCAGGCTCAGATTTTAAGATAACATCCCCCTACAACCCCCCACCACCGTTCTGAACTTCTCCACTCAAGAAATCATTTCTAAATTCTTAAATAGTCTTTCAGATGTCACCCATGTCAGTCCATTAGTCTCCTATATGCAGGCGAACACAAGCCTTGTCTAAGCAACCTCTCTTGACAAAATAATTCCTTTAGCTCATGTATCATTTGGTGAAATTCTGCTGCATTCCCTTGAAGGACAATTTATTCTTTCTGAGATGAAGTGCCCAGGACTGAAAGTTGTATTAAAAATTGGCAGAACTTTAGATGACCTGAACATAATATGCTTTCATACTCCAAAGCTCTTGTGTTAAAGAATTATATCCCACCAGCCTTTTAACTCGTTTATGTATTTATTATGTATTTCAGTGTTTTTTTCCTGTAATCAGACCATTGAATTTCTCTGTTCCCCTAGAGTTCCTCACTTCTCACTATGTAGCAAATACCTTGACTGATCTTTCATGGGTCCTAGCTATCTACCATAGAAATATCCACTCACTCAATCTATCAATGTCTCTTTGCAACTTTATGCTTCCATCTACACTACTTCCCGAGCCATTTAATGTAGTCACAGAGCCATTGGAGTGACCTTAACAAAATAATTCTAAGTCCAGGGCAGGCGTGAAATTGGGAGAGCTTCGATCCATTTTTGGGTGAGTTCAAATCTTATCTACTTAAGAGTAAAACAAAAGCCATCAGAAATGGTTTCTTACTTGTAGGGAAGTGAGTAGGGCTTAAATCACCTGAATGCTGGCTGATAACAGCAGAGGGCGCCATTGCGCATGTGCAGATCTCTACCAGCTGAGTCTGACTCTCAGTCAGCCTCAAACAAAGCACCATCCCCCCAGCGGAGGCCTGCGGTCTATTGTGACCCCCTACTACCTGAATTGATTGAAACCACGATCCCCTCACAATCAGCAGCCTGACAGCCCCTGTGATGGGCAGCTTTCCCCCTCACCCACCATGATTGGTGATTTGCTACCTCACCCCTATTGTCAGTCCTAGTCATCCTCCTCCCTCCCTCTACAGATTCCTGATGCAGTGTGGCAGCAGGTTTCCTCTCCATCTCCACTACTGACTGGCTGTCCCCAGTCTGATACCGCTCCCCCAGTAAGCCCATCCTCCTAGCCCTGACCATTTGGCACTGTTCCGAGCCTAGTGGGCAGTGCCAGGATGCCTGGTCGGCAGTGCCAAAGTGGCCAGTGGGCACTTCCAGAGTGTAAGGCTGACACCGGCAAGGCCATCATGATTGGTCATATTGGGAACCAGCTATGATTCCTGTCAAAGGGAACCTTTCCTGACGAGGTCATTCAGGGAAGTGAGGCTGGACAATAATGACCCAGGCTCATTAATTCAATGTAAAATCAGATTTAAGTATATTTAAATAAATTATTTAGCCTCATGGCTGGGTAGTCGCTCGTGCTGGATATTCAGTGCTGGTAAAATCACGAGAGGCGAGAAATTGGGCACGAACATCATTTCTTGACTGTCTCACAATCTTACCGGCTTGCCTTGTCCATTTACCAGCATGGCACAACAGTAAGATTGCCCCCCCATTGAGTTTTACAGCAAAGAAACAGGCCCTTTGACCCATTGTGTCTGTGCCAGCCGTCTAGCACCTTTCTATTCTAATCCTATTTTCCAGCATTTGGTCCGTAGCCTTGTACATTATGGCATTTCAAGTGCTCATCTAAATGCTTCTTAAATGTTGTGAGGGTTCCTATCTCTACTATTCTCTCAGGTAGCGGGTTCCAGATTCCCATCACTGTCTGGGTGAACAACTCTTCTCCTCAATTCCCCTCCTCTTTACCTATCCTATTCCCTTATCTTTATAGGATCATAGAATCCCTACAGTGTAGAAGGAAGCCATTCAGCCCATTGAGTCTGCACCAACTACAATCCCACCCAGGTCCAATTCCCGTAACCCCACATATTTACCCTGCTAACCCTCCTGACAGTACAGTCAATGTAGCATGGCTAATCCACCTAACCTGCACATCTTTGGACTTTGGGAAGAAACCAGAGCACCCGGAGGAAACTCATGCAGACACTGGGAGAATGTGCAAACTCCACATAGTCAGTCACCCAAAGCCAGAATTGAACCCATGTCCCTGGCACTGTGAGGTAGCAGTGCTAACCACTGTGCCTACATGCCACCCTAAATCCATGACCCCTCTACTAAGAGCCATAGATAGAGTCATAGAGATTTACAGCATGGAAAACAGGCCCTTCGGCCCAACTTGTACATGTTGCCCTTCCTATATTAAAATGCCTAAGCTAACCCCAATTGCCTGCATTTGGCCCATATCCCTCTATACTCAGCGTTCCCATGTAACTATCTGAATGCTTTTTAAAAGACAAAATTGTACCCGCTTCTATTACCACCTCTGGCAGCTTGTTCTAGATACTCACAACCCTCTGTATGAAAAGATTGCCCCTCTGGACACTTTTGTATCTCTCCCTTCTCACCTTAAACCTATGCCCTCTAGTTTTAGACTCCCTGATGTGGCACGATGGCACAGAGTTAGCACTGTTGCCTCACAGTATCAGAGACCTGGGTTCAATCCTTGGGTGACTATCTGTGTGGAGTTGGTATATTTGCCCAGTGTCTGTGTGGGTTTCCTCTGGGTGCTCTGGTTTCCTCCCACACTCCAAAGATGTGAGGATTAGGTCAATTGACCATGCTAAATTGACCCTTAGTGGGGTAAATATGTGGGGTTTTGGGCTAGGATCTGGAGCAGGCTTGATGGGCCAAATGTCATCCTCTTCTGCAACGTAGGGATTCTAACATTTTGGGTTGACATGTTGATGGGCTATGGAGTATTGAAAGAATGTGCTCATCAGCTCAAAGGGGTTTTTATACAGTTATTTACATTTTTATTGGATGTTTGTACTGTTCCAAATAAAGTTTATTTATCACAAGTAGGCTTATATTAATATAGCAATGATGTTACTGTGAAAATCCCCTAATTGCCTCAATCTGGCATCTGTTTGGGTACACTGAGGGAGAATTTAGCATGGCCAAAGCACCTAACCAGCAAGTCTTACAGACTGTAGGAGGAAACTGGAGCACCCAGAGGAAACCCATGCAGACATGGGGAGAATGTGCAGACTCTGCACAGACAGTGACCCAAGCCGGGAATTGAACCCGGATCCTTGGCACTGTGAGGCAGCAATGCTAACTGCTGTGCCACTGTGGCGCCCTCTGACAAAGAAGCCAAAGGCTAAATCACTTAATGGTTTTAGACTGGTGGCTTTCACTTCCTTATTGGCTAAATGTGCAGATATAAGGCATTAATAACAACCTCACCCCACTTGTTTCACATTATCTTAATCCTCTGATCTTTGCTGATAAAGCACACAGGGGACGTGAAGATGTTACCCTTTCTCTAGTGAACCTGATACCTAATCGCCTCCCACAGCCAAAATCTTTTGGTGTCTTTTATTTAATGATATTTATTTAGCATTTAACACAATACAAACTCACATCCTGTCACAAAGGTTGCTTACAGTGAACGAGAATGGGGGCCCAATCCATTGGATCAGGGATTTTCTTACCAACTGCCTGCAGCATGTTTTTTTGTGAATGGCATTTTATCTGATGATCTGAAACACCGGAACCCCTCAGGGCTGTGTCCTATTACTTCCCTAATGAGATGAGAATCAAGGGAAGTAATACTTACTTATTTGAGTATGCAGATGATGTGGCTTTGGTGGGTCTATTTTTAAATGATAAACTGACAATGACAATTACTTTGCCACCCTTCAGAAATGGTATCAATTGAGTGCTCTGCAGATCAATATAGATAAAACCAAAGAGCTACTTTTATGTAGCAATGGCCTTCATATGTGCGAACCTCTATCTTAACGATCAACTGACAGAGATCGTAAAGTGTTTCATGTATCTGGGAGTACACATTGGCCCGAACACCTATTGTATTTTTCAGAAGGTTAGCCAGTGTCTGTTTCTTATCAGAAAGCTGAAAGGATTTGGAGTGAATCAAGTGGGGTGATCTTATGGGTTTGTCACACTGCTTAATCAGTGGGGGGTTGACAGGGGATGCAATGTCTTGGGGGGGTGGGGGGAGTGATAACACTTGTACACAGAGCATTGAAAGGTCGGAGTGCACGCGCAATAGCGCCCTCTCACAGAATGCAGCCGGAATCATGGCGGGAATAGACTTCATTCAGGAGTCTACTGACGAGAATCACAGTTTGTCTCATTTCTTTCTCTAAAGTGCTGTATCATTGAGGCTGCAAGCTCGCCCAGAAAATGGGCACGATCCCCTCCCCTTTTCACTCTTGTTTGTTGATCGCCCCCAAGATGTTTTCCAGAGGGTATACAAAAACTTGGTAGGGAGCATCCTAACATTCAACATGACAGTCTGGTAACCTGAGTGTGAAATGCAAAAGTAAGCTGGCTAGAATTGTCAACACTACAGGGAAAATCATTGGTAGACATCAGACACAACTCGATAACCTACTTAACAAGGCAGTTAAGAGGGAAGCTCAAGCCATCATATCAGTGATTCCTCACTTTTTATATTCTCCATTTGAAAATCTCCCTTCAGGCTATTGCTTTAGAATGGCAATAGCCAGGAAAACCTATTTATGTAATCTTTTGTTCCCAGTGCCATAAGCTTACTAAATAACAATGTCAGCTCAACCCATTTTTCATGTTTATTTTATTCAACAACAGTAAGTGTTGTCATGGTAGAGTGCAATGTGTTATGTTTGTGTGATATGGGTGTACATTATAAATACATAAATTTATGAATGTAGGTATAAAATATTTGCAGTTTTTAAATTAATGACCGTATGATTACTGTCATACTGGAAGTGAAGCCAAAGACAAATTTCCTTTCATGAGTGGACAATAAAGTTCAGTTCAGTTCTATTCTATTCTATTCTATGGTAGCACATCAGCTGCCACTATTCCTCACAGTGCCGGGGTCCTGGTTCGATTCTGGCCTTACGTCACTTTCTGTGTGGAGTCTGCATGTTCTCCCCGTGTCTGCATGGGTTTCCTCACACAGTTTGAAAGAGTGTTGGTTAGGTGCCTTGGCCATGTTAAATTCACCCTCGGTGTACCCAACAGACACCGAAGTGTGGCGACTAGGGGATTTTCACAGGAACTTCATGTAAATCTATGTGTGACTAATAAATCAACTTTAAACTTTGCCCAACTCATCTCTAAGTGAAAAGGTCTGCGGTTTAAGCACGCTCCAGTGAAATAAATATATTTGAACAAGTGCTAGAAACATCGAAGCTTAAAAACTAGGAGCAAGAGTAAGCCATTCAGTTCTTTGAGCCTGCTCCATCTTTCAGTATGATGATGGTTGATCTTCTATCTCAATACTATACTTCGATGCGCTCCTCATAAAACTGGACAACTTCAGAGTCTAGAAATCTATCTATTTTCTTCTTAAATATGTTCAGTAATTTTGCCTCCACAACTTTTGAGCCTACACCAACCCTCCAACAGAGCACCTTACCCAGACCCAACCCCATCCCATCGCTGTAACCCCATGCAGTTATCCCACCAATCCATGTAACCAACACTAAGGGGCAATTTGGCATGGCCAATCCATTTAGCTGCATATCTTTGGACTATGGGAGGAAACCGGGGCACTCAGAGAAAACCCATGCAGAAATGGGGAGAACATGTAAACTTCACACAGACAGTCACCCGAGGCTGGAATTAAACCCGGGTCCCTGGTGCTATAAAGGCAGCAGTGCTAATCACTGTGCCACCGTGCCTCCCATAAACAATCTGAACAAACAAAAGTCAGGATCTATCAAGCCAGATTTCATCCTGGGATTCGACTTGTCCAGTCGTAACACCAGCTGGGATCATGACTATAGGCAGAGAATTACCAGGCAATTGCCACCAAAGTCCAACCATCTCCGTTGATCTTCAATGGTATTGCATTGCTAAGGCCCCACCATCAAGAGCAGGTACTACGAATTTCCAACTGTTTACCCGGGCTGGCTACATTAACATTGTGGCTACAAGACCTCTCAAAACCTCTCCACTATCTACAAGGTTCAAATAATGGAATATTCACTCATTGGGCAGAATTTTCCAGTCCTGCTGAAGGTCAACAGACCTTTCCATGGTCAGACCCTCGCCCGCTCTGATTTGTGTGGCGGGTGGGACGCTAAAATTTGCTCCATTGCCTAGATGGGTGTCACTGTAACATCACCCACTGTAACATCAGGTACAGGGCTCATCACTGAACCATTGGCACACTTTGATTATAGTATGAACAATTCACAAGATGTACAACAGTAACTCCAACGGATTATTTCAATAGCAATAATCTGGAGGACAAGAGCAGCAACATTGTAGAAACATCATTGCATTTAATTACTGTTTTTTTATCATCTCTGGATTAGACTCTGGGAAGGGTCAATCTGAGTGGAGCATCACTTAACATAGAAACAGAAACTAGAAACCGGAGTAGGCCATTCGGCCCTTCGATCCTGTTCTGCCATTCATTACGATCACCTGATTATCAAATTCAATATCCTGATCACCCCATATATCCCTTGATCCCTTTAGCTCCAAGAGCTATATCAAATTTATACTTAAAATCCGACAATGGTCGTGAATTCTACAGTTTTACCAATCTCTGAGTGAAGAAATTTTTCCTCACCTCAGTCCTAAAAGGTTTACCCCTAATCCTCAAACTACGACCCCTAGTTCTGGACTCCCTCACAATTGGAAACATTCTTTCTGAATCTGCCCTGTCTAATCCTGTTAGAATTTTAAAAGTTTCTATGAGGTCCCCTCTCATTTTTCTAAACTCCAGTGAATATAATCCTAACTGACTTAGTCTCTCCTTATATGACAGACCTGCCATCCCAGGAAACAGCTTCTCTGCTGCCATCAGATTTTTGAATAGACCTACCTCGCATTATGTTAATCTTTCTCTATACCCTAGCTATGACTGTAACACTACATTCTGCACTCTTTCCTTCCTTTTTCTATGTATGGTATGCTTTGTCTGTATAGCGTGCAAGAATCAATACTTTTCACTGTATACTAATACATGTGACAATAATAAATCAAATCAGATGGTGATCCCTCGCTGCACTCCCTCTATAGCAAGGACATCCTTCCTCAGATAAGGACAATAAAACTGCCCCAGGTGTGGCCTCATCAACGCTCTGTACAAAAGCAGTCAAACATCTCTATTCCTACATTCAAATCCTCTCACTATGAAGGCCAACATTTTATTTAAGCAAGGATGGTGACAGTTCAAGGAGTTTGACCACCACAGTCTCAAGGTGGCCAGGCATGGGCAATCAATGTGGCATTGCCAGTGATCCAATCCCAGGAAGAGACAACAGATAGACCAGACTTCCGGAGACCGGCTTTGAGAGCAGATAAATGTTTGCAGTTGCAATTCAGCCCAGCGTGGGCTGCCAGAGTTCGAGGTGGCAGCCCATCACCATCTTCTCATAGGCAGCTAGGCTGGGTGCTAAATGCTGGCATTGCTAGTGATGCTTGTATCCCATTAACAAATGCAAAGGTCCCCATTTTAAAATGATGCATTCTATTCTTATATTTCCATTTTAATTGCCCACGTCAACATTAATAATGGATTGTTAATGTAACACAGTCACACTGTAATTGCACCCTTTTGTCAAGACAAGCACGACAATGCCTCCAATGGTAAAAGTGTGCAATTATAGCATTACATACTTTCATTATAAATGCGGAAATGGAAATTTATAACGGCAAAAGTTAACAAGAAGTGTACACTGATGTGCTTTTAAAAAATAGCTAGATCGACAGAATTTTCGGGATTTAATTATAGTGCGCACTGAATTAATTTTGCGTTATTACAGTATTTGCATATAGAAGATCATCATGACACAAAGGAAATGCTGGACAATCATAAGAGAAATCCTTGCTCATCAGGCAGTAGCTGTTGAAAGAGTTCAGTTCTAAATGAATCTAAATTGAACTAAAGCAATCTGTCCAGCTAAATTTGCAGCTCACAAGAAGAAAATGATATGGTTTTAGCCTCACAATTACTAATCATTTGAATTTAGAAGGCCCTGTTGATTTGTGCTTGGACTTAATCAACTTCACATAGAAGTCAAGTATTCTTTATCTGAAACCCTTGGGACTGATTGCCTTTCGGTTTCCAGCTAACGTTGATTTTCAGATCTACCATATATTTTGTAGGTCTTGACCTACTTACATCAATGCCTCTACTTTCTCAGGGGGCGAAGGAAACTCAGCAGGCCTACTACCTCTCTCACTAATTTTTACAGATGCACCATAGATAGCATCCTTTCCGGATGTGTCACAGCTTGCTGAGGCTCCTGCTCTGGCCAAGGCCTCAAGAAACTACAAAGCATTGTAAATATAGCAGTCCATCGCACAAAGCAGCCTCCCATCCATCAACCCCATCTATACTTCCCGCTACGTCGGAAAAGCAGGCAACATTATCAAGGACCCCATGCATCCCGGACATTCTCTCTTCCACTTTCTTCCATTGGGAAAATGATACAAAAACCTGAGATCACGTACCACCCAACTCAAGAACAGCTTCTTCCCTGCTGCTATCAGACTTTTGAATGCACCTACGATTTATTAAGTTGATCTTTCTCTATGCCGTAGCTATGACAGTAACACTACATGCTGCACCCTCTCCTTTCCTTCTCCCCTATGTAGTCTATGAACGGTATGCTTTGTCTGTATAGATCACAAGAAATAATACTTTTCACTGTATCCCAATACATGTGAAAGTAATAAATCAAATCTTAGCCTAGGCTAGCTACAGTCCACAAACCGGGTTATTTCTCCACTTACCAACTCTCATACACCCGACTTCTTACCTGTCAACACTTCGTTCAAAATGATATTACACTGCTTTACTCACATCAAAATTAATTGCAGTGTCATTGAGAAAAACACTTGGTTTTTCATGTGTTCTGTTGTCGAATGTACAGATAGAAGATATTTGACCGGTGGAGTTGTGTGGGGTTTAAGGTACAGAAATTCTACAGAGTTTTCTATTGCATTCTCCCACTAGCAACTCATTTCCAAGCTGCACCATAGAATAATGGAACTATATTACACAGAGGAAGACTGTTCCCTCTATTGTACCTGTGCTCTCTGAAAGGGCTATTCAAGTATTCTCACTCCCTTGCTTTTCCCGAAGAGCCCTGCATGCTCTATTTCTCCTTTTTTGACTAATTATCCAATACCCTATCGAAAGTCATTATTGAATCTGCTTCCACCATCCATACGGACTCTGGGTTCCAGATTGTAAAAACTTACCACATGAAAAAATCTCCCCACTCACTTTATAATCAATTATCTTAAACCTGTTTCCAAACCTCTTACGAGTGAAAACAATTTCTACCCATTTAAGGAGTCAAAACCCTTGAGAATTATGAACATTGAAATTAAATTCCCCTGCAACAGAATGAAGGCATGACCAACTGTGAATAACAGGAGCTTGAGATAATGTAAAATCAGGATAGCACTTTAGGAACTTAGATAAAGTGTCCCAGAGTTTTAAGAAAATGTTAACTTTGGTTACCTTTAGCCAGGAATGATCCACAGCCTGTAAATGGCAGGGAAATGGTTCTTTCAAAGTTAAAGTTTATTCGTGTTACAAGTAGGCTTACTGCAATGTAAGTTCATCACACTGCAATGCAGTTACTTTGAAAATCCCCTAGTCACCACACTCTGGTGCCTGCTTTGGTACACTGAGGGAGAATATAGCATGGCCAATGCACCGAACCAGCACTTCTTTCGGAATGTGGGAGAAAACCAGAGTGCCAGAGGAAACCCATGCAGACACAGGGAGAACGTGCAAACTCCACACAGACAGTGACCCAAGCTGGGAATTGACTCCAGGTCCCTGCACTCTGAGGCAGCAGTGCTAACCACTGTGCCACCCTGTCAACTGGGTGCAGATGTTTGTTGCAGTACTTAAACAAACAACACACGGTGAATACATTTCACTTGTTTTAATATCTCATCTGCGGGTCTAATTGCTATTGCTGCGGGTTCGCAGCCTTTATCGGTTTCACATCATGTCATAAGAGGGAATATTTTGCTCTGTAAAGACTAAGACTCACTAAATGGAGGAAATTCTGAGAGCATTCAGACAGAACACATTAGCATTAGCAGGGGTGTGGTGACCTGGTGGTAATATCATAGAACTTTTCGTCTAAATAACCTGGGTCACGTGTGTTCAAATCCCAACTTGTGAAATCTAGTTAACAAATTGAATTAAAATCTATCTCAGTATGGCGATTATAAGAACATAAGAACATAAGAAATAGGAGCAGGAGTAGGCCATCTAGCCCATCAAGCCTGCCCCGCCATTCAATAAGATCATGGCTGATCTGTCATGGCTCAGTTCCACATTCCCGCCCTCTCCCCATAACCCTTAATCCCCTCGCTTATCAAAAACCCATCAACCCGTGTCTTAAAAATATTTAGCGAGGCAGCCTCCACCACTTCAACGGGCAGAGAATTCCAGAGATTCACCACCCTTTGAGTGAAGAAGTTCCTCCTCAACTCCATTCTAAACCGCCCCCCCCTTTATCTTGAGGCTGTGCCCCCTAGTCCTACTATCCTTTCTGAGTGGGAAGAGTCTCTCCACCTCTATCCTATCCATCCCATTCATCATCTTATATGTCTCAATGAGATCTCTTCTAAACTCTAACGAGTACAAGCCTAATTTATTCAGCCTCTCCTCATAGCTCAACCCCCTCAACTCCGGCATCAGCCTATTAAACCTCCTCTGCACTCCCTCCAAGGCCAAAATATCCTTGCGTAAGTACGGCGACCAAAACTGCACACAGTACTCCAGCTGTGGCCTCACCAATGCCCTATACAGCCGCAGCAAGACCTCCCTACTTTTATATTCAATGCCCCTCGCTATGAAGGCCAGCATCCCATTCGCCTTCCTGACCACCTGCTGCACCTGCAAGCTGGGTTTTTGCGACTCATGCACAAGGACCCCGAGGTCCCTCTGCACCATCGCCTGCTGCAGTTTTTCGCCAAGTAAGTAATAATCCTTCCTACCATTATTCCTACCAAAGTGGACCACCTCGCACTTGCCAACATTAAATTCCATTTGCCATTTCCCGGCCCATTCGCCCAGCCTATCTAGATCCTTCTGTAGACTCTCCACACCCTCCGCACAATTTGTCGTTCCACCAATCTTGGTGTCATCAGCAAATTTCGACACCCTACACTCGGTTCCCTCCTCCTGATCATCTATATAAATGGTAAATATGGAACTATCTTTGTTGTAAAAACCTCACTAGATCACTGAGGTTTTTTTTCAGCAAGGATTTGCCATCCTTACCTGGCCTGGGGAGGGCTAAATGGTAAATCAATTGACACTTACAGCACAGAGTTCAATCCCTGCTCAGGTTGAGGTAGACTTGGGGCTTGCTTCCTCATCTTATTTGTAGTAAAGTGTCATATATTTAAGTAGTTGTACAATTGCTTTAAGAGTTGATCACATGATTTGATGGTTATGTCATTAGGGTGTTGCACAGCCTACTCTTTTAATTTCAGGGAAAAACTTCTAGATCAAGCTATTGTTGTCAGTTTGAATCTACATGTGCAACCCACATCTTTTTCTTTTTGTTTACAACTCATGACCCCCTAACGTAGTTAGGACATTACAAAAAGAAATTATATTTGTCGATGGTTTGGTGAATAATAACTCAGCACCTGTCTTCAGGCAAGGAACGCAGGAAGTCCTGGGGCGGAGTTAATGGGGAGGGAGAGGGGCACTTAAAGTGGGGTGGGTACCCATCCTACCACCTTCCCGGCCACCCGCAAGCTCTAACCCGCAATATGTGAGGTGAGTGGGCACCACAATTGGCAGCCCTGCCATCATATTTAAATTAATAATTCAAGGTCAATTAGGCTTGTTATCGAGCCAATTGATCCTAATAATACACTGCCCACATCACAGAACATTTAGGTAGTGGGGTGGGAGTGGGAAGTCCAATTTTTAAACTTAAGTGGTAAAAGGGCGGGAAGGAAGCGGCGGGGATCGGACATTAGGGGTAGTCGTTGGGTGATCACATGGTGTTTGACACATTTTATTAGACCTCTTTGAGGTTGTAATAAGAGGGTCAATAAAGGGCACCAGTAGATGTGGTGTATTTGGATTTACAAAAGGCATCCAATAAGCTGCCACATAAAAAGTTAATGCACAAGGTATGAGTTGGGCATGATATGTTAACGTGGATGGAGGATTGGCTAACTAACAGGAAACAGTCAGGATAAATGAGTCATTTTCAGGTGTAGTGTCACAGGGATCAATGCTGGAGTGTCAAGTGTCGATGATCCACATTAATGACTTATGTGAAAAGGCAGATTATATTGTAGTTGATGGTACAAAGATAGGTAGGAAAGCAGTGCCAAGGGGGCAGAGCCTGAGGAGTATGGGGCCTGCTGGGAGAGCTGGGGCCAGAAAGAGTCAGGGCCTAATAATGGAAGCGGGCAGGGGGATGTTGTGCAATCTAGGATCAGATGGAGGCGCACTGTGTACTTTGCAATTGGTGATCGACTGGGATGGGGAATTGACTGGGCCTATCTGTGCAGGGTGGGATGGGGGGCAGTCAATCCATGTGGGTGGGGGGAAGATCAACCACAGAGGCCAGCAACAACTATGGGGAGGCAGTGACAGTTCTGTGCTACTGCACAGAACAGAGAGATCTGCACTTGCACAATGGCGCCCTTTGCTGTAATCTGCCAGCTTTCGGGTGAGCTTAAGCTCTGACCCCACCCCCTCCCACTGCTGGCAGGAAACAGATCTTGCTTCAGAGTGTTGCAAGATTGGATTTTTAACTCATCCAAAAAATCGGCATGATTCTCTCCTGTTTTCATGCTTGTTCGGCATTTGGAATTTTTTTGGTAAGATCGTCCCCTTGGTGTCTGAGGTGATTTGATCAGGCAGGATGGGAAATTCTGATTTCCTGAGGGCGAGTTATCATGCAGAGGTGATCAGTTCGTAGCATGCTAGGCTTCACGCCAGCCTATTCAGCTATTTACCATTTATATAGATGATCTGGAGGAGGGAACCGAGTGTATGGTGTCGAAATTTGCTGATGACACCAAGATTGGTGGAAAGGCAAATTGCGCGGAGGGTGGGGAGAGTCTGCAGAAGGATCTAGATAGGCTGGGCGAATGGGCCAGGAAATGGCAAATGGAATTTAATGTTGGCAAGTGCGAGGTGGTCCACTTTGGTAGGAATAATGGTAGGAAGGATTATTACTTACTTGGCGAAAAACTGCAGCAGGCGATGGTGCAGAGGGACCTCGGAGTCCTTGTGCATGAGTCGCAAAAACCCAGCTTGCAGGTGCAGCAGGTGGTCAGGAAGGCGAATGGGATGCTGGCCTTCATCGCGAGGGGGATTGAATATAAAAGTAGGGAGGTCTTGCTGCAGCTATATAGGGCATTGGTGAGGCCACAGCTGGAGTACTGTGTGCAGTTTTGGGCGCTGTACTTACGCAAGGATATTTTGGCCTTGGAGGGAGTGCAGAGGAGGTTTACTAGGCTGATGCCGGAGTTGAGGGGGTTGAGCTATGAGGAGAGGCTGAATAAACTAGGCTTGTACTCGTTAGAGTTTAGAAGAATGAGGGGAGATCTCATTGAGACATATAAGATGATGAATGGGATGGATAGGATAGAGGTGGAGAGACTCTTCCCGCTCAGAAAGGACAGTAGGACTAGGGGGCACAGCCTCAAGATAAAAGGGGGGCAGTTTAGAACGGAGTTGAGGAAGAACTTCTTCACTCAAAGGGTGGTGAACCTCTGGAATTCTCTACCCGTTGAAGTGGTGGAGGCTACCTCGCTAAATATTTTTAAGATGCGGGTTGATGGGTTTTTGATAAGAGAGGGGATTAAGGGTTATGGGGAGAGGGCGGGAATGTGGAACTGAGCCACGACAGATCAGCCATGATCTTATTGAATGGCGGGGCAGACTCGAAGGGCTAGATGGCCTACTCATGCTCCTATTTCTCATGTTCTTATGTTCTATTCATCCTTGTAATATATATGCACTCCATGCATGCTCATTAGCATAAGGTTTTGTTTAAAATGATGTCCTCTCTTTATGATAAAGTCAGCGGCACACCAGAATCTTGTGGCAACTGGGTCACATTTATTTTAAAGTAACATGCAACAGTCGGCTCTGAGGTTGTGGGCAAGGTCAGTGATTTTTTTGTGTTGAATTCCGCAGTAATGGGGAGGGGAGCAGAAGACTGGAGACCTGCACGGAGACTGGGGGCCAACAAGGATGAGTGAAGGTGAGGATGGGGGAGTTGCTGATGTCTGGAATGAGGTTGGGGATATGGAGGAATGAAGTGGAAAGGACTTGGTGTCCTGGGTATGATAAGAAAAGGGAACAGTCAGTCAAGATAAAAAAAGTGAGGGGCATAAAATGTAGCGCTGGTACTGTCCAGAAGTGTGTCCATCTCAGGCTGCTGGCTGGCAGAGTCTTTGCAGAGCTTTGAGTTTACCAACAATGTTGCAATCATCCCCACTGAGAGTGATCTTGGACAATGTCCCTTACAATGTATAGAAGGGAGGACCTGCTAAACCTACAAGTGCAGCCAAGTCCGACAGAGCAGCGAGTACAGCTCTGGACACGGAGATGAACATTCAATAAAGAGTGAACAAGAAACACAACATCTGTTTCTTCCACAGAAAGAAATAATCCGAATCCCCATGTAACCATCAATGAGTGCCAACCCTGTCAGTACACTTAGCTCTCTGACTGAGCTGGTCTCAACAAATAATGACACGCATATGAATAAAGTGAAACCAATATAATGTGGAACATTTACAAGTAAAATTTTAAATTGAAAAACACTCATGCCAATTTTGTACTCTCAATAAGTCTCATGTCAATGGCAGTAATGTTGGGCAGGAAAGTAGCCGCGATATTAATGGCTTCCTCCCTATTTGTACGAGAGACACCTACGCAGCCCCCACTCGGAGTTGCAGCAGTTCCTCCAGGAAAAGCTTCCTCCGCTGCATGATCACTTGTGTCTCCCATGTAGGTCACCAGCACATTAAATTTTAATAAGAATCACGGGGGAACCAGCAAAAAGCAAGAGAGTGGAATTGGTGCAAATTTCCAGTTACGCCATTGGAAAGAGTGTGCTGCTGACTAAATGAAACAGGGGGTCTGGGTCATTGAATATATCCCGGGCTGAGTGAAACATGCTTTTGATCAATAAGAGGGTTCAGGGTTATTGGTGTCGGGGTGGGGGAGGGGGGAGGGGGGTGGAGGGGACATTGAAATTAAAGCCACAATCAGATCACACACAATCTTATTGAATACTAGCGCTGACTTGAAATGATCTCCTCCTGCTCCTATTTCTTATTGATCTGATGATTTTTAGATGATAGCAATTTGGAGCAGGTCCAACATCCAGTGATCAAATAGCCCTGGCCAACTCAAATTAAAATAAATGAGTTCATTCACACACAGCCATTGTGTCTTTAAATGTAATGGTTAACAAGGCAGTAACCGGTATAACATTCCAGCCTGAACTTTCTCACACTCAGTTCCTTCCTTTCCAAACTCCTAATGATTGGAAAATTTCCTTCCCTTTTATTCTTTCGGGCTGGGCATTGCTGCTGACTGCGAGTGATTCATATCTATGGTTTCTTAAAGCTTCACATGTTTTCCAAACTTCTTAAAGCTAGAATGGTGTTCTCTTCCAGTGTGTGACTCTGCAATCTCTCCATCCTTCTGGACCTATCTTTGCTGTCTTTCATATTGTTGATCACACCATCCTCCTTCAACGCCCCTCCTCTGTCATCCAACTGCACTCTCTTAGTTCCATTCTCATCTACCCTGTTGTATTCAGAGAATGGTGGTGCAGTGTTTAGCACTGCTGCCTCACATTGCCAGGGACCCGGGCTCATTTTGGACCTTGGGTGACTGTTTGTTTGGAGTTTGCACATTCTCCATGTGTAAGTATGGGTTTGCTCTAGTTTCCTCCCACATTCCAAAGGTATGCAGGTTAGAAGATTGGCCATATTAAATTTCCCCCTTAGTATCAGGCGGATTAGCTGAGTAAACACGTGGGGATATAGGGATAGGGCCTGGGTGGGATTGTTGTCAGTGCAGGCTCGATGGGCTGAATGGCATCCTTCTGCACCATAGGATTCTATGAATAGCCCCCAGTGATTTCTCTTGCCACTTCTGAGATGTTATCTCTGAGGTCTCAGAAGATATATCCTTGGAAACCTTCTTGTTTGTTGTCCTTTGGAAAAGTCATTGGAAAATACAAGTTCCAAGCATATGCTAATATACCTTGCTCAATCCCGCGACCACCACATCCCTTCACCCTCGTACTGCCTCTCATTCAGCTTGTTGCTTGTCCAACATCCAGCACTTGATGAAATTTCCTTCAACTAACTATCGGGAAGGCCCCATCCATTGTGATCAGTCCCTAGGCACTGATACAATCCCTCTTCTTGGCAACTAACAGCGGCGAAGCAGATTTTTCACAATCTTGTCAGTTTTGATTTTGAAATGAAATCATGTATCCATCCATCACCAAGACTGATCACTTCCAATTCCATAACATTGCCTCACTCTGGACTCTGCCTCAGCACAACTACTGCTGAAGCCTTCATTTACATCTTTGCCTTGATTATTCCAATGCTCTACTTGGGGTGGCACTGTGGCACAGTGGTTAGCACTGCTGCCTCACAGCACCAGGGTTTTGGGTTCGATTCCTGGCTTAGTCACTGTCTGTGCAGAGTCTGCATGTTCTTCCTGTGTCTGCCTGGGTTTCCTCAGTGTGGCCTGGTTTCCTCCCACAGCTGATTAGAAGCATTGGCCCTGCTAAATTCTTGCTCACTGTACCTGAACAGGTGCTGGAGTGTGGCGACTAGGGGATTTTTACAATAACTTCATTGTAGTGTTAATGCAAGCACATTTGTGACAACAATAAATAAGTAATAACTCTCGCAACACCAGGTTAAAGTCCAACACGTTTATTTGGGAGTGCTGCTCCTTCCTTAGGTGAGTCTGACTCTTGGTCTGACTCAGGTTGACTCACCTGAGGAAGGAGAAGAGCTTTGAAGACTGGTGATTCCAAATAAACCTGTTGGGCTTTAACCTGGTGTTGTGAGACTTCTTGCTGCGCCCACCCCAGTCTAACACAGGCATCTCCACTTCAATAATAAATAAAATGGATGGCACCTCTGGTCCCCTTCACACATCATGTTTGTGCGTCCATTATTGGTCTGCCAATGCCTCAATTTTAAAATTCCTATGTTTGTGTTTAATTAGGATCCTCTGGTAAGATTTACAAGATCTCTATGCTTCCTCAATTCTAACCCAATGCAAACATTTCATCAAGAAACCCGGATTAGTGCAGGGATTGTTCTATAAAAGCAGTTTTCACCTGATTCGAGAGGTAAAATGAAGCTCTATTTGCACCACCTTAAATATTGATTAAAAAACCTGTGACGCAAGTTTATAATAATTCAAAGTTGCTCCATTTCAAACAACAGGGTCTGTCTTTGAAGCTCAGCAGCTTCTGAAGTAACAGCTGACCCACTGAAAAGTATTACGGAACAGTCTGTTTTATTCCAGTGTCTGTGGAGATGACTGAAAACAGATCTGGTTGATTCAACTCTTTGGATTCAGGCATCTTTCATACAAATAGCTGCGTGTGTGAGACACATGCATGCACACACAAATGCAGCACACACAAGCTCGCACACATACATGCACACAAACACACACATGCACTCACACACATGCAGCATACATAGACTTGCACACATACATGCATGGACCCACACACACAAATGCATAAATGCACACATTCACACGTGCACATATACATGCACACGCACATACATGCATACACACAAGTGCATACACGCACATACTCATGCATGTACACACACACACACACACACAGACAAGAAAGCATATACATGCATACATACATGCATGAGGCATGAATTTGGACAGATTTTGACATCATATTACAGTTTTAATTTGCGCCAAATGTAACCTCCACAACACCCCCCCCCCCCCAAACTCCCCCCTCCCCGATTCTCCTAACCCTGAGTTCACCTTGATTCTGCTGCAACCTTTCATAAGCTGGTATGAACACATCCTCTCCTGTGGTTCATATCCGAACACACACGCAGCCCAATTTACCCATCACTCCTCTGTTCACTGACTTTCATTGGCTTCTGCTCTGGCATCGGCCTTGATTTTAAAACTTCTCACCCTGGTTTTCAAATCTCTTTTTTCGGCTTGGCTCCTCCCTATCTTAATGACCTGCTCCAGCCTTACAACTCTCTGAGATCGCTGTGCTCTTTCAAATCTGCTCTCTCGCACCGTCCAAACTTCCTTTACTCCTTTCCCGTGCTTTCAGTTCCTTGGGTGCCTGAGCTCTGGAGTTCCATCGAATCATAGAATCGCTACAGTGCAGAAAGAGGCCATTTGGCCCATCTAGTCTGCACCAACTGCCCCAAAGAGCATCTTACCCAGACCCACACTCCCTGCCCTAACTCCGTAATCCCATGCATTTACCATGGCTAATCCAACTAGCCTGCAGACCTTTGGATACTAAGGGACAATGTACTATGCCCAATCCACCTAACCTGCAGATCTTTGTACACTAAGGGACAATTTAGCATGGCCAATGCACCCAACTGGCACATCTTTGGACTATTGGGGGAAGCCAGAGCACCCAGAGGAAAATACCCTTGATGAAATTCCTCAAACCTTTTTGACCAAGCCCTTTGTCACCTTTCCTGATGTTGTTATGCAATTTGGTGTCAAAGTTTCTTTGATGACGCTCCTGTGAAAGTCCTCGAGATAGCTTACTACATTACCAGCAATATAAAAATGGAAGCTACTGTTTATAAGGACTCATTCCAGGCCAATGTGAAAAGTGCATATTGAAATGAAGGGTATTGAACTGCGTTATATGCTTTTTTGGGATGTATTTCAGGGGTCTCCTTAAGTAGATGGTATAGTAGATGCTCTTTCATAGACTGAAAGGTGTAAAGCACTTGCACTCCGAGTGCTTGTTCAGTGAGGACCTGATTAATATACACTCCCATGTTATGTATCTGTTGATTATCCCCAAATATCTACAATTGGACCTATCCTGTACAACCTCCCCCGAGTGACATTAGTGGAGCCAATATATACATATCAATGACTCCCAACGTGACCTCTCCACCACTTTCATAGAATCCTTACAGTGCTGATGAAGGCCATTCGGCCCATTGAACCTGAACCAATGACAATCCCACCCAGACTCTATCCCCATAACCCTATGTATTTACCCTGCAAATTCCCCTGACACTGAGGGGAAACTTAGCGTGACCAATCCACCTATCCCATACATCTTTGGAAGGAAACTGGAGCACCAGGAGGAAACCTACGCAGACACAGGGAGAACATACAAACTCCACACAGAGAGTCACCCAAGGCTAGAATTGAACCTGGGTCCCTAGTGCTGTGAGGCAGCAGTGCTAACCAGTGTGCCAGCGTACCATCCTGCCCTTTCCCTGACCTTTCTACTCCCCCCATATTGTCAGATCATTATTCAACACCCAGTCCCTGATGACCTGCAATTTCCTCTGACTAAAAATTTCTAAGACCAAATTTAACCACAGTAGAAACTCCATTGTCACAAGCTGATCCAGACTGGGTGTAGCCTTAATGTTCTCTTCCTCCTGTACCAATGGTCTCTCCATCATGTAAAGCACTGGCTTTCATGATGGCGCAATGATTAGTACTGCTGCCTCACAGAGCCAGGGACCCAGGTTCAATTCCTGGCTTGGGTCACTGTCTGTGCGGAATCTGCATGTTCTCCCCATGTCTGCATGGGTTTCCTTGGTGGATTTTCTCCGGTTTCCTTCCACATTCAGAAAGAGGTGCTGGTTCGATGCATTGGCCGTGCTAAATTCTCCCTCAGTGCACCTGAACAGATGCCGGAGTATGGCAACTAGGGGATTTTCACAGTAACTTCATTGCAGTGTTAATGTAAGCCAACTTGTGACAATAATAAATACATAAAATAAATAAGCTTCACCAAGGAAGAAGGTGCCAATAGAATCATAGTGAAAGAGGTGGTTGAAAAAGTTGATGGGCTAAACAATGATAGAGGAGACAGTTGGATGAACTTACTAACTCACTTCGAGTCAATGAGATGTATCCAAAGAAGGAAACAAGGAGGAAAGTTAAGGAGGTCATGACCTTCCCACCCTCCTCAGATATGGAGGGGTGGTGGTGGGGGGGGGGGGAGCGCAGGGTGTCAAAGGGCTGGAAAATCACAAATATTTCACCTTGCTCAAAAAAAGGTGTAAATATAAATCCAGAAGCCACTGGCGAATCAATTTAACCTGAGTTTAAGGAAAGCTTTATGAAGCAATTATCCAGAAGAAAAATAACAGACACTTCATAGAAACATTGGATTCCTACAGTGCAAAAGGAGGCCATTTGACCCATCGAGTCTGTACCGACAACAATCCCACCCAGGCCCTATCCCCATAGCCCCCTGTATTTACCCTGCTAGTCCCCCGACAGGTACGGCCAATTTAGCCAATCAACCTGTCCTGCACATCTTTGGAGTGTAGGAGGGAACCGGAGCACCCAGAGGAAACCCACGCAGACATGGGGAGAATGTGCAAACTCTGCACAGACAGTAACCCAAGGCAAGAATTGAACCCGAGTCTCTGGTGCTGTGACGCAACAGTGCTAACTACAGTGGATCAGTTAAGGAAAGTCAACACAGATTTGTTAAAGGCAAATTATGTTTAATTAATTTGTTTGAGTTTTTTGATGAAAGAGTTGATATGTATATAGACTGACAAAGGGGTAGAGTGTCATATAATAGTTTCTGTCAGTAAAGCTGAAACCCATGGAATAAAAATGAGAGTGGCAGCATGTTTATGAAACTAGGTGAGTTAAGGGACACAGAAGTGGTGGTGAGGAATTGTGTTTTGCACTGGATCAAATATACCACAGCATTCCTTGGAGGTTGTTTAGACTTGGTATGCCGGGCACAATTTCAAAATTTACAAATGATGCAAAACTTGAATGAATGGTGAACTATGAGAAGAGAGACTTCAAGAGAACATAGACAAGTTTCTGGAAGCTTCACAAAAGTGATAGATTTTGTGAGAAGAATGAAGAGAGGAAATGGAAACTAAAAGGCAGACTTCGAAAGAACAAAGAAAATTGCAGCACAGGAACAGGCCCTTTGGCATCTACCATGCTGCCTGACTGAACTAAAACCCCCTACCCTTCTGGGGACCATATCCCTCTATTCCCATCCTATTCATGTATTTGTCAAGACATCCCTTAAAAGTCACTATCATATCTGCTTCCACTACCTCCCTCGGCAGCGAGTTCCAGGCACCACCACCCTCTGTGTAAAAAACTTGCCTTGTACATCTCCTTTAAACCTTGCCCCTCACACGTAAACTTATGCCCCTGAGTAATTGACTCTTCCACCTTAGGAAAAAGCTTCTGACTATCCAATCTGTCCATGCTGCTCATAATCTTGGAGACTTCTATCAGGTTGTCCCTCAACCTCCATCGTTCCAGTGAGAACAAACCAAGTTTCTCCAACCTCTCCTCATAACTAACACTAAAGAGAGTGTAAGAACTAAGAAAGCTGGATGTTTATGCTTACAAACCTATGAAGGTGTCAGGTAAGGTTGAGAGACATATTGCAAAGCTATAAAGAATCTTCAGTTTTATAAATAAATGAATAGAATACAAAAAAAAGAGGTTATGATGAACCTTCATAAAACACTGGTTCAGCCTCAACTACAGTATTGTGTCCAATTCTTTTTGAAGTTTATTTATTGGTGTCCAGTAGGCTTACATTAACACTACAAAGAAGTTACTATGAAAATCCCCTAGTTGCCACACTCCGGCGCCTGTTCGGATACACTGAGGGAGAATTTAGCATGGCCAATGCACCTAACTAGCACGTCTTTCGGACTGTAAGAGGAAACTAGAGCGCCCAGAGGAATCACACATAGACCTAGGGAAAAGTGCAGACCACACAGACAATCACCCAAGACTGGAATTGAACTTGGGTCCCTGGTGCTATGAAGCAGCAGTGCTAACCACTGTACCATCACATTTTAGGAACGATATGAAGGTTTTAGAGAGGGTACAGAAAAGATTTACAAGGATGCTTTGAGGAGTCAGGAACTTCAGTTACATTGAGAAGCTGTACCCATTTTCTTTATACAAGAGAATTTTAAGGAAGTTTGATGGAGATATTCAAAATCAGAAGGGATCTATATCAGGCAGGTAGAGGGGAATTGTTTCCATTGGTGGCACAGTGGCACAGTGGTTAGCACTGCTGCCTTACAACACCAGGGAACCTGTGTTCGATTCCCGGCTTGAGTCACTGTCTGTGTGGAGTTTGCACCTTCTCCCTGTGTCTGTGTGGGTTTTTTCTGGATGTTCCATTTCCTCCCACAGTCCAGAGAAGTGCGCGTTAAGCAGATTGGCCATGTTAAATTGCCCCTTAGTGTCAGGGGGACTAGCTAGCGTAAATGCATGGGGTTATGGGGATAGGGCCTGGGTGGGATTGTGGTCGGTGCAGACTCAATGGGCTGAATGGCCTCCTTCTGCACTGTAAGATTCTATGAATATATGGTGGAAAATTGGAGAACTGTGGATCCAGGTTGCTAGTGATCAAAAACCAAATGCAATGTGAGAAAAACGTTTTTACGCAAGAAATCCTCAGGATTTAGAATATATTGGCTGAAGGGAGGCAGATTTTTTCAGAGCTTTCCAAGGAAACTGGATAGCATCTGAAGAGAAAAGGTTTGCAGGTGGGGGTGGAGAGGAGAGTGGGCCAAGCTAAATTCATCTTGCATAGAGTTAGCTTGCGCTCGAGAGACCAAGTGGCCTCTTTCAGTGTGTAAATATTCTATGATTCATTGATGTTATGCTTATTTGGTTCTAGTACCTTCCATGCTATTACAGCCTTGCATTCAGAGCAATTTCCTGGCAAGATTGAATGTTAAAGGTAGTGCTCTTTCAAAGCATGTGTGAAAACTCTCACTGGCTTTATTATAGCTACTGCAAAATGTATCGCGTTTACATCAATTATTCACTGGAACATTTCTTACTATCGTGGGCAATGCAATTTCTGTTCACTGCTGGAGATTTTCTGACAAAGCGGTAATGAACTCCAAAAGCTGTGAGTGCAAAGTACATCTCACACAAAGCTCTATTTCTAGAAGGTGGAAAACTCACCACTGGAATGCATGTTGATGCACTAGACAGTAAACCATTAATCAGCTCAATCTTAATTTAGCAAAAAAAATTATTGAACTTGCCAATCTCCCAAGTCACTTTCTAAGAACAGGAATGAGATACCCAAATGGCCTTCTAGATATTAATGGCTAGATCTACAGTAATTACGTCCATGTTAATGCCCTAGTATTATATAGTTATATATATTAATGACCTAGACATTCTTGTGCAGTGCTAACTTTTTTATCCATTCATGGGACGTGTCGCTGGCTGGGCCAGCATTTATTGCCCATACCTAATTGGCCTTGAACTGAGTGGCTTGCTAGGCCATTTCAGAGGGCAACTGAGAGTTGCTGTGGCTCTGGAGTCGCATGTAGGCCAGGCCAGGTAAACACAGCAGATTTATTTCCCTGAAGGACATGAGTGAAACAGATGGGTTCTTCCGATAATGCTTTTGTGATCATCAGTAGATTTTTAATTCCAGTTGTTTTTTATTGAATTCAAATTCCACCATTTATGGGATTTGAAACCCAGGTCCCCAGAACATAAGTTGACCTTCTGAATTAATAGTCTAGTGGTAATACCATTGGACCAGCGTCCCTGGATGACATGAAGCCTGGAACTGTTAAGAGGATTGTGTAGAACTTCAAAAGGGCATGGACAGGTTGGGGGATGCATGAAAATGTCATTTAATGCAAAGAAGTGTAAAGTGATTCGGAGAATAATAAAAACAAAGATAATAGGAGCAGGAGTAAGTCATTTGACCTTTTGATACTGTTCTGCCGTTCAGAGATAATTACTTGATCCTCTATCTCAGTATCGTACTCCCACTTATCTTATAGAGGATCTTATAGAGACTTACAAGATAATGAAGGGGCTAGATAGGGTAGAGGTAGAGAGATTCTTCCCGCTTAGAAAGGATAGCAGAACTAGAGGGCACAGCCTCAAAATAAGGGGGGTGCAGTTTAGAACAGAGTTGAGGAGGAACTTCTTCACCCAAAGGGTGGTGAATCTCTGGAATTCTCTGCCCATTGAAGTGGTGGAGGCTACCTCGTTGAATATATTTAAGTCATGGGTAGATAGGTTTCTGATAGACAAGGGAATTAAGGGTTATGGGGAGCAGGCGGGAAAGTGGAACTGATCCACTGCAGATCAGCCATGATCTTATTGAATGGCGGGGCAGGCTCGAAGGGCTAGATGGCCTACTCCTGCTCCTATTTCTTATGTTCTTATGTTCACTCTCCCCATAACCCCTTGATGCTTTTAGAATCTAAAAGTCTATCTATTTCCTTCTTAAATACGTTCAAGTGATTTGGCCTCCAATCCTGTGGTAGAGAATGCCTCACGTTCACCACCCTCTGAGGGAAGAAGTTGGCTTAGTTCGCCTACCCTGTATTGTGAGACTGTGATCCTTCGTTCTAGACTTCTCTCCCACCACCACTCACCCCCACCCCTCCCTTCACCAGAGGAAACATTATCCCCACATCCAGTCCGTCCAGCCCTGTCAAAATTTATACATTTCAATTAGATCCCCTCTCAATATTCTAAAATCCAGTGAATACAGGCCTAATTTACCCAATCTCTCCTCATATAAATATCCTGCCACCCCAGGAATCAATGGTGAATTTTCACTGCACTCCCTCTATGGCAAATACTACCTTTCTTACATAAGGAGACCAAAGCTGCACATAATACTCTAGGTGTGCTCTCACAAGGGCTCTACACAGCTGTACTAAGACATCCTTACTCATATTCAAGTTCACTTACAATAAAAGCCAACATACAATTTGCCTTCCTAATTGCTTGTTTTCAGTGAGTGTTGTACTAGGACACTTTGACATCAACATTTCCCAATCTATCACTGTTTAAATAATACTCCGCCACTCTGTTTCTCCATCCAAAGTGGATACCTTCACACTTATCAACATTATACTGCAACTGCCATGTGTTTGACTGTTCACTCAACTTGTCTAAACCATCTTGAATCATCTTAACATCCTCCTCACTACTCACATTCCAGCCAAGTATCATTTTGGCGGCAAGAACACAGAACAAGGGAGTGCAGAAACAGAGGGACCTAGGTGTATAAGTGCGCCAATCATTGAAGGTGGCACAAGAGGTTGAGAGAGTAGTTAATAAAGCACACAGCATAGATTTCTAAATAGAGGCATAGGCTGGAATTTTACTGGCACACCTACCCTGATCTGGAGGTGGGCAAGGCTCAGAGACCAGCATTCTTCATT
Source organism: Carcharhinus amblyrhynchos (assembly GCF_965287045.1). Lineage (NCBI taxonomy): Eukaryota > Metazoa > Chordata > Chondrichthyes > Carcharhiniformes > Carcharhinidae > Carcharhinus > Carcharhinus amblyrhynchos. Next base: position 17,102,824 of record NC_137335.1, read on the forward strand.
GGCCTCAGGCAGGATTGTACTAATCTCGAGCAGAAATGCCAGTAAAATTTTGCCCAAAGATTGGGAAAGCTAGAAACTATTGCTGAAAAGAGAGGCATGTTGCTGAAGCTTTTTGTCTTGCACTCATCTGAAAAAAATGCAAGAATGCCAAATCTCAAACAACAATTTATACTACAGGAGAAAGGGAATGCTGATTGATTGACAAGTTGCCTGAAACATTGCCATGGAAAAAGCAACAGGGAACTTTAGGCTCTTTAGATAATGCAAAAAATGCAATCAACCTGTGCTTGCATAATCCAAAACAAAGTGCCTGTAGTTAGATGTGATTCCATAACTGGGCAGCATTTGCTGAACAATTATGATTATGCTCATAGCTACACTAACAATCAATTTAAGATTGCTGGCAGTGACATACATTCGTACAGAGGGATCCATTCTCTGATAACAAAAGGGATACATTCAAGTCTTGTGGCATTTTTTGAATTACCTAAAAGCTTCTAGTTCCCAGTTGCTTTCTCCATGGTAACACCTCAGCCAATCAGAATTGACTTGCCACTAATCAGCACCCCTTATTTACACCGGATTGTATGAAATATGGCATTCTTGCATTTGTCCTGTCACATGCAAGATGGACAACTTCAGCAACATGTCTCTTTCTTCCACAATATTTAATTCTGTACTATTAGGGGATTTTCACAATAACTTCTTGCAGTGTTAATGTAAGACTACTAGTGACTAATAAATTAACCATAGTACAAAAGGAGGCCATTCGGCCCACTAAATCTGTACAGACCACTATCCCACCCAGGCCGTATGCGCTCACCCTGTTAATCCCCCTGACGCTAAGGTCAATTTGGCATGGACAATCAACCTAATCTGCACATCTTTTGACTGTGGGAGGAAACTGGAGCACTAGAGGAAACCCATGCAGACTCAGTGAGAATGTGCAAACTCCACACAGACAGTGACCGAGGCCAAAATCTAACCTGGGATCCTGGCACTGTGAGGTAGCAGTGCTGGCCACTGTACCATCGTGTCAATTGACTGTCTGTACATAAAAGCAAAGAAGTTATGTTAAACTTCAGATAAAAACACTGGTTCAATCCTAGCTAGATTACTGCATGCAATTCTGAACATCTGACTTTAGGAAGAATGTGCAGGCATTGAAGAGGGTGCAGAAAGATTCACAAAGACTGGTTCCAGGAATGAAGAGACTTCCATTAACTAGATAGAGTGGAGAAATTTGCACAAGAGATGGTTGAGAAGAGATTTGATCAAAGCATTTGAAATCATGAGGGGTCTAGACAGAGTAGATAGAGAGAAACTGTTTCCATTGGTGGAAAGACTGAGAAGCAGAGAGCACAGATTTGAGGTCATTGCCAAAACAGGCAGTGGTAACAGGAGGAAAAATGCTGTAACACAGAGAATATTTGGGCTACACCATCACTTAGTCAGGCATATACAAAAAAAGCAAAATAATATGGATACTGGGAATCTGGAAATAAAAAGCAGAAAACCTTGGGAATACTCAGGCAGCATCTTTGGAGAGAGAAACAGAGTTAATGTTTCGAGTCCATCTGACCCTTTTTCAGGTGGTGCCTTCTGGATCATTGTATTTAACTGAGTCAAATATTTCTCCTTATCTCCCCCTGGCTTTTTTGTATCTCACCTTAAAACCTGTGTCCTCTGGTTATGGAAATATTTCCCCCTAATTGGCTTAGGTGTATTTTTTTGTCTCTCCCAAGAGATGCAAATAGCTCTCAGGTGGCTTGATGTGACTATGATGTGGAGATGCCAGTGTTGGACTGGGGTGGGCAAGATGCGAGGTTATTCAGCCAGCCTACACTGCACTGCACCATCAGTACTGATCCGTTGACATGGTTGATTACATGTTAGTGTCAGGCTATCGTCTCTCCGCCTATATATTCTGTGCCTGCACACCTTGTTCCACTTCACCTGATGAAGGAGCAGCGCTTCTGAAAGCTCATGATTTCAAAATAAACCTGTTGGACTATAACCTGGTGTTGTGTGATCTCTCCTCTTGGTGCGAGCATACAGTGATTCACAAAATGAGCTGGATTCTCCGACCTCGCTTGCAACTGGGATTCTCCTGTCCTGCTGCAGTGAATGGAGATATGACTGAGTGTCAAATTCTCCATTCTCGCTGGCAGGCGGCGTGTGAATGGCTGGCAAATTCCAGCTGATATTTCGCTGGAGGATGTGCATTAAAGTTGAGTGATGTTGCCAAATTTTGCAAATAATATTGGCACAGTGTTGTTGTTGTTCCTGGCCCCAGATCTGGCTCTGGGAATTGACGCTGTGGCCAGAACTTTCCCCCGGTGGCAGGATGAGAGATCTACATAATGCTCTTGATAATGCCGCCATGGTAACCCAGCTATCTGGGTTGAGACTTCTCAACGTGGCAGAGTCCTGACAGGATACTCACCACTTAGAGGGAGTGCATCATAGCCTGGTCTAGTAGAACTGCCACATGACTGAAGAGGACAAAAAGATCTTGATGACTTGCACAGCATCTGTTTTGCTGAAGAGATCTCAGGATTTTTTCCTCTACTGCTTCTTGGGGTTTAGCGCTACCTTCCATATGACAGCCCTGATAAGTAGTAACAGGGGAGAACAGGGGGAAAATCTACTGGCAATGCAAGCTCTCTGCCATTTATACAGAGCACATGTGGAAGAGGCAGCCAGCAGCAAGCCGAGCTAAGCTGGGGTGGAAGTGGGGTGGAGTGAGAAGGAACGTGAGATCACACTGACTGAATTTTCCCATCATTTCCTCCTATCTTTCTACCCAATTTATCACAGGAGGTTTCAACTCTTCAGCTGTCTGTCTGCACTATCCCCAGTGAGATAGTCTCGAATATACACTGAGGAATTTTCCCTTCCTGCCATGGGAATCGTAGTAGGCGGGGGGGGGCAGACCTTGCAAAGATCCATTGATCTCCAGTGGGATTTTTAGGTGTTGGGGTGGGCTCGGTTGGAAAATCCCATGTACAGTCTCCAACGATATTCCAGTGAGGTCCAGAAAGAACAGTTCCCATTTCCAAAGGAGTTCTTCCATTGACATCAGACCTTCATTTCTGTCGCTAATTTAACACAGTTCTGCCCATGTTGAAAATTGGAATGCTTGTTTATACATTTCCTTCTGTCCACTGGCTCTCGCTGCAGCTCAGGCAACGTCTGATTATTGGATCCTGTCAACGCTACAATTACAGCCAAGCGCTGAGTAAATTTTGCACAGAGCCACTTAATTTCTGCTGAAGTTATTAACAAACTGGTGAAAAAGCGGACTCTCTATGTGGCCTCTGCTGCAGTTGGCTTACGAGTAATGAGTACTCACAGCAGAACTGTCTAGAATTCAAAAGGTGGATAATGACTCAAGCCATTTACCACATTCATGAAGGCTACTCCGTATTCCAGCATTTAACTTCAGAACCAATTAAAATTAGCTGCTAATGCAAATTTGATTCACAAATTGAATACAGTTTTAACTTTACCGAAGATTAATTTGCTGAACGTCCATTAACAGATTCCTAATCATTACTTCTCTTTAGAATGCAAACATTGGACGTTCAAAAGGCTCATGGAAATGATATTTGAAGGCACTCACTAATTGTTCATCTGATTCTCCAAGTACTGCATCCAGGATATATATTTCCTACATTATAGCAGACATTTCCCCATCCATATTTTGATTTCCCCCTAATGGTAGCGGATCTTAATTTCAAAAACGACACATGGAAATGAAACAAGGTCATTATTGTGAACCAATTAAGTTGTTTTTGCGATTTTGAATAAAAACCTTGTTGCATTCAAGGGCAGTTCCCAAAAGAAATTTTGCACGCTAAAATATTTCTATCACTTGAATCACATATTCATGACTTTCAGTGAAATAGCCTGTCTGGTTTTGGTGTGAAACTTAATTGACAGATAATTAATTTGAACATTACATTTGATACTCCTGCGGGCTCAACATCACAGCTACATGAACCTTACAACCAAATGAACTCGGTGGTACCTTACTCCTCGATTTCATAGGGAGATAAGAATGAAAGTAGGCCATTCAGCCCCTCGAGCATGTTCTGCAATTTAATTAGATCATGGTCAATCTGCATTTTGATTCTCTCTGCCCACCTCATTTCCATAACCTTAATAGCTTTGTTTAACAAAAATGTAGACAAGAAGCTGCCTTCAAACAGGGAAGTGTGGTAGACCTGACAATAAAACATGCGAGACAGCAGAAAGAAAGGATCCGAGCTCAACAAATCAAATAACAGAATCAAGGGGCAAAAATGTTGGTGGGAATTGTTTATAGGCCAACTAACAGCAGTTGTAATCCAGGGCAGAGTTGGGCAGGATTTCACAGTCTTGCTCAAGCGAGATCAGAAAATCCCACCCAAGGTCAACGGACAGTTCCATTGTCTGCCCCTTGCCTCTCCGATTCCGTGGTGGGTGAGGCAGTAGAATTCCAGTGTAAATCAGGAAAATGGAAGTGTGTGCAACGAGAGTAATGGAGTTATCATAAGATACTTTATTTGTCAAATATACTGGACAAACCAACCTTGTAGTAATAGCATGGGGAATGTGTTCATGAACATACACAAGATGATATTCTAGATCAGTACCTTAAGGGATCAACTCAGGAATAGGCTATTTTCGATCTAGCATTGTGCAGTGAGAAGGGTTAATTCATAACTTCGTACTCACGGACCGTCTGTGGAAGAGTAACAATAATAGCAAAGAATTTTAAAGTGAGTTTGAAAGTGATTTTGTCAAGTTTAAAGTAAGGCCTTGAATCTAAGCAAAGCAAGCTACATTGGCACAAAGAACAAATTGGCTAAGGTAGACTTTAAAATATACGATGGTAGGCAAATAATAGCTAGTATTTCCTGTCATAGCTAACAAGAGAAGTTAGAAGAAGTGATAGATCAAAGGAAGAGACTTATACTGTTGCTGGAAAGATTAGTAGAGGAACATAATGATTTTAGAATTCAGCAAAAAAAGGGCCAAGAAATTGATAAAGAAAAGGGAATGTGCAAGTAGATTAGCCAAAGACACAAAAGCAAATTGTAGACATTTTCATGGGGATATGTAAATGAGAAGAGATCAGTGTAAGTAAACATGGGCCTATTAAAGCCAAGGAAGTTAAATTATAATGGGGAATAAGGAATGATAAAGACATTAAATAAATACTATATAGGATGGGATTTTATGGCCTCGCTTGTCCCGAAACCATAAAATCCTGCCTGAGGTCAACATATCATTTCATTGTTCACTCCTCGCCTGCTTGGATTTCTGTGGCGGGCAGGTTGGGAAAATTCCCGCATGTGTATCTGTCTTCATAGTAAAAAATTCAAAGCCATTCTGGGAATAAGTGAGAGCCAAGGGAATGAGGAACTTCAAACAATCCATACGAGTAAAGAAAATAGTGCTGGAGAAATGAATGATACTAAGTGGCAATAATTCCCAGGACATAATTTCTGAAGTTTTAAGATCTAGCTGCAGGAATAGTGGATGCATTGGTTTTGATCTTTCAGAACCTCTTGAATTTGAGAACAGTTCTGGGATTGGAAGGGAGCAAATGTAAACCCAGTTAGTTAAGGAAAGAAGAGAGGAAACAAGGGAGTGAAAAGCCAATTAGCATGTTCCTCAGTAGAGGTTGAATGCTAGAATCTATCATTGGGGAAATGGTAACAGGGCATTTAGAAAAGTGTAATATAATTAAGCGGCATCAGGATGGATTTATAAAAGGGAAATCATGTTTGACAAATCTATTAGAGCTTTTGAGAATGTAACTAGTAAGATGTATAAGGGAGAATCAGCAGATGAAAGTTTGGATTTGATGGCCTCGCTGGTCCCAAAACTGCAAAATCCTGCCCGAGCTAAATGGACCTTTCCATTGTTCGGTCTTCACCCACTCCAATTGCCGTGGCAGGTGGGATGGGAAAATTCCAGCCATGGTATATTTGGCTTTTTTAAAAAGTGAGGTAAGGTGCCACTCAAAAGGCTATTGCCCAAAATTAGGACTCAGAAGATTGGAGCTGATATATTACAGGTAGAATAACTTAGCACTGCTGCCTCACAGTGCCAGGAACCCGGGTTCAATTCCCAGCTTGGGTCACTGGGACCCGAGTGTGCAGTCTGTATGTTCTCCCTGTGTCTGCTTGGGTTTCCTCCCCATGTTCAGTTTCCTCCCACAGTCCAAAAGACATGCTGGTTAGGTGCATTGGCCGTGCTAAATTCTCACTCAGTGTACCCAAACAGGCACCAGAGTATGGCGACTGGGGGATTTTCACAGTAACTTCATTGCAGTGTTCATCTAAGCCAGCTTGTGACACTAATAAATAAGCTTAAACTTAAATCTGGATGCCTAAAACTGGGAGTGCCCAAAAACCAGACATCTGTTTTCCACGTTTAATAAACCTTGAACCCATCCGCCCAATCCAGCTTGGAAAACTTCTGGAAGTTGTTACATCGGATGTGTCCCATGCTCTGAGTAACTTAGTGAACGTTGACCGCCACCTGATTCACAGAGATCATATTGTGCCTCCTATTTACTAAACTAAAGGCTGCTAATTTTTTCTCAAAAGCTGGCAAGTTCCAAATCCAATAGGGACTCAGTTTGAGATTGTTGGATTTGAGTTCTCTACCTGGAGGAAGGATTGAGGATTGCTTAACAGACAGAAAACTGTGAGTCACACATGATACATGGCTCATTTTCAGGTTGGCAGGCTATCAGGGCACCACAATAGTCGGCACTTACGATCCATAGTAATGATTTAGATGAGATGACTGAGTGTAATGTATACATGTGAGATGGGGAAGGAAGCGGTGAACATAACACAAAGAGAATATGGATCAATGTAAATTTAGTACAGCGGGTCTCTGCAGTTTAAAGGAATGAGGTTTCGTTGAAACACGGAAAATCTTTGTACTTGCTGATGAATCGAGACCATGGGATAGAAGTCTCAGGATAAGAGGTTGGCAATTTAGGGCTGAGATGGGAAATGTCTTCACCGAAAAGTTTGTGAATTTGGAAGAGCTGTAGAGGCTCAACCTTTGAGAATTGAGTGGATGGCACAGTGGCACAGTGGGGGGAGAGGGGTGTGACACAGTGGTGAGCACTGCTGCCTCACCGTGCCAGGAACCTGGGTTCAATCTTGGCCTTGGGTGACTGTCTGTGTGCACATTCTCCCCGTGTCTGCGTGAGTTTCCTCTGGGTACTCCAGTTTCCTCTCACAGTCCAAAGATGTGCGGGTTGGGTTGATTGGCCATGATAAATTGCCCTTTAGTATCAGGGGCATTAGCAGAGTAAATATGTGGGGTTATGGGGATAGTACCTGGATGGGATTGTTGTCAGTGTAGGCTCAATGGGCCAAGTAGCCTCCATCTGCACTGTAGGGGTTTTATGATTTAAATTCAAGACAGGGGTCGAGAGCTACTTTCAAAACTGAAGGAATAAAGGGAAATGGGAATAGTATGAAAAGGTGCATTTAAGATAAAAGAACTACCTTGATCTTGTTGGATGGTGGAGAAAACTCGAAGGACCAAATTGGCAGGCCGTAACTAGTGGGGTGCCACAGGGATCGGTGCTGGGACCCCAGCTATTCAGAATATATATTAATGATTTGGATGAGGGAATAAAATGTAACATCTCTAAGTTTGCAGATGATACCAAGTTGGATGAGAGGGTGAACTGTTATGAGGATACAGAGATCCTTCAGCATGATCTGGATAGGTTAATGAATGGGTTAATCAATAGCAGATGCAGTATAATTTGGATAAGTGTGAGGTTATTCACTTTGGAAGCAAAAACAAGAAGGCAGATTACTACCTGAATGGCTTTGAATTGGAAGAGGGGAGTGTGCAGTTGGACCTGGGTGTCCTAGTGCACCAATCACTGAAGATAAGCATGTAGGTGCAACAGGCGGTAAAGAAGGGAATGATATGTTGGCATTCGTTGTGAGAGGTTTTGAGTACAGAGCAGGGATGTGTTGTTGCAATTATCCAGGGCCATGGTGAGGCCACACCTAGTGTACTGTGTGCAGTTTTGGTTTCCTTTTCAGAGGAAGGACATTCTTGCTCTCGAGGGAGTGCAGCGAAGGTTTACCAGACTGATTCCGGGGATGGCAGGACTGATCTTTGAGGAGAGATTGACTAGGTTAGGATTGTTTTCACTGGAGTTCAGGTGAATGAGGAGAGATTTCAGAGAGACTTATAAAATTCTAACAGGACTAGACAGGGTAGATGCAAGGAGGATGTTCCTGATGGTGAGGGAGTCCAGAACCAGGGGTCACTGTCTGAGGATTTGGGGTAGACCATTTAGGATGGAGATGAGGAGACATATTTTCATCTGAAGAATGGTGAGCCTGTGGAATTCATTACCACAGGAAATAGTTGATGCCAAAACATTGAATGTATTCAATAGGTGGCATGACATAGCACTTGGAGCAAATGGAATCAAAGGTTATGGGGAGAAAGCAGGATAAGTTGGACTATCAGCAGTGATTTCAATGAATGGCAGAGCAGGCTCGAAGAGCCAAATAGCCTTTTCCTGCTCCTATCTTTCTATGTTTCTACGGTTTCTGCTCCTATTTCTGATTTTCTATTCTTTCAGGAAGAGGATTGAAAAGCAATCATGTAAGTGGAGGCTGACGAGAAGCTAGCAAACTGGATTACTTTGTATGAATTACATGCCTGAGTAGGAAACAGTTTTTAGTAAAATGCAACCAATCTCTTATCACTTGTCTGCTCAAAAGCTATAATATGCAATTTCACACATTTGCGTTGGTCTTCACTCTATTCAACACGCAGAAATCTCAGACTGAAATTGAAAACAGAGCCTTCCATATTGCATCTTGATTCTTGCAGGCCAAATAAAAATATATTTTATTATGCAGGCAAAGTCAAAGCAAATGTTGAACCATTGACACCTTCCTCCACCCTCCATCAAATGAATGCCTTGCCAAGCTAGGTTTTAAGTTTAAGTTTATTTAATAATGTCACAAGTAGGTTTACATTAGCGCTGCAATATAGTTACTGTGAAAATCCCTTAGTTGCCACACTCCGGCACCTGATCTAAGATCAATATTTTTTCCTCCAATGTACGATTGACAAAGTTATGCGGCGTGAAACAGAGTCAAGTTTTGGGTTACTGAGGGAGAATTTAGCAAGGCCGCTGCACATAACCAGCACGTCTTTCAAGGGAGGAAACCTAAGCACCTGGAGGAAACCCATGCAGGCACAGGGAGAATGTGCAAACTCTACACAGGCAGTAACTCAAGCCAGGAACCAAACCCGGGACTGTGAAGCAGTAGTGTTAACCTCTGTGCCCCCATTGCCATCATTTACAGCACTGCCACAACTGAGATTTGCTTTTGGTGTGGAAACAGAGCAACTATTGTCTGCCTAACTAATCCCCATCATTGTATTACAAAGGTTTATTTATTAATCACAAGTAGGCTTACATTTACACTGCAATGAAGGTACTGTGAAAACCCACTTGTGCAAAACATTCTGGAATGTACTACCAACTAAATTCACCATGTCTCATTCCCTTACCCCCATGCCATCTGAAAATGGAAATCAACTCTGAATGAGAGCAGGTGCAGACTCAATGGGCTGAATGACCTCCTTCTGCGCTGTAGAGATTCTATGAATCCATAATTGTTTTCCTGCAATTTTAACCCAGTTAGCCTCAAGAGGCTCCAACAGAATGTTTTTGTTAACAACATCTAATGAATATATTCAAATTCTTGGTATTATCTCTATGGCAAATAAAGTATGAATTAAATCAAAAATCCCCTTCTAGCCAATTAAGTAAAAACCTGAATTTTACAACTTCCAAGATCAACATTTATTCTCCAGTGTACATGGTGGGATTGACAAAGTTATTCGGTGTGAAGCAGGATAAAGTTTTGGGTTACTGAATGAGGCCAATCCAGCTGTCTATATAGGTTGCTTGCTAAGGTGGAATATGGAGTTGGATGCCCTCACTCTGATCAAGCAGTGACTATGCTGCTGGATTGCTCTTCTGTTTTTGTTGGCATCTGGCGTAACTTATGTTTTCAGTTGTTAAAAGGGGTGACATTGGGAAACAGGTTGGGAAATGTTGGATTGGGGTTATATTTGGTAACTATGTCTGAGATGAAGTCTACAAGATTATGAGGGGTATGGACGGAGTGGATATTCAGAAGGTTTTTCCCATGGTGGAAGAGCCAATTACTTGGGGGCATAGGTTTAAGGTGCAAGATTTAAAGGAGATGTGCAAGGCAAGTTTTTTATGGTGGGTGCCTAGAACTTGCTGCCAGGGGAGGCCATGGAAGCAGATACAATAGTGACTTTTAAGGGGCATCTTGACAAATACATGAATAGGATGGGAATAGAAAGATATGGTGCCCGGAAGAGTAGGGGGTTTTAGTTCAGGTGGGCAGCATGGTCAGTGCAGGCTTGGAGGGCCCAAAGGCCTGTTTCTGTGCTTTAATTTTCTTTGTCCTTTGTTCTATATCATGTGTTTTGCTTGGGTGGCACCTGACTTGATTTCCAGCCTTGGAGGTCATGCAGAGAGCACTTTATAAACATACGGCCTCTGCTACTTGGAAGGAAAAATGAAAGCAGCAACAACAGAGGAGCAACACCAGTTGACCTGATTCAGAATTGCGCTTATTACTTCATCAGTTCTAAGTTTTCCTCCAAGACACATACCATCCTTAATTGGGTCAACTGCCAGAATTCTACCACCCTGCCTGCCACGGAATTGGAGTGGGCGAAGGGCAGACAATGGAATTGTCCATTGACCTCGGGTGGGATTTTCCGGTCTTGCTCGAGCGAGACCATAAAACCTGCCCGTTGAGTCTACACTGACCCTCTGACGGAGTATCTTACCCAGGCCCTCTCCCCCACCCTATCCCTGTAACCAACACATTTATCAGGACTAATCCATCTCATCTTGGGACTCTAAGGGGTAATTTAGTATGGCCAATCCACCTAACCTGCACATATTTGGACTGTGGCAGGAAACCGGAGCACCCGGAGGGAATCTACACAGACACGGGGAGAATGTACAAACTCCACACAGTCACCCAAGCCCAGAATTGAACTCAGATCCTTGGTGCTGTGAGGCAGCAGTGCTAACCACTGTGTCACTGTGCCACCTTAACCATATCTAACTGCCCTAACTGTGCCGAACAACACTGTGGCATCACCTTCACCTTGCAGGCTGCTGTGGTTCCAACAGAAGGCTCACCACCATCTTTTGAGAGGCAGCTAGGGATTAACAATTAATACTGACCCTGCCCACATTCCAAGAACTGACATTTTTTAGAGAAAAGATGCAGTAAGCCTGGGATGTTACAGCATCATCAGGGCCGGCCACACAGGTTGTCAGCAATTATATTTTTAAAACCAACATGAAATTAGATTTTTACAGGACTTGAAATGTTCAGACTAATTAACCCAAGCTCCCATACTCTACTGACTATAGCAATGCTGGATGCTGAGAACGAACTTGTCTTCCTCCTGTCCATCATTGCCAGGACACAGATCACAGAACATATATTCTTAGTTATTCTTTCATGGGATGTGGGCATTGCTGGTAAGGTCAAAGTTTGTTGCCCATCCCTAATTGTGGGAAGGTGATGGCCGAGTGGTATTATCACTAGATTATTAATCCAGAAACTCAGATATTGTTCTGGGGACCAGGATTCAAATTCCACCATGACAGATGGTGACATTTGAATTCAATGGAAAATATCTGGAATTAAGAACCTATGGATGACCGTGAAACCATTGTCGATTGTCGGAAAAACCCATCTGGTTCACTAATATCCTTTAGGGAATGAAATCTGTCATCCTTACCTGGTCTGGCCTACATGTGACTCCAGAGCCACAGCAATGTGGCTGACTCTCAGTTGCCCTCCAAGTGCAACTAGGGATGGGCAATAAATGCTGGCCAGCCTGCGTTGCCCTAACCCATGAATGAATAAAAGAAAATACCTTGAACTGATCTTGCTAGGGCATTTCAAAGGGGGAAGTTGAAAGTCAACTACATTGTTGGGGCTCTGGAGTCACATGTGGGCCAGACCAGGTAAGGACAGCAGATTCCCTTCCCTAAAACATTCGTGAATCGGACGGGTTTTTACAACAATTAATGATAGTGCCATAGTCTCCAAGACTGAAACTGGTTTATAGTATAGATTTGTTAACTCCATTTCAATGCTACCAACTGTCCATTTACTTGTGTGTCCAGATCAATAGTCCAGCCACATTGCAAGGACCCCACCATTCCCCTCCCAGGAGATGTACTTGGGTCAGTTGCTGGTCCTTTGTATAGTTTCCAGAGGAATCGCATTGCGTCCCTCACCTCGTTCAGAAAATTCAGCCAGCGGCAGGAGGAAGGGCACATCCTGAGGCTCAGGTCAAGTGATAGAGGGAGCCTCAGATAAGCATCTCATCTGAAAGGAACAAACCTTCCAACATTACTGACATGTGACTGTAGGCGACCCGAGCTGGGCTTGAATCCACAGCTTTGTGATTATGACTGAATGAATTCTGAACCAAGGTGGGAATTAGAAAGCTGGGAGTGAACTCCATACACTGCAGAGGCTGGGACTGACTTCAAAACAGATGGAAGTCAATAGTACCCAGTGATACTGTGCCTGGGCTCCTTTTTGCTGCCTGATCAGGACAAATGGAATGCGTAATGCTGAGAACTGCACATATCCAAATACACGGTTGCAATCTTCAAGTTAACAGAATTGAGGCAATTAATTCTTTCTCTATACCAAACATCCTTTCTTTAAAAATAAAGTTTCTACTGCTTCCATTTATATTGTAATGACCAGGAAATACGAGGCCAAAGTATGTTGGAAATACTCAGCATGTCTGGCAGTTTCTGTGGAGAGGGGAACTTCAGCTCTGTGACCTTTCACCAGTATCAGGACAGAAATGAGAAGCGGGTTTCAGCTGCCCTCCTCTGACCATTCACTAAAATTCTGCTGCCTGAGGCATACTTAGAAATGGACAAAGAAAGGGTGAAAAGCAACAACTAACCACTCCCCCACCTCCCACACATACATATACTTACACACACATTGACACACACACATACACACACACAAAACCACACACATACACAGAGCCAAACACACACTCTCTCTTGCACAATCACATACTCACACACACTCTCTCTCACACACATGCATTCCCTCACACACACACGCACATGCACTCACACACATACACACACATACACATACACGCACACACACACATACACACTCACACACACGCACTCACTCACACACGCTCATTCACACACACTCACACACTTACTTACATACACACACACACACCCACATACACACATTCATACATTCACATACTCACACACACGCACTCCCTCACACACATTCACTCACACACATACACACACATGCTCACACACATGCACTCAACACATTCACTCACACATACACGCACTCACACACTCACACATACACACACACCCTCACTCACACACACAGTCACACACATGCACACACACATGCACTCACACACTTACTCACACACACACACTCACACACACATGCATACACTCACATACAACCACACACACAACCACGCACATTCAACCACACCAACACACACAGCCACACACAACCGCACACACACAACCACGCAAACACTCAACCACATACACAACCATACACCCACACACACAACTACACACACACATTACACACACACAATTACGTACACACACCCAACCTAACCACACACACACAGAACTACACACATATGTACAGAACTACACACACACACGCACACTCACACATACTCACTCACAGAACCACACATACTCAAGCCCATAAACACACTCTCACACATGCTGACACACAGAACCATACACACACACACAGAACCACACATACACACAGCAAACCTCCCCTGTACCTTCAGTGTGTACAGCAGACACATAGGTCCAGTTGTATCTCCGTACAATATCCAGCATCGCTCTGGCTTGGAGAGTGTCTGAAGGGACAACGCGAAGAAAGTATTGGAACAATGTCTTGTCACTCAGGTCGATGCTTGTGGCAGAGTAGGCGATCTGGGGGATGTTGAAGAGTTGCAGAAGGTTCTGTACCTGGATTGCCACGGAACTGGAGCCAGGCCCAATCACCCCTGCTATGGGGGTCTTGGCTTCTGAGCCAGGTCCTTCCAGACACTGGGTCAGGCCGTCCCTTTCATTCCTCATGGAGATCAGGGAATCTCGAATAAACTCGATACTTTGCTCCAGGGCTACCGACGAGTGCCAGCAAGAGTCTCGGATCTCGCAGCCCAGGGTGATGTTGGGCAGGAGGTTGCGGTTGGCGTTGATCTTGTCCAGAGTGTGGAACATGGCTTCCACCCTTTGGATCCCATACTGCTCTCGAATCTCTCCACACTTCCTCTCAGGCACCTTCTCTGCCGGCGGCTGGTGATGGACCGAGAAGAGAGCCCCAATGATCACATCACCATCCATGCGGGCCACCGAGCGCTGGACAGAGTTCATAGACAGGAGCACCCTCTTCCCCGCCTCTGGCTCCTGGGCGCTCAGAGTCACCGGGATGAAGAGTAGCCACAGGGTCACGATTTCAGTGCAAGGATGTTGGCAGCTGCCCACCCTGCCCTTTCTGGCCATCCTCTCACTGGGCATACTGAGACCAACCTTTCTATGAGGCGTATAGGAAGTCCAATCTGGCCAAACATACAACTGCACCTAGAAAAGAGATACAAGGGGCATCAAAAACAATTAAATACATATCTGGGTGCACTAGAGACAAATCACTGCATTGAGGTTAGCGTGGCTGTGAGACCCTCACTAGAGGCGGGTCACTGTATTGAGGTTATAGTGGGCTGTGAGTCCCTCACCAGAGACAGGTCACTGTATTGAGGTTAGTGTGGCTGTGAGACCCTCACTAGAGACAGGTCACTGTATTGAGGTTATAGTGGGTTGTGAGTCCCTCGCCAGAGACAGGTCACTGTATTGAGGTTAGTGTGGCTGTGAGACCCTCACTAGAGACAGGTCACTGTATTGAGTTTAGTGTGGCTGTGAGACCCTCACTAGAGGCAGATCAGTGTATTGGGATTAGTGAGGGGTGTGAATCCCTCACTCCAGACAGCTCACTGTATTGAGATTAGTGTGGGGGTGAGTCCCGCACTAGAGACAGCTCACTGTATTGAGGTTAGTGTGGCTGTGAATCCCTCACTGTAGATAGCTCACTGTATTGAGGTTAGTGTGGGATGTGAGTCCCGCACTATAGACAGGTCACAGTACTGAGGTTCGTGTGAACTGTGAGCACCAGGAACTAGGCTTTGGCAATCAGAACATTGACCATGCTAAATTCTCCCTCAATGTACCCAGACGTTAGAGTGGATCTTCACAGTAACTTAATTGCAGTATTAATGTAAGCCTACTTGTGCCACTAATAAATAAACTTTAAAACAGAGTGACCTCGATGCACGGGTTGTAGAAAGTCACTTTTTTTTAGGAATGTGGTCTCATCAAACTTGCAGACCCTGTAACTGTCCTTTGCAGCTTAATTGAGAATGAGAGCGTAGCCCCTCGGTACCTTTATGTTCCTCTGTAATCCGCAGGTCCCAGAAACACCAGTCTCGGATTTCACTCTCAGTGCAGTCAGAGCAGGAGACTATCAGCCAGTCAGTGGTGACAATTGGAATGAAACCGGCGTCTGGAAAACCCAACTCTTTCCTGGACTCAAATAGGGGTGGTGGGGGGGCGGGGTGGAATTCACCCCGGGATTCGCTTAAAGACTAATGAAACAAGTCCTTATAACTGGTACCATTCCAACACACAGTTATGTGAACAGCACTCCAGCCCGGGTGCAGTCAGTGACTAAGGCAAGATCCAGGTTCTCATTGCAAGTCCCTTCAGCCCGTCTGCAGTATTTACAAAATGTCCATATAACACGCAGTTTTTAATATTTATTCTCCCCCACCCCCCCCCATACACACATCCCGGTTAAATTTACGGTGCCGCTATCCACTCAGTCAACATGTGCAATTGAATACCTGGTTACTGGCTAAGACATCTTTCCCGGGATAGCTTTCAGCACCACGGTCAGCGCACATCCATCCAACTCTTACCTCTCAAGAGCTTTCCACCGGGGCGTTTTGCTAACTCCTTTTAACTTAAGTTCACACTGGGATCCTCAAGGTGTTACCAGCTCCCGCAGATCACAGCAGCGGGCTTCTTTGGGGGCGGTGGGGGGGGGGCGAAATCGCTGGAGGTACAGTCAAAGAGCTCTTACATGCGTGTCGCACAGAGAAGCACTGGGGAGATATACTTGCACCCAAGTCAAACGAATCCAAACAAGACAGAGATGGGTGATGTGGATGCATCTTAAGCATTTTTAAGTATTTCTATCATCCCCTCCGTCCCCGACTGCAGATCAGAGTGAGCAGGTGAGATTTCAGACTTACCTGCGATCATTGCAATGGTCACACGCCTTAATAGCCAGGCTGATCCAGTCTTTCTGTGTTCCCTCTCCTTCGCAGTTTCTCGGTCTAGAAGCTGCCTTGACTGAACACTCCTGCCCTCTCTCTTCCACACCATTTTACTACAGAGCTTGAAATCAGGACATCATCCGCCCCCCCCCCCCCCCGCCCCTCCACCCCCCCATCTGTTAGCGAATTAAACGGAGCCAAGGGGCGAAAGAGACCGCTTTAGACCAGAAAACCGTGCACCAGAAAGGGCCAATCTGCTGGGCGAAATGGCCACTCTTATTTTTCAACAGAACATGTCTGTGACCCGCACAAGTTAAACTTTCCGCCTCCCCTTTGTAAAGTATCCTTTCCTTGCAAACTTGCGCCGGAAGACATTGCTTTACACCGAGGTACTAGAATGACCATTCTAATCGAAGAATAAGATCTTAAGACTCAGTGGCTGGTTTCACATAGCAACCGTTCTCAGAGCTTTAGGAATGTCCGAGAATTTTTTTCTTTCAGCGTGACCATAACTGGACTGAGTGGAGTCAGCTCAGACGGTTGTCCAAAGGGAGCTGGCCAAAAAGCTGAATGTCCTTATTTTGTGGGACAAAAATAAATCATATTGCCTCAACCACAAAGCGGGAGAAACAATCTGTAGTGGTTCCCCCGGGAGGGGGGGGGGGGGCACAGCACTGAGACTAAAGTGTAACTTGAACAAAAATAAAGGAAACTCACCATTTAGAGATTCTAAAACCCTTTACAAATCACTGGTTAGGCCATAGCTGGAGTATTATGTCCAGATCTACATTCTGGGAAGGATGTCAAGGACGCATAGGATGAGGAGGAGGGTTATGAGAATGGGCTCCGATTGGACACTTCAATTGTGCCCTGGGATGCTGGCAATGTTCTCCTGACCACGAGGCAAGTTATGGGAGTAAGCTGTTCTTTTTCTACACCCAAACTGTAACTGTAACACTATATTCTGCACCCACTCTTTTCCTTCTCTATTTACTCTATGAACTCTGTGTGGCAGGGTGGCACAGCGGCTAGCACTGTTGCCTCACAGTGCCAGGGACCTAGCTTTGATTCCAGGCTTGGGTCACTGTCTGTACAGAGTCTGTATGTTCGCCTCGTGCCTGGGTGGGTTTCCCCTGGGTGCTCCGGTTTCCGCCCACAGTCAGAAAGACGTGCTGGTTAGGTACATTGGCCATGCTAAATTCTCCCTCAGTGTACCCAAACAGGTGCCAGAGTGCGGCGACTAAGGGATTTTCACAGTAACTTCATTGCAGTGTTAATGTAAGCCTACTTGCCACACTAATAAAAATAAACTAAAATGAACAGCATGTTTTGTCTGTATAGTGTGTAAGAAACAATACTTTTCACAGTATACATGTGACAATAATCAAATCAAAATCAAATCAAAAATTTTGATTGGTTTTTAAAAGCATGGTGGCAGAATATAAATGAAGTTAGTTTAGTGACACACAGCAGAGAGTGGTGGTGAGTGTTCCTTTGCAGGGACAGTGGTTGCCGAGGGTCGATACTGGGATGACTGCTCTTCTTGATGTGTGTTAAAAGATTTAGGGGAGGGATTTCTGGCTGCACCTGCTCCAAAACTGGAAAGTCTCACCCGAGATCAACAGACCTTGCATGGCCTTCCCCCCCACCACCCCTGCAAAGCCCGTTATGATTTCTGTGGCCGGCAGGACGGGAAATATCCCCCCCCAAGACTTGGTACACAAGACACAATTTGCAGATGGCACCAAACTTGGGTAGGTGGTGAACTGTGAGAAGGATAATGATGGAGTGGGCATCGATAGGCTGGTACAATGGGCACAATTGTGGCAAATGAAACTGAAATGAAAAGAAATGTGAAGTAGTAGATTTTGGTGGGAAGAAGGAGGAGAAGCAATGTACATTGAAGTGTACAAGTCTGACGTGAGAAACATGGGGAGCAGGGAAAGTTGAGAAAAGGGTTAACAAGGCTTACCAGATGCTAGGTTTCATAAATAGAGGTACGGAGTTCAAAAGCAAGGAAGCTAGGACGAAACTTTATGTAAAAAAAAGTTCAGCCCCAATATTATGTCAAATCCTGAATAATTGTTTACCCTTTGGAATTGTTTGGAAGAGATTTGATCAGCATGTTCACAATCACAAGGTGTCCTCAAGAGAGAAGTAATTCCCATCAACAGAAAGTTCAAGAATCAAAGGGCGTTGATTTGAGGTGATTTGCAAAAGAGCCAATGCGACATGAGGAGAAACCTATTTATGCCACACGGTCAGTAGGTTCTCATCCCTTGCAGCATTTGAGACATCTTCCCACAACGGAAGAATCAGACAATCTTTTTTAATAGAATCCCTACATTGCAGGAGCAGGCCATTTGGCCCATCACGTCTGCACCAACCCTTCGATGGATCATCCCACCCAGGCCCTATCCCTGAAACCCCACATATTTAGTCCACTAATACCCCCCTAACCTACACATCTTGGGACACTAAGGAGCAATTTTAGCACAGTCAACCCACCAGACCTGCACATCCTTGTGAGATAACTGGAGCACCTGTAGGAAACCCATGCAGTCACAAGGAGAACGTGCAAACTCCTCACAAACAGTGATCTGAGGCTGGAATTGAACCCTGGTCCTGGCGCTGTGAGGCAGCAGTGCTAACCATTGTGTCACCGAGCCACCAAGTGTTATTTTTGATGATGGTTTTGGCGTGGAAGATTGAGTTTGTCAAGAATTGTACTTTCTTTCAGCTCTCATTCAGTTCCATCAGAGGTACATACTCGGATGCACTGTCCTTCCTTTGCTGGGGTTTGCTGGTATGGCTTCTACTTGCTGTTTCAATAGTGATGATGGGATTTTAACAGGGTGAAGGTACGAGCCCCATGCCCAACATTCCTTTTTCAAGTATGCTGGGAACTGTCTAGTCAGGCTGCCAGTGGGAAAACTTTTAGAAATAATGACGTGGAAAAAAATAATTGGCATTTGCAAAAAAAAATTAACAAATGAAAGTCAGCATGGATTTGTTGAAAGAAATCTTTCTTTGATAATATATTGGAGACAGATGATATAGGTAGTGCAGTTGATGTGGTGTATATAGACTTTCAAAAGATGTTAAAGTGCCAAGATGTTAAAGTATCCATTAACAAAACTGAAGTCCATAGTTTCAAAGAAACAGTGGCATTTATATTAATGATTTGGATGAGAATATAGGAGGCATGGTTAGTAAAGTTGCAGATCACACCAAGATTGGTGTCTTAGTGGACAGTGAAAAAAGTTATCTTGGATTGCAATGGAATCTTGATCAATTGGGCCAGTGGGCTGATGAGTGGCAGATGGAGTTTAATTTATATAAATGCAAGATGATGCATTTTGGTAGATTGAACCAGGGCAGGACTTACTCAGTTAATGGTAGGGTGCTGGGGAGAGCTACAGAACAAAGCGGTCTATGGGTACATGTTCATAGCTCCTTGAAAGTGGAGTCACAGGTGGATAGAGTGATGAAGAAGACATTCAGCATGCTTGGTTTCATTGGTCAGAACATTGAATATAGGAATTGGGATGTCTTATTGAAGTTGTACAAGACATTGGTAAGGCCACACTTGGAATACTGTGTACAGCTCTGGTCACCCTATTACAGAAAAAATATTATTAAACTAGAAAGAGTGCAGAAAAGATTTACTAGGATGCTACTGGGATTGATAAGTCAAATGAGTTATAAGGAGAGGCTGGATAGACTGGGACTTTTTTCTCTGGAGTGTAGGAGGCTGAGGGGTGATCTTATAGAGGTCTATAAAATAATGAGGGGCATAGATCAGCTAGATAGTCAATATCTTTTCCCAAAAGTAGGGGAGTCTAAAACTAGAGGACACAGGTTTAAGGTGAGAGGGGAGAGATATAAAAGTGTCCAGAAGAGGAATTACTTCACACAGAGGGGGGTGAGTGTCTGGAATAAGCTACCTCAGGTAGAGGTGGGTACAATTTTGTCTTTTAAAAAGCATTTAGACAGTTACATGGGTAAGGTAGGTGTAGAGGGATATGGGCCAAAGGGGGGGGACAATTGGGGCTAGCTTCAGGTTTTAAAAAAAAGGGTAGCATGGATAAGTTGTGCCAAAGGGCCTGTTTCCATGCTGTAAATCTCTTCAACTCTGGATGTGAAATTGGCAAAGGGACAGAATGTAGTGATAAATGGCTGTTTTACAAATTGAGGGGAAATATACAGTGGTAATGGGGAGAAGATGGTGTAGTGGCATTATCATTGGACTATTAATCCAGAAACTTAATGAGTGTTCTGGGGATCTGGATTCGAATCCCGCCATGACAAATGGTGGCATTTGAATTCAATAATAAATATCTGGAATTAAGAATCGAGTGATGGCCATGAATTGTTGATTGTTGGGAAAACCCATCTCGTTCACCAATGTCCTTGAGGGAAGGCAATCTGCCATCCTTACCTGAGCTGGCCTACATGTGACTCCAGAGTCACAGCAATATGGATGACTCTCAACTGCCCTCCAAGGGCAAATGGGGATGGGGCAATAAATGCAGGTCAGTTAGCAGCAAGTCCCACAAATGAATGAATATCCCCCATATTAGGTTGATATTAGGACACATGTTCTTCTTGATATAACATGGTGTACAGGACACACAGTCTTCAGAGGACACAAAAATCAGAAATGCAGTAAATGTAAGACGGATAACAACAGACTCCAGGAAGATGCAGACAGATAGATGGCATGGCTGACACATGACAGACAAAATTTAATATGAAGAAGTGTGAAGGAATTCATTTTGGTAAGAAGACTGAGGAAAAGCAAAATGTTCTTCCTAAACATGACATAACTCACAAATTTAATTATATAAGTTCGTACATAAAAATGAAACATCTGTTTAATTTTTCACTTCTCAGAATCATAAAATCACATAATCAGAGAATGATTACTACGCTGAGGGAAAGCATCCGGTGAGCTGAGATGGTTTGTGTCATTGTAATGGTGAATAATATGACATGCTCTGGATTTGTGAAGAACATTGCAGGCTGTAAATATTTCAGTGATTGTTTGAGAATTCTAAGCACATAAAATGAAATCACAGATGTTTAATTGCTATCTTTTGTCAGTCCCTCTCCGTTTTTGCCACTGTGCTCCTTTGAGATAAATGTTCATTCTCTGAAACTGTACATGGACATTTTAACATTTATTAGAATTTTGTTCCTTTTTATTGCTACAACATTCTTGTTTTTTTTATCTAAGCAGGTCAAAGAAATGTGACACCAACTTGTTACGCAGGAATTATGGCAAGGCACATTTAAAATGCTTATTATTGTGCTATTTTCGATATCATTGTCAGGAAAATGAGGAATGATAAACATAGAATCATAGAATCCCTACAGTGCAAACAGAGGCCATTCGGCCCATCAGGTCTGCACCAACAGCAATCCCAACCAAGCCTTATTCATTCCCATAACCCTGTAATATTTGGCTTTTGGTAATATCACTGTCATAATTATCACATACTGAAAAACAGGTGAGTGGGAGTGTGATTGGTATAATTGGATAAAGAGACAGCGAGTCTACATGGGTTTAAACATCAATAAGAAATGATATGTTAATAGATCAAGAGCAATTTCAATTAGAACTTACATTTCCAAACACATACAGGTTTGGTGGATTGGCCGTGCTAATTTGCCCCTTACCATCAGGGAATTAGAGGGGTAAATATGTGGGGTAACGGGGATAGGGGCTGGATGGGATTGTTGCCGGTGCAGACTCGATGGGCAGAATAGCCTCCTTCTGCAGCACTGTAGTGATTCTATTATTCTACACAAGGAAATAAAAGAAGTAGTTTTTAAGTGGGCTGTTATAGTTGAAAGGGGAACATATACAAGTTGTAGGGAGGCAATGGCCTAGCGGCATTATCGTGAGGCTATTAATCAAGGAACTCAGCTAATGTTCTGGGGACCTGGGTTTGAATCCTGTGATGGCAGATGATGGAATTTGAACTCACTAAAAAAATCTGGCATTAAGAATCTACTGGTGACTGTGAAACTGTTGTCAATTGTCCAAAAACCCATCTAGTTCACTAATGTTCTCTAGCGAAGGAAATCTACTGTTCTGACCTGGTCTAGCCTACATGTGACTCCAGAACCACAGCAGATTAAGTGGATTGGCCGTGCCAAATAGCCCTGTAGCATCAAGGGATTAGAAGGTGCCACAGCAATGTAGCTGACTCTCAACTGCCTCGGGCAACTCAGGGTGGGCAATAAATGCTGGCCAGCCAACGATGCCCATGGCCCAAGAATGAATAAAATATAAATTGTAAGTAAGTAAAGCAAAGATAGGGTAAGTTTTCTTTTTAATTATAAGAATTATAAAGTAAAGAAAGGAGCTTGATCAGTTCTGGAAAAAGGGAATTTCTGAGAGACAGTGTGAAACAATAGAGGATAGAGAGATCAAAGGTGATGGAATGTACTTAAGCAAACTTGAAGCCTGTGTGAGGTGGATATCTGCTTTCATCTCCCAGAAGAAAGAATGGTAGCTGGATAAGGTCACTCAGAGGACAGTGTGGACAAGACCAGACCTGGAGAACTAGCTACTGTCAGCCTCAGAGAACCCCAAGAGCAATAGAGCATTGTGTGGTAAAGTTACTGGAATTATTTAGATTTTTAAAAATATATGGATTGTTGCCATCAGAAAAGGGGAGGTCTGTTTTAAGCTAAGATCTTTTGGAACTGTTTTAATGTACTTGTGTTCAAGTCTAATTTTTAAAAATGTCTTTATTTTAATAAATGTTTACTTTCATATAGGATCATCACAGTTGGTAGGAGACATCATTTACCTGATTTAAAAAAAAACCCTCATAATGCACAAATTGCAAAAGAGTAATTTGGCAGCTGTTTCAATTTTCTCTTTGGGATTTGGGCAGCTCAGCATTTACCATCAGCCATGCCTTAACGTCAAGTCTACCACCTTGCCTGCCAAGGAATCGGCATGGGCAAGGGTTAGACAACAGAAATCTCTGTTCACCCCAAATAAGACCATAAAATCCCATCTCCTATATTAGATGATTTCCTTTATAAAACATAACACATCATATTCATATTGACAATAAAATTGGTGAAAACCCATTTCATATTAAAATGAATTGTGGACATGTCTCGTGATGTTGGTACCAACTGTGAACAACAGAATGAGGAGGGCTGTGACACTTGCCTGGATTGCCATTCCTGATTGGGTTGTTGAATTTTTTGTTGCTCTGACTCCCATGACTTCAGTACTGTGCTGATGACATTCACACTGTCAACTTCTTCCAAATGCTTTGCAGCATTATTTCACCTATCTGTGTTGGTAGAGTGGGCAGATATTATAAGTGTTAAGAAAAAATAATTTTGAAGGTCACAATTTGTACATCTTGGACTGAGTTTAAAGATTGTTTCTAAAATAATTCTGAAGGTGTAGTAGGGCAAACTCAGGGAATGTGGGCTGCAGCAGGACGGGAATGTACGGAAAGAGTTAAACAGACAGCCTGACTGTAGTATTCACACTCACTGTGGACAGACATGAAAAATTACCACGTCCCAGGCAGCACTAATACAGTTTCACCCCAGTTGAGATGTTTCTGAGGCTACCGCAACAATAAGAGAAACGATACCACTTAGAGGATGGCACAGTAGTACAGTGGTTAGCACTGCTGCTTCACAGTACCAGGGGTCTGGGTTCAATTCCTGGCTTGGGTCGCTGTCTATGTGGAGTTTGCACATTCTCCTCGTGGGTTTCCTCCGTGTGCTCCGGTTCCCCCCCACAGTCCAAAGATGTGCCGGTTAGGTTGATTGGCCATGCTAAAATTGCTCTTTGGTGTCCTAGGATGCATAGATTAGTGGGATTAGCAGGTAAAATGTGTAGGGATATGGGGAAAGCCTGGGTGGGATTGTGGTCAGTGTAGATTCAATGGGCCAAATGGCCTCTTTCTGCAGTATAGGGTTTCTATGATTCTATGATTCTAATGAAATGCCACAATGTCTAGAGGAGATATTGTGCCTTTGGAAACCCATCAAGTATTAGGAAAATGGGGTCAATTAACACACCATTGAAATCAGCTTAACAAAAACAACACTTTGATATTGTAAACTGGTAGATAGGACATGATCAGAAAATGATTAAAGTTAAAGCACACTGGACAATGGATCAACATAATGTGATCAAAACAGAACTTTAACAAATTTAAAATAACAATATGATGACCTAATCGAAATGTAGTGCTTTGGAATGTGAAAAAGTATAAGAATCTGTAAGAACCAATGGTTAGCAGATTAGCTCAGAAGCAAGCTGGAATTACAGCTCTGAGATCTGCTCTCCCTCATGACCCAGATTCTAAACCCACCATGGCAGATGATGGAATTTGAATTCAATAAAAATGATCAGGAATTAAGAATATAGTGATGGCCATGATACCATTGCTAATTGTCAGGAAAACCCATCTGGTTCATTAATGTCCTTCAGGGAAGAAAATCTGCCATCTCTATCTGGTCATTGTCATAGAGGTTTACAGAATGGAAACAGGCCCTTTGGCCCAACCTGTCCGTGCTGCCCTTTATTTTAACCACTAAGCTAGTCCCAATTGCCCATGTTTCCTACATGTGATTCCAGAGCCACAGCAATGTGACTGACATGGAGTCCAATAGGCGTAGACAAAGGTCATAGGTAGAAGAGGGCACTCACTGAATGTTAAAATGGCGGAGCGGGCTTGTAGGGCTGAAGGGCCTGTTTCCTTTGCTGTGTTGTTCTTTGTTCTTTGTTCAACTGCCCTCTAAAAGCAACTAGGGATGGGCAATTAAATGTCGCCCAGCCAGCATTGCCTACGTCCCTCGAATGAATAAAAGAAACCTATTCTAACAATTTCTGGCAAATCAATAGCAGAAGCTGCAGAGATAACTCTCCAATATATCCATTTCAGACAGTGCAGACTTCAAAACATTAGGGCTTCAATGAATATTGACAAATCTTGATTTATATTTGTAAGTTTATATCTTCACTTTATCTTCATTTGTAATTAAGCTTTGCCTGTGTATGTGTCAGTAACTTTATCTTTTCTTGTATAACTTCCAGAGCAGTAGTACAGAATAAACTAACTTTTTCTTTTAAAGGAAAAAAGCTGTGCTTCCAGGTTATTTTGAATTGAATTTTCACTCCACGGGTAAGAGAATACACTAAAGCATACAAATCCATTTTTCACAGGCTGACTTATGGGGAAACATCTTTTCAGGTCCCCATGACATTGTGTTGCTGGATTTCCCTGCATTACATCCAGCAACATCTCCACTGCATCTCTGATTAAACCTCCCTCACCAGTGCTCCCTGACCTTATTGTTCCATGCCAGCTTGCTGCACCGTTCTGCCAAAGGATCCAGGCCAGCCTCAGAATCTAGGGTAGCTCAAGGTCAGACTTAACTCAGACAAGCGAATCCACGGATGGAAACTTCGATATGTATGTGTGTGTATGTGCATGTGTGTGTCTGTGTCTATGTGCATGTGTGTCTGTGTGTGTGTGCACGTCTGTGTACATGAATGTATCTGTCTGCACGCGTGTCTATGTGTGTCTGTGTGCGCACGTGTGTTTTGTGTGTGTGTGTGTTTGTGTGTGGTGCACGTGCAGGTGTACGAGTGTGTATGTATGTGTGCACATGTGTGTGCCTGCATGCGTGCATGTGTTGAGTGTGTGTGTGATGTGTGTGTGCATGTGTGTGTGTGTATGAGTGAGCATATGTGTGTGTGCATGTGTATGCTTGTGAGCAAGTGTGCGTGTGTGAGTTTGCGCATATGTGTGTATGTATGTGTGAGTGCATGTCGTGCATGTGTTTGTGAGTATATGTGTGGGGGGGTGTGTGTTTTTGTGTGTGTGTTGTGTGATTATGTGTCTGTATGATAGGTGTGTGTGTGAGAGTGAGTGTGAGTGATATGTGTGTGTGATATGTGTGTGTGAGTGTGTGTGTGTGAGTGAGTGTGTGTCTGCGTGTATGTGAGTGTATGATATGTGTATGTGTGAATGTGTGTGTGTGTGCATGTATGTGTGTGTGTGTGATGTGTGTGTGAGAGTGAATGTGAGTGAGTGAATGTGAGTGAGTGACTGTGTGTGAGTGAGCGTGTGTGTGAGAGTGTGTGTGTGTGGGTGAGTGTGTGTGAGTGTCTGTGTGTCAGTGTGAATGTGTGAGAGCGAGTGGGTGTGAGTGTGTGAGTGTGTGTGTGTGAGTGTGTGAGTGTGTGCGTGTGAGAGTGGGTGTGTGTGAGTGTGTGTGAACGTGAGTGTATGTGAGTGAGTGTGTTTGTGAGTGTGAGTGAGTGTGTGAGTGTGAGTGAGTGTGTGTGAGTGTATGTGTGAGTGTGTGTGTGTGAGTGTGTGTGTGTGAGAGTGTGTGTGTGTGTGTGTGTGTGTGTGTGTGTGTGTGTGTGTGTGAGAGTGTGTGTGAGTGTGTGGGTGTGGGAGTGAGTGTGTGTGTATGAGCGTGTGTGTGTGAGTGTGTGCGTGTGAGTGTGTGTGTGTAAGTGAGTGAGTGTGTGTGTGAGTGTGTGTGTGAGTGTGTTTGTGTGTGTGTGAGTGAATGTGGGTATGAGTGTGTGAGTGTGTATGTGTGAGTGTGTGTGTGTGTGTGAGTGTAAGTGTGTGTGTGTGAGTATGTGTGTGTGTGAGTATGTGTGTGTGTGAGCGTGAGTGTGTGTGTGTGTGAGTGTGTGCGTGTGAGTGTGTATGCTTGTGTGTGAGTGTGTGTGAGTGTGTGAGTGAATATGTGTGTGTGTGAGTGTGAGTGTGTGTGTGTGTGTGCGTGTGTGTGTGTGTGAGTGTGTGTGTGTGTGTTTGTATGTGCGTGAGTGAGTGTGGGTATGAGTGTGTGAGTGTGTGTGAGTGTGTGTGTGTGTGTGTGTGTGAGTGTGTATGCGTGTGTGTATGTGTGAGTGTGTGTGTGATGAACTATTCCATTCACGCTGTGTGGTTCGAGTTGAGTACACTGATTGCAATCTGTTAAGCAGTGACCAGCAGCAGGTGACTGACATTTTAAACCAGTCCATCTGCTGAATGCCCGTGTGCGGCACCCCAGGGGATCTATCTATCCATAATAATTATCTCTGAAGAATATATTTTGCATCTATTTCTTTTTAATTGTTTTCTGTACATTAAATCAGACTGACTGCTAGAAGACTGGAAGGCCATGGGCATAAATAAGAACATTTGTATGAGACTTGCCAATCAATAACTTTGCTCCAATGTACAAATGTTAGTTTCATAGGAAAGCGATAGTAGTCCCTTGCCGCAATGTTGAATTCTGAACCAATTTTGGGTGCCTGTAAGGTGTTTCCTACTGCAATATATAGTTCAGATTTTTAAATAAAGTTTACTTATTATGACAGAACTCCCTACAGTGGTAGAAGGAGGCCATTCGGCCTGTTCAGCCTTCATTGACAACAATCCCACCCAGGCCCTATCCCTGTAATCCCACAATTTACAGTGCTAGTCCCCCTGACACTAAGGGGCAATTCAGCCTGGCCAATCAACCTAACCCGCACATCTTTGGAGTGTGGGTGTAAACCAGAGCACCTGGAGGAAACCCATGCACACACGGGGAGAACGTGCAAACACCGCACAGGCAATGACCTGAGCCTGGAATTGAGCCCAGGTCCCTGCCATTGTGAGGCAGCAGTGCCTACTACAGTGCCACCGCGCCGCCCTTTGTATTTGGTGTCACAAGTAGGCTTACATTAACACTGCAATGAAGTTATTGTGAAAATCCTTTAGTCGCCACACTCTGGCACTTGTTCGGGTACACTGAAGGAGAACTTAGCACAGCCAAAGCACCTAACCAGCATGTTTTTTGGACTGTAGTGCACTTGAGAACACAAAATATAAGCTGTCATTTTTATTTCGAAGCCGCAAGAAGTAAGCAGTACTCATTTAAATAAATGAGGAAAGAGCATTAACGTGAAAGGCCTGAGATGCAACATCAACACGAATGATCTGCATTTATATAACATTATTAAACTTGGTAAAATGTCCCAAGACAAGTCACAGGAAATAAAAATTTACTCCATGCCAACGAAGGCCATTTTAAGATAGGTGAGCAAATGGTTAGTCGAAGAGTTACGTTTTGAGCAGAGTCTGGAAAGATGAGAGATGGAGACACAAATTGGGAAGTAATTGCCAAGGGCAAGGTGACAACTGGCACTGTTGGAGGAAGGAAGTGCAGAAAGGCGCAAGATTTGATGGAATGCCTAGCCCTTTGAAATATATAATTAATTCTTCATTGTTGCCAGTCCCTACACCATATGGACTGCCATGCTACAGGAAGGCAGCTCACCACCACCTTCTCAAGGACAATTCAGAATAAGATTGAAACACAGGAACATAGAAACTAAAAGTATGAGTAGGCTATTCAGTCCTTCAAGCCTTTCATTTTGATCATGGCTGATCATCAAATTCCCACATCCTGATCCCACCTTCCTCCCCATATCCCTTGATCCCTCTAGCCCCAAGAGCTAAATCTAATTTATTCTTGAAATCACAGTATGTTTTGGCCTCAACTACTTTCTGTGAGTTGTACCATGGGTTCTAGCCAGGTTGTAGGATTGGATATGATATCAGAACCCATAGAGAGTTTTGAAAATGAGAATCGGAATGTCACAATTGAAGCAAAATGGAGGTTACGGTAGGTCAGTGAGCCTTCGGATAGAAACATAGGAACATGAGCCTGTGCCACCATTCAATGAGATCGTGGCTGATCTATAACCTAATTCCATAGGCCTTTCCTCCATAACCTTTAGTATGTTTAGCTAACAGAAATCTACCAACCTCAGATCGAGCATCATCGGTAAGGCCTCATAGAGTGGGGAATGTGCGGAATTCACTACCACGGAAAGTAGTTGAGACCAAAACATTGTGTGATTTTAAGAAGAAATTAGATTTAGCTCTTGAGGTTAAAGGGATATGAGGGAAAGGCAGGAAAGGGAAAGGATATTGAATTTGATGATCAGCGATGATCAAAATGAATGGAGGAACAGGCTGGAAGGGCTGAATGGCCTACTCCTGCCTTATTTTCTATGTTTCTTCCTTGTTATGAATTGTTCTTGTGAAGGTGGTGGTGAGCTTCTTTCCTGTAGCACAGCAGTCAATGTGGTGTAGGAACCAGCAACAATGAAGGAATGATTATATATTTCAAGGTCAGGATGGTATGTGAGCATCAGGGGAGCTTGCAAATGGTTGTTTTTCCATGAAACTCCTAATTGTCCTTCTGGTCAACAGTGACTCCCAGGGTGAAGATGGCAGGAGTTAAGCGGAGGTCATTAAGCTCTCTCTTGTTGGAGGCAGTAATTGCCTTGTACTTTTATGTGTCAGTCATCACTTATCAGCAGAAGCATGAATATAGTCCATGTCTTGCTGCATGTGGACCCAGATTGCTTCAGTATCTGAGGAGTTGTACATAGTCCTGAACACTGCAGTTATCAGCAAGCGTCTCTATTTCTGACTATGATGGAAGGAAGGTCATTGATGAAGCAGTTGAAGATGGTTGGGCCAAGGACACTACCCTGAGGAACTCCAGCAATAGTGTCCTGGGGCTGAGCTAGTAGATCTTCAACAAGCATAAATATCCTCATTTATGCCAAGTATGACTCCAACCAATGGAGTGGTTCCCCTCTGATCCCCATTGACTTCAGTTTGACCTTCAGTCTCCCAAAATTGCAGAAAGGTGTTGTAGGTATCAGGTTGGAAACTATTTCAAAGAATAGAATCCCTACAGTGCAGAGGGAGCCATTCAGCCCAGTGAGTCTGCATCGACCACAATCCCACCCAGGCCCTATACCCATAAACCCACATATGTACCCTGCCAGTCCCCCTGACACTATGTCAATTTTAGCTCAACCTAACATGTGCATCTTTGGAGTGTGGGAGGAAGCTGGAGCACCCGGAAGAAACCCATGCAGACACGACTAGAACATGCAGACTGTATACAGACAGTGACCCCAAGGCTGGAATCTAAGTTGGGTCCCTGATGTTGTGAGTTAGCAGTGCTCACCACTGTGTCACAGTGCTGCCCAAAGTCTTCTCCAATGGGGCTGTGCTGTACATTTTCCATTTATTTTGAAGATGTTAAAGAGTTGAGATCAAGGATAGTTAATTAACATTTCCAGCTCGATTAAAGATTTTGTGTTGCTCCGGGGAAGTGAATAGAGTAAGCCAATTTAGCAGGTGGATGGCAAAGTTGCAGCTGTCCTGGAACAGGTGGCTAAAGGCACGGATAGTTGTGAGGCATAAATCTTCAGTACTGCAGCCAAGGTGTGGCCTTTGGTGCATCCAATGTGCTCAGTCACTTCGTGAGGAGTAAATTGAGTTGTTTGAAGCCTGGTTTTTATGATGTTGGAGACCTCAGGAGAAACCTTTGTTGGATCACCCACTTGGCACTTCTGGCTGCAAGATGGTTGTGAACTCTCCCGGTTTGTCATTTGTAATCAGATGGAGGTCTATAAAATAATAAGGGGCATAGATCAGCTAGATAGATCAACATCTTTTCCCAAAGGCAAAACTAGAGGGTTTAAGGTGGGAGGGGAGAGATACCAAAGGGTCTGGGGGGCACTTTTTTCACACAGAGGGTGGTGAGTGTCTGGAACAAGCTGCCAGAGGTAGTAGTAGAGGCGGGTACAATTTTGCCTTTTATAAAGCATTTAGACAATTACATGAGTAAGATGGATATAGAGGGATATGGGCCAAATGCGGGTAATTGGATTTGCTTAGTGGTTAAGTTGGCCTGAAGGGCTTTATAGTTTCCATGCTATAAACCTCTATGACTCTGTGAGATGCAGGATTCCACCATCATTGAGAATGGGGAATATTCATGGAACCTCTCCTCTTGTTAGTTATCTAATTGTCCACTTCTGTTCATGACTGGGTGAAGGAGGACAGCAGAGTTCTAAAGAAAGGTCACAGACCTGAAATATTAGCTCTGTTTCTTTATCTACACAGGTGCTGCCTTTCCTGCTGAGATTTTTCCTGCCTTTACTGTTTTTACTGCAGAATCTTTATCTGATTCAATGGTCATGGGATCACCTTGCTTTGCCTATAATAAGCTGCTTGCATTTGCTTAGACAGATGTAGCCCTGTGTTGCATCTTCACCAGGTTGAAGCTTTATATTTGCATAATCATAGAATCCCTACAGTGCAGAAAGAGGCCAATTGGCCTATTGAGTCTGCACCAACCACAATCCCAACCAGGCCCTATCCCCATATCCCTACACGTTTACCCACTAATCCCTCTAACCTACGCATCTCAGGACACTAAGGGGCAATTTTAGCATGACCAATCAACCTAACCCGCACACCTTTGGACTGTGGGAGGAAACCGGAGCACCCGGAGGAAACCCGCACAGACACGAGGAGAATGTGCAAATTCCACACAGTGAGCCAAGCCGGGATTCGAACCCAGGTCCCTGGAGCTGTGAAGCAGCAGTGCTAACCACTGTGCTACCGTGCCGCCCTGGTGTTGTTCCTGGCATATCCCATGTCTGCTGCTAGGACAGAATATACCTAAGTATAATGAAGGAGCCTGGACTATAGATTAAAGGAATGATTCTGAGACTATGACAGGCTGTTGCTTTACTATCTCGTGGGACAGCTTTTGTGATTCTGGCACAGTCCTCCGATGTTAGCAGGGAGGACTTGGTGTGATAAATTAGACTGGGGGTACCTTTGTGGCAACCAGTGTCTGTCCAGTGGCCGAAATTTTCCATCCAATGTCCCTGCCAGTGGGATCCTTCTGCCCTGCTATTGGTAATCATGCCCAGATTCTCCAACAGCAGAAGGTGCGAAGAATGGGAAAACCCACTGGCAGTGGCGGGACAGGAAGTTCCCACCATCGGCCAATGGTGTGTTGCCTCTGCTGCTTCAAAGCACGCTGCAGAGGGGATCAAAAATCCCACCCAGAGTTTCCGCTGGGGCTTTAGTACAAGTGAATGTGCATCTAGACTAGCCAAAGAGCAGTGAAAAGTGAACCACATTGTTGTGGTCTTAGTGCCACATATAGGCCAGAGCCGGCAAGGTTGGCAAATTTCCATCCCTAAAGGACATTACTGAACTAGGTGGGATTTCATGGTTATCATTACCAAAGCCAACTTCTTATTCCAAAGAAGAAGGATTAATGGGCGGCATGGTGGCACAGTGGTTAGTGCTGCTGCCTCACAATGCCAGGAACCCAGGTTTGATTCCTGGCTTGGGTCACTGTCTGTGCAGTGTCTGTGTGAGTTTCCTCTGGTGTTCTGGTTTCCTCCCACAATCCAATGATGTGTGGGTTAGGTGGATTGGCCATGCTAAATTGCCCCTTAGCATCAGGGGGACTAGCCAGGGTAAATGCATGGGGTTATGGGGATAAGGCCTGGGTGGGATTGTTGTCGGTATGGACTTGGCAGGCTGAATGGCCTCCTCCTGCACCGTACGGATTCTATGGATACTATTAACAGGATCTAAACTTGTTGGTGACCTCACCCAAGCCAAAGAACATTTCTTAGTTGGGAGAGTGCATTGACCTACCCAGTCTGTCTGCACACATTCCACCCAGTGTCACAATTATCCCCAATTTATTGTGTCTTTTAAATAAAACAAATATTTAAGTTTTAAATTTGATTTATCAGTGTCACAAGTGGGCTTACGTTAACACTGCAATGAGGTTACTGTGAAAATCCCCTAGTTGCCATACTCGGGCGCCTGTTTGGGTACAAGGAGGGAGAATTTAGCATGGCCAATGCACCTATCCCGCACATCTTTCAGACTGTGGGAGGAAACCGGAGCAAACCCCACTCAGACACGGGGAGAACATGCAGACACTGCACAGACAGTGACCCAAGTCAGGAATCGAACACGGACCTCCTGGTGCTGTGAGGCAGCAGTGTTAACCACTGTGCCACCCAAGTGGTGAACAAAACAAACAAATGAATGGTGGTGACAGTTCCTGATGGGGCAATCCACAATCTATACTCTTTTTAATAAAGATGATGTGGAAATGCCAGTGTTGGACTGGGGTGGGCACAGTAAGAAGCCTCACAACACCAGGTTAAAGTGCAACAGGTTTATTTAGAATCACAAGCTTTCAGACTGCTGCTCCTTCATCCTCCACTCACCTGATAAAGGAGCAGCGCTCCGAAAGCTCATGATTCCAAACAAACGCATTGGACTTTAATCTGGTGTTGTGAGACTTCTTACTTTTTAATAAAATGAAAGATCAATAAATGAAAGTTCAATAAATTAAACAAAAATGAGAGTGGCAGTGGGGGGGTGGTACTAATAGCCTCTGGTGGTGCATTGTAACTAAAACAAAACATCAAAAGGAAACTTACCTAATTAAACCAAAATGTCATTATCGAGCCTTTATGGTGCCCACTGATCATGGAATGTAGCTGTGGTAGACGGGCAGACAGTTAGGATGGACCACTCCCTCAACTACCCGCTGCCTGGACCTGTTACTGGCCAACTTGCCCATGCCCAGGACCAGCCTTACCAGGAGATCCTTCTCTCTCCCTGGGTGATGGAAGATGAGGAGTGTGGGGCTGAAGTGAAAGCAAAGATTGTGAAGCAGCCCCTTCAGATCATCAAAAAGGAGCTATACACCTCAGGCAATCTGCTTTCCCCTTGGCTGCAAAAAAGGCAATGTGACATGGGAGTCTGTGAACCATTTTAATCTATGATTGCATAGCACTGCTGAGTACAACACCCTCCACACCCTGATGGAGAAAGGGAAGATCCACTCTTTATACTCCTTTAATAAAAGAACAATCAATAGATGAAACAAAATTGACAGCCCCTGGAGGGGCACTGCAACAAAAACATGTGAAAGGAAACTTACAGAACAAAATTAAAATGCTATCCCCAGGAGCGATGACCTTAGCTCCCATAGCGCCCATTGGTTGGACAGCTGGTGGACAGCACATGTCCCCCCTCTCCAACACCAACTGGCCATGAATGTAGAATGGCAATCAGTTGGTTTCCCTATTTGTACTTTTTTGATCGGAACAAAGAATTAAACTAAAATTACAGGGAGCAACAGCTCTGTTGGAGCACCATAAATAAAAGAAAATCTTGCCTCACAGCGCCAGGGATGTGGGTTTGATTCCCGCTTTGAGTCACTATCTGTGCAGAGTCTGCACATTCTCCCCGGGTCTGCGTGGGTTTCCTCTGGGTGCACTGGTTTCTTTCTACAGTCCGAAAGATGTGCTGGTTAGGTGCAAAATTCTCCCTCAATGTAGCCGAATAGGTGCCAGAGTGTGATGACTAGGGTGTTTTCACAGTAACTCCATTGCAGTGTTGACTTAAGCCTACTTGAGTCACTAATAAATAAACTTTAAACTCATTTGTTCTAGGATACCTCACTTCAGAAATCTGTCCTGAAATGTTCTGTGGACTGGATATAACTCTCCCTCTCCAATGGGTTTGAAGATGGCTCATTTAACCCAGCAGGTATCCCGCCCACTGCCTACCTGTCTGCCCCTGCACCACTGCAGGGTGGGGATGGGGGTCATCTTATGTGGGAAATTAATGGCCACTTAAGGGATTCATCCCAGTGTCATGCCGTTCCGATGATAGAATCCTTGGGTTTGTTTGCTATACAGGACACAAGGCACCAATCACTCATAAGAGCGGTATGGTGACACAATGGTTAGTACTGCTGCTTCATAGCATCAAGGACCTGGGTTGAATTCCAGCATTGGTTGACTGTCTGTATGGATCTTACATATTCTCCTTGGGTTCCCTCTGGGTGCTTCGGTTTTCTCCCACACTCCAAAAGATGTGGGGGTTAGGTGGATTGGTCATGATAACTTGTTCCTTAGTGTCAGGGGTAAGTACGTGGGGTTACAGGGATAGGGCCTGGATGGGATTGTTGTTGGTGCAATTCAATGGCATCCTTCTATACTGTAGGGATTCTCTGATTTTGTAACCAAGATGTAGACTCCTTTATTAAGGCAATGAAAACAATCATAGATTTCTATGAAGATAGTTGGCGTCACAGCTGTGTGTGTACTCTGGTCAAAATAAAACACATGACATACTTCCCTCCTCTTGATCCCATGCTGCTAGCTCTATTATATTATAACACCAGGATTTAACTGGAGGCAGAAGACAGCCGTACCATGTGGCCAGCCCTGCAGATTTCCTTGTACCCGTTGGACTTTCTAACCCCTCTCCAGATTGCCTTCCTATAATAAGTCCTCGGAGGCAGAAGTCCCTTCACCAAAAGCCCTTTATTTACAAGCCTGACAACAGTGTACAGAGCGCTTTCAGTTAGCAGTTTACACTAGGAGTCCCAGAGGAACTGACACGCTTGGTTAAATACAAGAGGCTCCCCAATTGGCCCATCAATTTGGCCCTTAATTCGGGAGTTCATATTCTAACAGGCCCACCTCAATTGCCTGATTAAAGTCATTACACTTCCTCTCCACGTCCTCCCAACCACCCCCCACCCCCTCAATGCCCCCTCCCTCACTGTCCTCTTGACCCTGATGAGGCCCAACTCAATGATCCACAAGCCCAAAGTGCTGGAGAGACAACCACAGTGTCTGATTGGTTGGTGGCTGTCCGAGGCAGGGCTTGCCTCTGGCCCATTAATGATCAATTGTTAAAATAGCTGTGGGACTGCCCACATTCCCCTCGGCCCAATATCCACAACCTTTCACTTGGCGGAGGGTGAGGAAATCAGTGCTCCATATAAATCAGCTGTTTATTTGGCAAGCGTGCGCCTGCTTATTCCAATTTGTTTGGAAGTTAAAATCCTCCATTAAAACCGTGCTGATTTTAATTGCCTTCTGGTCTAATCTCTGCATTAATATATTCTGCAATTTCACAGTTGATATCACAGGTCTACACACAAGTCCAAATAAGACCTTAAACCCTTTCCTAGTTCTTAATTCTACCCATAAAGTCTCCTTTGCTTGCTTACCACTTGGTATATCGCCTCCGAGCAGAGAGAGTGTAATTAATGTGTAAAAATTACATCAACAATTTCCATTCAAATGCCAGCAATAGAATTGATAATGAAGAAAGCTCACTGCATGAGCACTCGGAGGTAATGTTATTTGATAACCTCCACGATATTATTACACTGGTAGTCAAGACCAAGTTGAATCTTCAGGTCAGGTAAGATTTGAGGGAAATGCTAGTGGTAACAGTGTGGCAGGGAGGGCGATGAAGAGGGGGTAAATAGGAGAAGGGTTAAGAAGGAAGAGAAGGAGGGGAAGGGAGAGGAGGGCATGGCAGTGAAGTATGCAGCCAGTGGGATGGGGGCGGACAACGTGGCCGGGGAGTTGGGGGGGGGGAGCGGGGAGGGGGGTGAGGCAAGAAAGTCAAGAGGGAAAAAAACAAGGAAGAATGTGGATTCATACAGCACCTCCCATGATCTTAGGACTTCCCAAAGCACTTTACTGTCGCTGAAATACTTCTAGCATGTAGTCACTGTTACGATGCAGGGAATCCAACACACAGCAAGATCCCACAAATAGCAATGCAACAAATGACCAAATTATCTTCATGTGGTGATCTTTTTTGGGGGTTAAATATCAGCCAGAAAATTGGGGGGCGATTACCTAAAAAATAGACCTGTGTGACCTTTCACAGACATTTACAGTGCAGAAGGGGGCCATTCAGCCCATCAGTTCCATGCCAGTCAACAGGATCTGACCACATTAATCCTATTTTCCAGTGCTTGGCCCATTGCCCCAGGGGTTATGACAGTAAAAGTGAATATCGCAATTCTTCTTAAATATTACAGGAGCTTTTCACTCATCCATCCTTTCAGGCAGTGAGGTCCTGGCTCCCACCAGCCTCTGACGAAAATATTCTCCTCAACCCACCTCTTGAGGCAGCAGGGTAGTACAGTGGTTAGTACTGCTGCCTCACAGTGCCAGGAACCCGGGTTTGATTCCCGGCTTGGGTCACTATCTGTGTGAAGTCTGCATGTTCTCCCCATGTCTGAGTAGGTTTTCTCCTGGTGTTCCGGTTTCCTCCCACAGTGTGAAACATGTGTTGGTTAGATGCATTGGCCATGGTAAATGCTCCCTCAAGTGCCAGAGTTTGGTGACCAGGGGATTTTCACAGTAAATTCATTGCAGTTTTAATATAAAGCTGCTTGTGGTAGTAGTTAACTTAATTCTTACCCTCCTGCCTATCACCTTCAATTTATTCCCCCGTGTTTATTGGCCCCTCTACTAATGGGAAAAGTGCCTTCCTATCCAGCCTTTTCTATGTCCCTCATAATCGTACACATCTCCATCAGGTCCCCTCTCCCAGCCTATTCAATCTCTCCTCATAGCTCAGACCCTCCAGCCCAGCAACAACCTGATAAATCTCCTCTGCACCCCCTCCAGTGCAATCACATCCTTCCATTCACCGTCATCCAAGAGGGCTGGCGGGGCCTTGGTTTGAGGTCTCATCTGAAAGGTGACTCCTTTAACAGAGGTGGCACTGGGGTGTCAGTCTAGATTTTGTGGTTAGGTCTCGGAAATGGAATTAGAACCCACGGCCTTCGACTTAGATGTCTGACAACTGAGCCACAGCTGTAGGAGTGAAGGAGAGCAATCAAGGGTGGTAGAGGGGAGGGGGAAAAAAGGAGAGGCGTGTGGATTTAGGTGCAGGAGATTCTATGACTTTGCTGCAGTGGGAGTGTGGTGTGAACCGCTGGTAAGATCACACCCTTGGTCATTATAAAACGGGAAATGAATGAGGGTGCGGGTCACCAGTAAGTGACAATTACAGCTGCTGTGGGATGGGGAGAAGGGGGCTAACAGCTAATAGACGTTTAAAATTTTAAAGTTTATTCATTAGTGTCACAAGTAGGCTTATTTTAACACTGCAATAAAGTTACTGTGAAAATCCTCTAGTCGCCACATCCGCTGCCTGTCCAGACACACTGAGGGGCAATTTAGCATGGCCAATGTACCTAACCAGCACGTCTTTCAGACTGTGGAAGAAAACCAGAGCACCTGGAGGAAACCCACACAGACACGGGGAGAATGTGCAGACTCCGCACAGACAGTGACCCAAGCCAGGAATCGAATCTGGGTCCCTGGAGATGTGAGGCAGCAGTGCTAACCACTCTGCCAAGATTGTAGGTTTGCAAGATGTTGCCGAAGGAACCTGAGTGGGTTCCTGCAGTGTATCTTGTAGGTGGTGCACATTGCTACTGTGGAGGTTATTGGAAGCAGTAGACTGGTGGATCCCATGGCTGTTGGAGATGGAATGATGGGGTCTCCCAGATACCTGTTGACAGAATTAGACATCACACAGCCACATGCACACAGAACTCACTCATACTGATGGGCTGTCACCAGTAATTGGAATATGTCATCGACACAGGGATGACTTTCAGCCCCTTGCACTTTTCAGTTCAAATTCAGGTCTTTCATCCATTCCCTCCTCCTCCCCCTTCAAGCAGCAGGGGGAGATGGCACTGGAAGAGGCTGAGGAGTCCCGAGAGGTGATTGCACACTCTGGGGAAACACCGTCACACGACTCACGCACACCCTCTACCAATTCACACCCACAAAGCCCAACGGGACATCCGAGGCAGTCACCTGGAGAGCCACACATCACAAGTAGGCAGGAGGAGGGCCTGAGACTGGGAGAACACTGGAGAGGCCCCGAGGAGAGGACAAGAGGCTTCAATCGCTGCTCAGCTGTAACTGTTGGCGAGGCCAGAAAATCTCACCGGGGGAATGGCCGGAAAATCCCACCAATAGGGTGCATTCTTGTATCCTCCCCATGGCATCCCTCCCTCTGTCCTGCTGGTCAATTGGCCTGGTGAGATGTCAAGCTCTGGGTCGGTGCCTGGTTTCTCCTGTCCCTCACTGTTACTCGCACTGATTTGCCAAAAAAATTGGCTTTGTGCCCAGAAGGGGCATGAAGGCAATTTCAATATACATTCATTAGTTTATATATAGTTAATGAGTCCCAAACACTATCATTCAGGCTCACTTGTCCTTACTTGCTCATCAGTCAAGGTCCTCACCAGCAAAGATCATGTATGGTCCCCCTCAATGCGGACCAGATGTGATGGCTTTGCTGGTGGGAACAGAGGCCATTGAAGCCTCTGGATGGTCAGGGGCAGGCTGGGCTGTGTCAGCCTGGCACCCTGGCACTGTCAGCCTGGTACCTTGACAGTGTCAGCCTGGCACTCTGGCAGAGCCAAGATGTGGGGACTGAGGGGAAACCTGACAGGGCAGGGCTTGAAAAGGGTGAGAGGTGAAAGGGGCAGGTTCATGAGAGGGGGAAGCAGGGTGAGCCCCATAAGGGGGGGTGTTGAAGGGGGTCATTTGCATCAGGGGTAGAGTTTGGATGGGTGGTGATTGTGGGGATTGGAAATTGGCATTGATGGGTGGCAATCAGTGGGGGGTGGGGCAATGTCTGGGGTTTTGATCGGAGGGGGTGATGAATGATGTCTGGAGCAGCAATCGGTGGATAGCCTTCAGCAATATCCAGGGCTATGAACTTTAACACATCAATTTTGGAGGGAATCCTGTAGGTGGTTTGACATGTTTTATTAGAGGGGCATTATGCCAGAGTATAATAGGCTGTGAGGTGGGGGAACAGGACATGCCACTTAAAGACATTTCTTTGACTACAGGAAGACATTTTGCCTGCTCTGTCTCTTTGTTTCCATTTCATTTATTTCTCCAAAGAACAAAGAAAAGTACAGCACAAGAACAGGTCTTTCGGCCCTCCAAGCCGTGCCCATCATGATCCCTAACTAAAGAAGAAAAGCTTTCTGCCCTTACTCAGACCACATCCCTCTCTTCCCTCCAGAGACCTCTTAAATGTTACTAATGTGTCTGCTTCCACCACCACCTCTGGCAGTGTGTTTCAGGCACTCTCCACTCTCCACGTGATAAATATCCCCCACACATCTCTTTTAAACATTCCCCTTCTCACTTTGAACCTGTGCCCCCTTGTAATTGACACTTCCACCCTGGGAAAAAGCCTCTGGCGATCCACCTTGTCTACGCCTCTCAGAATTTTGTAGACATCTATCTGGTCTCCCCTCAGCCTCCATCTCTCCAGTGAAAACAATCCTAGTTTATTCAACCACCCCTCATTGCCAACACCCTGAAGACCAGGCAAACATCCTGGTGAACCTTCTGTACACTCTCTCCAAAGCTACCACATCCTTCTGATAATGTGATGACCAGAACTGCAGTAATACTCCAAATGCAGTCTAACCAAGGTTTTATAGAGCTGTAAAATCATTTCCCAACTCTTGTACTCAATTTTGTCAACCCAATCTTGCATTCAATACTCAAAAGTGCTGTCCCTCAATCCTAATCTCCAAATTATGGACGATGGCAGTTTCTATGCAAGTTC
This sequence comes from Carcharhinus amblyrhynchos, assembly GCF_965287045.1. Lineage (NCBI taxonomy): Eukaryota > Metazoa > Chordata > Chondrichthyes > Carcharhiniformes > Carcharhinidae > Carcharhinus > Carcharhinus amblyrhynchos. The sequence goes on from NC_137335.1 coordinate 17,143,701, forward strand.
CCAATGTCCATACTGTGCAGTACTTTATGGTTGAAGATGATACAATAGCACCATCTAGAGGATTTCTTCAATAATTTTTCATGCCTTTCAAATAAACCATTTTGCATCTGTGTGCAATTTTCTTTCTTGTGCGTGACATTAATGATTTTCTGCTCCTGATTTCTTACTTCCTGAATTTTCTGATTCCTTTATTGTATTCAATGGAAATTATATTCAACAGAAATATTTCATTAGTTCTCTGCAATTTGGCGTGTTTTTCCAATGGGCCCCAGATGAGGGTTACAAACACCTTGAAAAATGTGACCCTGGTGATGCCTTGATTGACGAGTCATTGGGGTTGATTTTTGATTGTTTTTCCTTGCATGACCTTATCAGGGCAGCAATGGCCTCAAAACTGAGTTGGCAGCCATTTTGAAAGGGGCCTACTGCCGGATGTCTAAACCTTCTGCCTGATTCAGGCAATAAGAAGCTTTGAATAAAAACATTGGGATCTTAGGGATTAAGTAGGGTTCTGAATGTCATTTTAAGTATGAAATAGCTGGAACCCAGCAAAATGCAACTTAACCAGTTTGAGGGGCGATGGAAGAGTCCCAGCAAAGCGAAGCCTTTGACTATTTTTGTGAGCCCCAGAAACAATGTGGGTCCAAGCCTGGGACTCCTACCTTAGCGCATTACGACCATTATTCCGCCTCACCTTGGCTCTCTGGCAGCACATTTAGCATTGTCAAAGCTGTACCTCTGTAATGCAGCGCATTAATGCTCAAACTCTGGTCAGTGTATTAACAGATCAACTAGGCACATTACCGAGCAAGGGAAAAGGTCTTAAACTCCACAGGCCCAAAACCCTGACTCCTGGAATTAGCCTAGGCAAGTCTGAGTGAGCCCAAAGTTCAGCTTCCAATTGGACCAGTGGATCACATGACCCTTTCATGAAAACACCCCTTAAAAGGTCACAACACCACAAGCTGGAAGTCTAGCTGGTGCCCTGCAACATGGTTGGTAGATGTAAATGAGGCTTGAGTATCCAAACCCGCCCCACACTGCCTCACCCGTAAGCTATAGGCTCATTCCTTCAGAAAGAACCATCTGTCCTCACCCAGAAGGCAAAATCAGTAAAATGGGAAATAAGGATACTGGTCCAAACTGTTTGTTCCTTATGGACACCCTTGCTTGCAGCTTCTCCCAAGACCTGCTACCCAGAATCAGCCTTGCACCTCCCCCCAGGTTTGCAATTTCTGTCCACTCCTGTGGCCGTGTTACCTTTGAGCCTTTAGGTCTTAACCAAGGGTTGGACCCTGCTTTGAACTGGAGACAGTCATCACCAGCTTGACATGTGGAAGTTCTGGACTCAATTCCTGAAGCTGTTGGTGAAAATATGCCCTACCATGACTTTGAGTCCATCTTTGGGGCCATACCCCAGTGTACCAAGGGGAGTAGGACCATACCCCAGTGTACCAAGGGGAATAGGACCATACCCCCATGTACCAAGGGGAGTAGGACCATACCCCAGTGTACCAAGGGGAGTAGGACCATACCCCAGCGTACCAAGGGGAGTAGGACCATACCCCAGTGTACCAAGGGGAATAGGACCATACCCCCATGTACCAAGGGGAGTAGGACCATACCCCAGTGTACCAAGGGGAGTAGGACCATACCCCAGTGTACCAAGGGGAATAGGACCATACCCCAGTGTACCAAGGGGAGTAGGACCATACCCCAGTGTACCAAGGGGAGTAGGACCATACCCCAGTGTACCAAGGGGAGTAGGACCATACCCCAGTGTACCAAGGGGAGTAGGACCATAGCCCAGTGTACCAAGGGGAATAGGACCATACCCCAGTGTACCAAGGGGAGTAGGACCATACCCCAGTGTACCAAGCGGGATCTTATTGAAACTTACAGAATACTGGCAGGCCTGGATAGAGTGGACATGGGGAAAATGTTCCCATTAGTAGGAGAGACTAGGATCCTCGGGCACAGCCTCAGGGTAAAGGGACAACTCTTTAGAACTGAGATGAGGAAAATTTCTTCAGCCAGAGTGTGGTGAATCCGTGGAATTCATTGCCACAGAGTGCTGTGGAGGCCAGGTCACTGAGTGTATTTAAGGCAGAGATAGATAGGTTCTTGATTGGTAAGGGGATCAAAGGTTACAGGGAAAAAGGCGGGAGAATGGTGTTGAAAAATTTACCATGATTGAACGGCAGAGCAGGCTCGATGGGCTGAATGGTCTATTTCTGCTCCTATATCTTAGGTTCTTATGATCAGTAACAAGCCCACCAGATGTAAATGGCTGATTAAAAGGGTGTTGCACCAACAGTGGGTTCTGCACCCAGAGGTCAGTGGCCTTTCATGTACCGGGCCTGCTGTAATCTCCCCCGATAATATCGCCATTCTGGTGATAACCGCCACCAATCAGTAGCCAGGGCAGGTTACAGATATCATCCAGCCCAAAGGAGAGCGAGATGTCCGGGCTCTGGGCTTATAGGCCTTGACCCTGAACAATGTGATGATCAGCTCTTTAAAACCCCCTCCCCCACCCAGCATGGGAGACTGCCAGGTCACACATCACATTCTCAGTGTAGAGGAGAAGCTGCGTATTGTGAAGATTTCTGAGTTTTGCAGTCTATGCAGGTAAGTCTATTTTAATCTGAACTTAACAGGGGAGTTGGGGGGGAGAATCATTGGCCCCATTCACCGCTAGTGGGAATCCCGATGGCACTCAGTAGGGTGTCAGGGCTAAAACAGGATTGCTACAAGGTGTCAAAGCATTTCCAAAACACCTGCCCCCCACTCCACCAGCCCTGATCAGTTCCCACCCAAAGTGGGCCATTATGATTATTATGATTATGTCCAAATATTGATTGAATTGCCATGAGCAGACGTGAGGCCTGATTCAATGTCCTCCCGCCATTCACCCATCTCCCCAGCAGGAACTCTACTGGCTGGGCTTTGGTGCTGGTCTTGACCAGTGTGGATCTGGTGAGTTGAATGCCAAGAGTGTCTTTCCCAGGCTCACCCCTGCCCTATCTCATATGTAACAACACGCATTTACCATAGCTAATCCAACTACACATCTTGGAACACTAAGGGGCAATTTTGCATGGCCAATCCACATAACCTACATATCTTTGGACACTAAGGAGCAATTTAACATTGTCAATCCACTTAACTTGCATGATTTTGGACTGTGGGAGAAAAACAGGAGCACCCAGAGGTAACCAACACAGACATGGGGAGAACGTGCAAACTCCATACAGTCACCCAGGGACACACACCGAGACAAACAAGCTGGAGGATCATCGACTTGGTGAAAAATGTTCTTTGGTCTGCCTGAAACCTGTAGGTTTTCCAGTGCAAGGAGTTGACCCTGACCGAGTTTTGCAGACTGACACACTCCAAAGCCCAGGACTATGTACTGAGGGATGCCCTAAAGCCTGGTCCAGCCGCCTGTGACACACAATGAGAAAAGCTCGCTAAGACCTTTCAGCTATAGTGAACACAGAGACTAGAAGCTGCGTTGCCCGTGGGCTGTATGAATCACATTATATGTGTATAATAAGTATTACTTGTATCACAATCGCATCTCAGAGCCCAAGATGATCCGCATAGAAAACTGAAATATCAGTGCACTTGCCCTGATGACCATTTGAAATGGTTTGTAATTTTTTTTAGATATTTCATAAAGAAAGTATATTTTTGCAAATAAACACTAAATTTATCTCTTGCCAATTTGTGCGTAAGTTCTTTCGGCTTAGGAAATGTAAAGCATACAGGGTAGAACCAGGTTGGGATGCATATTAGAGGTGGAAAATAGGTTTGAGGGTTTCTCATGAGTCTTTGCAGGATACTGACAGAAGCCACATAGATCGCTGTAACAAAATTGCTGGGATAAAATAAAAATCTGTTATGAATCGAAATAGGAATGTTAGTTCAATAGGAATATTAATATCCAATATAACTTAGCACAGTTATTTATTCAATGAAACATTAAATTGAAGCCAGTTTGGGTAAGAATACATTTGGAAGCAGGGAGATCTCCAGGAATCCTGGCCAACTTTCCTTCTGCTAATCTTATCATCAAAACAGACTGACTAGTTATTTATTTCATTGACCTTTGTGGGGCTTTGTGTGAAAGTTGATGGCTGCATCAGTCAATTACACTTCAAACATATTTAATTTGATATTAAAACCTGTTGACGTGTACTAAAGATTTGAAATGCACTATACCAGGCTTGTCCAACATGTGGCCTGAGAGCCAAATGCAGCCCTTAACGTCCCTCTTGTGCACTCCCCAGAGCCAGTTTTCAAAAGGCCAGTCAAATAGGTAAGCTTGAATGGGAGAATCTTCCTGGAGCTGCTCCTCCAGTCACAGACCACTTCTGTCGTGTGTTTGCTGCTAAATGTTTCACCAATGTTCCTTTCTGCAGCGAGTGTGGGAGCGATTGAAAGAGCAGTGAATGCCAGTCCAGCTGAGGAGCAGGGCCCAGGGGCTAAGGCCCACAGAGTGTGTTGTGGAGCCAATGATCAGGGAGCTGGGGCCAGGGAGTGGGACTGGGGAACACAGAAACCTGGGGATCTGAGGCAGCGCCCAGGTGTGTGCAGCAGAGCAGGGCAACAGGAACAGGGCCCACGTGCATGTGAGTGAGTGAATGGAGACAGTGAGCGGGGAGAGAGAAAGTGAGGGATTGAGAGAGAGAGAGAGAAAATGAGGGCTGGGGGAACGTGAGAGAATGGAGGTGAGAGAGTACGAGGGTGAGAGAGTGTGGGAGTGAGAGTGTGGGGGGTGAGAGAGGGTGTGGGGGTGAACCGAGGATGTGGGGGTGTGTGAGGGTGTGGGTGAGAGAGGTGTGGGGGTGAGAGAGGGTGTGGGGGTGAGGGAGTCTGGGGGTGAGAGAGGGTGAGAGGGAGTGACTGCGTGTGATGGGGGTGAGTGTGAGAGTGGCATTGGTGAGTGCAAGGGAGGTGAGAGAGTGTGAGAGGGGGTGAAAGAGTGTGAGAGGGGGGTGAGAAGGTCTGAGAGATCTGGAGGGAGTTAGAGCGTGTGAGAGAGGAGTGAGAGTGTGTGAGGGGCGGGGGATGGTGAGTGTGTATGAGGGGTGAAAGGATTGGTGCAGAATGTATCCATAAGTCTGGCTCACACCCAATATCAGCATTCTCATTCAGCCTTGCTCACACACACCATCATGCACTCTCATACGCTCTCACAGTGGGTGAGTGTAATTGAGTGAACACTTTGAGCCTGGAAATGAGCAGAAACACACATTCTCACCATACTACACTCTGCTATTCATCTTTTGCTTTTTCTTTGCTCTTTTCATATCTCAGTATTTGTTTTGAAATTCAAATTTAATTCTGCGCTAAACTTTATCTCTCCAAAATCTGCTCATCAGGCTACTTAAGTAAGAAAAAGTTTGAAATGTGTTGTGTTCCTTGGATAACAACAACTTTCAGTAAACTATGGATAAGAGCAGGTCAACAAACAAATAGCAGTAATGTGAGGATATGGTGCCTCCTTTCAGAAATGTATTTATGTCATGTCTCTTGTGAGGGGGGCTATGTTTAAAATTCAGCTCTGGTTACACACTGTCCATTTGTCTGTAGCAGTTTCATATACTAACAATGCAGGCTAATAATCAATCTTAGTTAAGAGGGTTTTTGATTCAAATCAAGTTAATGCATTTTTGTTTATTTTGGTTCTTCCCCTGGTATTTCACAGTAGGGTTTTGTTTCGATTGATTGACAAGAGACAGAGTTATGTGCAAATAGGAAGAGCTAAACTTACAGGGAAAAGTAAGCAGCTCCTGCTTGGGTCTGAAAGAAACAAGAGGCATCTCGTCTTTCTCTGAAGGTTGTTTTGGAACTATCAGTAGACAGTCCTTCTGTCTCGCTCTCTCCAGAAGTGTTCAAAGGCTTTAGGATTGTTAGCAAGTACAAACACCTAAGCCTGAATGGGAGAATCTTCTTGGAGCTGCTCCTTTTGAAGAGAAGTTTAAGTCTATAATTGCAATAGAGGTTAGTGGTTAAGAATTGTATCTTGTCATGTTTAAGTATTTCAATTGGTAAAAGTTAAGCCAATTCATTTGTTATAGTTAAACTGTATTGTTAAATAAAGTTCGTTTTGATAAAAGCTTAAAGTTTATTTATTAATCACAAGTAAGGCTTACATTAACACTGCAATGAAGTTACTGTGAAAATCCCCTAGTCGCCACACTCCAGCGCCTCAATGCCTCTAACCATCATGTATTTCAGACTGTAGGAGGAAACTGGAGCACCACACCTGAGTGAAGCACCTTTTTCTCACATGCCCAAAAAGAAAAACAATATTTGGGATGTAGTCGGGCTTCATAACATACTTTGGGCATTCTGCTCAGGTACCCTAGCATGAGCAGCACTATATTGACGTTAATCACTCACAGTGTGCCATGACAGATGAGCTGGCATTAATATTATGCACAATGCCACAAGAGACCAGCTGGAATTAATATGGGCAAGGTCACAAGTGGTTATCTGACAATAATTTAATGCAACTGGTGCAATATTGTGGGAGGACAGCAAATATTAATGCGAGTTGTCTGGCATAGTACCACTGAGGCCAGCTTATATGTATCCGGTGCAATGCCATGGGAAGCCAGCTGATAATATTACTACATGTCTGGAGCAGTCGCATGAGAGGTCCACATGTTTGAGACACTGTTACAGGGAATCAGTTGATATTAATAGTATGTACCTGGAGCAATGCCCCAAGGCCTCAGCTTAAATTAATAGTCTTGGACTGGTGAAATGCTGCTGGAGATCAGCTGATATTAATAAGACTTGTGTAATGCCATTCCAGAGATCATTGTAGAACCCCTGCAATGTAGGAGGCCATTCAGCCCACCAAGCCTGCAGCAGCAACAATCCTACTCAGGTGCTATCCTTGTAACCCCACTTATTTACCCTGCCAATCCCCCTGACACCAAAAGGCAATCTATCATGGCCTATCAACCTAACCTGGATTGTCAGGTGATACAACAGGATATAGATAGGTTGGTGCATTGGGCAGATAGGTGGCAAATGGAATTTAATCCTGACAAATGCGAGGTGATGCATTTTGGAAGGAATAATGCAGAGAGGAGCTATGTGATAAAAGGTAGACAGATTAGGAGTATAGACATACAGAGGGACCTGGGAGTGCAGGTTCACAAATCCATGAAGGTTGCGTCACAAGTGGAGAAGGTTGTTAGGAAGGCTTATGGAATGTTAGCCTTTATAGGAAGGGGTGTAGAGTATAAAAGCTGCCGTCTAATGCTTCAGTTGTATAGAACGTTGGTTAGACCGCATTTGGAGTACTGCGTCCAGTTCTGGTCACCTTACTACCGGAAGGACGTGGAGTCCCTGGAAAGGGTGCAGAGGAGGTTTACCAGGATGTTGCCTGGCATGGAGGGGTTGGGTTACAAGGAAAGGTTAGAGAAACTGGGACTATTCTCCTTGGAAAGACGGAGATTGAGGGGGGACATGATAGAGGTATATAAGATACTGAAGGGAATAGATAGAGTTAATAGTGAGAGACTGCTCCCTAGACTGGGTACAAATACGAGAGGACATGATTTAAGGGTGAGGGGGGAGAGGTATAATTTGGAAGTGAGAGGAAGGTTCTTTACGCAGAGAGTTGTGGGGGTATGGAACGCGCTACCGAGTAGGGTGGTGGAGGCAGGAACGTTGGACTCGTTTAAGGTTCAGTTAGATAGACACATGAGTGAAACGAGGATGGAGGGTTATGGTAGGGGCTATTAAATAAGGTTAGAACCTCGGGAGACACCGGAAAAGCAGACTTGTAAGATTAACGTTTTCGTCTTTTTATTCCACAGGTGGAGGTCCACCTCGTTGTCAAACGAGGGGCATGCACACGGTGGGTCGTGCGTGGGCTGCCCTTGGAGGTTCCGGGAGTGGCCGAGTACTTCGTGTCGGTGTGTGTGCTTGATCCTGGATCGGTAGACGGGCACCGCAACAGCTCGGTGACTAGCACTGCTAACTGTGCGGATACATGGATTTGGGCCTGTGTCTGTGGGAGTTTGCGCATTCTCCCTGTGGTTGCGTGGGTTTCCTCCGGGCGCTCCGGTTTCCTCCCACACCCCAAAGATGTGCTCTTAGGCTGGTTGGTTTTACCAAATTGACACTATTCTCCCCTGAATCTGGCTAAGTTAGGGGTTCTATTCGTAGACACGCAGGGTAGAATAGGTGTAGGGTGATGCGGCGGTGCGGGCTCGTTGGGCCGAAGGGCCTGTTTCCCGTGCTGGGTTGTTCTTTGTTCTTTGTTCTTTTTAACCCACACATGTTTGGAGTGTGGGAGGAAACCGGAGCACCAGGAGGAAACCCACACAGACATGGAGTGGATATGTAAACTCTACACAGTCAGTCACCCAATGCCGGAATTGAACCTGGGTCCCTGGCGTTGTGACGCTGCAATGCTACCCACTGTGCCACTGCACTGCCAGGTCAGCTAATATTAATACCATCTGAACTGGAGCAGTGCCACTCCAGAGGTCAGCTGATATTGAAACCATGTGCCTGGACTGGTGCAATGCCACAGGAGGGCAGCTGATTTTAATACCATGTGCCTGCAGCAATGCCTCAGGAGGGCAGCTGATAATAATAGTATGCGGCTGGAGCAATGTTGCAGGATTTTTGATTTGATTTGATATGTTATTGTCAAATGTATTAACATACAGTGAAAAATATTGTTTCTTGTGGGCGATAGAAACAAAACATACCATTCATAGAGCAGGAAATGAGAGAGTGCAGAATGTAGTGTTACAGTCATAGCTAGGGTGTAGAGAAAGGTCAACTTAATGCAAGATAAGTCCATTCAAAAGTCTGACAGCAGCAGGGAAGAAGCTATTCTTGAGTCAGTTGGTACGTGAGCTCAGACTTTTGTATCTTTTTCCTGAAGGAAGGTGGTGGAAGGGAGAATGTCTGGGTTGCATGGGGTCCTTAATTGTGCTGGCTGCTTTGCTGAGGCAGCAGATAAGGTAGACAGAGTCAATGGATGGGAAGCTGGTTTGCATGATGAATTGGACTACATTCTCAACCTTTTGTAGTTCCTTACAGTCTTGGGCAGAGCAGGAGCCATACCAAGCTGTGACACAACCAGAAAGAATGCTTTCTAAGGCGCATCTGTAAAAGTTGGTGAGAGTTGTAGCTGACATGCCAAATTTCCTTAGTCTTCTGAGAAAGTAGAGGCTTGGTGGGCTTTCTTAAGTATAGTGTTGGCACGGGGAGACTAAGACAGGTTGGTGGTGATCTGGACACCTAAAACCTTGAAGCTCTCGACTCTTTCTACTTCACCCCCCTTGATGGGGACAGGGGCATGTTCTCCTCTACACCTCCTGAAGTTGATGACAATCTTCTTTGTTTTGTTGACATTGAGGGAGAGATTATTGTTGCCACACCAGTTCACCAGATTATCTATCTCATTCCTATACTCTGTCTCATCATTGTTTGATATCTGACTCACTACGGTGGTATCGTCAGCAAACTTGAAAATCGAATTGGAGGGGAATTTGGCCACACAATCATAGGTGTATAAGGAGTATGGTAGGGAACTGAGAACACAGCCTTGTGGGGCACCAGTGTTGAAGATGATCGTGGAGGTGGTGTTGTTGCCTTTCCTTACTGATTGTGATCTGTGAGTTAGGAAGTTCAGGATCTAGTCACAGAGGGAGGCGCCAAGGCCCAGCCACGGAGTTTGGAGATGAGTTTCATGGGAACAATAGTGTTGAAGGCTGAGCTGTAGTCAATAAATAAGAGTCTGACATAGCTGTCCCTGTTATTTAGGTGTTCCAGCGTTGAGTGCAGGGCCAGAGAGATGGTGTCTGTTGTGGACCTGTTGCGGTAGTAGGCAAACTGTATTGAATCCATGTACTCCAGGAGACTGGAATTGATTTGTACCATGACTAACCTTTCGAAGCACTTCGAAATGAAGGATGTCAGAGCCACCGGGCCAATAGTCATTAAGGCACGCTGCTTGGTTTTTCTTAGGTACTGGGATGGTCATCTTCTTGAAGCAAATAAGGGCCTCAGATTGTTGCAGAGAGAGGTCTTTGAGTACCTCTGCCAGCTAATCTGTGCAGGACATGGGTGTACACCTAGGTACCCCATCCAAGCCAGTTGCTTTCCATGGGTTGACCTTCAAGAAAGCTGCTCTGGCATCTGCAATGGTGACCCCAGATACAGGTTCATCCAGGGCTTCCAGGGTGGAGGGCATGCTCTCGCTGATCTCTTGCTGAAAACGGGTGTAGAATACATTGAGCTCATCAGGGACGGGTGCATTGGAGCTGGCGATTTTACATACCTTCACCTTGTAGCCTGTTATAAAGAACAAAATCAGCCTGGGAAACAGGCCCTTCGGCCCAACAAGCCCGCGCCGCCATCTCAACACCACCAGTCCCCCTCTCCACCCACGACCCTTGTCTAATGTTTTATTGCCATCCAGATTGAGGGAAACTGATTTAGGGACAATTTATTACTGCCAATCAGCCTAACAGCACATCTTTGGGGTGCGGGAGGAAACCGGAGCATCTGGAGAAAACCCACACAAGCACGGGGAGAATGCGCAAACTCCCACAGACACCGGCCCAAATCCACGTGTCTTGCAGATCTTGCCATAGTCAGCGGGGGTTGGTGTGGCTAGCCTGGGACTCTTGCTTAGTCCGGCATTGTCTTTTGGCATACTTGATGGATCTCCTTAGATGCTATCTGGCTTTCTTGTATAGTAAAAAGTCTGACAACACCAGGTTTTAGTCCAACCGATTTATTTGATAATAGACTCACAAGCTTTCGGGGTTAGCCCCTTCGTCAGGTGAATGGAGAGTTCTGGCCTCAGACAGAGCATATAAAGCTTTATATGCTCTGTCTGAGGCCAGAACTCTCCATTCACCTTACAAAGATTCGCATTCTAATCAGTAATCTCTAAACTGTCTGTGCTTTATATGCTCTGTCTGAGGCCAGAACTCTCCATTCACCTTACAAGGATTCGCATTCTAATCAGTAATCTCTAAACTGTCTGTGCTTTATATGCTCTGTCTGAGGCCAGAACTCTCCATTCACCTGACGAAGGGGCTAACCCCGAAAGCTTGTGAGTCTATTATCAAATAAATCGGTTGGACTAAAACCTGGTGTTGTCAGACTTTTTACTGTGTTTACGCCAGTCCAACACCTGCATACCCACATCATTTCTTGTATAGGTCAATGTTGCCTGACTTGAATGTCTCAGACCTGGACTTCAACAAGTAGTGGATATCCCTGTTCATCCATGGTTTCTGCCTGAGGAACATACACGGATGTCAGCTGTATCTAATAGTATGTGTCTGGAGCAATGCCGGAGGTCACCTTATCCTAATAGTATGTGCCTGGAGCAATGCTGTGGAAGGTCGGCTGATCCTAATACTGTGTGCCTGGAGTAATGTCATGGAGATCAGCTGATCCTAGTATGTGCCTGGAGCAATGCCATGGGTGGGTCAGCTGATCCTAATACTGTGTGCCTGGAGCAATGCCACGGCGGCGGGGGGGGGGGGAGGTCTTTCGCGTCAAACCAAATAAACAAACTCAAATGACATTAGGACAAAGAAAAAGGGGGTGGCTCCCCAAAAGGTGGGGGAAACGGAGCAATGCCGCGGGAGGTCAGCTGATCCTAATAGTATGTGCCAGGAGCAATGCCGCGGGTGCTCAGCTGATCCTAATACCTTGTGCATGGAGCAATGCCGCCGGTGGGCAGCCCTGTGCCAATGTGGGGCGAGTCCTTGCACTAAGGTTATTTTTTGCAGCGCTGCGGCATTTCACTGGCCCCTCCCCCTCTCCATGCGGCCCTGATGATTATCCCACATCACGTGCTGTTGTGAAGGGGAAGGGGCAGTGGGCGGCCTGTACCAAAGAGGATTTCTGCTTAATCTCCCTTAATCAGCACAGGGGGTTGGGCTCACGAACTGGCACTCGGCAACTCGTCATCGTGGCAGAGCCCGAAGCGTCCGGTGAACGTGTGGAGCCACACTCAGCCCTGCGCCGGTGCCCGCAGCCAGCGCGTCGGACGCGGGGTCGAGTGGCAGTGATTTGTGTGAAATTGGTAACACCCCGCCCCCCCTTTGCTGGCCGCCAAGTGGGCGGGCCCGACGTCGCGCCAACGTCATGGAGGCGAGCGGGGAGACGCTGGAGGCGCTGAGCACTGTGGGTAAAGCGATTTGCGCAGGCGCGTTGCTGACAGTGGCCCTGTACCTGCTGCGCGCGCTGTGTCAGAGGATGGCCTGGAAATGTGGAGGAGACAGCCAGGCAGAGCTGGTCAACAACCTGCGGAGTGAGTGTCCCGGGCTCGGGTGACAGGGGACAGCTCCTACCCGGCCAGTTACACCGCCTCTGGACTGCACCCTCTCGCCACACACACTGGCACGGCCGGGTCAGGCTGACCACCGTCCCTAAGGGCGGGCCAGGCTGTGGGAGGGAGGCTTGGCTGGCACTGGGGTGGGGCGGAGTGGATCCCTGCAGTGCCCTAATCCTCTCCTGGCTGCAGTTTTACTAGGCTGGGTGAATGAGCCAGTGGTCACAGTGCTGTAGCCAGTGGTCAAGTGGTCACTGCAGCCGGTGGTCAAGTCATGAATCCCCAACAGTGCATTGCAATGGCAGCAGCACCCAGTGCGTGTTGCTACAATGGGAGCAGTCCAGTCTCGGTGTTCTGGAGGCTTATCTCTGCCTTGAATATATTCAAGAGTTTTGACTCGCCAAGGGTCACTGGGGAGCAGGTAGGAAAAGGGATTTGATGCCAAGTTCTGATCGCCCATTATGTCTGGTGCTGTCTGGAGGGGCTGTGTGGCTTAACTCCTATTTCTTATGCTTATGACCCTTCCATGTATGCTATGTCACAGTGACTGGTAGACTGTCATCCGGTGATTGCCACGCCCCCTGCTTTTTTACTATAGCGCTGTAAATTTTACCTCTGTTGAGATGGTCCAATTGATTTGTGATTTTAACCTGCATAAGTTTAAAATTCTAGAGCACTAAGCAGTGTTATGGCAAGTTGGAAAAGCAAGGTTAATTTCAAAATGTTTAATTTTGTGTGTGTAATCTTGGCTGATATTCAGTTCAGAGCTATGCTGTGTTGTTGGAGGTGGCAGACTTCCATTGAGGTGTTGCTCTCTCTAGCTGGGTGTTGGATCTTTCCCTGAAGAACAGAAGGTTTTCTTGGTGCACTAGGCATACTGCAACCTGTAACTTTGACTGATCAGCTCCCTGCTGAAGATACTTGAGTACCTGAGAAAGAAATATCAGAAAGAGATTCATTTGATTTATTGTCGCATGTATTGGGATATAGTGAAAAGCATTGTTTCTTGCGTGCTATATAGATAAAACATACTGTTTGTAGAGTACATAGGGGAAAAAAGGAGAGGGTGCAGAATATAGTGTTACAGTCATAGGGTATCAATAAAGATTAACTTAGTATGTAAAACAAAAACACAAAATATTGGAGAAACATAGGTCTGACAGCATCTGTGGAGAGAGAATTGAGCCAACATTTTGAGGCTGGATGACCCTTCACCAGCTCTGACGAAGGATCATCCAGACTCTCGACCTGGCTGTATTTTCGCTGTACGGATGCCGTCAGACCTGCTGAGTTTCCCCAGCATTTTTTGTTTTTTTTTTGTTTCAGATTCCAGCATCTGCAGTATTTTCCCTTCAACTTAATATACGGTAGGTCCATTCAAAAGTCTGATGGCAGCAGGCAACACACTATTCTTGAGTCTGTTGGGACATGACTTCAGACTTTTGTATATTTTTCCTGATGAAAGAAGGTGGAAGTGAGTATGTTCAGAGTGCGCGGGGCCCTTGATTGTTCTGGCTGATTTTCCAAGACAAAGGGAAGTGTAGACAGAGTCAATGGATGGAAGGCATCTAGCATCTTTCACATCTTCTGGATGTTCTGAATGCTTCAAAACCAATTCATTGCTTCTGAAGAATTGTCTGTAGACTTCAGACAAAAAATGTTGTGTTGGGTGAGCATTCACTTGGTCCATCCAGCTAAGGTCAAGAAAATTAATAATTGGGATGGCTGAACAAACTATCTGGAATTATGTAGTCATTGTGATCTCAAAAGAGAAAATGCTGGAAAATCTCAGCAGGTCTGGCAGCATTTGTAAGGTGAGAAAAGAGCTGATGTTTCAAGACCAGATGACCCTTTGTCAAAGCCTACTTATTTTAGTCATTGTGATGCTACATTTTCTGGAAGCTGAAAATTTTGTGAAATAATTCAGGCCAGTTGGTGTCTTCTGGATAGACATGCTTGGGAAACATTTGCATATGTCAGAACTAGAAGGAACGAAGGTCACCTTCTGGAATGCGTGTTGATTAAGAGGAGTGGTGAGGCAAAAGAAGGGAAATGAGTGACCAATGAAGGGGGAAACTCAGAATGAAGGGATTAGATAAAGACAGAAGGAAATTGCTGGAGGCCTGAATTTGTCAGGGCATTTAGCAATGGTACGTAATCCTGAATACCAATAGCACTGACCCACAATGCTAAACAATGATGAAGATGTTACCGCCATTAAAGGAATATGTAGCCTCTTGTGTGGCTGTAAATTTTACTGCTGGTTTATCCCAGGAGTTGGGGCGAGGAGCGAAAGGAAGGGGACAATGCAGCTTAAAGTAGTATCCTCAAACCTGCTTGGAAAAGGCATTTATAAAGCTCCCTTCTCAACCTTAGGATGCTCCCCAGCACCTTCTAACTAAAGGAGTAACCCTACAACATAGAAATTGCAACAGCTAAATTATGTGTACAGCAATCTCTCGCAGACTATATTGCTGTACACATAGGTGTACACAGTTCTCTGAAAGTGGCAACATAAGTAAATAAGGTGTATGGCATGTTTGCCTTTATCATTCGGGGCATCGAGTATAAAAATTAGCGAGTCGTGTTGCAGCTATATAGAACTTTAGCTTGGCCATATTTGGAATATTGTGTACGGTTCTGGTCACCACGTTATCAGAAGGATATAGAGGCTTTGGAGAGGGTGCAAGAAAACTTTAACAGGATGTTGCTTGGAGAGAAGTGATTGGACAAGCTTGGTTTGTTTGCCCTTGAATGTCAGAGGCTGAGGGGGCGACTGGATAGAAGTTTACAAAATTCAGAGGCATGGACAGAATGGATAATCGGGTTTCTTTTTTCCCAAAGTAGAAATGTGAATTACTAGGGACATAGTTTAAGGTAAAACGGGGAAAGTCTAAAGGTGTTGTGGGAGGTGAGTTTTTTTTTAGTGGGTGGTAAGTGCCTGAAATGTGCTGCTTGAGGTGAGAGAAGCAAATACAACAGCAATATTTGAGTCACCTTGACAGACACATGAGTAAGCAAGAAATAAAGGGAAATGGACCGCGTAGAGGCTTTAGTTTAGAAAGGCATCATGTGTTGGCACAGGCTTGGTGGGCCTAACTACCTGTTCCTGTGCTGTTCTGATCTATTTTTGGGGTATTTGTTTATGGATAAATGTTATCCAGGATACTAGAAGAACTCCGTTGCCGGTGGGATTTTGAATTCCCCACAACCCTCCTCCCATACAAGGATATGTGGGCCTCAGTTTAACATCTCATCCAATGGACTGCATCACTAATGCCACACTTGCTCAGTATTACGTTGGATTGTCAACTTGAAATTTGTGCTCAAATCCCTGATGTGGGATTTTAATGTACAATCGACATTCTGTAACATGGTTTAAGCTAAATTGGCAGGGGCAGGCACCAGCATACAGAAGTTGAAAGGGAGAACAAGCTTCATAAAGGAGTGAGTATTGAACAGTACTAGAGAAGAAAGTAGATAATGGATAAGAGCAGGAAATAAGCCTTAGGACATAATCTTAGGACCATTAAAATGTGTCCTTGAAGGGCTATTGCATTCGATCCCATTTTCCAGCCCTAGGTTGGCATCCTTGTCGTTCAGTGTTTAAAGTGCACGTCCAAGTATCTTTAAATGGCACCGCTTCTGATCCCCACCACCCTCTGGATGGAAAAATGCCTTCGCTTAGAGAAATGTATCTACTGTGTGCTGTATCTAGCTGACTAAATTTTATACATCTCAATTAAAGGTACTCTCGGCCTCCTTTTGTTCTAAAAGAATAACTCCAACCTAACTAGTCTTTCCTTATAGCTGAAATTCTCCAGTCCTGGCAACATCCTCATAAATGTTCTCATTTTTGCACTATCCCTCGACATTCAACAGCATTATTGTCATTCAGCCCCCCACCCCACCGTGGTCACATTGATTGGAAGCTTGACTGGCCCAGCCCTATGTCTACAAGAGCAGGTCAGAAATTCGGCAGCAAATAATTGTCACCTCCCAACTCCCCAATGTCTTTACACATCTGCAGGGCAAAGGTCAGGAGTGTGATGGAAAACTGTCCATCTGCCTGGATGAGTGAAGCTCCAACAATGCTCAAGAGCCTTGCCACTGTCCAGGGAAAAGCAATCTGCTTCATTAACATCCCATCCACCACCTCAGTCCCTCCATCAATGGTAATCAGTGGCAGCAGTATGCACCGTCTCCTTATTTGTTGCATGTTTTAATTGTTTGCTTCTGTGAAATGCTTTGGGATATTTTTACTGTGCTGCAGGTGCTTCAGAAATATAAATAGAGTGTAATGGGAATTACAGTAATGTAAACATCAGTAGATTGGGCAGATACAGCCTCTTGAATTCTGTGGTCAGAGTCCAAGTCTCTTTCACCCTTCAACTAAGTTCCAAATGCCAACTCTTTCTTTCACATATGGACATTGTCCACTCCCCATGTCTTCCAGATTCTTCATTACCCCTTCTCAATGTTTTTCCCTCTTGCTGTTGGAGCTCATGATGCATTGTGCTCAGTACACCCATTCCAGCATTCCCACACTTCTGATATGTCACTTTGTCCATCTGCATGTCAATGCCTCCTTACCAGTACTCAACCTCTAGAGATTTTTGCCGTGTCCTAATGTTCTCATCCCAATGCCTCCACACTCCCAAAAGATCTTGTCTACCACTGTTATACTCCTCTCAGTTAACCCAACAACCTTGTACAGGCTTCACACCTGTGGACTTCTTTGGTCTCCAAACTTGAAGTCACCTTCAGCGCTCTTTCATCACTACCCTTCCACTCCCTAATGCAGCTATGTGTTTCACATAAAATAGCTTGCTGTGTATTGGGGGTTGGTTTGGATAAGTTGGGTATATAGCTAAACAAACATCCAACAGTTACCTTTGGAAAAGTCAAACTCCAAAAGAATGATAACATTCCTAAATTTCCTCCGTTTTTGAGTACGCTGATCCTAGTATGGTCAATGGATTCAAGACCATGTACTGTCTGACGTTGCTCGCAATGCCACGGAGAAGTACCTAAATAAGCATATTTTAACCGGCACATTTCAGGACTGCAGCTGTCTATATGTCTGCATCTATGTATATTAGTGTGTGTGCTTATTTTTACTTTGGAGGGAAGATGATAATAGAACTAGTTTGTGCAGGCTTTCTTGTTCCTATTTTGAAGTTATGTCTTATTTTTATCCTGCTGTTCCAAGTTTCAGTGCCCCAATTTGTACTGGGAACTGTCCAAATACATTTGTCATGTATTAGAGCACCCTCTGGCTAGTGGAGGGACTACTGCACCCCAGCACCAAATGGAATGTTTGATTACAAGATGACACATTTTCCATTTATAAAGATGGAACTGAAGATTTATAATGGGAAAAGCTGATAGATTTAATTTTTATTATGTGGTAGGACATTGCTAGATACATAGAGAAACCACTTCAAGTTAAGTTGACAAAATACATCAATAGGAGACTGAGAAGTCAATGAAAATGTTGACGGACTTGACTTCCTTTTGCTGTGTTCCCTCTGAGGATTGATAGTCTAGAATTCGTGGGGGCGTAACACAGCCACCATTGCTTTCTGCTGCATTTCTTCTGTTTGAGAATTCAAATCAGAAATAATGGCAAACTTTAAAAAGACCAGGAAATCACAGTGGGAAGAGATTCAAAATCCCAATCCTGACTTTAGACATGTTGGAACTGTTTGGCTAAAAAGGTAGAAGTGCAAACTTATTCTTTTCAGTGGATTTTCACTGCAAAAAAAACTTGCTCCATTTAATATCAGTTATTTGTGGAAGCGAAGTACTTTGCCCTGTTTTGAGTGATAAAATGTTTTATACCTCTGGCTATGTGGGATAAGAACCATCCTGATTTGGAAACTTATCCCATTACTTCACTGTCACTGGGTCAGAATTTTGGAATTCCCTCCCTAATGGCACTGTGGGTATTCCTACACCACATGGACTCCAACAGTTCAAGGCTGCAGCTCCACATCACCTTCTCAAGGGCTTAAATGTTTAAGCCGTTGTGACTAGTTTGAATAGTGAACTGCAGTCAGATTTATTACATTTACGTTTAATCTGCATCTAACATTTAGATTAGTTACATCTAAACATAACTAATTTAGATTTCATTTTTCATTTAATATTGTAACTGGATGTGAAGGACTGAGCTCAATAAAATGGCTGAATAACCGCACTTAATCACAGCAATCTAACACTGCTCCAAAAGAGTATTGGAGATGTCCTTGCAATAATGTAACTGACTTGCTGTGGGCATGGTGAGTATGGAGAAAAATTGTTGGGAAGGCTCTTAGACCACATTAAGAGTTGCTACCTGAAGTGACCACATGTCTATGTTTAAAGCTTTAATCTGGGAAGTGGATGGGGTGCTGGCATGATTTTTAAGGTTTTTTTTGAAATAATTCTTCAGTGAAATAATGGATTTTAGAGCCAGCTGAATTTCAAGATGTCTAGAAATACTTCTCCATTCTGGCCTTTTTTTATGGGATGTGGGTGTTGCTGGCTAGGCCAGCATTAATTGCCCTTGAGAAGGTGATGTGGAGCTGCAGCCTTGAACTGTTGGAGTCCACGTGGCGTAGGTACACTCAGTGCCATTAGGGAGGGAATTCCAAAATTTTGACCCAGTGACAGTGAAGTAATGGTGATAAGTTTCCGCGTCAGGATGGTGACTGACTTGGGGGACTTCCAGGTGGCAGTGTTCCCATGTATTTGCTGCCTTCATCCTTCTAGACAGTAGCAGTCGTGGGTTCGGAAGGTGCTATCTAAGGAACCTTCGTGAGTTCCTGCATTACAGCTTGTAGATGGCACAATGATGCTGCTGTTGGTCAGTTGTGGAAGGGTGCCAATCAAATGGGCTGCTTTGTCCTGGATGGTGTCCAGTTTCTTGAGTGTTGTTGGAGTTGCATTAATTCAGGCAAGTAGAGAATAGTCAGCCACACTCCTGACTTGTGCTTTGTGGGGAGGCTTCAGTAAGTCTGAAGGTGAATTATTTGCTTCAAAATTCCTAGCCTTTGACCTGCTCTTGTAGACACAGTATTTATATAGCTAGTCCAGTGCAGTTTCTGGTCAGTGGTAACCCCCCAGGTTGTTAATAATGGGGAGTTCAGCATTGGAATTCCATTGAGTATCAAGGGGCAGTGATAAATTTTCTCTTGTTGGAGATGATTGTTGTCTGGCACTTGTGTGGTGTGAATTTTACTTGACATTTGTCAGTTTAAACCTGGATATTGTCCAGGTCCTGCTACAGTTGGATATGGGCTGCTTCTGTATCAGGGAAGTCTTGAATGGTGCTGATCATTATGCAGTCATTAGCGAACATGCCTGCTTCTGACTTTTTATGATGAAAGAAGGCTGTTAATGAGGACGTTGTACAACTGCGTGGTACCCTTGAAGTGGCTGTGTGGGGTAAAGTAAATCCCCATGACAGTCATACATCTCTTTGTGCCATTGCAAAGATGGTTTGGCAAGAGATGCATTGGTATTGGCCGAGGTTCATCCTCAGCAGCTCTGAAACTAAGAACTCTGTTCTTTGGGCTGTTCCCAGGGATGCTGGAATGTTATCAACTCAATAAATAAGTAAACTCAAGAAAGATGCTCCTTGGTCTGCCTAAGACTTGTTGGACTTCTAGTGCAAAGAATTGTCCTCAACTGAGTGTTGCAGGCTGGCATGTTCCAAGATTCAGGACCATGTGCTGAGGGATGTACTCAAGTTTGGGGCAACTGCCGTCAAGGCACAATGGATAAGGCTTTTCGACCAATACACACTGAGGGGCAGGTAACAGTGGAAAACCTCTAACTCTGCTTAACCCTAATTGCATGTGACTGTACTGAAATACCTCAGAGTGCAAAATGACCAATGTATATAGTTTGAGCATGTTTGCAGTCTAATTAAAGTATTGACATGTTTGTAATGATTTGAAGCACCTCGGCGTGCACTTTGATGTCTGCGAAAATGTCAATATTATTGCACTTTCATGTTATGACAATTTGAAATGTTTTGTAATGTTTCTTCCAGACATTTAATGAACAAAGTATACTTTTGCAAAGAAAAGGCTGAAGTTGAGACTCTAGCCTGTGGATACTGATGCAAATGGATTGACTTGCTAGGGTTGAACTGGATTGCAATTTACTGGGTTCATAGAAATCATAGAAACCTGACAGTGCAGAAGGAGGGCATTTGGCCCGTTGAGTCTACATCGACCCCAATCCCACCCAGTTTTTACCCCGTAGACTTGCTTAGTTACCCTGCTAGTTCCCCTGACACTAAGGGTCAATTTGGCATAGGCAATCAACTTAACCTTGCAAATTTTGGACTGTTGAGGGGGGAAACTGGAGCACCCAGAGGAAGATTGGGCAATTGTGTTGTAGAAATTTTGTTCTGCTGGAGCTTGAGGATTTGCTGTAGAATCGAATTGAATTTCTTGATAATAGAGAGCACTTTCTCAGTTGAGTGAGACTCCGAGGTTGTGGAAATGCAAGTTTCTTCCTTCCAAACTAACTGCCATTGGGAGTTGTAGAAATGGCTCTTGCTCCAGTTCCACTAAATCTGGCAGCACTTGTGTTTACAGCTATTGAAGATGCATTTTGAAAGCTGAGAAGTTTGAAGTGATCGAGGAGTAATATGGCCCATCACGAGTGTTGAAGCCAAGTTTGCTGTAGTGACTTGTTTCTTTATTTGGAGTTCGTGGCTGTGTACTGGTCTAAGTTTTATGTAAGCATTTATTTTTGGGAGCAGCCAATATTTGATATTGTTTTGTGTTATCATTCAAATTTGATTTAAAGATTTTATTCTTGATTGAGTTATATGATGATGGGTGAAACTGTTTAAGGGTGCTGCCTGGATTCGAGGGTTTGAATAATGAGGGGCTGGACAAACTAGGGTTGTTTTCTCTGGAATGGCGCAGGCTGAGGGGAGTTGGAACTTTTTTCCCCAGAGTTGAAATGTTTAATACTAGGGTGAATGCATTTAAGGTGAGAGGGGGAAAGTTCAGTGGAGACGTGAGGGGCAATTTTTTTTAACACCAAGAGTGGTAGGTGTCTGGAATGTGCTGCCAGGGGTGGTGGTGCAGACAGATACGTTAGGGGTGTTTAAGGGGTTTTTAGATAAGCGCACATTTGCAAGGAATATGGATCAAGGGCAGGCAGAAAGGATTAGTTTAATTTGGCGTCATGTTCGGTACAAAATCATGGTTTGGAGGGCTTGTTTTTGTGGTATAATTTTCTATATTCTACAATGTGGTGAGGCAGGTATCTTTGACCATGGAGCATGGAGCTGGTATTTTGTGGAAGAATCTTGAGGAATGTTGACATGAGGGGAGATTGATCAACTTGTGTTTGGTATCTGTAACTGTATTGTGACTTCCCCTTTGCATGGTGATGGATTTATTAAGGCCTGTAGTTTATGTACCGAATGAGCTACTCTATTTACAATTTCAAGTGCCCGAGTGGGTGTTTAGTTTGTAAGCTTTCAACATATGTCCCTAGCCACGTCACAAATGGGAGATGTGGCTAATTGGCACTGAACACTGGTCTGGAGCAATTTTGCTGTAGATTTTATAAGTAATGGAATTTATTGCAGGAATTTGCAAATGGTGTTCTGCCTTGCATTAAATAATGGTGAGCAGGACAGTTGGTTACATATTAGATTGGGTTGACAGCATAGAAGCAAGCATTTGACATAACTGATTTATGCTCCATTCAAACCTCTTCCCATTCACTTATTATCCTATTGGCAAATGCTTCTATTCCACCTTCTGTTATGTGCTTATTGGGTAACATACCTGATACATAAATGCCAAGCAATGACTAACTTCAATAAGGGATTTTAAGCAGCTCTCCATTACATTTAGTGGCACAATTTCATAATATCTTGGGTAACCAGAAACCTGATTGTATTAGCCACACATATTGTGGCTACTAAAGATGAGAGGTTGTGTGTTCTGCAACAAGTAACTTGCATCTCATTTCCCAAAGTGTTTTCCAGTCTCTTGAAAGTACAAGTCACGAGTGTGATTGAATGCTCTCCTCTTGCTTGCTTTGACGACACTCAAGTGTTGATGCCATCCAAGACAGCCCTTCTTAATTGGTATTCTCTCCTCCATCTTCACTATTTAGTCCTTCCATCACTGCAGCACCGATGCACTGAAAGACCCCGCCAAGGCTTCTTAAGCAATACCTTTCAAAACCATGATCTCTGCTACCTAGAGCAGCAAGTACATGGGAGCACCATGTCCTGCACCATTACTGTCCAACTCTCATATTCTGATTTGTAAATATCATCAATATGAAACATCACTGGATTAGAATCTTGGAACTCCCAAGCTAACACCACTCTGGCTATACCTGCACCAAATGGATTGTGGCACATAAAGGGGCTCACTACAATTGGATATAGGTAATAAATGCTAGCCTGGCAATACCGATATGCCATGAACAAAGACCAAACAACTTCCCCATAGATGTTTCTGTGCTGCTTCATTTCAACCACCCTTTGTATTGATTTCCACATTCTCCCCATTCATTGATTAACGATCTTTATCCCAAATTCCCTATTGGATGTGTCTTCTATTTATAGCATCTAGTTTTTGTCTTCTCCTCAACTGGGATGCTTCTAAACCATTGTATCAGATCCCAAGTACTATATTTGATTTTTATTTTTGTCACACATATTAGTATACAGTGAAAAGTATTGTTTCTTGCATGCTATACATGACAAGGCACACCATACGTAGAGAAGGAAAGGAGAGAGTGCAGAATGTTGTGTTACAGTCATAGCTAGGGTATAGAGAAAGATCTTTCTTAACTGTAGTGTCTACATGAAAGGACCAGGGCAGGTTGTTCGTGATCAGGACATCTTAAAAACTTGAAGCTTTTGACTGTTTCTACTTCATCCCCATTGATGTAACACAGGCATGCCATCCATATGCTCATGACGTTGTTGACTATCTCCTTCACTTTGTTGACATTGATGGAGAGATTATTGTCATCTCTTTCCTGTGCTGTGTCTCATTATTGTTTGAGACCCGACCCACGGGTGGTGTCATTAGCAAACTTGAAAATCGAGTTGGAGGAGAATTTGGCTATACAGTCAGAGGTTATGAGGAGTATAAGGGGCTGAGGACACAGCCTTGTGGAACACCATTGTTGAGGATGATCGTATGAATGCATGTTATAATCAATTCTTCAAAAAGTTATTATGGAATTTTTAAACTTGGACTATCAATGCACAAATTATGCAAGTACCTCATGTTACAACAATGAGGTTTATTAAAATTATGTTTTGGAAATGTATCTTCAAATTTGGGATAAATGAAGGGGTTATGTGATCTGTTCTAGATTGTGTGCCTGACAGTAAGCAGAGTATCAAAAAAAGCTTTAGATCTGTTTACGGAGAAGAGGAGGTACATGCTTAGAGATGAAGGCAGCAGGCCCTGAATTTCCTAAAATCCCAGAAAGTTAGTGTTGGTATTGGGTTGTAAACAGTTGTACTGTAGCCATCCATTTACTTCAAAGATGAAAGTAAGGTGAAATCAAAGATAGCTAATTAACCTTGTATCTAGGCAGAAATGCTAATGTGTTTCACCTTGCCATGGAAGAGGAGGCAAAGGAAAACCCTTGATCAGGTTACATGCTTCCCTGCAAATCAGTGAATATCACAGATTGCAGAGGTTCTGTGTGATCAACTTGACTTTGTAAGCTACCGCAGACAAATGCAGGAGAGATGGTCTCTAATCAAAGAGACGTACCCTGCAGTATTTTACAGATTCAGGAAGATTTGTTTTGGCATGGTCGGAGGGAAGAAGAATTATTGGAATAGGTTTTGATGCCAGTGGTGGATTTATGATCTCCAGTAACCCAGGAACATGTCTGGAGACAGTCACTTGAGTATTGCTCTGTGAAATGTTGAATGTTCCTCGGATGGTGATGGCTGACACGAGGGGACATAGCTTTAAATTGAGGGGTGGTAAACATAGGACAGATGTCAGAGGTAGTTCTTTACTCAGAGGGTAGTAAGGGTGTGGAATGCCCTGCCTGCAGCAGTAGTGGACTCTCCAACTTTAAGGGCATTCAAATGGTCGTTGGATAGACATATGGATAATATTGGAATAGTTTAGGTTAGAGGGTCATTAGATTGGTTCCACTGGTCGGCGCAACATCGAGGGCCAAAGGGCCTGTACTGCGCTGTTATATTCTATGTTCTGTGAAGTGGGAGTAAGTGCTGTGGGGAATTTGGTGTATAAGTACACAAAGGATATGTTTCTTTCTGCAGTTTAAGTATATGTTGTCTTCAAAATTAAAAGTGTTTTGTCACCAGTGTTTTTTTAGCCATTTGTTGCAGTGAAGGCTTTAAAAGTTCAAATCTTGGGGCATTCTTTCAGCATTAAATGGAAGCTTGAATAGAGATGGTAAGTTTATTTTTAAAAATGAAATTCTGCAGGCGATGCTTGCCTTATTAATGTCCCTTCTTGCAACAGTATCTGAAGATTGCTAAACATATTGAGATCTGCATTACTATTTTGTAGCAGTTTGAATTGAAATCTAGTAGTGATTGGCTATGTGTTGCTTCAGGTGGAAAAACTCAACACTTTCTTTTTCATCTTTTGCAGAGAATGGGATAGTCAAGACAGAGAAGGTTTATCAAGTAATGTTGGCTACAGACCGTTGCCACTATGTAAAGAGTAATCCCTACACAGATTCCCCCCAGTCTATAGGTAAGGATTTCCAAAGTACTTGTGCTCTCTTTTGAGCAGTAAACTTGATCATATCCCTCACTGTCTTGTGCATAGTTTTGACTTTGTCTCCTAATGCAATGGGCTGTGCCAGTCCCAACAAATTAGTGCTGGCAAATTTAAACTCTTGACCTCCTCCCTTGTGTTCTTGAAATGATGGTGGACTACGTTTCATTCATAGTTTAATTTGAAGAAAATAAATGAAAATAGTGTGTGGTTTTTTTTCATACAATATTCACCATAAAATTCTAGTATATTAAATTGTACAATTATTTTTGCAAAGACTATTCTTTTGCATTCCCCACCACCCCTCAAACAGAAATGCTGGCTGTGAAATGGAAAATCATAATTCCTCTTGAGCAGAATAATACTGATTTTTGCACAAGTTTTATGTTGCAACCCCTTCCTGAGCCGTGGCTCCTATTCTGAATGGTCTGCTTGAAGTGGTGCCTATCTATTGAAAGCATCTCATCAGAAGAACTGTAAAACCTTTTTGAGCTTTTTGCCAAACATAAGTTGCTGGCATTTTATTTGGAACTCGATACATTATCCTCTATTATGTTGTTTATTTTCTCAATGCCAAACTGTGCTTTCTTTAACTTCTATGCACTATTTGTTGTGGAGGTTAAAAGCATAAGACATGGGAACAGAAGTAGTCCACTCAGCCCATCGAGTCTGATCTGCCATTAAATCATGGCTGATATTTTTTCTCATCCCCATTCTCCTGCTTTTTCCCCCATACCCTGCAATACCCTTATTAATCAAGAATCATCTATCTCTGTCTCGGCCATTCAATGACTTGGCCTCCACAGCCTTCTGCGGCAAAGAGTTCCACAGATTCACCACTCTGGCTGAAAAAATTCAGCTCTGTTTTAAATGATTGCCCTTTTAACCTGAGGTTATGAAGGTTGTGTATTTGTAACTGGAGTTATTACGTTGGACGTATTGAAGTTTAGTCACAATGTTTGATTAGTGTCCATCCAAATAATTGCATGTGTCCAAAATCTTACGATTTTTAACACTTATCAAAACAGATAAGTGGTCGCAACGTTCCATTTCAAAATGCTGATTGCCAGCATTTACCAGCAGTACCTGTTGTAGGTGATGCTCTGATATGCTTTTTCAATGTTATTTGGTCATATGAGTAATACCTGGTGATTTAGTGATTTGCTCAAAAGGTGAAGAAATAGCCTATGAGCAGCCTGCTGCCACTTTACAGCATTGAATGGTTTCCATTGATTTTTAATATACTTTTCTCTGTTATGTAATTTTTTTTGGTATGATTGGATAAAAATCTTCAAGCGGCAGTTTGGAATGTTATTCAGCTTTTAATTTAAACACCCTCCCAGCGTTTCAATTTAATGAGACGCAGACAGGAGTCGACTCTTAATTCATTCAACAATCTTTTTATTTAGCACTTGAGGTACCAATTCAAACTTAACTCAACATTTTTTTACTTTTTTTATTGAACTTTAATTCTTAACTGAACATTAACTTTAACTTTAATTATTTAACTGAAAATAGATAATACAATTTCATGACCGCATTTGGTTTTAGTTATAAGTTGACCAAAAATCTTGGCTAGAATAGCTCTTTAAAGCCAATATTGCCATTATTGTTAAAATTGTTGTAGTTGTTCTTTCTCCATTCACAGGAACTTGATTTATTTTAAAGTGAAAGTTTATTTTTAGTCACAAATAAGGCTTATATTAACATTGCAATGAAGTTACTGTGAAATTCCCCAAGTCGCCACATGTCAGCGCCCATTCGGGTCAACGCAGCAGGTCTTTTAGTCTGGGAGGAAATCAGCGCACCCAGTAGAAATCCATGCAGACATGGAGAACATGCAGACTCCACAGTGACAGTGACCCAAGCTGGGAATTGAACCCAGGCGCTGTGAGGCAGTAGTGCTAGCCACTGTGCTGCCATGCCCCCCTTGCACATAGTGTCCACGGCTTACCAACCCTTTTTCCTCACTGAAAATCCAGAACTCTCATGTCTCATTGTGGTTGACACAAGCTCAAAATTTGCTGTATTTCATCACTGTACATGAATGCCATTGCTTTGTTTTGCAGGTTTCCAAGCTACAATCAGTGCTCCACACATGGTAAGTGCAAATTTAGTTCCACCTTTGTAAGTAAGGCCACCTGAATTCCAGTTAGATTTGCAGTAGTTTGAGTTGAGCATCTGCTTCATTTCAACTTTGATCCAGATGTTGATATGGGTTGAATGCCAAAAGAGAGATGATAGTCTTTGCCCTTGACGTCAAGGTAGCAATTGACAATATGGTATCACAGAGTAAAAGCAAAGCTGAAGTTGGAGTCATACCTGATGTAAAAAAAAAATGGTTTTAGAAGTCAATCATAATCAATCCCAAGTCATTTTGGAGTTCCTCAGGGAAGTGCCATGGGCCTGCCTTCCATCATTATATTGAGTACGACCTTTTGCCAGTGATGCAAATATCAAGTAATGTGCGTCATAAAATTGTCATGTAAGTGATGATGGTAATCTTGCACCAGATGAAAGCCAAGTCACCTTACTACGACCTTCAAAGCAGCAGCAATTTTGTCTTGATCTTCAGTATCTTAGGAGGTGGAGGTCACCTTTACGCAGGAAGCGAACAGTACCAGCCATTTCAATAATGTGTCTTCAAGATCAGGATAGAGGCCAAGTGCTTTGACAAGTAACTTCTCTTCTGACGCCCAATAACCAACAAATCAGGAGTATGGTGAAATACTGGTTTTGATGAGTTGTAGCTGCACAGGTACTCAAAGCAGCTCAACAACATCAGGACAAAGCAGTTGGATTGATTTGCATTCCTGCTACTGGACTCGGTATCCCCCCTCCATTATTGGCACGCTTGCGCAGCTTGTATGATCTGCAGGATGCAATACAGCAACTTAATAATCCTACCAACCTTTCCCTGAGATGTCTACTGCCAAATAACTTGCATTTATACCATAACTTAGTAAATGTCCAAGGCACTATAGTAAAAGATAATTAGAAAAATATTGGCATCAAGCCAAAGAAGGTGATTTGGACAGGTGGTTAAATACTTGGTCAAAGAGGTAAGTTTTAAGAGTGAAGGGAGCAAGAATGTGGGAACAGTTCACAAAGAATATAGATTAAGTGAATGGGATAAAATTTGGCAGATCGGAGTACGATGTGGGAAAATGTGAACCTCTCCACTGTGGTAGAAAGAATAGTAAAACAGTACGCTATTAAATAGAGTGAGATTATAGAACCTGGAGGCACAAAAGGACCTGGGTATCTTGGTACATGAATCACAAAATTGGTATGCAGGGACAGCAAGTGATTAGGAAAGCAAAGTAATGTTGTATTTTTTGCAAGGGAAATGAAATATCAAAGAAGCTTTACTGCAGGTGTACAGGGCATTAAGGAGACTACACCTGGATTACTATGCACAGTTTTGGTCTCTTTACTTCAAGGATGAAATTGAAAAGGAAGCAGTTTAGGGAAGCTTTACTTGATTCATTCTTGGGATAAAGGACTGGTCTTAAGGTTGAGCTGGGACACATTGGAGTTTAGAAGAAATGAGACGTGAAGCCATTGAAACTATAAGATCCTGGACGGTCTTGGTAGGGTGGACTTTGTTGTCTGTAGTGGAGGAGACTAGAACCAAGGACACTTAATAAGAGGTCTCCCTGTTAAGACAGATCTTGGTGGACTCCTCTTCAGAAAGTGAGTTTGATAAGCTTTTGTTTGATGAGGGATTTGAGGTTAATGAGGGACAGTTAGGAAAGTGAATTTGAGGCCACAGCCAGAGGCGTTGTGACCTTGTTGAATGACAGAGTAGGCTTGAAGAGCCGAATGACCTAGTTCTTCCTGTGGTTTGCGGCGGGGTGGTTTCCAGATGTTTGTGCCTGGATGGATGAACCCATGGCTGCTACTGGTTGGAAAGAGCAGCACGTTGTTGAACCACATTCACCTCCAGGTTTACCTGACAAGCCGCCATCCTGACTGGGTACATATCTCCATTTCTCCATTATCACTAGGTCATTATGTTGGAATTCCCTATGGAAAATCATTGAAGGGTGACCATCACCCCAACAGTTAGTACTGTACAAGGAGAAAATCCACTACCACCTCAAATACAAACGGATTATAGTTATGCCCTTGTTCACAACAGCCAAGTCCTGAGAACAATGTATTTTAAATTATAGGCATTTTGAGTGTTAACACTTTCTAACGAACTTTAAGGCAATTAGTGTTTTTGCTTCCACACTGTAAAGTAAGTAAGATTGTCGAGTTTCTTTATTATAGGTGAGTAAACATCTGAGCAGACTCCAGGTAACATTTAGAAATAGTAACTGTGATGCACTCATGATTTTTTAAAAACTCCTATTTAGGGTGAAGAATACCTCATAGTCAGATGAGGTGCACAAAGGAAACTACACTATCCAAACTTTTATGTATGTTTGGTTTATGAGTGACCTAGGGATGACCACACTCTCCTTGCCACAACCCTAGTTGTCCTAAGCAGGTAACCCTCGACCTTCTGAATGTCCTTGTGGCGATGGTATGCCTGTGATGATAAATAAGGAATTTCAGACTATTGACTCAACAACAGTGAAGGATTGGAGCTATACGTACGAGAAGAGGTGGTGGATGAATTGAAGGAGGATCTTGGAGGTGACTGTATTCCCACAGCATCGCTGCTGTCGTCCTTATTTGTATTGGGTGTCTTGGAGCTGGGAGGTCATGAAGTAACTTAATCTATAATCTGGTTCCATTACTTAGCAAAAAGTGCTTTTAAGTGACAGACTCAATTAGGCGTCTAGTGTATTTTGATACTGGCTTTGATGCTAAGGATGCCTATGTTAACATTTGTTTTATCATGAGTTGGAGTAAACTCTTGATGCAATATTTGAGAAATATACACATTAGGTTACTGTACAAATTGTAAAGCAATTAAATTGTCCAGTATTCTGTATTGCTGCCTCTGTATAGTGTGCTGATGTGTTGTGGAGAGATTGATATTGTGAAGTTGTATTTGTTTACTATGTGCCATCACATTGAAGTATATTTAGGGCAACAGGATATTAGACGTAGTTTATCTGTTGTCTTTCCTTTCAATAGAAGAGGTGGTGTCAAGTGGGAGTGTAGTTCCACCTTTGGGTAGCTAAAAACAGTATTGCTGCACACACTGTTCTCCTTGTAATGTTACCAGGTTCTGAAAAGCTGGATGAAGTTTTGGAAAACCTTTTAATTTTTAAAATTAACATCTGTAGTGTTTTCCCTTGATACTGCTGCAAAGAAACCATTGCAATTGTGTCACAGCCCAAGTGTATAGTAATTAAAGGTGCTGGATGCAGTGTGCACGTATTGAGGTTGGCTTTTGTGTGTATTTATCAAGTGGTCATATGGATGTGGATTAGTGTGTACATTTTGTTTAGCAGAGGCAATGCACACCTTTTTATATAATTTATACCTGACTGAGATTCTGAATAAATGGATGTTGGCTTCTGTCACCACCACAGGTGCTCCTGAGGTCAAGTGTGTGTTCCACCTGATGGAAAGAGCTTGGAAGAAGCAGTCGTCTGCCCTGGTCTAAGAACTTCTCACCTGTTCAGCCTTCTGAACTTGTCACTGCTGCAATTTGGTGACGAAGGGAATACATTTGATTAACATTGACACCAAGCCATTGTGTTGGGGAGTCTCTGGTATTCGGTGCCTTTCCTTCTGGCTATGGAAGCTGTGATTGTAGGTAGTTGCTGAAGTTTTAAACAGTAACTGCAAGGGAAAGTTTGGCCCAGACTCAGAAGGAGTGTACTAAGAAGTTACTGCTTTTCAAATAAGATAAACTGATGTTATGTGGCATACTCACTATTTGATATGATGTGAAGATAAGTTGTACTTGACATGAGTCTGATCAACTGTTGCTCCTTATTGTTATAAACAAAGCTTCACACATCATTTCAGACCTCTTTACTGATGTTTTCTGAATCTGTTTTTAAAAAATGGTGAAACCATGTGGATGCACAGACAACAGACATGAATATCCAGTTTGTTTCTGAAAATACTACTATTGTTAAACATGTGTCACTCTAATTTCTAGCTAGATAGACATTAGTCACAATGCTGATCACAAAATTCCCAGAACACTTAACATGTGACTCGTGCTGCCATGCTGAAGAGAATATCTTTGGCAAGACCTCATTATGTACTCCCAAGCCATTCTCGCCCTGTAGCTAGCTAGAGAGCAACATGGGTTGAGATCTGCAAACAGGATACTGACCCTTTCTGCCAGAGTAAATTATACTAAGTAGGATTTAGTTGCAGAATAGCTCCACAATTGAGAGAATTGGTCTGCATCTCATTTAAATTGCACGACATGTACATGGTGCATTGGATACCTGAAGATTACTTTTTAAATTAATTGGCAGAATCTGTGCTGTTGGTATAAAAGCAGTGTTTATTGGCTATCTGTAGTTGCTCTCAGTGTGGTGTGATCTTTGTGGTTTAAGAGACCCAATACCTGTTAGGCCACTTCAGAGGGAAGTTGAGAGTAGATCAGACCATTTATAGCTTGTGGTCACACTCATTGAAGTGTTTTTTTTTAAAAGTATGTACTACCCATTTGCACAGCAATTGTACCCTCTTGCCAGTGGCAATACTGGAGTGCCACTGCTGGCAAGGAGATGTAGTTAGTGTGAGTGACATAGACATTGTAAAGAGATTGTATGGATGTAAACTGAAGATTGAACTAAGTTTGGATGCCTTTGTCCAATTACCTTTTAAATACCACACTTAGTCTTCACTCTGTGTGAACTTCACTGGAGGAAATTAATTTAAGCGTTTCAGGTAAGCCTGCCAGTTCAGATGTGGTATATTGTGTTGTAGATATTGGAATGCAGAGCAAAATTTGCTTTGACGCCAAGCTTTGAAGTGTGGAAAACGCAGGGATGATGCCAGTCAGCTGCACTGGGGCATAGATAGTCAAGCAGAATGGGATGACAAGTGGCAGATGGAATTTAACACTGAGAAATTAGGTATTTTGGCAAAAGAGGCAGGTGATGGACAATATGTACTTATGGCACAGTTCATAGAAACCCTACAGTGCTGAAGGAGGCCATTTGGCCCGTTGGGTCTGCACCGGCAACAATCCCACCCAGGCCCTACCCCTGTAACCCCAGATATTTACCCTGCTAATCCCTTTAATCTACACATCTGGGGACACTCAGGTTTAATTTAGCATGGCCAATGCGTCTAACGTGTACTACTTTGGATTGTGGGAGGAAACTGGAGGTCCTGGAGGAAACCCACACAGACGCAGGAAGGACATGCAAACTCCACACAAAGTGACCCAAGCTGGAAATCGAGCTAAGTTCTAAAAAATATGCAGAGACGGAACTTGGGGTTCGTGGATCTTTAAAGTTGGCAGGGCATACTAGGAGTCATTTGCAAATCATTTGGGAACTTGCGCTTTGTGAATTAGAAGTGTACAGAAGCATGGAGGTTGTGTTGAACCTTGATAAAATGCTTGTAAACAACTTTGTATCCAGTTCTGGTCACCGCACTTTAGGAATGATGTGGCCTGTGAGGCTTGCAGAGATGAGTTTAGCTACAAGGTTAGAGTGGATAAGTTAGGTTTACTTTGCTACAAGCAAAGGAGATTCATAAAGGCGTATAGGATCACTGTTGGTGTAAGGACTGCAAGAGGATGTAGGGGAAATGTGAGGGAAAAGTTCTGCAGCAAGTAGTAATGACCTGGAACTTCCTATTAATGCGAATGATGGAAGCAGAGACAGTAAATGATTTCAACAGAGTATCTGATTTTGAGGGGAAATAAACTTGCAGGGTTCTGTGGATAGGCAAGGAAAGGTAATGAAGCAGTTGATTACTACTCAGCTGGCATGGACTCCTCCCATTGCAATGATTCGAACTCTTGCAAATTGCTGATGCATTTGATGGGAGCATAGAGAAAATAATATTGAGAAGGGAGAGAAACATTTTGAAAAATCCAGTTTTTTGGAATGGACAGACAAGCTACTTAGATCAATAAAAAATAACGTGCAGTTTCATAATTGACTGTTTCCTTGGACTTGTTAGACTTTGCACACCACCACTTCTAAATAATTTGATAGTACGTGTTTGATTTCTGATAAAACAATCCACTTATTTAGACTTATGAGGTTAACATTCCAAAATCTACGTCCAGCTTGGATTATTTCTGCTTCTGCTTGCACGTAACTTTCACGTTTGGTGTGCTAGTTTTGCAATGAGGAGAAGACAAACAAATGGAATTGTTTAAACGGGCTGTTCTGCTTGAATTGTTTAAGATGATTTAACACAAGTCATTGGGGTAGATAGAGAGAAATTATTTCTGCCGATAAAGGAGTTCAGAACCAGGGATCATCTCTGATGATTAGAGCTAAACCATTCAAGAGTATTGTCAGGAGGAACCTAAGAAAGAAGAATGCAAATCTGAAACTCTTGTGCCAGAAATTCAAAGTCTAGGTCAGTGGAAAATTTCAAAACTCTACTTTTGCAAGTGTGAAAAAAAAATTGAATTACTGTGGATGCGGCTATCTTGAAATAAAAACAGGTTCTAGCCTGAGGTGGGGTTGGGGGGGTGGGTGGGGGGATGGACTTGTTTTGTCAGCCTCTGTGGAGTGAGAAACAGTTGACCTTTCAAGTCAATAACGTTTTTATTAAATTTTTTTTTGAAAAGGATCTTTAAGGATTTCAGAACGAAAGCCGGTAGATTGTTCAGTAATTGTGTGGTTATTGTAAAGCTCTTCAAGTCTGTTTGGTGTGCTGTGTTCCGTTCTGGGTACTGCACTGAGGAATTGAGGTCAACCGTAACTTAAATGGCAGAACGGCCTGGAGCTGAGTACCTACTGCAATACCTATATTACTTCCTGAAATTGCTTTACCCACTGTTACATTACCAGAATGCAGATTTAAATGCAAAGAGTGTCTGGAGCTGTCTGTTTTTACAAGTGGTCAGCTGTGTTCTCAATACTTTGCAGTCAGGTCTAACTTTGCAAGTCTCTTCCAAATCCACCCACGCATTCTTGGAGTCTGATGACTCAAAGCTGGTTTCTAACATACTGCCTCCTGTTGAACTCTGCAGAAGCACAGGTGAGTCAGGGCAGCATGTCCCAGTCATCTCACCTTTCTCCATCACAGTATTGCAAATTTCTGAAATTTCCATTCTTGGGGCTTAGCACTACCTCCAATGTGACACAGCCTTGTTCACTGAGTTCGAGGCATGGTGACACAGTGGTTAATAGTGCTGTCTCAGCTCCAGGGACCTGGCTTTGATTCCAGCCTTGAGTCTGTATGGAGTTTACATGTTCTCCCTGTGTCTGTGTGGATTTTCTCCAGCTGCTCCAGTTTTCTCCAACACTCCACAGATGTGTGGGTTAAATGGATTGGCCATGCTAAATTGCCTCTTAATGTTCCAGTCTGTGTGGGTTAGATTGATTTAGCCCAGGTAAATTTGGGGTTACAGGGATAGGGTGGGGGAGAGGGTCTGGATAAGATCATCGATGCAAATTCAATGGATCGATCAGCGTCTGTAAGAAGAGAAAAGTGCTGGCTTTTCGAGTCCAGATGACCCTTTGTCAAAGCTACAGGCGCTACCAGATCTGCTGAGATTTTCCAGCATTTTTTCTTTTGATTTCAGATTCCAGCATCTGCAGTAACTTACTTTTATAAGGTGAAAGGAGGTTAGTGAATATGAACACCTACCTGGGCCTGTTAGGTGGAATGCCTTATTTGTGCTTTACAATTCTATATTCAGTAATAATGCTTTATGGTAAAATGTGGAACTTGTGTATTATGCGTACTCATGTTCTCTGAATAAGTTGGGAATGGCAATTCTTTGTATATATGTTTTAATTGCAAAGTAAAAGTTTGAAGGAAGGTCAATGATTACTTAGGTCTGCATTACAGTTTAGTAAGATAGATGCAGCTGACTCTCAGACCTGTCCACATCTCAATTTTGCTGGTCATCTTGCAAAGTTGTAGCTTTGATCATTGGCATTTGCTGACATTGGCAATGCCCATCGTTGGCTTTCTGCATACTTGTGGCCAAATGTGTGTATTTTTTTAAATTGTCTTGAGTGAGCTTTTTCAGCACACATCATTGGGAAGATAATATGATGTGTGAGGGAGAAGTTATGATGTACTGTTTTCATTAATGGATACCTTGGTGGTTATTTTCCAAACGTCGCTGGATTCCGGGGAAGTGCCGGATGATTGGAAAACGGCTAATGTTACGCCATTGTTTAAGAAGGGTGCCAGGCAAAAGGCGGGGAATTATAGGCCGGTTAGTTTAACGTCTGTGGTAGGTAAAATGTTAGAATCCGTCATTAAGGAGGAAATTGCGAGGCATCTTGAAGGGAATTGCTTGATAGAGCAGACGCAGCACGGTTTCATTAAAGGGAAGTCGTGTCTGACAAATTTACTGGAGTTCTATGAGGATGTGTCTAGGGCGGTGGATAGAGGAGAGCCGGTGGATGTGGTCTTTCTAGATTTTCAGAAGGCGTTTGACAAAGTGCATCACAAGAGGTTATTGCAGAAGGTCGAGGGACGTGGAGTTGGGGGTAGGGTGTTAGCGTGGATAGAGGATTGGTTGTCAAATAGGAGGCAGAGAGTGGGGGTCAACGGGTGCTATTCGGATTGGCGGATGGTGACTAGTGGAGTGCCCCAGGGGTCGGTGCTGGGGCCTCAGCTTTTTACCATTTACATAGATGATCTGGAGGAGGGAACCGAGTGTAGGGTGTCGAAATTTGCTGATGACACCAAGATTGGGGGAACGGCAAATTGTGCGGAGGGTGTGGAGAGTCTGCAGAAGGATCTAGATAGGCTGGGCGAATGGGCCAGGAAATGGCAAATGGAATTTAATGTTGGCAAGTGTGAGGTGGTCCACTTTGGTAGGAAGAATGGTAGGAAGGACTATTACTTACAGGGCGAAAAACTGCAGCAGGCGACGGTGCAGAGGGACCTCGGGGTCCTTGTGCATGAGTCGCAAAAACCCAGCTTGCAGGTGCAGCAGGTGGTCAGGAAGGCGAATGGGATGCTGGCCTTCATAGCGAAGGGGATTGAATATAAAAGTAGGGAGGTCTTGCTGCAGCTGTATAGGGCATTGGTGAGGCCGCAACTGGAGTACTGTGTGCATTTTTGGGCGCCGCACCTGCGCAAAGATATTTTGGCCTTGGAGGGAGTGCAGAGGAGGTTTACTAGGCTGATACCAGAGTTGAGGGGGTTGAGCTATGAGGAGAGGCTGAATAAACTGGGCTTGTACTCGTTAGAGTTTAGAAGAATGAGAGGAGATCTCATTGAGACGTATAAGATGATGAATGGGATGAATAGGATAGAGGTGGAAAGACTCTTCCCGCTCAAAAAAGACAGTAGGACTAGGGGGCACAGCCTCAAGATAAAAGGGGGGCGGTTTAGAACGGAGTTGAGGAGGAACTTCTTCACTCAAAGGGTGATGAATCTCTGGAATTCTCTGCCCGTTGAAGTGGTGGAGGCTGCCTCGCTAAATATTTTTAAGACGCGGGTTGATGGGTTTTTGATAGGAGAGGGGATTAAGGGTTATGGGGAGAGGGCGGGAAAGTGGAACTGAGCAGCGACAGATCAGCCATGATCTTATTGAATGGCGGGGCAGGCTCGAAGGGCTGGATGGCCTACTCCTGCTCCTATTTCTTATGTTCTTATGTTAATGAAATTTGATATACTTTTCCCAGGGTCTGGAAGATTTAATTACAATAATTTGAAACTAGTTAAAGAGCCATTCTATCTCTTGATTTTAAATCTAGTAACTGGAAAGTCATTGTTTATGCACCTAATCAATATGTATATTGTGACATTGTCCTCCCCAGCATGCTTATGCCTTGGAACTGCTTCATGATCAATTATATGAGGGAGCTAAAGCACTTGATGTAGGATCTGGCAGTGGAATCCTCACTTCCTGCTTCGCACGGATGGTAAGTAGTTTGTTTTTCAGGTGCCATGTAAGTAAGTAATTTTGTGCGTAAAAATTCCGGTTTTTAGACATAATTGAATGAGCACATCACTGGTAAAGCTAACATTAATTAGCCATCCCTGATTGCCTTTGCGAAGGTGGTGGTGAGCTGTTACCATGAGTCTCTGCAGTCTGGTTCAGATGCACTTACAGTGCAATTAGGGAGGCAGTTTCCGGAAGTAATGAAGGACTGATGATATTGTTTGAAATCAGAATGGTGTGGGGCTTGG
The DNA here is from genome assembly GCF_965287045.1 of Carcharhinus amblyrhynchos. Taxonomy (NCBI): domain Eukaryota; kingdom Metazoa; phylum Chordata; class Chondrichthyes; order Carcharhiniformes; family Carcharhinidae; genus Carcharhinus; species Carcharhinus amblyrhynchos. The sequence goes on from NC_137335.1 coordinate 17,181,033, forward strand.
AGAGGAACCTGAAGATCATGGTGATCCCATGTATCTGCTTTTCCTTGTGCTTCTAGTTGGGTGGAGGTCGTGGGTTAGAGGACCTCAGAGGAAGACTAAATAAATCATCCACTCTGCACTTTTGGTTAACGGTCGCAAATGCTTCAGCCTTATCTTTTGCACTGATGTGGTAGGTTCAGTCATCATTGAGGATGCTTGTGGAACTTCTTACCGTGGTTAATTGTTCGCCATTTATGATGGATTTGATAGGGCTGCAGAGCTTTGAATTGATTATTGGGTTGCTTTGGTGCCCAAAAGATGCTGCTGTCTAATGCGCATGTAGTCCTGTGTTGTAGTTTCACTGATCTTTCCAGAATCCTTGTTGAAGCCTGTTTGTTTACTGAACATGACTTAGTGCAGATAATCTCTTTAGTTGCTTCTCCTAACTATAGTCCAGTGATTGTTGTTGGGAACATTTATGGTGAGCTATTGTCCAGACAATTGGTGCTACAATGCTAATTAGCTCAGCATTCGCATTAAGGAGAGAAATTACTGGAGTCTCTGTACAATAACTCAGATGTGGCTGAGTTTGGGGAAGTATGGGTAAAGTAAGAAATTCAAGCTTTTAAAAATAGTATTTCATGGAGTGGGGGAAGGTGGGATCAGGATATTGAATTTAATGATCAGCCATGATCAAAATGAATGGCAGAGCTGGTTTGAAGGGACAAATGGCCTACTCTTGCTTGTATATTTCTGTGACTCTGAGCACGATATGTATTATTAACAAATAGATGCTAGGGTACGAGATCAGAAACCCCAAGGTATGTTATGAAGTTAAACCAGACCCCAGCTTTTTGCTATTTTGGCATTAATGTGCAGATATGATGTTTCACTCCAAATGTGATTCTACTGACACATTAGGAAGCTGTTATCGAAACAAGCTTTATTTAACAATGCAGTTTAACTATAATGAAATTAGCTTAACATTTGAACAGTACTTAAATATGACAAACAACAGTTCTGAACTGCTAACAACTCAATGAGTTCCAACTGGAGCAATATTCCTCTTACAAAACTTAAAACCCTCTACGCACACAGGCTTACATGCTTGTACTTGTTAATGGTTCTAGAGCTTTTTTAAAACTTCCAGAGAGACATCTTTTCAGAGAAAGAGAGAGCACACCGCCACTTCTTTTAAACAGCTTGGGTTAGCAACTGCTCTTGATTTTTTAAAAAAGAAACTAAAACATTTTTTCCTGCAGGCTTGGCTCCGCCCATTAATCTCACAACTCTGTCAATCAACCTAATCAAAACCCTATTCTGAAACCTGAAGAGAAACCCAAATAAACAAAAATGCATTAACTCTTTTTAAACAAACACATCCCGAGCAATTATTATCTTCCATTTTCATAGTTTGAGCAGCCTGTTGCTCAAACACATCAGTACCATGTAAAACCGAGCTGGATTTTAAACATGCATCTTTCAAGAAACATGACAAAAATACATTTCTTAAAGGCACACTATCATACAGAGCAGTGAACACAGTCAGTGGTGAATTTGGAATACAGGATGAGTGGTCTAATGATTTGAATCCAGATTAAAACTGTTGCTTTTAACCTGCTTGCTCTCTCTGTTTGGACTTTGCTTTAATAAGAAGATAAGAAATAGGAGCAGGAGTAGGCCATCTAACCCTTCGAGCCTGCCCCGCCATTCAGTAAGATCAAGGCTGATCTGAAGTGGCTCAGTTCCACTTTCCCGCCTTCTCCCCATAACCCTTAATCCCCTTGCCTATCAAAAACCTATCTACCTGTGTCTTAAATATATTTAGCAAGGCAGCCTCCACCACTTCAACGGGCAGAGAATTCCAGAGATTCACCACCCTTTGAGTGAAGAAGTTCCTCCTCAACTCTGTTCTAAACTGACCCCCCCCCCCCATCTTGAGGCTGTGCCCTCTAGTCCTACTGACCTTTCTGAGCGAGAAGAGTCTCTCCACCTCTATCCTATCCATCCCATTCATCATCTTGTACGTCTCAATGAGATCTCCCCTCATTCTTCTAAACTCTAACGAGTACAAGCCTAGTTTATTCAGCCTTTCCTCATAGCTCAACCCCCTCAACTCTGGTATCAGCCTAGTAAACCTCCTGTGCACTCCCTCCAAGGCCAAAATATCCTTGCGTAAGTGCGGTGACCAAAACTGCACACAGTACTCCAGCTGCGGTCTCACAAGTGCCCTGTACAGTTGCAGCAAGACCCCTCCCTACTTTTATATTCAATCCCCCTCGCTAAGAAGGCCAGCATCCCATTTGCCTTCCTGACCACCTACTGCACCTGCAGGCTGGGTTTTTGTGACTCATGCACAAGGACCCCGAGGTCCCTCTGTACCGTAGCATGCTGCAGCTTTTCTCCATGTAAGTAGTAGTCCTTCCTACCATTATTCCTACCAAAGTGGACAACCTCACACTTGCCAACATTAAATTCCATTTGCCATTTCCTGGCCCATTCGCCCAGCCTATCTAGATCCCTCTGCAGACTTTCCACACCCTCCGCACAATTTGTCGTTCCGCCAATCTGTGTCATCAGCAAATTTTGACACCTTACACTCGGTTCCCTCCTCCAGATCATCTATATAAATGGTAAATAGCTGAGGCCCCAGCACCGATCCCTGGGGCACTCCACTAGTCACCAACCGCCAATCTGAATAGCACCCATTGACACCCACTTTCTGCCTCCTATTTGACAGCCAATCCCCTATCCACGCTAACACCCTACCCCCAACTCCATGCCCCCTAACCTTCTGTAACAACCTCTTGTGCGGCACCTTATCAAACGCCTTCTGAAAATCAAGAAACACCACATCCACCAGTTCTCCTCTATCCACCGCAGTAGACACATCCTCATAGAATTCCAATAAATTTGTCAGACACAACTTCCCCTTAACGAAACCGTGCTGCGTCTGCTCTATCAAACAATTCTCCTCAAGATGCCTCGCTATTTTCTCCTTGATTACGGATTCAAGCATTTTACCTACAACAGACGTTAAACTAACCAGCCTATAATTCCCTGCCTTTTGCTTGCTACCCTTTTTAAACAACGGCGTAACATTAGCTGTTTTCCAATCTTCCGGCACTTCCCCGGAATCCAGCGAAGTTTGGAAAATAATCATCAAGGCATCCACTATCAACTCCGCCATTTCTTTCAGAACCCTTGGATGCATTCCATCCGGTCCTGGGGACTTGTCCACAGTCAGTCCCTCTAGTCTGTCTAGCACTGCCTCTCTAGTAACAATAATGTCATTCAGGCCCTCCACTCCTCCTACCATCTTCCCATCACTAACACCCAGCAAACTATTCACGTCCCCCTCCGTGAAGACCAAAGCAAAAAAGTTATTCAAGGCCTCAGCCATTTCCTCATCCCCCACCACTAAGTCCCCCCTCTCATCCTCTAAGGGTCCAACGTTCACCCTAGCCAGCCTCTTCCTTTCTATATATTTATAAAAACTCTTACTATCCTTTATATTTAGCGCTAGCCCAGCTTCATAGTTTATCCTTCCTTTCTTTATCAACTTCTTCGTCATTCTTTGTTGATATTTAAACCTCTCCCAATCCTCTTCTCGCCCACTACTCTTAGCCACTCTAAACGCATCAGCTTTTAATTTAATACTCTCCTTCACCTCCTTCGTTATCCATGGCTGATTATCTCTCCTCCTACGATCCTTTTTAACCATCAGAATAAAGTTCTGCTGAGCACCAAGAAAGATCTCCTTAAAGATCCTCCACTGTTCCTCAGCAGACCTACCTTCCAATGTGCTCCCCCAGTCAACATTCGCCAATTCCTCTCTCATCCTATTGTACTCCCCTCTGGTCAAACAAAGGACACAGGTCCGGGAACCCACTTTCTCCTCCTCCATCTGCAGCAGAAACTCCACCATATAATGATCACTCTTCCCAAGAGGATCCTTCACCACAAGGTCCCTAATTCTACCTGCCTTGTTACATAACACCAGATCCAAGGTAGGTTGCTCCCTCGTCGGCTCCAACACACACTGTTCAAGGAAACTATCCCGGCAGCATTCCAAGAACTCTTCCTCAAGCCCACTGCGTCCAACATGGGTCAACCAATCAATATGTAGATTGAAATCCCCCATAATTATCGCCGTTCCATTCATGCACGCCACATTTATTTGTGCGTTAATAGCCCGCCCCACCTCCAGATCATTATTTGGGGGTCTATAGATGACACCCACCAGCGTCTTCCTCCCTTTGCTGTTCCTAATCTCCATCCACAACAATTCCACATTCTGCTCTTTGGCTCCTATGTCTTCCCTTACTACCACCTTGATGCTATCCTTAATCAGCAGAGCTACACCCCCCTCCTTTTTCCTCCCGCCTATCCTTCCTAAACACTTGATACCCCTGGACATTCAGCTCCCAGTCCCTGTCACCTTGCAGCCACGTCTCTGTAATGGCGTATTGGTGTATTGCTTTGAACAGTGAGCAATTGGGAGGCTGGGGAAGGAAGAGTAAAGTCTGGTTGGGTCAGTCTGGGCAGTTTTCCCAGCTGATCCAAGTGGAACATCTACGCAACTTGGACAATCTGTGGCCCCGTTCTGTGAGTAGGTTTTTGGGGAGTGGGCAAGTGATCAGCATTGAGGATCATGCCAGAAGAAAAATGGACCTCTTTCAGAGTTGCTGCTGTTTATAGTAAATGTTTACATGTTATATGTATAGTGCTAGTATTAAATCTGTATTAATCTCCCTTCTGCAGTTCCACCCTGGTGGAACAACCGTCTCACCTGTACATATTACCCCTAACTAGTATCATAACTACTTGACTTCTGATAGCAGCTAGTGCATTTATGGCTCATCTGTGTCATCACAAAGCAGTGAAGGATTTTGTTTCTGTCATGGAATTAAGATTGTTTCAGTAAAAGTCATAGGTAGAATAGGGTTATTTTAAACAGTATGCTCTTAATCTTGGACTTTTCTCCCTTGAGTGAGATATTTATACTCATTGCTCTGAGATACTTGGCAGGAAGATGTTTTACACGGAATGATCTCTGTGACTTTTCATAATTTGTTTTTATTTTTGAGCCAAACTCTTCCAACTTTTCAAATGTGGCATACACTGGATAAATCCTGACATGGAGAGATGAAAACAATGTTCAGAACTTATACAGAGCTTTCTTCTTTTTTTATCTAGGTCGGTCCAAGTGGAAGAGTGGTAGGAATTGAGCATATTAAGGAACTGGTAAATGACTCGATAAGTAATGTTAAGAAAGACGATCCATCTTTGCTTACATCGGGAAGAATAAAATTTTTAGGTGAGTGAACCACTGTGTGCAAAGGATCAGCCCAAAGGTAGTTGCATAAAATGATACTTTGCTTTTGTTTCATATATCTGGCATCTGTGTTTTTAATTCTTTTCGGTGGATAAAATCTAACCTTTTTAAAGGTGTTTCACTTTGGAACCATGAATATTGATATTCCTTCTTTATTAATTGACGGGCATCTGTTTGTTCACAGTGGGTGATGGGCGACAGGGATACCCAGAGGAAGCACCATATGATGCCATCCATGTGGGGGCTGCAGCAAGTACGGTACCACAGGCAGTAAGTCATTTTTAAACCATACCATGAACTGGAGAATAATTTGCTCTCATTACAAGCTAAGAATCCTTTCTTCATTCATTCTAAATTTTGGCCAGATGGAACTAACTGAGGTTGTATTGTGTACCTAGCCATTAGCTCCAAAAGAGATACTAATTTTTTGATATTCTTTCAGGCTATGATCTGTATTCCATACCATCGGCATTGGTGGAAGTCCTTAGTTTTAAGGGAATATTTTCGCCCCCATTGGAGGCATTGATTCTTTGAGATCCAATTCCTGGGCATATGCATAGTGACCAGTGGAAAAGTGATGATGCAAGGTTTCACAGTTGAACTCAAATCTGTCCTTATCTGATACCCTTGGTTGCATTTCCGTTAGTCACATTAATCCTCCTGAACAGACTGTTAATTGGATCACAAAATAAATGGCCAGCAAGGCATAGTACTTCACACTCACTGCTGCCTCACAGCGCCAGGGATGCAGGTTCGATTCCAGCTTTTGGTGTCTATCTGGTGGGCGTGGATAAGATGGCTCTTTTGGTAAGTCAAATGGCCTCTTTCCCCACTAGAGAGTCTGTCAACCGAAAAATATAGATACTTGAAGTAGGAGTAGGCCATTTGGCTCTTCGAGTCTGCTCCGCCATTCATCTTGATCATGGCTGATCATCGAATTCAGTATCCTGATTTCCACCCGCTCACTCCCCAACCTCTTCCTTCCATATCCCTTGATCCTTTTAGCCACAAGAGCTATATCTAATTTCTTTTTGAAATCGGACAACGTTTTGGCCTCAACTAGATTATGTAGTAGTGAATTCTACTAACTGAACACCTAAAGCAACAAACCCAGTTTGTTTCTGATGTTTCATTCTTTAAAGCATTCAGGCCTATGAGTAGGCCTCCTGGAATGCCTTAAAAAAAAAGTTCTGTTTTCACTTGGACCAAGTTTCTTTCTTTGCTTGTGAGATGCAGCATGAAGTGAGAAGAAATTGAGATGTATTTTGTGGAGTTAGGCTTGGTTGATCAAAAAAGATGAGTTTGACATGCTGTGGCTTGATTGTACCTGAAACAACATGTAAAACTGGCTAATCCAGGATAGGTTTCATGGATGATGACCTGCTGATTTGCTGTGACAGTAACTTCATGCTGGGGCACATATTTCAAGAGGTTGGTTTCACCTGCAGATCTTGTACTGAAACCTTTGGAGTGAAGGTAACAGAAACTTTGAGGCTATCGCTTGAATCACACCAATGCAGCAAACTTAACATTAAACCTAGGGGTTAATCCATGTGTACAAGATGTCAACATATTTTCACAAAGCACTGATGAGCCCTAATGAATCTGCTCCAAACTGAGACCTCCATCATACTTCACTGTGACAGCAGTTATATCATCCAGTATTTCAAATTCAGATACCCATTTTGTTGGCTTATGTGACGAGGCAGACAGGGTCCTAAGTGATCCAATCGATGTGATTTCCCGGTGAGTTGGTATTGTACTGCACTCTTCAACTTGCAAGGTACAAGCAATGTTAAATGTATAACTGAAAACAGGTGAAAAAAATTTGCATTTATGTAGCACCTTTCACAACCAAGGGACATTGCAAAATATTTTGCAGTAAATTAGTTTGCAGTATAGCTTTATTGTGATGTAGAAAATTCAGACAGTTGGCGCACACAGCAATGTGACAACCAGGAATAATCTGTTTGTGATAATTGATGGATAAATATTGGCCAGGTAACTCCCCTGCTCGTCATTGAATAGTGCTATGTGATGGGACCTCGTTCACCTGAGAGCAGATAGGTTGAGATGGTAAACAAAGATCCTAAGGATGGCACCTCCAGCAGTGCCCAAGTAGCTGTTCCTGACTTTGTTCAGAATATCAACCAAGATATTTGTGGTCCAGTTTCTGGACTAGACCTTTTGACTCAGTGAGAGTGCTACTACGGACTTACGGTTGACAGTAAGCATCTGTTAGTTTTCTAAGTTAATATGATAAATATAGAAACAGTATTCTTTGCCCATGCTATGAGGTTAATCTAAATTCAGGAAGAAATGCCTCTTAAACGATTTTTATTCATTTATATTCTCTTTCTTTCCTTCTATCTCCCTCTTTGCTCCCCCCTCCTCCCCTCCAGCTGCTTGACCAGTTAAAGCCAGGTGGGAGGATGATTTTGCCAGTAGGCCCTCCAGGTGGAAACCAGATGTTGGAGCAACATGACAAACTAGCAAATGGCAGCATCAGTATGAAACCCCTGATGGGAGTGATCTATGTGCCTTTAACAGATCAAGAAAAGCAAGTGCCAAGGTGGAAGTGACTCTACACAGTCTTCCTCGGAAACAAGGTGAAGCGCTGAGGATTGGAGCATGCTGCAGTGATTTGCCTTGCTGCTTCTGTTTATTTTTTTGTAACTCCATTCCATCTAATAAATGGACTAATTCAGATATTTATTGTTCTGAGATATGGGGTTAGGATAAATAAATTACCAATGTTGCATGCTTTGGAATAGCTGTTTTAAACAGTTCCAAGTAAACACAGACTGGGAAGAGGGCTAGAAAGAGGAGATAGGTAGGCCTTTTCATCAGCCTACTAATTTGGAAGTTTTATTGTATATTTTGAATGTAGCAATTTGATTACTTGCTGGCTAATGAAATTAAAATGTTAAACTGAAGGTGTTTAATTGTCTACACAGCACATTGTTTCAGCTTCAGATTCCTCATGGGGGAAAAAAAACTGATCAAGCTGGTGGTGGGAGTGACAAGGGGGATGGGGGGGGGCGTGGAGTATGATGCTGTAGCAAAACTGGAATAAGTGGAAATCGGAGGAGAAACCTCTGCTGGTTGGAGTCATACCTGGCACAAAGGAAGATGGTTGTGATTGTTGCAAGTCGGTCATCTTAGCTGCAGGACATGCAGTAGTTCCTCAGGGTAGTACCTGTCCTGGACCCATCCATCTTCAGCTGCTTCATCACTTCCATCATACGGTCAAATGTGGGGATGTTCACTGATGCAAAGGTCAGCACCATTCAAATACTGAGTAGTCTATGTCCAAATGCAGCAAGATGTGGAGATGCTGGTGTTGGATTGGGGTAAACACAGTAAGAAGTCTGACTTCTTACAAATGCAGCAAGACCAGGACAATAGATAGACTTGTGTTGGCAAGTGGCAAGGGACATTTATGACACACAAGTGGCAGGCAATGACCACTTCCAGCAAAAGAGAATCTAACCATTGCTCCTTCAATGGCATTACCATTGCTGAATCCCACATCATCAAAATCCTGGGGGTTACTGTTGACCAGAAACTGAACTGGACTAGCCGTATAACTACTATGACCACAAGAGCAAGTCAGAGGCTAGGAGTCATGGTGGTACAGTGGTTAGCACTGCTGCCTTACAGCACCAAGGACCTGAGTTCAATTCTGGCCTTTGTGCAAACTTCAGTCACCCTTCTCGTGTCTGCGTGGGTTTCCTCCACTTTTCTCCCACTGTCCAAAGATGTGTACGTTAGGTGGATTAGCGATGGTAAACGTACAGGGTTATGGGAATAGGACGGAGGGGAGAGTCTGGGTGAGATGCTCTTTCAGAGAGTCGGTACTGGCTTAATTGGCTGGTTGGCATCTTTCTACACTGTAGAAGTTTAATGGAGTCCTGTGACAAGTAATCCATAATTCCCAAAGCCTGTCACAACCAATGCAGACTGCATTGTGCTGTGTGGTGGTGAGTTTCTTGAGTGTTGATCAGGCATTGTAGGTGATAGAGAATCTTTGGAGAATCAAGATATGAATTACTCACCACAGAATTCTCAACCTATTAACATCATTCAGCCTATAACCAATATTTAGGTATAAAAGCAAATGTATGAGAGACTAGAGAAAGGAGGAGATAAGAAGATGGAACAGGAAATGACTGGGCAAAAAAAAACAATTGCAATATGGCGGAGTAAATAGTCTTATGTGGGGGAAGGGGAGCTAGAATGATAATTCTGAATGGATGGAAATATGTGCGCCTGTTACCAAGTTTTAGATCATCTCCAAACCCAAGCTGTAATTCTTTAGTTACTCTTGTATATCAGTGCTTAACCTTAAAAGTTGGTTCCCATACCATGAGTCCTTCCAAGTGACAGATAATCAAGACATTGATCATTACAATCAGCCATCATTTCGTATGACATTAAACACACACAACCTGTTGCAGATGCAGCGCTTCCTTTCATCAGAACAGGAATGGGCCATTTAACCCCTCAAACTTGCTGTGGCGTTCTTTTGTAAAAAGTTCTAGTTTTTCACTCTGTGGATGAAGTGCTTCCCAATTTTACTCCTCCTAAAGGGCTTGATTCTAATTTTAAGATCATGCCTCGTCTTACGTTCTCCATCAGAGACAATGATATCTCTGTATCAGTCTTAAATCATTTTAAACACTTCATTTAAATCCCTCAGTGCTCAAAACTCATGTAATCTGTCCTCACAATTTAATCCTTTAAGCCATATTATCATTCTGGTGAATCAAAATATAGATTGTATCCTCCCAAAGCAAGTACATTTTTAAGAACATAAGAAATAGGAGCAGGAATAGGCCATCTAGCCCTTCGAGACTGCCCCGCCATTCAATAAGATCATGGCTGACCTGTCGTGGCTCAGTTCCACTTTCCCGCCCTCTCCCCATAACCCTTAATCTCCTTGCCTATCAAAAACCTATCAACCCGCGTCTTAAATATATTTAGCGAGACAGCCTCCACCACGTCAACAGGCAGAGAATTCCAGAGATTCACCACCCTTTGAGTGAAGAAGTTCCTCCTCAACTCCGTTCTAAACTGCCCCCCCCCTTTATCTTGAGGCTGTGCCCTCTAGTTCTACTGTCCTTTCTGAGCGGGAAGAGCCTCTCCACCTCTATCCTATCCATCCCATTCATCATCTTATATGTCTCGATGAGATCTCCCCTCATTCTTCTAAACTCTAACGAGTACAAGCCTAGTTTACTCAGCCTCTCCTCATAGTTCAACCTCCTCAACTCCGGTAACAGCCTAGTAAACCTCCTCTGCACTCCCTTCAAGGCCAAAATATCCTTGCGTAAGTGCGGTGACCAAAACTGCTCACAGTACTCCAGCTGCGGCCTCACCAGTGCCCTATACAGCTGCAGCAAGACCTCCCTACTTTTATATTCAATCCTCCTCGCTATAAAGGCCAGCATCCCATTAGCCTTCCTGACCACCTGCTGCACCTGCAGACTGGGTTTTTGCGACTCATGCACAAGGACCCTGAGGTCCCTCTGCACCGTTGCATGCTGCAGTTTTTAGCCATGTAAGTAATAGTCCTTCCTACCATTATTCCTACCAAAGTGGACAACTTCACACTTGCTAACATTAAATTCCATTTGCCAGTTCCTGGCCCATTCGCCCAGCCTATCTAGATCCCTCTGCAGACTTTCCACACCCTCCGCACAATTTGCCGTTCCACCAATCTTGGTGTCATCAGCAAATTTCGACACCATACACTCGGTTCCCTCCTCCAGATCATCTATATAAATAGTAAATAGCTGAGGCCCCAGCACTGATCCCTGGGGCACTCCACTAGTCACCAACTGCCAATCCGAATAGTACTCATTGACCCCCACTCTCTGCCTCCTATTTGACAGCCAATCCCCTATCCACGCTAACACCCTACCCCCAACTCCATGCCCCCAACCTTCTGTAATAACCTCTTGTGTGGCACCTTATCAAACGCCTTCTGAAAATCAAGAAACACCACATCTACCGGCTCCCCTCTATCCACCGCCCTAGACACATCCTCATAGAACTCCAATAAATTCGTCAGACACGACTTCCCCTTAACAAAACCGTGCTGCGTCTGCTCTATCAAACAATTCTCCTCAAGATGCCTTGCTATTTTCTCCTTGATCACGGATTCTAACATTTTATCTACAACAGACGTTAAACTAACCGGCCTATAATTCCCTGCCTTTTGCCTGCCACCCTTCTTAAACAACAGCGTAACATTAGCCTTTTTCCAATCTTCCGGCACTTCCCTGGAATCCAGCGAGGTTTGGAAAATAATCATCGAGGCATCCACTATCACCTCCGCCATTTCTTTCAGAACCCTTGGATGTATTCCATCCAGTCCTGGGGACTTGTCCACAATCAGTCCCTCCAGTCTGTCGAGCACTGCCTCTCTAGTAACAATAATGTCATTCAGGCCCCCCACTCCGACCATCTTTCCATCGCTAACACCCGGCAAACTATTCACATCCTCCTCCGTGAAGACCGAAACAAAAAAGTTATTCAAGGCCTCAGCCATTTCCCCATCCCCTACCACTAAGTCTCCCCTCTCATCCTCTAAGGGTCCAATGTTCACCCTAGTCAGCCTCTTATAAAAAGGAAGAGGCTGACTGGGAATGTTGTGCCTAAAAAGGAATGTATTTGGAATTTGACCAAGCCTCTACCAAACTGAAGCGCAATCTCTTCTTTGCTCTTTAGCCCCCCTCTGAAATAAAGGCCATCATTCCAGTAAATTACCAATTCATTGTTTAGCTTTTTTTTCCGGACTCCAGATTTCAAGTTCAGTTTGTCTCTGCTCTTGGGACGTGCCGTTTGGCTGAAAGGATTGTTTTGTGCCCAGTTCGGGGAGACAGTTCAGCACTGAGCAAAGCCATGATGGTGGCTGCACTGGTCAAGATATGTTCTGCCTCAGCTTGGGTGAATGTGTCACACTGACGGGTGAAGATATTGTTGTGTTCTTGATGTGGGTCCGTTCAACCATTAAGATATCAATAATAATTTATTTGTTGAACATTTTATCAAAATGGGTACCACGGGTGGCTATTATCTCAACCCGGATAGCTGTATTGCTATTGTTCTTTACTCCTGTTTTCCCCCTCCATTCTGTTAAGACACCGTATTTGGGTCTATGAGCTGTCCCCATGACCAAGACATTGTCAGCTAGTCATTGACATTAGTTCACTTCACTATTGCATTGAAGTACTTTCATTTTCTTTCTCCCTGACATTCTTCAGTTTTTTTAAAAAAAGATGCAGTTTAAAAATGTACTGTTAAGTACTTTTAAATGATGCTGACTAGCACCAATGTGATTCCATTGAGTGATAAAGCCCCTAGTACTCTCCACCACAATATTCAGACTTGAATTGATTGTGCTAAGTTCTCAACAGTACAAAAGCAAAATACTGAACAAAGAGCTGGAGGAAATAAAGTGCGGGGGGGATAATTCAACGTATTTTGTCGCTGCTGATGCTGGGGTTGGGAAGTACAAATATCTATTGTTTTGTTTATCCGTTCCATTGTCGTGCTGATGTGTGTATGCAGCTTTTCCTATCTCGCAAATCTAAACTCATATTGTTTGTGCTAATAACTGCCCATCGAAAATAACTATTTTGTCACTGCTGGTACTGGGGTTGGGAAGTACAAACAAAATCTATTCTTTATCCGTCTCCATTGTCATGCTGATGTGTGCATGCGGATTTTTCTATTTCACAAATTCAATCAGTTGAAATTACCAATTCATTGTTTGTGCAAATAACTGCCCTTCAAAAATAACTGAAGTGCATGCCAGATGTGACTAAGTGCTATAATAAATGTAGAATTGGCCTTTGTCATTTGTTACTGTTGGCAAACAATGAAAGAGGTCGCGGTTTGTAAGAACGAATGGGTAAATAAAACTTCCAGTGACTGGAAGATGCATCCAAAAGAAATTGAGCATGAAAATCAAACAAGCCTGAAGGAAGAGTAGCTCGCAAAAAGTGTGTGCTGGAAATACTCGGCAGATTTGGCAGCGTCTGTGGAGAAAAGAAAAAACAGCATTACAGACCAAAGAGCTTCAGAATATTGTGTGCAGTTTTGGTCTCCTTATATGAAGGATGACCTTGTTATAAAGGGAGTGCCGTGAAGGTTTACCAGGCTAATCCCTGGAATGGCAGAACTGATGTACAAGGAGAGAGTCAGTTGGTTTGGATTATATTTGCTGGGGTTTAAAAGAATGAGGTGGGGAGGGTGTGGGAGGAGAGAACGAGATGGGGGACAAGTAGAGAATCGCAGAAATCAAAAAATTGTAACAGGACTAGATGGTAGATGCAGGAAGAATATTGTAGATGGTGGGGGAGTCCACTATGGGTGGCACAGTGGTTAGCGCTGCTACCTCACAGCGCCAGGGACCTGGGTTTGATTCCTGACTTGGGTCACTGGTCTGTGTGGAGTTTGCACATTCTCCCTGTGTCTGTGTGAGTTTCCTCCGGGTGCTGCTGCTTCCACAGTCCAAAGATGTGCAGGTTAGGTGGATTGGCCATGCTAATTGCCCCTTAGTGTCAGGGAGACTAGTTAGGGTAAATGCATGGGGTTATGGGGATAGGGCTTGGGTGGGATTATGGTCAGTGCAGACTTGATGGGCTGAATGGCCTGTTTCTGCTTTGTAGGATTTTATTATTCAATGAACCGGGGTCATAGTCTTAAGGATAAGGACTGAGGTAAGGGGAAATTTTAGGATTGAGATAAGGAGAAATTTCTTCACCCAGAAAGTGGTAAGCCTATGGAAGTTGCTCCAACAGAAGGTACTTGGGCCAAATCATTTGTATGTTTTCAAGAAAGAGTTAGATATAGATCTTTGAGCGAAAGGAATCCAAGGATATGGGGTGAAGGGCAAGATCTGGCTGTTGAGTTGGATGATCAGCCATGATCCTAATGAATGGTGGAGCAGGCTTGAAGAAAGACCAATTGCTGTTTCTATTTTTGATGTTTCTAGAAGTTCTTAAGTATTTTCTATTTTTTTTTCAGATTTCCAGCATCTGCAGCATTTTACTTTTGTAAAAGAATGATTTTCTCTTATTGATATATAAAAAAAAACTTTTGAATCATTTTCCCCAGTTTATCTAGTAATATGTCTGTTATTGTAAGTGGAATTTATAACATAAACACACTATTTCCCTCAGTATTGCAATTAAACATTATGCATTTGGCTTCTTAATTTAGTTCTCCTGAGATTTGACCAGAATTGATCCAGTTTCCTCAAAACTAGAACAACCTGTATTTATGTAATGAAACATTCCAAGGTTCCCAGTTGTATAAATGGAGTAAAATTTGTTACTGAGCAGTATAAAGGGCTGGTAACCAAAAGCTTGTCAGATGTAAGGATTAAAGGTGTGCTTGAAAGGATGATGGGGTTTTGGTAGGGAAATCCAGAGCTTGCGGTCTTGGTAGCTGATGGCATCGCCACAAATGGTAAGAGCATTTAAAATAGATCTTGCTTAAGAGGCCAGAATTGGTGGTGTGCACTATCTAGGGCAGGAAGACACTAATTTTAATTTATTCTTTCATGGGATGCAGGCATTGCTGATGAGGCCAGCATTTGTTCCCAATCCCTAATTGCCCTTGAACTGAGTGGCTCACTTGGCCATTTCAGAGGGCAGTTAAGAGTCAACCACGTTTCTGTGGGTCAACAGTCATGTAGTGCAGACCAGGTAAGGATGGCAGATTTTCTACCCTGTAGGAGATTAATGAACCAGATGGGATTTTGCAACAATAGTTTCATGGTTACCATTACTGAGACTAGCTTTCAATTTCAGATCGTATGACCTGAATTTAAATTCCACCAACTGCCATGCTGGGATTTGGACCATGCACCAGGACATTCGCCTCCGCCTCTAGATTATTAGTCCAGTGACATTACCACCATAAGATAGTGGCAGAGTCATGATGATGCAAATGTTTAAAATTAAACTAATCTAAGCCAGTATAGTAGTTCAGTGAGCAAACATGATGGCAGCAGTTTTAGTGACCTCTAGTTTAGAGGGTTGAATGTGGGAGGCCAGCCAGGAATGTGCTGGGGTAGTCGAACGTAGAGCTACCAAAGGTGTGAGTCAGTTTCGGTTGCAGTCTCAATCCAGTTGTCCACTCTGCGATTTCTTCAACTGTTCTTGATCCAATTCTCCTCTGGGGTTGCACTGGTCAAATCTGATCTAGTTTGTGAGGCTTGATGGGCTGAATGGCCTGTTCCTATTTCTTGTGATCTCCTCTGTGGATTTTGATTCTGCTCTTCAGATCAGTTTGATCACTCGGTCGTCATTGCTCTAGATGGG
Source organism: Carcharhinus amblyrhynchos (assembly GCF_965287045.1). Classification (NCBI taxonomy): domain Eukaryota; kingdom Metazoa; phylum Chordata; class Chondrichthyes; order Carcharhiniformes; family Carcharhinidae; genus Carcharhinus; species Carcharhinus amblyrhynchos. The sequence goes on from NC_137335.1 coordinate 17,196,690, forward strand.
CAGTTCATCGATCAAACCTGCTGTAATTTGAGTCCACAGGAAAATGGGTGTGGAAGCTGTCATACTGGGAAATGCCCTAATTCCTTTCCTGGTCTTGGTGAGATGAAGTGCCTAGTTTGACTAAGTTACACGGAGATTTACTCTTGGTTTCAGTGCAGATGTAGAAATGCATAAAGGCCACATCAGATGACTGAAATGTCTGGAGCCCAGCTGTCCTTTATAAACAAAAATGTGTTTATTTTAAGAGTTAAATCACCCAGAAAGCTATCTTAAAATTTAATTACTAAGAACGTAACATAAGAAATAGGAGCAGGAGTAGGCCATCTAGCCCTTCGAGCCTGCCCCGCCATTCAATAAGATCATGGCTGATCTGAAGTGGCTCAGTTCCACTTTCCCGCCCTCTCCCCATAACCCTTAATTCCCTTGTCTGTCAAAAACCTATCTACCTGTGACTTAAATATATTTAGTGAGGTAGCCTCTACCACTTCAACAGGCAGAGAATTCCAGAGATTCACCACCCTTTGAGTGAAGAAGTTCCTCCTCAACTCCATTCTAAACTGCGCCCCCCCCCCCCCCTCCCCCCCCCTTATCTTGAGGCTGTGCCCTCTAGTCCTGTTGTCTTTTCTGAGCGGGAAGAATCTCTCCACCTCTACCCTATCCATCCCCTTCATTATCTTATACGTCTCTATAAGATCCCCCCCTCATCCTTCTGAACTCCGAGTACAGACCCAGTCTATTTAGTCTCTCTTCATAGTCCAACCCCCTCATTTCTGGTATCAGCCTAATGAACCTCCTCTGCACTCCCTCCAAGGCCAAAATATCCTTGCGCAAGTGCGGTGACCAAAACTGCACACAGTACTCCAGCTGCGGACTCACCAGTGCCCTGTACAGTTGCAGCAAGACCTCCCTGCTTTTATATTCTATCCCCCTCGCTATAAAGGCCAGCATCTCATTTGCCTTGATCACCTGCAGACTGGGTTTTTGCGACTCATGCACAAGGACCCCCAGGTCCCTCTGCACTGTAGCATGCTGCAGCTTTTCACCCTTTAAATAGTAATCCCTCCTGCTATTATTCCTGCCAAAGTGGATAACCTCACACTTGCTAACATTTGTACTCCATCTGCCAGGTCCTCGCCCACTCGCTCAGCCTGTCTAGATCCCTCTGCAGACTTTCCACACCCTCCGCACAATTTGCTTTTCCAGTCATCTTTGTGACATCAGCAAATTTCAACACCCTACACTCAGCCCCCTCCTCCAGATCATCTATATAAATGGTAAATAGCTGAGGCCCCAGCACCGATCCCTGCGGCACTCCACTAGTTACCAACCGCCAATCCGAATAGCACCCATTGATACCAACTCTCTGCCTCCTATTAGACAACCAATCCTCTATCCACGCTAACACCTTACCCCCAACTCCATGCCCCCTAACCTTCTGAAGCAACCTTTTGTGCGGCACCTTATCAAACGCCTTTTGAAAATCGAGAAACACCACATCCACTGGTTCCCCTCTGTCTACCGCTCTAGTCACATCCTCATAGAATTCCAATAAATTCGTCAAATGTGACTTCCTCTTAACGAACCCGTGCTGCGTCTGCTCTATCAAACAATTCTTCTCTAGGTGCCTCGCTATTTCTTCTTTGACGGATTCAAGCATTTTTCCAACAACAGACGTTAAACTAACCGGCCTATAATTCCCTGCCTTTTGCCTGCTACCTTTTTTAAACAGCGGTGTAACATTAGCTGTTTTCCAATCTTCCAGCACTTCCCCAGAATCCAGCAAAGTTTGGTAAATAATGACTAAGGCGTCTACTATCACCTCTGCCATTTCCTTCAGAACCCTGGGATGCATTCCATCCGGTCCTGGGGACTTGTCCACCATCAGTCTCGCTAGTTGATCAAGCACTACCTCTCTAGTGACAGTAATCGCATTCAGGCCCTCAACTCCTACCATCCTTCTATATTTAATATCAGGCAAACCATTCATGTCCTCCTCCATGAAGACAGGCAAAAAACTTACTTAAGGCCTCAGCCATTTCCTCATCTCCCACCACTAAATCCCCCCTCTCATCCTCTAAGGGTCCAACATTCACTCTAGCCAGCCTCCGCCTCTTTATATATTTGTAAAAACTCTTACTGTCCTTTCTTATATTTAGTGCTAGTTTAGCTTCATAGTCTATCCTTCCTTTCTTTATCAACCTCTTAGTCAATCTTCGTTGATTTTTAAACCTCTCCCAATCTTCTACTCGCCCACTACTTTTAGCCACTCTAAACGCATCAGCTTTTAATTTAATACTCTCCTTTATTTCCTTCGATAACCACGGCTGGTTATCACTTCTCCTACGTTCCTTCTTTACCATTGCAATATATTTCTGCTGAGCACCGAAAAAGATCTCCTTAAAGATCCTCCACTGTTCCTCAGCAGTCCTACCGACCAATCTGTGCCCCCAATCTACATTTGCCAATTCCTTTCTCATCCTATCGTACTCCCCTCTGTTCAGAGGACACAGGTTCGGGACCCTACTTTCACATCCTCCATCTGCATCAAAAACTCAACCATACAATGATCGCTCGTCCCAAGAGGATCCCTCACAACAAGATCCCTAATTCTACCTGCCTCGTTACATAACACCAGATCTAAGATAGCTCTCTCCCTCGTCGGTTCCGTCACACACTGTTCAAGGAAACTATCCCGGCAGCATTCTAAGAACCCTTCCTCAAGCCCACTGTGTCCCACATGGGTCAACCAATCAATATGTAGATTGAAATCCCCCCATTATTATCGCCGTTCCATTTTTGCACGCATCATTTATTTGCTTGTTTATAGTTAATTAAAGTTGCTTATGTCGACAGAATGGTATAATTCAATTATTTGCTAAATAATTGTCTTGAAACACTTCACATTGTTCATGACCTGACTGTCTTTTAACTTCAGTGATGCTACTTGTACTTACTGAGGGGGAAGCAATGGCCTAGTGGTATTAGCAGTAGATTATTAACCCAGAAACTCAGCTAATGTTCTGAGGACCTAATTTTGAATCCCACCAATGCAGCTATGACAAATCTGCTTGGAACCATGTGTATTCTACTTGGTGTGCGAGAGTGGACGAGTAATAGTAGGGTTTCTAGCCTGTACACAACTCAACATTTGTGATCTTGTGAATGGTCACAGTGCACCAACTGTAGCAAAGGAGACCAAAAAGAATCATGTTGAGTCAGTCCATAACCTACAACAGCTGCACCCACACAGATTCAACATTCAGACTTAAGTCAGATCCTAAGTCAGGATCTGTTCCAACAACACCTGGACGGAATTACAGAAAATTTGAATTCAGTAAAAAAAAAAATCTGGAATTAAGAATAACCGTGGAACAAGATCCCAACATGAGAAGAATTGAATCCCAAATTCACAAGCAATTTTTTCCTCCAAATTGGATGCCAAATTTAGGTGTCGGTTAGTTCATTTGTTGGAAAAACCCATCCGGTTCACTAATGTTCTTTTAGGGAAAGAAATCTGCCATCCTTACCTGGCCTACATGTGATTCCAGAGCCAACGGCAATGTGGTTGACTCTCAACTGCCCTTGGACAACTGGGGATAGGCGATTAAATGGGCCAGTGATGCCCAAGTTCCATAAATGAACAAAAACAAATACAAAATATTTCAATGATCGTTTTGCATAGTTGGGATGCACAGATTAGTCTACTTGAATATTGCATTTATATTTCTGGATTAAGATAGTTTAGGATGCATTGCAGTATAAATGGGGGAATGATTCATATTAAAGTTCAGGGCATATGCAGTTTCATTTGTTTTTTCATGTGTGGTGATGGAGCTTTTATTGATCACCCTTTAATACAGGAGAGCCTGGTGTTTCCTTTATGCAATTAATTGGTTTCTTCTACAATGTGGTCAACTTGAGACAAAGTCCACTGTAGATTTCTACTTTAACAGTAGGTAGAATTACATTTTTTGTCTAGCATTTCCCCAGGGAGGTATTGTACCAGGCCAATTCTGGAATGTTTAAGTAGGAGCAGACAGACTGCTGTAGCAAAGGAGAACTTGTATGGTGAGATTATAATCCTGACACAACTGTTGGGTTGGGGCTTGTGGTTTAAAAGCTCCATCATGTGCAGTTTTCTCTGTTGTAAACATGTCAGCATTATAAACTAGAACTATTGTTTGCTGAACCTCATTTCACACTGTAACCAAATTGTCCAAGTACCTTGAGGGAACCTGGCCTAAGTTGCAACAGCCCTTACTTAACCAAGTAGCACATACAAAGCAGTAAAAGAAGACTAGAGCTAGTACATGTACATTATAAGAGAGCTCAGTAAAGAGGTCTACTCTTGGATTCAATTGATATGGGTGCGTGTGTACATCTCACCAGCCAGAATACTGAAAGACTTTTGGGAGTCCCAGTTACAATCTGCACTAGCCAAACTGACCGTATACAATTGGTCAGCTCATTAAAATGCAGCTATGACAAATCTGCTTGGAACCATGTGTATTCTACTTGGTGTGCGAGAGTGGACGAGTAGTAGTAGGGTTTCTAGCCTGTACACAACTCAACATTTGTGATCTTGTGAATGGTCACAGTGCACCAACTGTAGCAAAGGAGACCAAAAAGAATCATGTTGAGTCAGTCCATAACCTACAACAGCTGCACCCACACCGATTCAACATTCAGACTTAATGCTATACTGTGATGCAATCCCAACAGTCAATCCTCATAAAATGTGCGCACAGCACTTGCAGGAGAAGTTTAAGGGCAAGGTAGATAACATAGAAATAACCTTATCTGCTACGTGCAGCTCTTTCATATGCACAGTGAAAAATAAGGAACAGTGCGGGTGTGCTTGGACTCCGAGACCTGTAAATCTAATCCTTAAGATGTCCATGCAAGATCCCAACATGAAAAGAATTGAATCCCAAATTCACAGCAATTTTTTTTTCTCCAAATTGGATGCCAAATGCAGGTGTCGGTCAGTTCATTTGGCAGAGGGATCCCAAGATCACTAAGTTCAGGACACCTTTCAGACGATGCAGTTTTCAGAGGTTATCTTTTGGCTTATCCATAAGTCAGGATCTGTTCCAACAACACCTGGACGGAATTACAGAAAATATCCCTGGATCTGTATGCATTTCAAATTGACATTGGAGTAATGGACAAATCCAAAAACGAACATGATCGAAATGTATGCTTGCTAATGGTAGTGGCTTGTCATGAAAGGCTCAATTTCAGCAATAAATGCCGGGTGAATGGAGGTTAGATTTTTTTGGGTCTGTTTATTCAAGTTGTTCAACCCCAAAGATGTGTGGGTTAGGTTTTTTGGCCATGCTAAATTGACCCTAGTGTCAGGGGGATTAGCAGGGTAAATATGTGGGGTTACGGGATTAGGGTCTAGGTGAGATTGTGGTCGGTGCACTCTCGATGAGATGAATTTGTCTCCTTTTGTACTGTAAGGATTCCATGATTCCACCCTGACCTCAGGACAGAGAGGACTGATAGAGATGTTCAACTTCTCAGTACCATACCTACCCAACCTTGCCATCACTTGGCAAGCATCATCACTTGGAGAGCTGTGAAGGAAGGGTGTTCCACACATGTGGCAGGATCATCAAAATGTATTTGCGTCAGTTAATAGGCATTGTCAGAAGAGATAATGTAAATGCAGGAAGGATGTTCTCGATGGTGGGTGTGTTCAGAACCGGAGTCACAGTCAGGATTTAGGGTCAACCATTTAGGGTGGAGATGAGGAGACATTTTTTTCACCCAAACAGTGGTGAGCCTTTGGAATTCATTACCACAAAGTAACTGATGCCAAAACAGTGGGAGTCCAAGTTACAATCTACAATAACCAGACTGTATACAATTGGTCATCTCATTAAAATGCAGCTATAACAAATCTGCTTGGCGGCTAGATATAGCACTTGGAGTGAATGGGATCAAAGGTAATGGGGAGAAAGCAGGATTAGGCTATTGAGTTGGATGATCAGCCATGATCGTAATGAATGGCAGAGCAAGCTCGAAGCCAAATGGGCTCCTCCTGTTCCTACCTTCTATGTTTCTATGACATATTCTACAATATTACGTCTATGGAAAAAAGACAGTCTTAGAAATTGACATGATCAAAGTGTCTGAAGAAGAGTTCAGGGCATTTATTATGCAAGATAAATTGCATTTGGCTCAAATCATCTATTACAAATGCAATCTAATTCAAACATGAGTGCAAACATTTGCTTCGGTATTCAGCATTACAAAATTCCACACATATATACTTGACAAATGGCTCATTGTAGAAACTGAAAAACCATTAGAAATGATTTGACACATGCCACCGATGGCTGCATCAGCCAGGTTACAGGGATACATGGCTACGTCTTCGCCATGGAGCAGGTTTGCAAATTCGGGAGGAGGAAACCTGGGTGTTTTATTACCTGCAAGTAGACATCAAGATCAAAGATGTACTCTGCCAATCTGAATTTTGGTCAACACCTGGTGAAACCAGATTCAGGAAGGTAGAATGAATTGTCCACAGCTCAAGACAATATGGAGAGTTATTCTAGAAGGTTGGTGTGATATGTAAGAGTTGTCAAATGTCTGGAGGTAAACTAGTGTGACCTGATGCTTTTACCTGAAGCTCTTTGCCAGAACATATTGTCACAGCAAGAGCATATGTATTGGCCAGGGGTTAACAATGATATCAAAAGAGAAAAGGCTGGAAAATCTCAGCAGGTCTGGTAGCATCTGTAGCTTTGACAAAGGCTCACCTGAACTCGAAATGCCAGCTCTTTTCTCTCCTTCAGATGCAACCAAACGTGCTGAGATTTTCCAACATTTTCTCTTTTGGTTTCAGATTCCAGCATCCGCAGTAATTTGCTTTTAACAAGGATATTGCAGTGGTAGTCAGGATGTGCAAAGCATGCCAGCCACCAACCATGACAACACAGATCTCTGCTCTTGCATCTCCTAAACAATTGTGCCATTTAGTTTGTATTGTTATACATTCTTCATGTGGATAATATCACATCACATTTGTGTAAAATGCCATCTGCCATGTGCCTAGTTTACCAGTCTGTCCTGAAGTGTGGTTCTTTCCTCATTGTTTACATTTGAGTTTCAGATCCAAAGATCCAAACTTTGAAATTATGTCCTGTATATCAAAGTCTTTTAACTTTATTGAAGACAAGGGATCCAAGGGCCAACCCCTTTTGGAGCACTACTTAATTCTTCCATTCAGCTTGAAAAGCAAATGTTTTATCACTATTCTGTGCTGCCTGTCCTTCAGCCAATGTTGTATTCTTACCATTGTCCCCTTTTAATCCCATAAACTTCAATTTTGCTGAAAAGCTTAGTGTGATATTTCATCAACTTGCCTTTTGAAAGTCTGTATAAACAGAAACCCTGTGCAGCTTCCTCTGTCACTTCATCAAAGAACTCAAAAGTTCTGTTTGCACAACTTATGATTTAATTGCTCACTCCATGTTTCCCACCCAAAATTGAATCTAACTAGACTTGACCTAACCCCCAGAAGTAGTATAGGCAGATAATTAGCTGGTCCATTCATTGCACTTGTGTAAACTGCTGCACTGCAACTTCTGTATAGTTGCCTTCTATCATCTGCCCCCCCCCTTGCTGCCACAATCAAAAGATGTGCAGGTTGGATGGATTGGCGATGGTAAATGTGTGGCGTTATCAGGAAAGGATGGGCTGAATGGCTCCCTGCACTGTAGGAATTCAGTGGTTTGGAAGAAACCAATAAACCAGTAAATTTATAGAAAGAAACTGAAAAATTCCTCTGTCCCTGGAAGGTTGAAATGAGATCCTAGTGACCCATCTTCCTGTGTGTAGACATGCCACCGTTGTGATCTTAACTGATCCCTTTTGACTTCTTGCAGTAAATCTGCACTCTCTGCTTGAGTTAGTATCTTATTTCAACATCTCCAAGTCCCCTGTTGGGACTGATTTTGATACTACATTTAAGTTGGCAGATTCTAGGACAACTAAGATTGATGGACTTCTATTTTGGAATCAGTTGCTGTGTAAACTTTTTGATCCAGTGGCATGTTTGCAGTATGTGTAAGCAAAATACAATCCAATGTGTCCCTGAGGTAGGTAGCTAGGTCATTGCATACAAATAATAGTAACATCTTGGCCATTGGGCCAGTGCTGGCTTTTACAAAGAGCTTTCCAGTTAGTTCCATTCCACCTCCTCACCTCCTGAGCCTTTGCCCTATAGACCAGCAATTCTTCCCATCCATTATTTATTCAATTCCCTTCGCATTACCTTTGAATCTCCACCACTTTTTCAGGTAATGCATTCCAAATCGTCATAACTTGCAGCTTAATAACATTGTTCCTCTGGTTCTTCAGCCACTTACCTTTATTTGCCCTCTGGTTGCTGATCCTCCTGCCAATATCAGGCATCTCTAAATTGACTTATCAAAAGCCTTTGTAATTTTTAACACATTATATCTTCCCTTCTGCATACAAGATCAATGGCTACAATGCAGTGTCTCAAACCTAGCTGTCCAAAATCCAGAGTTGTGTGAAAACTGGATGTTTTTAGATTGTCATGCATCAATTTTAATGGAGTAAAATTTAAAAGTAGAACTTAGCTGGTCAATTGAGCTAGCACTGTTGCATGTGGTGTCTGACTAGTTATCCCCTTCAATGCTGCTTGTGTGCACCAGCCTATGCCCATACTCCAAGTGACTCTTGACCCCAGTTGACCCAAAGCACCTCATCTGAAATCCAGGGTGGCCCCAGTCATGAGCTTGAGATGCTGGACCTGGAGCAGAATCTGCTGAATGAAAAGCACCTAGGCTTTTTTTTAAACATGGTTTATTATTGTGATCACTTGGATGGGCTGATTGTGTTACAGTTTCTAACTTTTCTTTTAAACCTGCAGGGATGAAATGTGAAGCTTCATCTGTGTGCTCAGAACCTGATGTTAATGTGGAGTACATATCTCCAGTTCTAAATGCTTTGAAAATGACAGCATTGCAGCTTGTTTTGGACTTAAAAAAACACACACACACACTTGATGACTGGTGTGGAACAGTGTTCTTTTAATGATTCAGCAAACCTAGCCTGGGAAGAGGCTGCCATGAAGGGTTTTTTTTTTAAAAAAGTGCAGAGTTGGAAGAAATTTAATGCGGCTTGGTTTCGTTTATAACTGGCAAGAGTGAAGCTGCAGCAAGGAGATACCAGCAGATGTGTGGTGTGGCTAGTTTTTTTTCCTCCCTCATCTTGAATTGATCGGTGTTCAAAACCTGCACCATTACAACTTAAAGTTAACTGTGTGCACCCATGACATAACGTATGCAAGACCTTTCTGTATGCAGGTGTAACTAAGCACTAAACATTGAAGATTGTAGTGTGCCTTGAGTTGCCATCAAGATCGCCATGTTTCACATCTTGTTCCTGGAATCAAACCTCCCAAGCACTACATGCTGACGGCGGCACATGCACTGTTGATTGTAAACTCGGACAGATTTGAACATATTGATGCTTTCAACATTAGTTTTTAAGTTCTGTGCTGCTATTCCTTTGTTTTGTGATGCTTCACGGTTGAATGTAGTAGAAATGATATAATCCATGCTCTATAAGCTAATGACACATTATGGATCGCAGTTAAAATTTCCGCAATGTACGCATTATTGCTTTGCAAAATAAAATTTAAAAGCAGATAAATTGTTTAGTACTTTTTCCTGAACTGTGCTAAGCAGCAATATTGCAAAAGTGTATTAAAAAAAACAATATGCTAGAATTGGTGGAAGTGATTTGCTCTCCCTCCAAAATTATTAATGAAAGGGTATGGAAATCCTAAAAGACATAGCAAAGAGCCTTGCCCATACTGCTCTACTCTACTATTCAATCATCATGACTAATGCAACATTGGCCTCTACTATCTGTTCCCCATAAGCCTTGGCCCCCTTAGTTCAAAATTCTGCCTGAATATATATTTAAGACCAAATTCTCATAGCACTCTGGAGTGGAGAATTCTAAAAATTCAGGATCCTGAGAAGAAATCCCTCTGTCTTAAGTAGGTACCTCACTAAGTACAAATCATACTGATATTTCGTGATTCTAGGTCCATCGTGTCTGTGCTAGCTTTTAGAAAGAGTTTCCAGTTAGTTCATGCATCTCTTCCTCTTTAACCCAATCCTTTACCTCCTGGCAGTTCTTCCATTCAATTGTTTATTCCGTTTCCTTCCAAGTGTTACTACCGACTTGACCTGTGTGCCCAATAGGTCGGCATGATGCATCATGTGCGTTGGTGAAAAGTTAGCAGGCTTTCCCCTTTTGTGCGCTATTTTGTTTCTCATTTTCAGCCCACATCACTGGCCAGCAATAGTGTGAAGAAGCGAGTTGTTAAAGCTGCCCCCCCGCCCCCATCACATTCTCATCCTTATCAGAGTTACATTACCCTGATGATGCTGCACCAACATTCCGTTCTGAGGAATATCTGTGGTGGTAAATGGACAGACTCATACCTGTGAAGAGTTTGTTTGACCATCAGTGTCAGGCAGATGAATGTCATTGTCCAATGTTTCTTATTGCCACCTATCAGCATTGACAATGTGATGCTGGAGCTTGTTGATAACTTCACACATCTATGCTCCACAATCACCAGCAATCTGTCACCTGTCACTGAAATCAACATATACGTTGCAAAAGCTGCAGCTGGTATGTCCAAGCTGTGTTAATGCGGAACAAGAGCACCTGCCTGAAAACACCAAACTATGTACATGCATACGAAGTAGGAGGACTAGGCACCTGGCCCATTGAGCCTACTCTGCCATTCAATAAGATCATGGCTAATCTGAATGTGGCTTCAACTGTACTTTGACTTGCTTGTCAATCAAAAAGCTAATTAATTCTGCATTTAAAAATATTCAATCACACTGCTTCCACAATCTCAAGGGGAGAGAGTTCCAAAAACTTCTGACCCTCTTGAGAAAAGCAAAATCTAATTTCTGTCTTAAATAGAAGACCCCTTATTTTTAAACAGTGTCCTCTGTTTCACAAGGGGAAACATCCTTTCAGCATCTCCCTGTCAAGTCCCCTCAGGATCTTAAATGTTTCAAGAGGTGGCACAATGACACAATGGTTAGCACTGCTACTTCACAGCACCAGGGACCTAGGTTCAATTCCAGACAGCTGGAATTGAAAGTGACTATTCATGTGGAGTTTACACATTCTCTCAGGTTTCCTCCCGGTGCTCCAGTTTTCTCCCACAGTCCAAAGATGTGTGGTTAGGTTAAGTGGCCATTATAAATTGCCACTTGGAGGAGGGAAGTGGGGGGAGGTGCTAGCTACAGTAAATGGATTGCGTTATGGCGATAAGGCCTGGCTGGGATTGTGGTCGATGCAGACTTGATGGGCTGAATGACCTCCTTCTGCACAGTAGGGATTCTATGAGTAATCCACTAATTCTTCTGAACTCCAATGGATACGAGCCCAACCTGCACAATCTTTCTTCATAAGACAACCCCATTGCAGGAATTTGGCAAATTAACCTTCTCTGAATTGCTTCTACTGCATTTATATCCTTTCTTAAATTAGGAGTTCAAAAGTGTAGTTCTCCAACGTTGCTCGCACCAATACCCTATACAACTGAAGCAAAACATCCCTACTTTTATACTCCACTCCCCTGGCATTTAATGACATTCCACATGCCCTCCTAATCACTTGTTGTACCTGTATACTAAACCTTTTGTGATTCATGTACCAGAATACCCAGATCCCCCTCTGTACCTCTGAGTTCTTGTAATTTCTCCCAATGTAAATAATATGTTGCTTTTCTATTCTTTGCCTGATTGTGTAATGATTTTCTAAATATCCTGCTGCTCCATCCTCAATAATGGATTCCAGCGTGTTCCCAAAGATGGATGTTGGGCTAACTGGACTATAGCTTTCTGCTTTGTCTCACTCCTTTGGAGGCTAATGCTAATATTCCAAGCCACTGGAACCTCTCCAAAACCTAGGGAGTTTTATAAGATTACAATCAATGCATCCACTCTCTGCAATCACTTCTTTTAAGATGCTATAATGCAAATCATCAGGTCTAAAGACTTTGCAGCATTAAGCCCCATTTGTTTGCTTAGAACTTCTAATCATGCCTCCTGCTATGTATTCAGGACACCCTCAGACATACCCTCTTTTGCTTCCTGCTGTCTTCTTGATCCAGAGGTGGGGATGGAAGGAGCTCCCTCTGCCATATACAAGTATTTGAATTAGAAGCAGGAGTAGGCTACTCAATCCTTCAAATCTGCTCCACCTTTCAATAAGATCATTACTGATCTGACTGTAACCTCAACTTCACATTCCTACCTACAACCTTTCACTGCTTTGTCTATCAAGAATCTATCTAACTCTGCCTTAATTGCCTTTTGAGGAAGAGAATTTCAAAGACTCATGACTGTGTGAGAGAAGAAAATTCTCCTCCTCTGTCTTAAATGGGCGACCCCTTATTTTTAAACAGTCATGTTTAGTACTAGATTCTCCCACAAAAGGAAACATCATTTCCATGTACACTCTGTCAATACTCCTCGGGATATATTTCAATCAAGTCGCCTCTTACTCTTCTAAACTCCAATGGATACAAGCCCAGCCTGTCTAATGTTTACCGCATAAGCCAACCTGCCCTTTCCAGGTTTTAGTCTGATAAACTTTCTCTAAATTGCTTCCAATCAATTTGCATCCTTCCTTAAATAAGGAAACCAAAACTGTGCACAGCACTCCAGATGTGGTCTCACTAATGTCCTCGATACCCAAAGCATAACCTCCCCCCCACTTCTGTATTTAATTCTCCTTGCAATAAACAATGACATTCGATTAGCTTTCCTAATGGCTTGCTGTACCTGCATACTTGCCTTTTGTGATTCATGCACTAGGACATCCAGATCCCTCTGCATCACAGATCTCTGCAATCCCTTATCATTTAGATAACTTTTTAAAATTTTTCCTGCTAGAATGGATAATTTCACACTTTCCTACATCATATTCCATTTGCCAGGTCTTTTCCCACTCACTTAACCCTTTGTAGTCTCCTTCTGTCCACTTCACAAGTTACTATTCTATCTAACTTTGTTGTCAGCAAATTTAGCAACCATACCTTCCATCCTTTTATCCATGTAATTTGCATACAGTGTGGAAAGTTGAGTCTCCGGTACTAATTCTGTGACACAGATCAAATTGAGGTATATAAGATGAAAAAAGGTATGGATAAAGTAGGTGTGGATCAGATAGAATGCTTGCCCTTAGGATAGTCCTCGGAAAAGGGGATAAGGGGCAGCAAATTTAAAACAGAGTTGAGGAGAAACAATTCCCAAAGGATTGTGAATTTGTGGAATTCGTTATCCCAAAGTGTGGTTGAAGCTGGGAAAGCGAGTAAATTTAAGCAGGAATTAGCCAGATTTTTAATTGGTAATGGGTTGAAAGGTTATAGGGAGAAGGCAGAAAAATGGGCATGAGGAGCATATCAGTCATGATTGATGGTGGAGCACTCGATGGGCCGAATGACACAATTCTGCTCCTATATCTTATAAACACCACTTGTCATATCTTGCCAACCAGAAAATGACATACTTATGCTTATCTTCTGTTTCCCGTTAGCTGTCCTATCTTCTACCCATGCCAGTTCATTAGGCCTACATCATGAGCACTTACTTTTTGCAATAATTTCTGGAAATCTAAATACAGTACATCCACCAGTTCCCCTTTATCCACAGCATATACTAGTTCTTCAAAGGTCTCCAATAAACTGGCTAGACATAATTTCCCTTTCATACAACTATGTTGACTCTGTCTGATTACCCTGAATTTTTCCAAATTCCCTGCGTCTTAAAAATTTGTTAATGGGATGTGGGCATTGCTGGCTGGGACAGCATTTATTCCCTGGAGCATTTAAGAACCATCCACAATGCTGTGGGTCTGGAATCACATGTAGACCAAACTGGGTAAGGATGGCAGATTTCCTTCCCGAAAGGACATTAGTGAACTAGATAGGTTTTTACAACAATATTTCATGGTCATCGTTAGACTTGCAATCCCAGCTTTTTAATGAATTCACATTTCACCATCTGCCCTGGTGAAATTCAAACCTGGATATCCAGACCGGGGTCTCTGGACTCGTTGTCTAGTGGCAATACCAGTTCGCCACCATCTCCCCATAACATCTTTAACAATAACTTCTAACATTTTCCCTCTGTCAGATAGTAAGCTAACTGGCCTATAATTAACTGCTTCCTGTTGCCATCCTTTTTGCGTACAGGTGTTACATTCAAAATTTTCCAATCTAATGGACCATTGCCTGAATCTAGGGAATTTTGGAAAATTAAAACTAAACCAACTATTCCACTAGCCACTTCTTTTAAGAACCTAGGATGAAGTCTATCTAGACCCTAGGACCCATCAGCTGCAGCACCAACAATTTACTCAGTACCGCATTCCTGGTGATTGTAATTTTCCCTAATTTCTCCTTCTACTTCCACTTATTGACTGAAAGCCATTTCTGGGATGTTACTTGTGTTCTCTATAGTGAAGACCAATGCAAAATATTGGTTCAATTCAACTGCCATATCCTTATTTTCCGTTACTAATTCCCCAGACTCACTTTCTATAGGGGCAACACTCACTTTGGATTGTACTTATTCTGTGTATTCTGAAACATATTCTTCACTGTCTGCCAGTGCATCTCCAGTTCACTTCAGCAAACAGCACTCATAATTGCCCTTATTAAAAAGTTTAAAATATTCGTTTTGGACTCACTTTTCTCTCCCTCAAACTGAATGCAAAATTCAATCATAGTATGAACACTGCTATCTAGGGGTGCTTTAACAATGAGGTTATTAATTAATCCTATCTTTTTGAACAATACTAGGTCTGATAATAGCTTGCTCTCTGACTGATACCAGAATGTGCTGTTCTAAGAAACCATCCAGAAACATTCTATGAATTCTTTATCTAGACTACCTTTTCTCATGTTTTTCACCAGTCTATGTGCTAAAATGATGACCACTATACTTTTCTGACAGGCTCTCATTATTCCTTCCTTTATACCCCATCCTACTCTATGGTTATTGTTAGGGGGTCTGTACACCATTCCCACAAGTGACTTCATTTTTCATCTCTACCCAAAATTTCCACATCTTGCTTTCCTGAACTTAAGTCACCCTTCTCTACTGTGCTAATACCATCACTAATTAGCAGAGCTACTTCTCCACCGTCCCTACCTTCCTGTCCTTCCTAAATGTCACATATCCTTCAATATTTAAGTCCCAAACTAGGTCATCCTGCAGCTTCTGAAAGGGGTATCAGATCATATTGATTTATTTTTATGCCCTCAGTTGTTGTTTTGTTTCAAATGCTACATGCATTCAGATACAGAACATATAGGTTTGTCATTTTAATATTTTTGCAACCTTTAAAGTTATCTGCTAATTTATTCTTAGATTTGTATTCCCTCGCCTCTCTGGTAGTTTCTGTCCCGGTCTGTTCAACATTTCCCACATTATTACCTTTCTCTCTTGCCTTTTCTGTTTTTTGACTAATCACATCTCCTGAAAATTGATCCCATGCCTCACTATTTAGATTAACATCCTTCCTTTGTTATGCACAGTGGATCCATTTACTCATCTCCATTATTTTCCTCTGCTGGCCCCCTCTAATTGGTCTTTTCATTGACAACATCGAGACTGACATTGGTCATTTCAAATTCTCTGCTCCACTCACTTACTCTGACATAGCTACCTCTGAACTGGTAGCATTCTGTTCTCTCACGCCCAACCCTAACATTGTCATCAAACCTGCTGGCGAGTGTAGTATTGTTGCCTGGCATACTGACATCTAGCCAAATGCCAACTCCTACCTCCCCTTGGACCATGACCCCACAACTGGATATCGAGCCACTGTTTCCAGGTCAGTTACTGACCTCATCTCCTCTGAATATCTTCTGTCAATGGCTTCCAGCCTAATAGACTGTAACCTCAAACAGTCTTCTTATCTCCTTCCCAAGATCCACAATCAGGAATGACTTATTCCAACTATCATTTCAGCACCTACTCCTGCCCCACTGATTACTTTCTCTTGACTGTTTTTCTCGTTTTGTCAGGTCTCTTCCCATCCATATCTTTGACTTTTCCAATGCTGTCACTTTAACCACTTCCAATTATGTATCTTTAACTATCTCTTCTTCACGGACATTCAATTTCTCAACACTTAGGGTGGCACAGTGGTTAGCACTGCTACCAGAGACCCAGGTTCAATTCTGGCCTCAGGTCACATTCTCCCCATGTTTGTGTGGCTTTTCTCTGGGTGGTCTGGTTTCATCCCACAATCCAAAGATGTGTGCGTTAGGTTGATTGGCCATACTAAATTGACCCTAGCGTCAGGGGGATTAGCAGGGTAAATGTGTGAGGTTACGGGAATAGGGCCTAGGTGGGATTGAGGTCAGTGTAGGCTCAATGAGCTGAATGGCCTCCTTCTGCACTGTAGGGATTCTATGATTCTACCTCCCACTGGGAATGGTTTGAGTTCTCCATTTCTCCCACAAGCTGGTAAAGTCTCTGTCTACCATCAGTCTCGTTTGCCTTGCTGAACGTGTTCTCACATCGAACAATTTCTTCTTTAACTCATCTCACTGCCTCCAGATATTTTTATATTTATTCTTTCATTAGACGTGAGCATCGCTAGCAAGACCAGCATTTGTTGTCCATCCCTAATTGCCTTTGAACTGAGTGGAAAGTGTGGCTATGGATACCTCCATGGCTGTTAGCTATGCAGCCCTTTTAATGGGACATGTAGAACATTGCTTTGTTCTAATCTTACTTAGGCCACTTCCCTCACCTCTTTTTTTCCAACCATTAATGAATAATTAATGCCACTTCCTGATCTTCCCCTGAACTGGGAATCTTCAGCTTCTAGTTTCCACTCTGCTCTCCCTTCACCCAGCCCACTGCAATTCTTCACTTCCCTTCTTTGACTTTTCAGGATAGCCTACCCACAAACATTCACTATAAGTCCACTGACTCCCACTGCTACCTCAACTACACTTACTCACACCCTATCTCCTGAAAAGTCCCCATTCCATTCTCCCAGTTTCTCCACATCTGTTTGCATCTGTCCTGATGATTTTTAAAAATTCATTCATAGAACATGGGTGTTGCTGGCTGGCCAGCATTTATTGCCCTTCCCTCGTTGCTGGAGGGCAATTGAGAGTCAACCACATTGCTATGGCTCTGCTGACACATATAGGCCAGACCAGATAAAGACAGCAGATTTCCTTCCCTAAAGGGCATTAGTGAACCAGATGGGCATTTCTGACAATCGACAACGGTTACATGGTCATCAGTAGATTCTTGGTTCCAGATATTTTTTAATGAATTCAAATTCCACCATCTGCCATGGTCCCCAGAACATTCACTGAGTTTCTGGATTAATAGTCTAGCAATAACACTGGGCCATCACCTCCCCATCAAATGAAACCTTTCATATGAGCACTTCTGATGTCTTCCTTGTTCCTCAACCAAGGATTCCCACCACCACACATTAGCTGACCAGGTCCTTGATCGTGGCCATTCAATTTCCCACATGCCTCTCTCTCTCTCATCCTTTCTCTTCCTTCCAGAACCATTATTAATGTAAGCCTACCTGTAACACTAACTTAGAATTTCAATTTAGTCTACCATCAAGATCTATGAATAGGAAGACTGTGGTGGAAGGTGTGCTCATCTTGCACTGGCCAGTCTTCCTGTTCACGGATCATCCTACAACTTTTCCAACACCTCCAGCATGATGCCATCACCAAATATATTCCCCTTCCCCGCCTTTCAGCATTCCAAAAGGGACCATTCCCTCCCCAACACCCTGGTCTAAGCCTGCCAGCCCCAATCCCCCTTCCCATGCAAGTACATGAGGTGCAACTCCTATCCTTTTATCCCCACTCACCCTATCCAAGATCCCAAGCACTGCTTCCAGGTGATGCAGGAATTTACATGCGCTTCCTTAAGGGTGGCACGGTGGTTAGTGCTGCTGCCTCTCAGTGTCAGGGTCCCGGGTTCGATTCCTGGCTTGGGTAATTGTGCAGAGTCTGCATTCTCCCAGCGTCAGCATGGGTTACCTCCAGGTGTTCCAATTTCCTCCCACAATCCAAAAGGCGTGCTGGTCAGGTGCATTGGCCATGCTAAATTCTCCCTCAGTGTACCTGAGCAGGCGCTGGAGTATAGCAACTAGAGGATTTACACAGTACCTTCATTGCGGTTTTAATGTAAGCCAACTGTGACACTAATAAATAAACTTTAAACTTCAGTTTAGTATTCTATATCCGCTACTTACAATAAGCTCTGCTCTACATTGGCAAGGCTAAATGCAGATTGGGTGATTTCTCCACTCAGTCAGCACGCATGGCCTCAAGTTACTGGTCACCTGTCATCTTAATTCAGGGTGACCAGCTTTCGGGAAAAGTTAAGGGACACTTTGGGTAAAGACTCATGTATGTCAGCACCTGCTTACATGGGGTGGTCATGAGAGAAACTAATAGCAAGGGTTTGGGAGGTCTGATGCACTGGCAAATTTGTGAAGGGGGGGACAGTGCCACGGAGGGTCGCTGCTCCAGGAGCAGTGTAAATGTGCAGACATGTACACACAATTTAAAGGCCTAAAATACGGGAGTAGCTGCCTCCCGGTGGAGGGGCAATCACCTCAATCATGGGACAACCCCACAAACTCCGGGATAGTTGGTCACCCTTGCTCTCAAGGACCTCTGTCCTTGACCTACTGCAATGTTCTAACGAAGTTCAACATAAGCCAAGAAACAGCGACCCAATTTTCGACATTTCAGAACTTTCCAGAACCAATGTCCTCTGGCCCCACCCATTGATAGTCCCTTGATGCCTAATAAGCCCTACTCTTAGCCCTACCCTGGTTATCCTCTTCCCATTAATACACAACTTGAATATCTTGGGGTTTTCATCATTTACCGGCCAGAGTTCTGTTATCCCATCTTTGCTCTAATTGTTTTCTTAAGTTTGAGGCTGCACAAGACTTCATGAACACCTCCACTGATATGCTCCCTTTGTAACTGCTAAAAGCCTCTATTTTCTCTCACCATATCCTGATTAAAATCTGTAACAGTTCTGACTTTTCCAAGTCCAAAAATGTGCAGATTAGTTGGATTGACTATGCTAAATTGTCCCTTGGTGTCCAAACATGCGCAGGTTAGGTGGATTGGTAAATGTGTAGGACTGGGGTTGGCCCTGCGTGAGATGCCCTTTTAGTGAGTTAGTGCAGACTGGATAGGCTAAATGGCCTCCATCTGCACAGTAGGGGTTCGATAATAAAAGGTTATTGATTTGAAACATTTACAATTTCCAAACCTGTTGGGTATTTCTAGCATTTTCTATCTTTATTTTGGCCTGTTCCCTCATTGGTTCTACTGCCTATTGTTCCAAGAAATTGTCCTAAATGCACTCATCCTCAAAGCTACTTTTGCCAATTTGATTTAACCAATGTACATGGAAACCAAGTGGAGAGAGCATCCAGTAGAGTGCTTACCTCTGTCACACTACCTTAACCCAAGAATACTATATTTATGCAGTTTGTCCGAGGCATTTCCCTGTCTGGTTGCAGCTCTATGTTACGAAGCTGAAAAGTTTTTTTTAAAAAAAGCTTCTATCTCATTGAGGAAGCTGCAGCTCAATCCCTGTCCAACAAGCTGCTCTGAAAACTCTGCTCACATTTTGGCAGCTGTTTGAAATTCCACCATAGCAGCTGAGACAATCCCCAATATTCTAAATAAAACAATCCAGAACATTCTCTAAGCCTTTACCCACTGGGCAGGGAGAGGTGGCCTTATTTAAGATGCTGAAGGAGCTTGAAAGGGGAGGATGTTTCCTCTTGTGGCAAATTAGAATGAGGAAACAGCTTAAAAATAAGAGATGTCCCTTCTAAGATGATGGAATTCTCTTCTCCAGAAAGCAAAGAAAGGCCAAATTAGAGATTTTTTTGATCAACAAGGGAATCAAGGATCATGGCAATTAGACAGAATGGAGTTGAGACCACAATCAGCCATGTTCTTATCGAATGACTGAGCAGGTTTGACAGTCCAAATGGCCTACTCCTATCCTATGTTCCATTTCTACAAACAAGTCAATTCACCTCATTCCCCCCTCACCCCCCATGTTCACAGATCCTTAAAGAAAATTCCAGAATTTGCATCCTCATTAAAAAAAATCAGTTCTTCCTTGGACCATGTGTTATCTGACCCTCAGACATACAATTAAGATTGCCACAAGTCAACGTGTTGCGTGATTTTGCATGAATCAGTATGGGAAATACACCAGCATCACATCATCACATCCTTGATTAAGATTGGATTTATAGAATCCCTACAAGGTGCCATTTCATCCATCAAATCTGCACTGACTTTCTCGCAGAGTATCTTATCCAGGCCCTCTTCCCCACCACCCCAAACGCTTACCACAGCTAATTCATCTAATTTAGATATCTCGGTACACTAGGGGTAATTTAGCATGGTCAATACACCTAACACCTAATCTTTGGACTATGGGAAGAAACTGGAGCACCTGGAGGAAACCCACGTAGACACGAGCAGAATGTGCAACCTCCACACAGGCTAGAATTGAACCTGGGTCCCTGGTGCTGCGAAGCAGCAGTGCTAACTACTGTCCTGCTCCACTACAGCAATGGAGGGGTAAAAGGATTGACTGTCTGCATCCTACAAAGTATGGAACGGACAGGTGGCGGTCTATCCCCTCAAATTGTGGTACTTATGATAGTGAACAGCTTCTCCGTGCAGGCTGAGAGTTCAAACTGCTTGGTGTTTAACTTGGATGCAAAAATCAATCTGGTTATCTATATGCTGGCTCCAGATAAAGTTGCCTTGAAACTTGTCAGATTGGTGCTAAAAACCAACACTGAAGTATTTGAAGGAAGGAAACCTGCGACCTGTGTGTGACTGCAATCCCACCCATTCCCTTTAGCAAGGCAACATTTATTGCTCATATCCCTCAAACATTTGTTGTAAAAGAATGTATGAATCTTTAACCTTACTGATGCTGAACAAAATGGATGAATGAACACCTCAGGGTAATTTTCCTCCATCTTGCCATCCTTTCAGGTGCTTCAAGTTTGAATCATCTTTGCCACAACCTCTGCATATTTCGCAGTCCCATCGGTGACGGCACAGGGACATTAGACACCAAAGCTCCCTGATTCAAGGTCAGCTGGAAAGTGAGATGCTTTAAGCTCTGGAACTAGCGAGGCCTTGTGGCATAGTGATAGTGCTCCTACCATTGGACTAGAAGATCTGAATTTGAGTACCATGTCAAGACATCTTTGTCACAGAAGGAGCATTTAACATGGTTCAACAGGCTGATGATCAGCTTGGAAATTCTACCCCCATTATTCCCCAAAGGATAAAAACAGCACGGTGCGAAGATATACAAAAGAGAGCCTCTGAACTCAACTCATTGATCCCTTTCTAGACAGTAGCCCTATCTTGGCAAGGAAGATAGTCATAATCACGTGAATACAAGGTATCGTGAACATAGGCAGAATGGAGCAGGAACTTTCGCATTTATGGTGCTCATTGGGCAGCACGGTGGCACAGTGGTCAGCACTGCTGCCACAGCACCAGGGACCTGAGTTCGATTCTGTGCAGAGTCTATGTTCTACCCATCTCTGCACGGGTTTCTTCCCACAGTCCCAAAGACGTGCTGGTTAGGTGCACTGGCCTTGCTGAACTCTCCCTCAATGTACCAGAACTAGCGCCGGTGTGTGGGGACTAGGGGATTTTCACAGTAACTTCAAAGCAGTGTTAATGTAAGCCTCCTTGTGACACCAATAAATAAAATATTAAAAAAAAACTTTAAACTCAACTTCTTGACTTCCATCTCAGGAAAATCTCAACAAGTCTGGCAGCATCTCTACGGAAAGAAAAGAGCTTACATTTCAAGTCCAGATGACTCTTCGTCAAAGCCAGATCATCTGGACTCAAGTCGAAGACTCAAAATGTCAGCTCTTTTCTCTCTTTACAGATGCTGCCAAACTCCTGAGATTTTCCAGCATCCGCAATAATTTCCTTTTATTTTGGATTCCATCTCATTCTTTCTCCACGAGGTACCACCCCATTCTCATGCAGCATTTTGTCTTATCTAGAGCCCCAGAACGCAAGGGCAGGATTTAAGCTGGTACAGCGCACTGCTGAGGGAATGCGTTACTGCTGGAAATACTTTTTTTTCTGATGAGGCTACAAATCAAAGCCTTGTCTGCTTTCTCAGGCTGTGGATGTATCAGATCTTGACACACTATTTTGAAGAACAGCACAAGAATTCCTTCAGTTTCCAGGCCAATGTTTATCCCTCAATCTCCACAACAGATTATATTATCAGAATGCTGTGTGTAGGATCAGTACCCATGCCTTTAACATGCATGGGGGATAGGATAGCAACAGCAGGCCAGATTATTTTCCTGGGTTGTGGAGGTGAACTTCTGTAGCACAGAGTATTCGAGAAACTCTGCTGGACCTCTCTTCCTCCATTGCCTGTGGAATTGGTGAGAGCGTGTATGGGGCCAAGCTGCAGCCAATCAAAATGGTAACTGGGTCATGGCAGAAAGACTTGCATTTATATAGCACCATTTCACAGCCAAAGGACACCTCAAAACATTCTACGATTAGTAATTTCTTCCGTATTAAAAGGATTCGCCTGAAGTAGCACAATGTTAACTGCAGTTTTGCATTAGCGCCAGGCAACGTGACTGAAAATTGGCTGATGTATTTTTGTGTGGGAGTACCTTCAACTCCCCAACAGCAACGTTTAAGAAGCACGGCACCATCTTTGCAGGAACAATTAGGGATGGGCAATAAATGCCACTGAAACCCACCCACATCCATTCAAAAGCAGTGATCTTTCCTTGCTGCCACCTGGAGCAGACAGTTTTAATTGATTTGATCTGGAGATACACCGGTAAACACCATTTATTAGTGAGGAACCAGGAACCAAAAATTACTGGTATTTGGTGGAATATTTGAAAAGGAAACTCTTCCAACGTTACAAAGTTCAACAGTCTGTGCACAATGTATTATTTGTACTAAACTAGCACACCGATGCGCCAAGTGGTCTCCTGAGCTGGATATTTCTTTGATTCGGTGTAATTTGCAAAACTGCATTTTATCCCTACTTTATTCCTGATATTGGTGCGCTTGTGGCTGGCTTTCTGACTGCTGCTAAATGTCTCCAGCAGGAATGACCCAGAAACTAAGACAGCAGGCAGAACCAATGCTGGCACAGGTTTACATGAAAATAATAGGGCCGGTGGGAGTGGGTTGCAGAATCTGCTCCTAAACACTCGCCAAAACGAAGAGCAGCAATCTGTCCCCAGACAGAGAAACTGGGGTTGACTCGGGGGCGGGCTGGGGACTGGGGAGCATTGATCCATGGCGCACCCACTGCAGGATTGCACAACAGGGGCTATTTACTGATTAGTGGGGTAGGATGGTCAGGCTCCTTATCAAACAGGACAAACCTCTTCTCAATGAGCAAGCGAAGGAGGAGCAGATGTCGACTGTTATAAAAGTTTCACAGCAAGGTAGAGAGAGAAACATTTGTTCAGCCACCAAATCTTCCTGATAGCGCTGCCTAGAAGTGCTTCACTATGGCCACAGCTTGGTCTGAAAATTAGTTCTAAAGCAAGGCCCAACACCTACCAGATTTGCCTGTGTGACTAGAAAGGAATAAACTGAAGGATTTTACTACGTTCCACATATTCATTTGAACAAACACACAAGCACATTGATTTGTTTTACATCGAGAACCACACTGCTACGATGATTGTTATTAAGAGGGACCTGTCCTTGTCTCGCTCCCGCCTTACAGGTACATGCCATTGATCAGATAGTCCGACTCCTCAGATGTTATGGGGCGGAGCTTCTTCAGTTTGTGCCTCACCAACTGTAGCCGACAACCAATCATCAGCAGCAGCAGGGCAGTGATGGCAAGTCCCAGGGCAAGAGGTAGCACAGCGCCTGCAAGACAAGTTCAGTCAAACGGTCAACACATTCAAGAAAGTTAGGGGGTGGTTGAAGTGGGAGGGTGCGGGTCAGCAGGGTGAAGTTGAGGCTGACGGGTGAGAGAGGAGGCATAGGTCAAAGGGTGGGTTCGTGCCATTCCTCATAAACACACAACCCCTTCACCCTCACATGCAAACCCCCTCCTGCTCTGCGTTTGTTCGCCATAATCAGTCCCCAGCCATTTGAACCAAGAGGAGGCTTCTGAAAGGGGACCTCAGTCAATGCCTGTGCTTTCTGGACAATTAGGTGTGCTGATCCCGGTGGCAGCTCCAGCTCACTGTGGCTCCACTCAGAGCTGGGTCTGAATTGTACCCAATGAAAACAATCACACACACACACCAATATACACACCCATCACCCACCTGACTCGGGGACTGGGTGACCTCCTCTCCCGTGGCTCATCTTAGATATCATGACATCGTCCTGACTCGTTTCAACCGAGCTCGTCTCTTGGCTACTGTCAACTGAACAAATATAAAAAAATGAACTCAATAACAAGGCTGTGCCAACCCACATAGCTTACCTGCTTACAGGTATCTGTTTGATTAAAATAGCTAGGTCAACAATGAGATACAAAAGGATAATGTACTCGGATGAGTGAGAGACATAATACACACCTGCTCACAAGTCAGGCTGGTATTATTGTACAAATATAAAGAATTTGAATTTATATAACTATATTCTTATCCTTATGCTGTTCCAAATTGCTGCAAAGCCAAATAAATAAATTTTGAATGTGCAATCACTGTTGTAGTTCAGATAAACACAGAAGTCCCAGTAACCAAATATTAATGAATTGTTGGGTTCCTCTGACACCAAACTGAAACCCAACCTATATATATTTTAAAACATTCTGTGGAAAACAGGCATTTAAGATGGTTGACTCCTCCCATCTGGAAATTATCTTCAGTAGTCTCCAGAACAGAAAAATCCTCTCAGTTTCAGGAATGTCAAACCTCATTATGCCTAAGGAGCTTCTAACAGATCAACTAGGACTGTACAATCTAATTTCAAAGGGGCTACAGGGATGCCATTTGCATTTGATAAGCCAACCTCACTAGCAGAGTCAAAGCCAACCTCAGTCGCAGAGTCAAATAAAGTACAGCACAGGAACAGGCCCTTGATCATGGTACCCTAATTAAACTAAAAAACCTTTCTGTCCTTACTTGATCCGTATCCCTCTATTCTCTCCGTAATTTATGTACCCAACCAGATGCCTCTAAATGTTGCTAATGTGCCAATGTATCTCCTCTGGTAGCACATTCTCAGGGACCCACAACCTCCCTTAAACTTTCCCCCTTCTCACCTTGAATTTGTGCCCCTTGTAACTGATGCTTCCACCCTGGGAAAAAGCCTCTGACTATCCACCCTGTTTATGCCTCTCATAATTTTGTAGATCTCTATCAGGTTTCCCCCTCAGCCCCCATCTTTCTAGTGAAAACAACTGTAGTTTATTCAATCTCTTCTCATAGTCAACACCCTTGACACCAGGCAATATCCTGGTGAACCTTCTGGTAGTACGGTGACCAGAACTGCACGCAATACTCCAAACGTGACCTAATCGAGGTTTTATAGAGCTGCAACATGATTTCCCAACTCTTGTGCTCAATGTCCCAGCTGATTAAGGCAAGCATGCCATATGCTTTCTTAATCACCTTGGCAACCAGTGTTGCCACTTTTAGGGAACTGTGGACCTGCACGGCCAAATCCCTATGTTAATGAACCTAAATTTGATCCTCAAAATGCATCACTTCACATTTGAGCAAAGAACAAAGAAAATTACAGCACAGGAAAAGGCCCTTCGGCCCTCCAAGGCTGCACTGACCATGCTGCCCAACTGAACTAAAGCCCCCTATCCTTCTGGGGGCCATATCCCTCTATTCCCATCCTATTCATGTATTTGTCCACACACCCCTTAAAACTATTATATCTGCTTCCACTACCTCCCCCCGCAGAGAGTTCCAGACACCCACCACTTTCTGTGTAAAAAAACTTGCCTCATACATCTCCTTTAAACCTTGCCCCTCACACCTTAAACCCATGTTCCCTAGTAATTGTCCAGATTAAACCCCATCTATTATTTCTGTGCTCAAGTCTCCAATCTATTTATATCGTGTTGTATCCTCTGACAATCCTCAGCACTATCAGCAACTCCACCAATCTTGATGTCATCTGCAAACTTACTCATCAGAATACCTACATTTTCCTCCAGATTATTTATATATACTACAAACAACAGAGGTCCCAGCACTGATCCTGCTGAACACCTCTCGCCCTACCGCCATACCCCTTGATTTCTTGAGAGCACAAAAGTCTACAAATCTCAGCCTTCGATGTACTTAACATCTGAGTGTTCACAACCCCAAGATAGGGGATTCCAAAGATTCACAATCTGAGTGAAAAAATTTCTTAATAACAGGAGAGTGAGCAGGTCTGAGATATTTAACAAGAGTGTGTGTAGAGCAGACTGACATAGGAGGAGAGTGTATAGAACAGGGTAAAATGAATAACAGGAGCTTGTGTACTATTTTCAGCACTGTCCCTCAAGGCTTGAGATTTTGGTTAAATGACGGTAACATCCAATAGTGCAACTGCCTTCAGCTTGTTCTTCCTCAGGTAACACGCACTGAAGCGGCTATGCCATCTTTGGCTCAGTGGCAGAATTCTTGTTGCTGTGCCAGGAGGTTGTGGGTTTTGGTGCCACTCTAAACAGCAGCAGAAATAATAGTAGGGGGGATTACTATTTAAAGGGCGAAAAGCTGCAGCATGCTACGGTGCAGAGGGACCTGGGGGTCCTTGTGCACGAGTTGCAAAAACCCAGTCTGCAGGTGATCAAGAAGGCAAATGGGATGCTGGCCTCTATAGCAAGGAGCATAGGATATAAAAGCAGGGAGGTCTTGCTGCAACTGTACAGGGTACTGGTGAGGTCGCAGCTGGAGTACCGTGTGCAGTTTTGGTCGCCGCACTTATGCAAGGATATTTTGGCCTTGGAGGGAGTGCAGAGAAGGTTCATTAGGCTGATACCGGAGTTGAGGGGGTTGGGCTATGAAGAGAGACTAAATAGACTGGGTCTGTACTCGTTGGAGTTTAGAAGGATGACGGGGGATCTTATAGAGATGTATAAGATAATGAAAGGGATAGACAGCGTAGAGGTAGAGAGATTCTTCCCACTTAGAAAGGATAGCAGGACTAGAGGGCACAGCCTCAAGATAAGGGGGGGGGCGCAGTTTAGAACGGAGTTGAGGAGGAACTTCTTTACTCAAAGGATTGTGAATCTCTGGAATTCTCTGCCCGTTGAAGTGGTGGAGGCTACCTCGCTAAATATATTTAAGTCACGGGTAGATAGGTTTTTGACAGACAAGGGAATTAAGGGTTACGGGGAGAGAGCGGGAAAGTGGAACTGATCCACTTCAGATCAGCCATGATCTTATTGAATGGCGGGGCAAGCTCGAAGGGCTAGATGGCCTGCTCCTGCTCCTATTTCTTATGTTCTTATGCAGCAGAGAAATCTAGGCTGACTCTGCAGTAGACAGGGAGAAACGTCTTACGGTTAAGTGTCCAGTCAGGTGGATATAAAAGGTCCCACAGTGTATCTCAAAGATCAGGAGAGTTACGCCCATTGCAGCGGCCATTATCTATCCCTCATGAACACCACACAGATTATTTGGCCATTGTCATCACATTGTTGTTTTTTAGGAGATGGCTGTGTGTAAACTGGGTGCCACATTTCCTACATTACAAACAGCGACTACACTTGGCTGTAGAGCACTTTGGGCCATCTGTTAGTTGTAATAGATATCATACAAATGAAAATCTTTTGTGAACAAACCTACAGCTTTCGAGTTACAAAATGTCATGGCATTTTGCGCATGTATCTTCTTTTCCAAGAACAGAAAAGCATTACAAATGCTCTGAGGTTTGCTGCATTTACCTTGCATATCAGCACATTCATTCTTACAGTCCAATTCCTGTAGGAAGTTATTCTGATTGCCCTGGCACCCACTGTAGACAAAGTGTCTGCAAGTTTGCGAGGTGCTATCGAAGTACCAGCGTGGGAAATGACCCTGGCAGGGACCCGTGGCAGGAGGGGCCAAGCAGTAAACTGTAAAATAAAAAATGTACATTTATACTTACAGAAACACCTTATTTAGCAAAAATTGATGCCAAGCTTAATATGGAGAAACAAGGGATGAAAATGTTTATCAAAAATGGTAAGAACATCTTAAAGGAGGAGAGAGAGGTGGAAAGAGAGTGATTTAGTGGGGGGAATTTGAGAACTTAGGTCATAGGCAGCTAAGACATGATATGATGGCCACCAATGGAGGGGGTAAATGAAATTGGGGGTGCACAAGATGTCAGAATTGGAGGAACACAGAATTTGTGGAAGGTTTCTATGTCTGGAGGAGGTCATAGACATAGGGAAGAGGTGGCCATGCAAGGATTTGAAAGCAAAGATGAGAGTTTTACAAATTAAGCTCTGGACAGACCAGGAGTCAAATGTAGATCATGTAACACGTTCCAGATTTCATCACCTAATCACGCATAAATATTTATTCATTGTTCCCAATGGCGAGGTGTCCAGAACTCATTTGAGGATAAGGGATAAATCTTTTAGGGCCGAGGTGAGGAAAAATTACTTCACCCGGAGAGTGGTGAATGTGTGGAATTCGCTATCATAAAAAGTAGTTGAGGCCAAAATGTTGCGTAATTTTAAGAAGAAATTAGATATAGCTCTTGGGGCTAAAGGGATCAAGGGATATCGGGAGAAAGGGGGTTAAGGATATTGAATTTGATGATCAGCCATAATCAAAATGAATGGTGGAGTATGCTCTGTTTCCATGACTAGTGTTGTATATCTAACCATGGCACCTATTCTATGCCCAGCTTGAATCCAGTTCATATGGATTTTTTTGCTAGTCAGTTTTTCGCTTATTTCTTCTAGCAGCAGCAACTTTCCACAAATATGCAGGAGGTGCAACACCTGCCTTCTCACCTCAAGGCCCTACATACTCCTTCCCAATAAAGGAACAACTTACTTGTACTCCTTTCAATTTACTGCACTGTATTCACTCTTGGAATGTGGTCTCTGCCACTAAACACAGACAAAGTTGACCATCACTTACTGGCACATACCTGGAAGATGACCAGCACTGGACTTATCCTTCCCTTCCACTCTGGGTGGCTGTGTCATCTCCGTACTGAGCTGCTCCATGGGTTTTTGGCTTTCCACTGAAGCCTTCTGAAAGCTGTCAGAAGGTGGCCACACTGCACCATCTTGATCTGAGTCAGAAGCAAGTGTGGTATGTGTCACTGACTTACGACCTATATTGACTGGAATAAAAAAAACAATCAACTTACATGATGGATTTTCTGTTCGCTCCAACCCACTCCCTCTCAAACCTCAGCATTACGCTCAGGGGTCAGGATTCAGGGATCGTACTTACAGCTCTGGCAGAAAGTTTCGTCCGACCTGTCTGGGCACTGGGCTGTCCCGTCACAAGCCATAGTGATATCGATGCAGCAACCATCGTCACAGATGAACTGATACCGTGAACAAACACCTGTACATTCTGTGAAGGAAAGCAGAAACAATCATGCATTAGACTTGTTTATGCTGGTACTCCAGGCAGGAGCCCGCGTTAGAACATGAGACAGGCCACCCTCTCAGCTACTGGTGCAATGGGGAGACAATCCCTACAGTGCAAAAGGAGGCCATTCGGCCCATGATGCCTGCACCACCAACAATCTCATCCAACCCGCGATTCCCATAACCCCACATATATACCCTGCTAGTCCTCCTGACACGAAGGGGCAGCTTAGCATGGCCAATCTACCTAATCGACACATCTTAAGACTGCGGGAGCGCCTGGAGGAAACCCATGCAGACACAGGGAGAACCTGCAAACTCCACACAGTCACCCAAGGCTGGAATTGAACCTGGATTACTGGAGCTGCAAGGCAGCAGTGCTAACCAGTGTGCCACTGTGCTGGTTGTGAACATTGCCGGCAGTTTGATATATGAGAGGAACTTGTTGGGTCAATTCAGAGGAGGATTAAGGGTCGATCCCGCTCACTAAAACATCACATTTAGGTCAGACCAAGGAAAGAAGGCAGGTTTCCTTCTCCAAAAGGATATTAACAAAAATCCAACATTTCCACGGCCATTTCCTTTTACTGATTCCAGATTGGTAACTTAAGATTTTTCAAAAAACTGAATTCAAATTTTCAAACGGCCACGTTGAGATTTAAACTCTCATTCGGGATCAGTAATCAGGGCTTCCAGAATACTGGTCCAGTAACAGAACCACTAAACCTATCCATAACAGGAGTCACAGGGTAACTTGAACTTGGCTTTAAACTGCACTGATTGTGTGCCAAGTTGCTAAACATCCTGCAGTCAGTGATGCCAAGTTTAAGCTTAATATAAAAAGCGCTTAACATAAAAAAGGATAGCAAGAATTTTTATAAATATATAAAAAGGAAGAGGCTGGCTAGGGTGAACGTTGGACCCTTAGAGGATGAGAGGGGGACTTAGTGGTAGGGGATGGGGATATGGCTGAGGTCTTGAATAACTTTTTTGTTTCGGTCTTCACGGAGGAAGACGTGAATAATTTGCTGGGTGTTAGCGATGGAAAGGTGGTAGGACTGGAGGGTCTCAATGACATTATTGTTACTAGAGAGGCAGTGCTCAACAGACTGGAGGGACTGATTGTGGACAAGTCCCCAGGACCGGATGGAATGCATCCGAGGGTTCTGAAAGAAATGGCAGAGGTGATAGTGGATGCCTTGGTGGTTATTTTCCAAACGTCGCTGGATTCCGGGGAAGTGCCGGAAGATTGGAAAGCGGCTAATGTTACGCCGTTGTTTAAGAAGGGTGCCAGGCAAAAGGCAGGGAATTATAGGCCGGTTAGTTTAACGTCTGTTGTAGGTAAAATGTTAGAATCCATCATCAAGGAGGAAATAGCGAGGCATCCTGAGGGGAATTGCTTGATAGAGCAGACGCAGCACAGTTTCGTTAAGGGGAAGTCGTGTCTGACAAATTTATTGGAGTTTTATGAGGATGTGTCTTGGGCGGTGGATAGAGGAGAGCCGGTGGATGTGGTCTTTCTTGATTTTCAGAAGGCGTTTGACAAGGTACCTCACAAGAGGTTATTGCAGAAGGTAAGGGGACATGGAGTTGGGGGTAGGGTGTTAGCGTAGATAGAGGATTGGTTGTCAAATAGGAGGCAGAGAGTGGGGGTTAATGGGTGCTATTCGGATTGGCGGTTGGTGACTAGTGGAGTGCCCCAGGGGTCGGTGCTGGGGCCTCAGCTATTTACCATTTATATAGATGATCTCGAGGAGGGAACCGAGTGTATGGTGTCGAAATTTGCTGATGACACCAAGATTGGTGGAACGGTAAATTGCGCAGAGGGTGTGGAGAGTCTGCAGAAAGATCTAGATAGGCTGGGCGAATGGGCCAGGAACTGGCAAATGGAATTTAATGTTGGTAAGTGCGAGGTGGTCCACTTTGGTAGGAATAATGGTAGGAAGGACTATTACTTACGTGGCAAAAAACTGCAGCAGGCGACGGTGCAGAGGGACCTCGGGGTCCTTGTGCATGAGTGGCAAAAACCCAGCCTGCAGGTGCAGCAGGTGGTCAGGAAGGCTAATGGGATGCTGGCCTTCATAGCGAGGGGGATTGAATATAAAAGTAGGGAGGTCTTGCTGCGGCTGTATAGGGCATTGGTGAGGCCTCAGCTGGAGTACTGTGTGCAGTTTTGGTCGCCGTACTTACGCAAGAATATTTTGGCCTTGGAGGGAGTGCAGAGGAGGTTTTCTAGACTGATACCGGAATTGAGGGGGTTGAGCTATGAGGAGAGGCTGAATAAACTAGGCTTGTACTCGTTAGAGTTTAGAAGAATGAGGGGAGATCTCATTGAGACGTATAAGATGATGAATGGGATGGATAGGATAGAGGTGGAGAGACTCTTCCCGCTCAGAAAGGACAGTAGGACTAGGGGGCACAGCCTCAAGATAAAGGGGGGGCGGTTTAGAACGGAGTTGAAGAGGAACTTCTTCACTCAAAGGGTGGTGAATCTCGAATTCTCTGCTCGTTGAGGTGGTGGAGGCTGCCTCGCTAAATATTTTTAAGACGCGGGTTGATGGGTTTTTGATAAGCGAGGGGATTAAGGGTTATGGGGAGAGGGCGGGAATGTGGAACTGAGCCACGACACATCAGCCATGATCTTATTGAATGGCGGGGCAGGCTCGAAGGCCTAGTCCTGCTCCTATTTCTTATGTAAGCTGTTCAATGGCGAGTGAGGGAGGGGATGGAATTGGCATTCATTCACATTTGTAAGATAGTCACTGTTGTGCCAGGTGAAGTCTTTCGACAGTTGAAAGGAGCTAAAGAAGTCACTTTACTTTGCTTCAAGTAACTGTTATTCTATGAAAACTAGCCGTTTGAAATTGCTCTCGCTCACCAAGTATCTGCGATTCACATTAATGGAAATAGGCAAATGACAGAACAAAAGCAAAATATTATAGGTCTGACTAAGGGTCATCCAGACTGGAAACGTTGGCTCTATGCTCTCTCCACAGATGCTGTCAGACCTGCTAAAATTTTCCAGCACTTTTTTTGGTTTTGTTTCAGATTCCAGCATCTGCAGCATTTTGCTTTTATTTCAGGTGCTAGAAGTCTGAAATTAAAAACACAGTTACTCCATTCTATCCTGGTCCATCAGTCCTCCGCTTCCTGCGCTGTTTAAATGAAGCTTGACCAACTGTACCTCATTTTCAATTGCACACTTTATTACCTTCCAGCCCAAATACTGAATTCAATGTCATCACATCATAATCACCACTCCCTTTTCTCAAATAGCAGGTGCTGGCTGAGAGTCTGCAAGGTCCATTTACACCTCCAGTGGGATCATCTTTTGCGTCCTTACTTGTCACATTACTAACCCTATTTGCTTCCCACCATTGCCATCTTTGCCCTGCCCTCTGCCATATCACAGGCCTTTCATCCTTCTTCCCCCTCAACCTTGGCACTAGCTTAGGAACTGTTCAATCTCAAATTTCTTCCACTGCTGAAGAAGAAAGGCCACTGGCTTGAAAGATTAACTGTGTTGATGCTGCCTCGGTTTTATTGACAGTTAATGCTGAAGATGTCCCTGTCATAGCAGAGAAGGGTAGTGGAGACTTTAGCAAGCAGTGGCGATGGTGGAGACGGCAACAGAACACGAGGGGCAAGTTATTGCAAAGTTACAAAAGGGAAGATTAAGGTTGGATAATTGATGGTCCTTCTTTACCCAGAGAAATATGGACCTTTGGAACTCATGTGCTGAATGTTCTTTTGACTGAGATCCTTTAAATAAGAGCTGGGTTTGTTTCTGCTGGGACAGAGGTCATCAAGAGCAATGGTACAGAACTGGTCGCATTAATTATGGTCAAAGTGGGATCCTCCAAGGAGCTTGGAGACATTTTCCAGTCCTCACCCTTCGACCAGGGGCTTTAAACTGGTTTTTCATCTCTTCCAAGAGATTACATGGCTCTGGGTGGGAAGTATTTACTTTGATACATTGGATGTCACGACTTTGGCACAGGCCAAATGTTTCCTGTCTGCCATCTCTTGTGTGTTTGGCTGCAACTCACCTTGTAAACTGAAGTCTCTTCAAGCCCTGCTTCTCAATGGGGGTGAGTTAGAGTCTTGTGTCGTGTGTTCTGGTCTGGGGGCCACTGGTGAGTGGGCGGCAAGTATTTCCAGTGATGCCGGAGCTGAACTGGCCTCCATTGCTTGTTCCTCCTCTCCTTCCTCCAAAAGAAAAGGAAAAAAAAACAGGGGAATTCCCAAAGGGAAACACTGTCTGAAATGGTGGGACCCGACCAAGGTCGGATCAACCTGCAGGGGACCTCCCCCCACCTCCTTCCCTCCCACAATTTCCTTCCAGTATTGGCTACAATGCTGCATTAGTAAACCTCAAGTGTGAGCCAGTCAGCGAGGCATAGGAATAAGGCTGCTTGATAGAAAATGTCGTGAGACAATCAAACTGTTGGAAGCCGCACAGCCACACAACAGGAAGGAGGTCAAGGCCTTGGAGAGAGTGCAGGGGAGATTTACCAGAATGATACCATGGGTGAGGATCTTCAGTTAGTCAGACAGGCCAGAGAGGATGGCTTATTCTCCTTAGCACAGAAAAGGTTATGGGAAGATTTAATGTAGGTGCTCTAATTCTGAAGGGAACTGATCAAGTAAGTAAAAGAGAAACTATTTCCACAGGAGGAGGATCAATCAGCAGAGAACGCAGACGTAAGGTAACTGACAGAGGAATCAGTGGGGGTTTTGCACAGCGAGTATGATATGTAAAGCACTGCCCGAAGTGGAGGTCAAAGCAGATTCAACAATGGTTTCCAAAAGGGCACTGGATATATGCTTGAAGACCAAATAATTACAGGGTTTTGTGGAAAGAGTGAAAAGTGGGACAATTGGATAGCTTTCAGAGCCTGCGCAGGAACACTGGGCAAAATGGCTTCATTCCATGCTGCATGATTCTCTTATCTTTCCGTTGTAGTTTTACTCAAGAAACCAATGTGACCTGCACAGCTAAATTTCCTCAGAGATTCAGGCGCTTCCGTTTACCTGCCTTCTCCTTGAAGCACTGCGGAGCCTGTGCTGGTGGTATTTCTAGGATGTATGAAGACTGGCCTTCTTTGGACCTGTAAGAAGTTCCTCTGAGAAGACTGGCTGGGTATTCAGTCGTCACTTTCTATACTGACTGGTGGGGGAACGATGACGACCATGAGCCAGCATATGAAAGTGAGAGCGGAAAAGTGTTGACTGTAAAAGTAAGAGTGAAAGCGAGGGCGAGTGTAAAAGGATGCTCCTGTGAGAAAGAGGGGAAGTTTGTGTGTGGAAGGAAGGTTAAGTACTTCTGAGGGTATGAAAGAGTACAAGACGGTGGGGAGAGAAAAAAGTGAGCGTGGATAAGAATGAGGGCGTGGGAGTTATAAGTGAGTGCAAGAGGAGGAAGTGTGAGAAGACAGAGCATGGGGAGAGGGGTGTGTGTAAGGAAAGGCGAATATTTCTGACAGCATATGAAAGAGGTTGAATGTATGAGAAGAACAACGTGGGAGAAAGTGAGAGTGAATACAGATGAGAGCCGATAAGAACAAGTGCGAGAGGAGAGTGAGTACAAGAGTGAGTTTGAGCAAGGGTGAGTGGGTGCATATTAGGCTGATACACAGACATGCAGTACAAGGCTGACAATGGATGACTACAAAGCCTGCGCAGTTAATGTAGGTCACTTCCCAGGTAAGGGACTAAAAATAATGAAAATACTCATTGAATTAGAAAGTGCTAGCAATATCCTGCAGAAATAGACTAGATTGGCACAATGATTAAAGTGCATACGACACAGCCACATGGATGCATACACAGAAATGCAATAACCATCTGCTGCTCAATAATATGGTACAGTAACAGAACACAAAAGCACACATCAACATGGAACAACTCGCTAATACAACAAGCAACCATGGAAATGCACAACACCACATGCAAGTGTGTACAGTGACATGCACATGCTACAGAGCAGTATGAATGCACACAACATGTAAGCAAAAAGCAGATAAACATGCAATAAAAATGTAGCAGAGCAACACGCAAAATGCACCTGACTGCTCAAAGGGGTGGTTCCAATTTCCTGCTAGGAGAACACTTACAGTAAACAGCCAACCACAAGCACAGACAACATAGGTTTAAGTTTACAGAAAATCTGGCACTACGGAAGATGTGGCAGTAGGGGAATGGGGGATGAGTGGGGAAAAGGAATGGGGGATGAATGGGGAAAGGGATGGAAGTGTGAATGGGGAAAGGGGGAGAAAAAGGAGTCCTTAAGGAAACTCAAAATTATTGCTGTGCTTCAAGCTGGTTTGCTTGCTATTTTGTTCATACAGCAACCTCAAGAGGCAAAGTACAGCTACACCTAAGCACCAATTTGTCACACACCCCTTAAAGTAGGATGCAATTGGTCTTTCCATCCCCAGCAATATAACCACAAAATGACCATTGTGGTTCAAAGCAATTAGGGACAAGGTGACAAACTTCGATTGGATATATTCTGGATGTTGTCACACGACCGACTTCCAACTACTGATCACCTGATATCTCCATCTTTGCCACCGCCCTGATTATCAAGAATAATCCAATCAGTTAGTCTTTTTCTCTCCCCTCATGTATGATTTTTTAAAAAATATATACCTATGATTTTTGATTGCTAGCAGGGGACAAAACTCATGAGGATTTCTGGGAAGTCCAAAATTTGGTAATCCTAAGGACGAACAATGTCTTCAATGGAGGTAGGCATGAAGTTAGCAACCAGAAAATTCCAAATGAAATTATGAGCCAAACACACACCATTGAGTTCATTAGTAGGTACCCAGCGCCTAAGATTCCCAGGCAATAGGACCTCACCATCCCTTTGTCCATTTTCCAAATTCATAAAAATATAGAACATTGGATTATGAGTACGGCATTCAGCCCTTTGAGCCTGCTCTGCCATTCATTGTATTCATGATTGATCATCCAACTCAGTGGTCTTGTTCCTGCTTCCATCCCTCCCACCATGTGCTTTGATGCCTTTAGCCCCAAGAACTTTATCCAACTCATTCATGAAAACATGCAATGTTTTGGTCTCAACTGTTTTTTGTGATAGCAAATTGCAGACTCGCCACTATGAGTGAAGAAATGTCCAGTCTTAGTTCTAAAAGGTTTACCCTGTATCCTTATGCTGTGATCCCTGGTTCTGGACACTCACAGCAGCAGGAACATCCTTCCTGCACCTACCCTGCCTAGTCCTGTCAGAATTTTATAGGTTTCTATAAAATCCCCTATCATTCTATCATTCTTCTAAATTCCAGTGAATATAATCTGAACCAATTTAGCCTCTCCTCATATCAGTCCTGCTATCCCAGGAATCAGTCTGGTAAACCTTCTCTACATTTCCTCTATAGCAAGAACATCCTTCCTCCGATAAGGAAACTAAAATGGTACATGCTATTCCAGGTGTGGCATCACCAATGCCCTGTATAACTGCAGCAAGACATCCCTGCTCCTGTACTCAAATCCTCTCTCTCTGAAAGCCAACATACCATTTGTTTTCTTTACCATCTGCTGTACCTGCAACATCCCCGCTACACCCCTGGTGTTAGAACCTATAGGCTCTCAATATGAGTGACTGTACAAGCACCCTAAAGGTGGCTGCAGGATTTCTGTTCCACCCTGTTTCTTTCCTGGTTTCAGCCTGCAACTTCCAGCTGAGTGAGGAACCCTGACGAGAGGCCCTGTACGCTCTTTTCGGTTTCTGGGGGCAGTACTCTCTCAAGGCTGAGAAGTCAGGAAGGAAAACCTTATTGCGAGGTCTGATTTTTGAACACTTCAGTAGTCCAAATGAGAGAATTCAGCTGCTTTCTCTAACTGTTCGTCACAAGTACTTCCATCCTGCATGGTGACAACCAGATAAAGCTACCTGAATGTGCCTGTGGAGATATCAAAATAATTATAAAGGCCAATGGGATGTTAGCCTTTACCTCTGAGATTAGGATACTGTGATAATCCTCAGGATTTGCATGGGAAATCACCAATTGACTTCCCCATAGGATTTGTAGAATACAAGCTCCCTGGGGGCTGGTCATTACCTCACCAGGCAGAGCCCGTACATTGAGCTCTGTATAAAGTAGGCCCCTGAGTAGGTCCATTACTGTATTGTCCCAGCTGGGTCCTGTTGTGTTCAACACAGGCTTGTGGTTTTACTTTATTTTGTGCAACGATGCACTTCTTTTACAGCCAACTCCTGGAGTTATTATAGGTATAGAGGGTTGAAGTTTCCTGATGTTAAACAAAATTTCCAGTACTGCGTTCAGTTTTGGGAAGTGCAAATTGGGCTTGGAGGGTATGTGGTGCAGATCCACTACAGTTCACCAAGATTAAAAGGGCTGAATTATGAAGAAAGGTTGCACAGACTACGCTGTAACTTCTTAGTAGAAAAGTTTAAGGACAAGCTAACTGAAGTATTTAAGATGATTAAAAGAGTTGACGGATAAATGGGGGAATTGAGGACAAAGGTGCACAATCTGAGAATTAGCAATGTACTGTTATGAAGTACTTCTTCACACAAAGTGAAAATATGGGACTCTCTCCCCAAAAAAGGTAGGGAATGGATATTCAATAGGAATTGATAGTGTTTTTGTTGTTTGGCAGGCATATTAAGGGTTGTGAAAGCAAGGTGGGAAAGTGGTACAGAAAAGTCATGAATGCTAGAATAGGCTTGAGGGGTTAGTAGGCCAATATCTGTTCCTATAAACTTTACAGAGCAGCAAGGAGTGGGCTGGGTGTCATTAGGCGTCACATGCTTCATGTTAACTCGCGGAAGAACTGACCTGTTGTTTGGTGCTTTGGCGGCATCACTGTGATGGTGACGTTGTCATCGCTCTTTTGTCCAATCGTATCCGTGACCGACAATTGTATCATGTACACGCCCTCTCGTAAGCCGCTCAATTTCAACATGCCAGGCTGTGGAGACTAAGAACAGATTCACAAGAAATTCTTTAAATCTTTACTATCAAAAACATATTACTATGTAATTAATATCACATACATTAAATGTGGCAACTGTAACTCGGAGGTCATGCACTAGCACCAGAGTCAGAACGGTTCAAGCCTCAAGAACAAATAAGCCAGCTTCGCAATTGTATTGTTTGCACTTCTGTGTAAACCTAATGTTTGCAAGTAAATTTAACTGATAGTCTCAGCGAGAGCAATGAACGTTAAGCTGGTGCTTAGCTGCCGGTCAGGGAAGTCAGGAAACATGACGGATAGCCTCTGCACTGAGAGAGTGCCTCCCTTGTTGGAGAGGCAATCTTTCAGACGAGATGTTAAAATGAGTCCCCTGCCCCATCGAATGTTGTCAGTGTAGAAAAACAGAAAACGTATGGCACATCAGAAGGGCATTCAGTCCACTGTATCTTTACTGGCTCAAAACAGGTTATTCTGCCTAATTCCAATTTTCAGTTCTTGGCCGGTGGCCCTGTAGTTTTCAGCATGGTGAAAATTTAGGAATTTTTTGTTTAAAAAAGCAATGAGCGATTATGCTCGAGTCATCCTTTCAGACAGTGAGTTTCAGAACTTCCCATGCTGTGGGTGAAAACATTCTCAATTCTCCCCTCATCCTGGCAATTACGTTTACATCCAATAGGACATTGGTTTAACATCTCAATCATAGAATCGTACAGTACAGAAAAGGCTCTTCAGCCCATCAAGTCTGTACCGACATACAAGAAACACGAACTCCCACCTCTTCCCATTTACCAGCACTTGGCCCATAGCCTTGAATGTTATGATGTGCCGAGTGCTCATCCCGGTACTTTTTAAAGAATGTGAAACAACCTGCCTCTACCACAACCCAGGCAGCGCATTCCAGACTGTCACCACGCTCTAGGTAAAAATACATTTTTCTCACATCCCCCCTAAACCTCCTGCCCCCTCACCTTGAACCTTTGTCTCTCATGACTGACCCTTCGACTAAGGGGAACAACCCAGAACGTCCTATGAGTATCAGCCTAGTTTTTATGCAAATGTTTCTGGAGAGGGACTTGAACCCATAAACCTCTGACTCTGGAAGTGAGTGTGCTGTCACTGAGCCATGCTGCTGGTAAGTAAAACATAACTTAATACTTCTTCATGTTAGCATATTAGGGTGCACTGGAGTCTCCTTCTAGTGTCTTGTGCCCAGACTGTTGTTCGTTTATTAGCTTTGTAACATGTCATTACGTCATGTACATTTTAGACTTTAGACTGATAATCACACTTTGCAATACAGATGGTTTTTAATAATTAAGAGCTGAACTAAAGTCACTAAAACATAACACATTACATGAACTTTGCATTATTTCTGATCATATTATGAAGGCAGGAAATATACTCCACATTATCCAGTAAAAAACAACAGTTTCATTTACAACAGATAAATGCAGAATGCAAGTTAGTGGAGCGGTATGGGGTCCCAGTGTGTGAGAATGTAGGGAGGAGGAAGTGTATATTGGAAAGCGTTTTGGAGTTTAGAAGGGAGAATTACAAGAGAAGGTTGAGAGAAGCACTGACCATGACAGTGATCAATAAATTAAAGATTGTGATAGAGAGGCAAAATATTTGAATGGCCCACAAACTGACATCCTTTACCTTGTATCCTGCCTAGGTGCTGGACAGGCTCCAGGAGGAATTGAAAGCTGTTGTAGAGGAGGAGAAAAAGAACATAAAGCAAAGTCTGAGCTTGATTGGTAAGAGAGATGTGGGAGAGCCAACTGAGATCACAGGAGAAGGCGTCAAGAACAGCAATAGATGAAGATAGAGAAAGGTTGGAGCCATTGCAGGGAAGAGGCAGGTGAGACAGATTAGAGTCATAGAGGTTTACAGCATGGAAACAGGCCCTTCGGCCCAAATTGTCCATGCCGTCCTTTTTTTTTAAAACCACTAAGCAAGTCCCAATTGCCCATGTTTGACCCATATCCCTTAATACCCATCTTACCCATGTAATTGTCTAAATACTTTTTAAAAAGACAATTGTACCCACCTCTATACTACCTCTGGCAGCTTGTTGCAGACATTCACCACCCTCTGAAAAAAAATGCCCCTCTGAACCCTTTTGTATCTTTCCCCTCTCACCTTAAACCTATGCCCTCCAGTTTTAGACGCCTGGACATTTGGGAAAAGACGTTGACTATCTACCTGATCTATGCCCTTCATTTATTTTATAGACCTCTATAAGATCACCCCTCAGCTCCAAGGGAAAAAAAAAGTCCCGGTCTATCCAGCCTCTTTATAACCCAAACCATCAAGTCCCGGTAGCATTCTAATAAATCTTCTCCGCATTCTTTCTAGTTTAATAATATCCTTTCTATAATATAACTTCTATATATCTCCTGTATTCAATGTTCTGATCAATGAAACAAAGCATGCCAAATGTCTTCTTCACTACTCTGTCCACCTGTGACTCCACTTTCAAGGAGCTTTGAACCTGGACCCTTAGATCACTGTTCTATAACTCTTCCAAACACCCTACTATTAACTAAGTAAGTCCTGCCCTGGTTCGATATCCCAGAATGCTTCACCTCGCATTTATCTAAACTAAACTCCATCTGCCATTCATTGGCCTACTGGCCCAATTGATCAAGATCCCATTGCAATCCTAGAAAACCTTCTTCACCGTCCACTATGCCATCAATCTTGATGTCATCTGCAAACTTACTAACTATACTTCCTAAATTCTCATCCAAATCATTAATATAAATGACAAATAACAGTGAACCCAGCACCGATCCCTGAGGCACACTGCTGGTCAGAGGCCTCCAGTTTGAAAAACAACCCTCTACACCCACCCTGTCTTGTCATCAAACCAATTTTATATCTATTTGGCTACCTCACCCTGGAGCCTGTGAGTTTTAATCTTATGCAGCAACCTACCATGTGGTACCTTGTCAAGGCCTTGCTAAAGTCCACGTAGACAACATCAACTGCACTGCCCTCATCCAGCTTCTTGGTTACCCCTTCAGAAGAACTCAATCAAATTTGAGACATGATTTTCCACTCAAAACCATGCTCACTGTCCCTAATCAGTCCTTACCTCTCCAAATGTCTGTAGATCCTGCCTCTCAGAATACATTCTAACAATTTACCCGCTACAGATGTTCGGCTCACTGGCCTGTAGTTCCAGGCTTTTCCCTGCAGCCCTTCTTAAACAAAAGCACAACATTTGCCACCTTGTAATTTTCAGGCACCTCACCTGTGGCTGGCGATAATTCAAATATCTCTGCTAGGGGACCCACAATTTCCTCTCAAGCCTCCCACAATGTCCTGGGATACATTTCATCAGGTCTTGGGGATTTATCTACCTTAATGTGCTTTAAGATTTCCAGCAGCACCTCCTCTGTAATATATACATTCCTCAAAACATCACTATTTGTTTCCCCAAGTTCCCGTACATCCATTTCTCAACACTGAACACTGATGAGGAATACTCATTTAGGATCTCACCCATCTCTTGTGGATCGGCACATAGATGACCTTGTTGATCCTTAAGAGGCCCTACTCTCTCTCAAGTTACTCTTTTGCCTTTTATGTATTTGTAGAAGCTCTTTGGATTCGCCTTTGCCTTACCTGCCAAAGCAATCTTATGCCCCCTTTTTGCCCTCCTGATTTCTCTATTAACTCTACTCCTACACCCTCTATACTCTTCAGGGTCCGCCTCCTTCTTCTTCTTGACCAGGGCCTCAATATCCCCAGTCATCCAGGGTTCCCTACTTCTACCTGCCTTGTCCTTCATTCTAAAAGAAGAGTAATAAAGGAACAGAATGTTTGAAGAATGAATTACTATTATAAAAGCAAATTACTGCGGATGCTGGAATCTGAAACCAAGATAAAATGCTGGAAAATCTCAGCAGGTCTGGCAGCATCTGTCAGGAGAAAAGAGCTGACGTTTTGAGTTCAGATGACCCTTTGTCAATGCTTATTATTTATTATGACTTCCTAATATTTTGTTTCAGCCATTATTTTGCTTCATCCAAGTTACCTGTCTTTATATTTGGGCATGTTAGCATAAAATAATTCAGTAAGGAAAACTGACGAGTATTCAGCATGGTTAGAAAGTATGCTTGTGAGCTTCTTATCTCAAACAGCAGACGGCCAGCAGATTATTTATTGGACGCTGTGCTCCAATCTTGACTTTTTTGTCCTTCACATCTCATACAAATACAGTGTGCAAGTTACAGAGTGCGACAGTAACAACAAACAAAGAGGAAACAGAGAACACACCAGTGGGGCTGTGTAGATGCCCAGCTGAATGTGAATTTTCAAGGAGGAAGGTGTTTATTTCACTGCAGCAAATTACACTGTACAGCAGATTGCTATGTTGTACTGCCATCTCCACCTGGGGAGAACTGCACCTTTCCCCCAGGCACTGGGCAGATTCCAAATTCGAGACACTGGGCAAACTTCAAATGTTTGGCACCTGTCTGAGTTCCAGGGTCTGAGAAAATACCAGAACGATTATTGAGCTAAGAAATTACAATGACAGGTTTTAATGCAAAAACATTTGAGTACAGACAAAGATCACAGATAGATCCAGGGCAGTATTCACAACACAACTATTAACTGGACTCTAGTTTCAGAGATTCACCCTTATAAACATGATCAGACAAAGATACAAACCTGAGCTCTTGGGTACTTTAATTACTCGGGCTTCCTCATGGGGTTTCTGAAGATAGAATATGGTGGCACTTTGGCACAGTGGTTAACACTCCTTCCTCAGTTCCAATGATCTGGTTCTATTCCGGACTCAGGTGACTGTGTGGAACTCCCGCCGTGTCTGTGTGGGTTTCCTCTGGGTGCTCCAGTTTCCTCCAAAGACGTGCCGATTAGATAAACTGGCCATGCTAAATTGCCCCTCAGTGTCCCAAGATGTATAGGTTCGACGGATCAGTCATGGTAAATGTGTGGGTTCAGGGGGATAGGACAGGGGAAAGGGCCTGGGTAAGATACTCCTGTCAGAAATTTGATGCAGAATCGACTGGCTGAAAGGCCTCTTCTACACTGTAGGGATTATATGATTCTAAGACATTGAGCTGAATTGTTAATTATTTCTTCATCCATGATGCTGCCTGACTTGCGATATCTAGCTTTTTCTGTTTTTATCTCAAGGTTTGTAGATATATGGCCAGACCATATTGACTTACACTACAATGTTTCATTTGGGGAAGGGGACGAGTACCGTTAACTCTGGTGTGTTGCAGTTGTCCCCTCGGCCCTTTCATTCGAAAAGGGGTGCAGACAGAAGGCAGTGGTAACTGGTGCGGAGAAATCAATTACCTTCATATCAACCGATGGATCTCCTTGTAGTAAGGTCCATT
Source organism: Carcharhinus amblyrhynchos (assembly GCF_965287045.1). Taxonomy (NCBI): domain Eukaryota; kingdom Metazoa; phylum Chordata; class Chondrichthyes; order Carcharhiniformes; family Carcharhinidae; genus Carcharhinus; species Carcharhinus amblyrhynchos. Next base: position 17,240,728 of record NC_137335.1, read on the forward strand.
CATATCGGACAATTCCCTGATCGTCAGCACTGCCTCTTCCATCCAGCAACACCCAGTTGGTGGGCAGAAGCAAGGCCACGTCCTGGCCAGCATCACAGTGGGGGGCTTCATCATTTACTGCAGCAAAGCAAACAAATGACAATATTATGAACAAAATCACCTCACTGAGGCCTGATGGAGTCAGCACTTTATAGAGTCATATTCTTGTACAGCACAGAAAGAGGCCCTTTTATTCATCGTGTCAGTGTCAGCCATCAAGTACTTATCTAATTTTCCAGCATTTGGTCCATAGTGTTGCGTGCTATGAGATTTCAAACGTTCACCTAACTGCTTCTTAAATGTTGTGAGGGTTCCTGTTGCCACCACCCTTCCAGGCAGTGAGCGCCACATTCCAACCAACCTCCGAGTAAAAACGTTTTGCCTCAAATCCCCTGTCCCTTATCTTAAATCGATGCCCCCTGGTTATTGAACCCTCTACCAAAAGAAAGAGTCTTTGCTATCTACGACTCCCATGATTTTGTACACCTCAATTACGTCCCCCTCTCAGCCATCTCTGCTCTAAGGAGAACAATCCCAGCCTCGCCAGCTTCTCTTCACAATAAATGCTCCAGCCTAGGAATGTCCTCGTGAATCTCCTCTCCACTCACTCTAGTGCAATTGCATCCTTCCTGTTGTGTGACAACCAGAACTAGACATAGTACTCCAGCTCTGGCCTAACGAACATTTTATACAGCTCCAATCTAACAGGAGAGAGGGGATGATGAATGGGGGAAGTTAACCTACATGATCTGTCTCTACTTCTAACGGTTGTTGAGCTCTGATGGAAACTTACGAATGAAGAAAAGACTATGGCTTGCTTTCTACTCCCCCGGAGGAAGTAGCTTCCACCGACACTCTCAACTCCTTCAAATCAGCCCACAAACATCTTAACAATTTGTTTGTGCCTTCTTAGCCCAAACCTGTGGGCAGTACAGAATCTAGTTTTGTCAATCCCCTTCCTTCCAATTCATAAAATTCCGACAGTGCAGAAGGAAGCCATTCAGCCAATCGTGCCCAAACCAACGACAATCCCATCCAGGCTTTATCCCTGTAACTCCAGCTATTTAGCCAGCTAATCCCCCCAACACTCAGGGGCAATTTGAGCATGGTCAATCAACCTAACAAACAATGACGTGAAAACAGAAAATGTTGGACGAACTCAGCAAGTCTAACAACATCCATGGAGAGAGAATACAGCCAGTGTTTCAAGTCAGGATGACACTTCACCAGAGCTCAAACACATGTTTGACCCTGCTAAACACAGATAGTCATCGAACGCATGCCCTTGTCTACGTCAAAGATGAAGTGGAGATGGTTAAGAATTTCAAGTTTCTAGGTGTTCAGATCACCAACAACCTGTCCTGGTCCCTCCACACTGACGCTGTAGTTAAGAAAGCCCACCAATGTCTCTACTTTCTCAGAAGGCTAAGGAAATTTGGCATGTCTGCCTGGACTCTCACCAGTTTTTACAGGTGCATCATAGAAAGCATCCTTTCTGGCTGCATCACAGTTTGGTATGGCTCCTGCTCTGACCAAGACTGTAATTTCTTGCAAAGAGTGAATGTAGCCCAGTCCATCACGCAAACCAGCCTCCTCCCATCCATTGATTCCATTACACATCCCGCTGCCTTGGGAAAACAGCCAGCATAATCAAGGACCACATGCACCCCAGACATACGCTCTTCCATCTTCTTCCGTCGGGAGAAAGAGACAGAAGTTTGAAAACATATACCAACTAATTCTAGAACAGCTTCTTCCCTGCTGTCATCAGACTTTGAAGAATCTTATCTTTAAGCTGACCTTTCTCTTCACCCTATTGGTAAGTGCAACACTATATTCTGCACCCTCTCCTTCTCCCCTATGTACTCGATGAATGATATGTTTTTGTCTGTATAGCACACAAGAAACAATACTTTTCACTGTATCACAACACACGTCACAGTAATAAAATCAATCAAATAAATCAATAAAAGGGTGGCAGATGCTCACAAAGATGTGACTGGCCTAAACGTACAACTTGACCCCCAAAGAGTACAGCACTGGTGGAGAACCCCTTGGCTATCATGAATCAGGGCAGGACGCTCATCTGGGTGAGTGACCAGGTGGGTGGGAAGAGGGATGCAGACCTATTGAAAGGAGTTGAGGGGGAGATCCCTGTCACTGTACACATTCTCCACTGTTGGGGTATGGAAAACCCCTTGGCCATCATGAAGCAGGGCAGACACCCACTTGGCTGACTGGGGATACAGGGTTCGTGACGCAGAGGATCCCTGTCACTATGCCCATTCATAGTAAGAAGTCTCACAACACCAGGTTAAAGTCCAACAGGTTTCTTTGGTAGCAACAGCCAGTAGCTTTCAGAACACTTGCTGCTCCTTCATCAGGTGTGCGGGAGTTCTATTCACAAACATATAAACTTAATTTACAAAATAATGATTATTATTATTACTACGGCTTTAACCTGGTGTTGTGAGACTTCCTACTGTGTTTACCCCAGTCCAACACCGGCATCTCCACATGATGACTATGCCCATTCTCCAGGGCTGTCACTGAGGGCTTGGATGTTCAAGTGTTGTAGGGCTGAATGCTGAAACCAGCTGCTGGAGAACCCTAGGTAATCACAAAGCCAGGTAAGATGCCGATCTGGGTGGACACAAGGATTTGGATGTTCAGGTGATGTGGGGGTGAGTGCTGTACCTGCTGGTGGTGAACCCCCTTGACCACTTGGCTGACTGGGGTATGGGGGGGGGGGGGGGGGGTGGTGTTTAAGGATTTGACAAAAAATGTAGTATCCCTCCTCCCCAAGGGTCCTTATCATCACCCTGTTTGGAGTGGGGGGATTGGGGTGCGTGAGGAGGATCAGGGCGGGGGGGGGTGCGTGAGGGGGATCGGGGCGGGGGGGGGGTGCGTGAGGGGGATCGGGGCGGGGGGGTGCGTGAGGGGGATCGGGGCGGGGGGGTGCGTGAGGGGGATCGGGGCGGGGGGGTGCGTGAGGGGGATCGGGGCGGGGGGGGTGCGTGAGGGGGATCGGGGTCGGGGGGGTGCGTGAGGGGGATCGGGGTCGGGGGGGTGCGTGAGGGGGATCGGGGCGGGGGGGTGCGTGAGGGGGATCGGGGCGGGGGGGTGCGTGAGGGGGATCGGGGCGGGGGGGTGCGTGAGGGGGATCGGGGCGGGGGGGGTGCGTGAGGGGGATCGGGGCGGGGGGCGGTGCGTGAGGGGGATCGGGGCGGGGGGGGTGCGTGAGGGGGATCGGGGCGGGGGGGGTGCGTGAGGGGGATCGGGGCGGGGGGCGGTGCGTGAGGGGGATCGGGGCGGGGGCGGTGCGTGAGGGGGATCGGGGCGGGGGGGGTGCGTGAGGGGGATCGGGGCGGGGGGGGGTGCGTGAGGGGGATCGGGGCGGGGGGGGTGCGTGAGGGGGATCGGGGCGGGGGGGGTGCGTGAGGGGGATCGGGGCGGGGGGGGTGCGTGAGGGGGATCGGGGCGGGGGGGGGTGCGTGAGGGGGATCGGGGCGGGGGGGGTGCGTGAGGGGGATCGGGGCGGGGGGGGTGCGTGAGGGGGATCGGGGCGGGGGGGGTGCGTGAGGGGGATCGGGGCGGGGGGGGTGCGTGAGGGGGATCGGGGCGGGGGGGGTGCGTGAGGGGGATCGGGGTCGGGGGGGGTGCGTGAGGGGGATCGGGGTCGGGGGGGGTGCGTGAGGGGGATCGGGGTCGGGGGGGGTGCGTGAGGGGGATCGGGGTCGGGGGGGGTGCGTGAGGGGGATCGGGGTCGGGGGGGGTGCGTGAGGGGGATCGGGGTCGGGGGGGGTGCGTGAGGGGGATCGGGGTCGGGGGGGTGCGTGAGGGGGATCGGGGTCGGGGGGGGTGCGTGAGGGGGATCGGGGTCGGGGGGGGTGCGTGAGGGGGATCGGGGTCGGGGGGGGTGCGTGAGGGGGATCGGGGTGGGGGCCGGATTGGGGGGGGGGTCGGATGGGGGGGGTCTGATTGGGGGGGGGGGGGTCTGATTGGGGGGGGGCGGGGGTTAGGCAGTCAGCGCTGTTCTCCCCCCCTCTCTCTCTGGGCCTTACCGTTGCCATGGTGATTGGGCCGCGGGCCCCGGGTGAAGCTGCTGTAGCCGCGGTGCGGGGAGAAGCGGCAGACATCGCGGCCCCGAGCGGTGCAGTTGAAGAGGTAGCAGCTGAGGGCGGCCGGGGGGCGGTTGTCAGCCTCCAGGCCCCGGGCCCAGTGCAGGCCTCCCCTCTCCACCACCGCCACCGTGCAGCCGGGGAAGGCGCAGCAGGCCCGCAGGCACTGCGCCGGGCTGCTGATATCGGCCGGGGCGCTGAGGAACGAGGCCCCGGCGCCCAGCGAGTCATGGGTGCGGATGATGTGGTCCTGCATCAGGCCGAAGGCGGACTGGCAGCGAACCGAGGCCCCGGCTCCGGCCTCGGGGCTCCAGCCTCCGGCCGCCCTCTCTAGCTGCTGGCCGAACTCGCCCAGCGGCCCCGGCCCCGCCGCCGCCGCCGCCCGCAGCCACACGCAGGCCGCCAGCAGCCCGCAGCTCAGCGGCCAAGCTCCGGGCATGGTTCCCAGTGCGGGCCCCGCCTCAGCGCCTCATCCTGCCCGGATCCGGGGACAGACAGGCGGCGGCACCGAGACAACCCGGCCCGGGATCCAGAATGGGAGGGAGCAGCGAGAGGGAGGGATCAGAGAGGCAGGGGGGGAGTGGTGCAGGGAGCAGGAGCCGTGCCTTCTTGCTTCCTTAGTTCCAGCCAAGTATTTATTGACCTTTCTGGAACATTCTCCTCTATTTTTGACCAGAAGACATAAGAGCAGAATTGGGCCACTCGGCCCATTGAATGGCAGAGCAGATTCAATCAGGGCTGATACTTTTCTCATCCCCATTCTCCTGCCTTTTCCCCGTAAGCCATGATCCCCTTATTAATCAAGAACCTATCTATCTCTATCTTAAAGACACTAAATGACCTGGCCTCCACAACCTTTTGTGGCAAAGAGTTCATCACTATCTGGCTGAAGAAATCGCTCCTCATCTCTGTTTTAAAGGATCGTCCCTTTAGCCTGAGATTGTGTCCCCTGGCTCTAGTTTCTCCTACTAGTGGAAACATCCTCTCCACGTCCACTCTATCCAGGCCTTGCCGTATCCTGTAAGTTTCAATAAGGTTCCCCTCCCTTTCTAAACTCCAATGAGTACCGACCCAGCATCCTGCTCTTTTAAGGCACCAAAGAAGCTCAAATTAACTTCGGGACAAATTAAAAGGGGCAGCCCCCCAAAAAAGGAAGGGGGGAACGGCCTGAACAAAAACCAAAGTGGAAAGGAAACTTAAAACGTTATATCAAAATGTGATTAAGGCGGGTCAGTAATGCACCCCAGTCCCTGCGGTGCCCAGCAGGCATGGAAGGCATCAACAGTGCCCTTGGACAGTGCATGCTCCTTCTCCAGGGGCACTTGGCCATGTAGAAGGGCAGATAGTCGGGTCGGACGATCCACCTCAGTCACCCACTGCCTGGACCTGTAGATGGCACACTTTGCCAGGCCCAGGAGCAGGTTCATGAGCAGGTTCTCCTTCCTTGTCCCCCCTCCACATTGGATGTCTATAGATCCCTCTTTTAGGCGAACCAAATAAACAAATTCGAATTAAGTCAGGGATAAATTGAGAGGGGAACAGCCCAAACAGAAACAAAGTGCAAAGGAAACTTAGAACATCAAATCAGAATGTGATTATCGGGTTCTATAATGCACCCTAGCCCCTGCGGTGCCAAACAGGCACGAAGGCGTCAACTGTGCCCATGGACACCACATGCTCCCTCTCCAGGGACACCTGGCAGTGAACATAGCCGCGGTAGAGGGGCAGACAGTCAGGACAGATGATCCGGTGATTGCCCGCTACCTGGACTTGTTAATGGCACGTTTCACCAGTTCTATAGGAGCAGGTTCACGAGGAGGTCACCATCCCGACCTGCCCCACTCTGTACCAGGTGACCGTAGATCAGGAGTGTGGGGCTGAAGTGCAAATAAAACATCAATAGAAGGTTTTTGAGGAAACTAGAAAGGGAGTACAGCCCATAACATTGAACACAGACATGAACCATGGACTCCACAAGGTTGCAAAAAAGGCAGGTCATTTGGGAGTCCGTGAACCAATTTAACCTTTTGTTGTATGGGACTGCTGTGTGCACCACTCTCCACCCCAGGTCCCCAAGATGGTGGGGGAGTATCGCTCCTAGAGGGACCTTCGCTGGGGACCTCTGCTGCCTGGTGGCAACAGGGCCTCTCTCTTTTCAACACTACAATTTTTTCCTTAGCCAATACCACCACTCCTACTCTTTCCCATCCCTTACCTGAGGGAGGGGACCAGTGGGCAAATCAATGGCAGATGCAGTATAATTTAGATAAGTATGAGGTTATTCACTTTGGAAGCAAAAACAAAAAGGCGAATTGCTATCTGAGCACCTGTAAATTGGGAGAGGGGAGTGTGCAGTGGGATCTGGGTCTCCTTGTACATGTAGGTGTAGCAGGCGATAAAGATGAAGATGAGGAGACATTTCTTCACCCGAAGAGTGATGAGCCTGTGGAATTCATTTCCATAGGAAGTAGTTGATGCCAAAGTATTGAACGTACTCAAAAGGCAGCTAGATATAGCACTTGGGGCCAATGGGATCAAAAGTTATGGGGTAAAAGCAGGATTAGGCTATTGAATTGGACAATCAGCCATGATTGTAATGAATGGCCAAGCAGCCTTAAAGGGCTGAATGGCCTCCTCCTGCTCCTATCTTCTATGTTTCTATATCAACCTTATTTTTGGAGGATGGTCAGCTAAACCCAAGAACATGTACCACACCAGGGTCAGAGCATCTCAAATGTGGATGATGATGATCAGAAGAGAAGTATCACTTTTTCTTCAACCTTGCATTGTAAGAGAAGAAATCTACAATGCCTGCAGCAACCGCCATTGGTTGGAGGGAATAGCATTGATCCTGCAGACTGGATACCCGCAATTAGGTTTAACTGGCCTATACCAGTGTTTATGGTCCAGATGAACCTTCTTCAACTCTTACCCTGCTTGTCTGAGTCTTATCAGCCAATCCTATCTCCTTCTCCCATACTTACTACTGGTTCTTCCCCTTGAATGCACCAGGATTTTCAACCAGTTTTTGCTTTTGAGGCCTGCACCTCAACAAATATATTTATTCCACTGACCCCTCTTATTAAAAAATGTCATTTTTTTTTGCATTAACATTGGTTCTAATTAAACATATATTTTTATTTATTGATCTTTGTTCACTGTTGCTGGTGTTGAACAATTGTGCAAGGATAAAAATGCAGGACTATTAGCTGAAAAGTGGCATGCGGGGACCAAGTCCAAAATAGGAAGTGTGTAACTAAGAAGCTGGGAAATGATAAACCACAACATGCGGAAAAAAAATGCTGCAAATAATTTTCAGAGACAATCTGAAATGGGAAATGACGAATCAATTATCTGGTTGTGATGCTGTGCTGCCCTCTGTGGGTGCTGACCTAGATTACCTTGGCTAATAATTCCTAGTTGTTCATTTCACCTGGTTGTGCATGGCCATGATTGGATGTAGTTTGCTGCAGAGTTCTGGGCTCCATTTCCTCCAGGAGTCATTTGTTAATAAGTGTTGGAACTGCCATGTACTACTGGTCAGCATTAGCACCATATTTCTATATTCATTCATGAGATTCGGACATTGCAGGCTAGCCAGCATTTATTGCTCATCCCTAGTTGCCTGAGGGCAGTTGAGAATCAACCACATTGCTGTGGCTCCGGAATCACATGTAGGCAGACAGGTAAAGATGGCAGATTTCCTGCCCTAAAGGACATTAGTGAACCAGATGGGTTTTTCTGACAATTGACAATGGTTTCATGGTCAGCAGTAGATTCTTAATTTCAGATTTTTTTTATTGAATTCAAATTCCAGTATCTGTCGTGGTGGGATTTGAACCAGGTTCCTAGGTCATTCGCTGAGTTTCTGGATTAATAGCCTCATGATAATACCATTCGGCCATTACCTCCCTGGCAAGTGGAATGGGCAAAATGGTGACTCCACCGCTATGTTATGTGTGCTGAGCCAGTTTTCTGTTAACATCTTCAGGTTGAAATATTAGATTTCCCCCAGATCTTCAGCAGACAAAAGGGTGCTGCTGAGTCTGGGGAGGAGGGCAGGACCACACCGTGTGTGACTGCATCTTTGCTGGGTGTAATGGCATTGGAGCGTGGTGACATCTTGCAAGCTGTCCCAAGTATACCCTCTAATTTCATCTTTTACTCCTGTTCTGCGCTTAAAGTCTTTTAAACTGTTACTCCAACATTATATTCTGCACCCGCTCTTCCACTTTGTACTCTATGAATGGTATGTTTTACCATACAGCATGCAAGAAACAATACTTTTTACTGTATCCCAGTACATGTGACAATAATAAATCAAACCCAATCAAATGAAATGCCTACAGTGAATGACTGCCTCCTGACTGATAACCTGTGGATCTGAGTATCTGTGACCGATTTTGGGGGAATCATTTGGGTTAGCCAAGGTAAGCAGCAGCCAACGGTACTAGAACTAACCTGATTGTCGACTGGCAGTCCTCAGAACCAATCAAAGCTGTCATCAGCAGTAATCTTCTCAGGGATTGGTTTGCACTTAACCAATCAGCACTCTGGGATGGTCTGGTCAGATGTCCTTTTTACCAAATTTCCAAGTCTGACTCGGTGAAGCGCCTGGCAGAGCAGAACTGCGGATCCCTGCTTCACAACTTTTGATCTATGCTATTTGCCTCAATGACTCCAATGTGGTAGAAAGTTTCACATTCGCGCTGTGCTCTGTATAAATACATTTCTCCTAAATTTCTCACTGGATTTGTTTGTAATTAGTTTTAAAGTTTATTTATTGGCATCACAAGTAGGCTTACATTAATACTGCAATGAAGTTACTGTGAAAATCCCCTAGTCGCCACACTCCGGCACTTGTTGGGGGACACGGAGGAAGAATTTAGGGTCATCAATGCACCTAATTTTGGACTTAAAAAGGAGATGAGAGACTTATCATGGAATCCTATAGTGCAGAAGCAGGGGCCATTCAGCCCATTGAGTCAGCACCGACCAAAATCCCGCCCAGACCCTATCCCCACAACTCCATGTATTTACCCTATCTAGTCCCTCTGACACTTAAGTGGCAATTTAACATAGCTAATCCACTTAACCCGCACATCTTTGGACTCCAGGAAACTGGAACACCCAAAGGAAACCCACGCAGACATGAGGAGAACATGTAAACTCCACACAGACAGTGACCAAAGCCAGGAATCAAACCCAGGGCCCTAGCACTGTGAGGCAACAGTGCTAACCACTGTGCCATCCTGCAGATGTTTCCACTGTGAATTGTTTCACTCCAGAATGTGCTGCTCGAAAATGCAGTGATTCAATTGTGATAATCAAAAGGCAAACAAATCCATGTCTGAAAAACATTCTTAAAAAAATACAATGCTACATGAAAAGAGCAGGGGAGTGAGATTGATTCAGAACTCATGCAAAGAGATAGCATAAGCATGACAGGCCAAATGGCTGCATTCTGAACTGCAAGATTCCTCAATTAGGAGGGGGAAGGGCCTTCAACACAACTTATTTTGTGAGCCAATGATTTTAAAAATATGCACAGACTTGCAATACTTGGTTTTGGTAAAGAGTTTCCATGAACATTGCCGTTTTAAGAATGTGAGCAGGCTGTTTCCATGTGATTGATCAAAAATAAACATGTTTCGGTTCAGTGCTATTGACTTTGTTTTAACTGTTTTTGTAAAAGTGCTGGTCAGTCCTTCAGATAGTCAGCTGAATGCCAAGGGGAGCGGAACCCTGGACAATAAGCTGCTCACCATGATCCCCTTCTCTTCCCTGACACCTGTTTTTATCGCAGTGATTTGCATTTGTTTGGCTCTCCTGTGGAACCATCAGAGAAAGACAAAGGGAGAGAACAAAATCAAAACTGAAGAGAGAATCAGTTCCAGACCCTGGGCGGATGAAGATTTACGAGATGAGACAGAGCTCGCAGGAGACCAGAGTGGTAAGGTTAAATATGAAATAGAATTGGACAGCAATTTGATCAAGAAGATGGTGGTGAAATTGGGCTCGAGTGGGGCAGAAAACACAGGAACAGGTGTGGGCCATTTAGCCCCTTGATTCTGGTCTGCCATTCAGTGAAATTGTAGCTGATTTGTAACTTCATTTAATCCCTTTGATTCCATTACCTTGTCTACAAACACTAATCAATCTCAGTTTTGCAATTTTCAATTGACCCCAGCTCAGCAGCTTTTTAGGGAAGAGAGTTCCACCTTTCCTCTATTCTTGATGTGAAGAGATATTTCTGAATATCTCTGATCAGCCTCGCTCCAATTTTAAGGATATGCCTCCTTGTCCTGCATTCCTCCACCTGAGGAAATAGGACCACAGAATCCCTACGGTGCAGAAGGAAGTCATTCAGCCCATTGAGCCTGCACCAATAATAATACCAGACCTTATCCCGTAACCACACATATTTATCCTGCTAATCTCCCTGGCACTAAGGAGCAATTTAACATTTTTGGACTGTGGAAGGAAACTGGAGCACCCAGAGGAAACGCGTGCAGACACAGGGAGAACGGGCAAACTCCACAGACTCACCCAAGGGTAGAATCGAACCTGGGTCCCTGGCGCTGTGAGGCAGCAGTGGTAATCACTATGCCAAAATAGTTTCTATATATCCCATCAATTCCATTAGTCTTAACCTCTTAATTTTACATAGTTATATATCTTTGCCACCTGTCTTCATAATTCAATCTTTTTAGCTCTGGTGTATCTGCGCTGCATTCCTTCCAAGGTCAATATATCCTTTCTGAGGTGCTGTGTAGAGAACTAAACATATTACTCCAAATGGTGTGTAAACAGTGGTTGATTTATCATTCTAGCTCCCTTAAGATAAAGTTGCCTTGTGTGCTTTCTGGTAATGTTACTGTGTTGAAATGTATTTGGTGTGGTATAGATCAGTATTTGCAATGAGCTTCAGCCAGAAGTGCCAAGTGGTTTATCTGCCTCAGCCTCCTCCTGAAGTCCCCAGCATTACAGATGCCAGTCTTTAGCCAATTCAGTTCACCCCACGTGAGATCAAGAAATGGCTGAAACCACAGAATGCAGCAAAAACTATGGGCCCTGACAATATTCCAACAGTAGACTTGTGCTCCAGAACTAGGCCTGCCCCGGTCAAGCTGTTCCAGTACAGCTACAACACTGGCATCCACCTAAGAATGTGGAAAATTGCCCAAGTTGGTCCTGTACACAAAAAGCAGGACAAATTCAATCTGTCAGTTCCACCAATGTACTCTCATCATCTGCATTGTTGGTTAACCCTCCCATCACTTTGTATTCAAGCAGTATTTAGCAATAATCGGCTCACCAGATTTGGGTTCTGCCTGGCCTCACAGCTCCTGACCTCACTACAACGTTAATTCAAACATGGACAAAAGAGCTGAATCCAAGTGGTGAAATGTGAGTGACTGCTCTTGCATTCAAGGTGACTTTGAGGAGTTCCAGCAAAACTGGAATCAATGGAAATTGGGATAAAGTCTCCACTGGATGGAATCATACTCTGCATAAGGGAAGATGGTTGTGATGGTTAAAGGTTATCATCTCAGGACCAGGACATCACTGCAGGAGTTCCTCAGAGTAGTGTCCAATCATCTTCAGCTTCATCAAAGGCTTTCCCTCTGCCATAAGGCCAGAGGTGAGGATGTTCGCAGATAAGTGCACAATGTTTTGTAATTCTCCTTGGGGGTGGCATGGTAGCAAAGTGGTTAGCACTGCTGCTTCACAGCGCCAGGGACCGGGGTATGATTTCTGGTTTGGGTCACTGTCAATGGAGAGTTTGCATGATATCCCCATGTTGCGTGGGTTTCCTCCAAGTGCCCCGGTTTCCTCCCACAGTCTGAAAGATGTGTTGGTTAGGTGCATTGACCCGAACAGGCGCCAGACTGTGGTGACCAGGGGAATTTTACAGTAACTTCATTACAGTGTTAATGTAAGCCTTACTTGTAACTAATAAATAAACTTTACTTTGATATTACTTTTTCTCGTACTGAAGCAGTACATCTATTTGAAGTACATGTAACAGAAAGACCTGAAGAACTTTCAGGTTTTGTCTGATAAGTGGCAAGTAATATTCACACTACACAAGTGCTAGGCAATGACCCTCTTCAACAAGAGGGAATTCAACCATTTCCCCATTATATTCAATGGCATTACCATCATTGAATGGCCAACTGTCAACATCCTGGGGTTACCACTGAGCAAAAACTGAATTGGACTTGTCATTATAAATACTGTGGCTGCAAGACCAGGTCAGAGACTGGAAATCATGTGGCGAGTAACCCCACTCCCCGACTCTCCAAAGCCCGTCCACTATCTTCAAGGCGCAAGTCAGAATTGTAATGGAATACTCTCTACTTGCCTGGATGAGTGCAACTCTAACAACACTCACACCGTATGACTCAATCCACGACAAAGCAGCCCCACTTGATCAACACTCCACCCAGAGATTTGGATCAGCTCAAACTTTGAGATGTGAAAAATAGCAGGCCATGTGGGAGGCTAGCCACTTAATCATTGGAAAGTCAAGCTCAGAACTAACAAAGGGTTGGATGAGAGTTTGAGCAGCAGATTAGCTGAGGTAGGGTCAACATCATTCAAAAAGAAATGTGATATTTGAAAGCATACATTTACAGAGCTATAAGAAACAATACAGAAGTGTGAGATCAATAGAGTGGCTCTACTCAAGAGCCAGCACATATACCGTGTCATCAAGGCGATGTTGTCAAGGTGCAGGTAACATCGCTTCACTTAAATACTGCCATGAGACCTTTAGTATCAACCGGTGCCAATGTTTACCATTTAATTTGAATGATGGCACCTCTGACAGAACAGCATTGCCTCAGTACTGCAAAGCAAGTGTCATCCCTAATTTAATCAGAAAACATCCTAACTGAGCGACGAGTTTGGTATTTCAACCTGCTGCCACTTTTGAAAAAAGACATAGAGCAGCTGTATAATAAATAACTTTTGACCCACACGAGAAAATTTGATGTGGAAGAAAACACACTTTTCCCCTGTTTATGGAGCTGGCACGCAAGTGTTCCTGTTAGCTATTAACTCAATAGGTTATCATTTGCTGATGACACCAAGATTGGGGGAAAGGCAAATTGTGCGGAGGGTGTGGAGAGTCTGCAGAAGGATCTAGATAGGCTGGGCGAATGGGCCAGGAAATGGCAAATGGAATTTAATGTTGGCAAGTGCGAGGTGGTCCACTTTGGTAGGAAGAATGGTAGGAAGGACTATTACTTACGTGGCGAAAAACTGCAGCAGGCGACGGTGCAGAGGGACCTCGGGGTCCTTGTGCATGAGTCGCAAAAACCCAGCTTGCAGGTGCAGCAGGTGGTCAGGAAGGCGAATGGGATGCTGGCCTTCATAGCGAAGGGGATTGAATATAAAAGTAGGGAGGTCTTGCTGCAGCTGTATAGGGCATTGGTGAGGCCGCAGCTAGAGTACTGTGTGCAGTTTTGGGCGCCGCACCTGCGCAAGGATATTTTGGCCCTGGAGGGAGTGCAGAGGAGGTTTACTAGGCTGATACCGGAGTTGAGGGGATTGAGCTATGAGGAGAGGCTGAATAAACTAGGCTTGTACTCGTTAGAGTTTAGAAGAATGAGGGGAGATCTCATTGAGACGTATAAGATGATGAATGGGATGGATAGGATAGAGGTGGAGAGACTCTTCCCGCTCAAAAAAGACAGTAGGACTAGGGGGCACAGCCTCAAGATAAAGGGGAGGCGGTTTAGAACGGAGTTGAGGAGGAACTTCTTCACTCAAAGGGTGGTGAATCTCTGGAATTCTCTGCCCGTTGAAGTGGTGGAGGCTGCCTCGCTAAATATTTTTAAGAAGCGGGTTGATGGGTTCTTGATAAGAGAGGGGATTAAGGGTTATGGGGAGAGGGCGGGAAAGTGGAACTGAGCCACGACAGATCAGCCATGATCTTATTGAATGGCGGGGCAGGCTCGAAGGGCTAGATGGCCTACTCCTGCTCCTATTTCTTATGTTCTTATGTCCTTATAACTCATTTCAAAAAAAAAGTGGATTTGCTATTGACCTGTACCTTTGGCTACTGATTTCAAGGCCAGAAATAGGCTGGTGATGTTTATGTACAAATACCTTGATGCACAGCAACAGCAACAGATTATTTATTTTTGCCACTGTTTATATTTCACATGAGCCTCCTCCCAATTCTTCTTATTCAATGCCTCACATTCCATTTCCTTTATGTGTCTACATTCCCCTGATATGCTTTGTCTTCTCAACTACATACTGTGATTGCAGGTACCACATTTAACCACCTCTTTAAGATTCTGCTGAACTCCTTATGGAATTTGACGTCTTGTGGGAAGCATCCCTGCCTCTGAGCCAGACGCTCCAGGTTCAAATCCCACCCTAGTCAGTTCTTGATGGTCAAGAAAGGTGTGTCCAGAATGCAGCCAAACAGGTTGAGTGGTAACTTGCAAAATACTTCCAACATGCCAATAAGCAGATGGGAGTGACTCCTGGTCAGCCATGCTTGTTGCAGAATGGCACCCTTCAAGCTATTAGCTTCTGGCAACAGGCTACTCGACCTGTTCCAGGAATAACTGGCAATGAAATCAATGAAAGTCTGCCTTTTGCATCACTGGGTGTGGGAAGGGAAACAACTGCCTTCCGTTTATGATCCCTAACCTTGGTTTCCCTCCCTATGTAAAATGTGCGTGCCAACCACAACACACACTATCCTTTAAAAGGCAAGATTAGTAACTATTAGTTAAATGTTAGTTTTATTAAGATGAGTATTTAACCTCACAAACTATCAAAAAAGACATAAGGCATCGGATAATGTGCCAAAAAGACTTACAAGAATGGCAGTAGAATTGAACCTAACAGAAAAGGCAGAACAGACAGGGGTTTTTATTTGTAGGAAAGAGGAGGTTGAGGTTATGAAAGGATTTGATTGGGTGGAGGTGGACAGGTCTGTGCCAGTGTTTGTGTTCCACACGAGCTTCCTCCCACCCTATCCTACCCCTGTAAGCATGTCCTTCTAACACTTCATCTCATGCACTGTTCCAGCTTTCCTTTATATGTTGCTTGCCTCAGCTATTCCTCATGGTACTGACTTCCACATTCTAACTGCTCTTGAGTTAAAACAAAACACATTGTGGAGATGTTGCTTTTTACTACTTCCAATAAATGCATTCTTCCAAGGTTGAATTTGAGGAATTTACTGCATGACTTTTTGAAGTGATCTTGACAAAGGCAGCTCTCTCCCTGCTTCTCTCCATTCTTCCGTAGATCCTTCAGTGTGGAGGACACTCTATTCACTGAACCATTGCTGCTGGTCACAGCTAACACTTACTCCACCAGCTTCTGGAAAGCTGAACACTTGCAATTGGAAAAGATGAGGAGACAAAGGTTAAATTAGTTTACCAAAAGAGAAAATGCTGGAAAGTCTCAGCAGGTCTCGCAGCATCTGTTAGGAGAGAAAAGAGCTGACGTTTCGAGTACAGATGACCCTTTGCACTTTTCATGATTCATCATGAAAAGTGGCCATTTGGCCCGTTGTATCTGTGCTGGCTCTCGAGTAGAGCCACTCTATTAATCACACACCCTGCTTTCTTTCTTGTAGCTCTACAAATATATGCCTCCAAATATCCCATTTTCTTACGAATGATGCTATTCAATCTGCTTCTACCACCAGTTGGAGTGAAATGGTTACCTGACACACAAAATGGACTCTGGAAAGGGACATTAAGAGGCACTGACTTTGGGCGCAGACATTACACAAAGAGTTAAAACCTGTAATGTTTAAATTACTGCAGGAAACAGGTCAGACCTTGAGGCACCTTAAACTTGAGATAAAAGCAGACCCAGAACAATGAGTTTGATAATGAGATAGCCACTGATGAGGGGACATAAATACATAAATGTATATAACAAGATCAGCCATTGATAGAAGACATAACTGCATAAATGTATCTACTCTATGTACAATGATGTGATAACTGTCAATGTCCATACTTGTCTGTGTATAACGATGTGCTAACTATCAATGTCTGTACTGTCTACTCAACTTGTAATGATGTGCTAACAGCTAAATGTCCATACTGTCTATCATCTAAAAAGTATAAAAGATGTTTAACTACCATTGTGTAGTTGAGAAGGTGACTGCCTGCACTGCGGAGCGCCAGCACTTCTCCCAAAGCTTTGTCTGAATAAAACTGTTGAACCTCCAAGTCTGACTCCGAAGTGGTGAATTTTCCACAACACACCCCTTCCAGACAGTGCATTCTAAATTACAACACTCGTGCCATAAAAGGATAACTGGAAACTTCCAGACTTTTTCAGGATGGAATGGGAGGTAGGAGTACTGACGTTATGGCCGTGGGAAGGAGGAGGGTGGTGTTGGGAGTCTTCCTGTTGCTATGTTACTTTGCTAGCACTGGGAAAATTGGCAGATCTGCCACTTGGTGGTTCACCAATTCAACCACTTATATGACCAATCATGTGCCAATTCCACTTCTACAGGCACGTTATTGCTACCAGGGTGGAACCTGGTGTCTTCCAGTGGGGAGAGAGGGGGCACATTTATGGGCACATATGGCACATGAGAGCCCCCTGTCCTGTGGCAATGGCTGCTCCCAAGCCCAAATCTCTGCTGCTAGCATCAGACCACCCTTCCCTGGCCCCACTCTATCAATCACCAGGCCCTAGTATCTGTCAACCCTAATTACCTTTCTTGAAAAATGGCCAAGCATTGTGGCACCCTGTCCTTGCAGCTCAGCAATGGCCAACTCTGATTGGAGTGGCAGCTCTTGCAGGCTGCCATCCATAATCAGGCAGTGGCCATGGCCTTCGCCAGCAACATACTGCCCCAGGTCCCACTGCCAACTGAAGTGGGATCACTTGTTACATCCGTCTCCAGGCACTACGTCTTGTGTTACCTCCCCAAGATCCCGGACATTTCCTCAAGTCACCTCTGCCTCTTTTCCTGGTCACCTCAAAACTGTGCCCACTGGTCACCAACACTCTGCCACTGGAAACAGCTTCTCCTGATTTACTAGAACATGGGGAGGTAATGGTCTAGTGGGATTATTGCTAGACTGTTAATCCAGAAACTCAACGAATGTTCTCGGGACCTGGGTTCGAATTTCGCCATTGCAGGTAGTGGAAAGTTGAATTCAATAAAATAAATCTAGAATTAGGAATCTACTGATGATCATGAAATAATTGTCGGAAAAACCCATCTGGTTCACTAATGTATTTTTGGGAAAGGAAATCTGCTGTCCCTACCTGGTCGTGTCTATGTGTGACTCCAGAGCCGCAGCAATGAGGTTGACTCCCAACTGCCCTCCAAGCAATGAGGAATGCGAAATAGATCTCACCCAGCCAGTGACCCTCATGTCCCACTGATGAGTTAAAAAAAAGCATTCATGATGTTGAATACCCCAAACCCTCTCTGTGTTAAGAAGAACAGCACTCCATATAAGCCTACCTTCCTCATCACTGATACCATTCCAGCACTTTGTGAGGAAAGAGGGCATTAATTTTAATAGTTTTGGAGGCTTGTTAGTGTGCATTGGATAGAAATTTGCATTCGGAGATAAATAAAGCTGATTTTGTTCTGTTGTTAACTTTCAAAGGAAAGTAAGAAAGGAGTTTGAAAAAGTTTATAAATAAATAAAGCATTATTTTAGCAGAGAGAAGGAGCAGTAGGGAGCATATAAATTATTTTTATATTCTGGAAAAGGTGAGATTTGAAGGAGGATAAGGACATTTGAATACAGATGAAAGAGGGGAGAACTATTTGAGGAGAGATGTGAGAGCTATGTGGGGAGTGGCCACGTAAAACTTCCTGAAATGCTGCTTTGTGCTGGGAAAAGTGCTGTGAAGACACAAAGTGAAACAGCTTTCAGCTGAGCTAGAAATTTGTCTGTTTTGTTAGAAAGCAGGGTTTTGTTTTTAAGTTTCTTGAATTTTCACAGTTGAGTGAGAAGCTTTGTGACACACTTTCCCTACAGCAACAGTGGGTTTGACTTGTGGCAATATCACTGCAATTTGTGGCTTCTGACTTCAGTACATGAATCTTCTCATGGTCAAAGTACAAAAAGAAAATAGTTGTGACAATTTGCCAAGTTTCCTTTGGTATTTGGTTTGTGTGGCAACTACCAGCTACTGGATTTTGACACTCCCTTCAAAATATTCAATATGTGATTGAGTGAGTGACATCAGGAATCAGTCATGGGGCTGAGCTGGTTGTGGTAATCATTGCATGATTGAATTAGCTGTATTACTTATCAATGGGGAGAAGTTCCCTTTTGGCTGATTTGCTCTTGGGGAAAATATGTTAAAAATTGGGAGGGGACTCTTTGATTCCTCCACTGACATGAAAAGCCCACCTGATACTGTCATCAGATAGTCCTCTAAAGAGGCAAGGAGCCTGCTCGTCTGCTGCTCTATCATGCAAACTGTTGTCATACGTTGGCTGTAGGAGACTTGCAAAATCTGTGAATAAAAGGGCAAAACAAGCATTTTGGCTCCATGAGAACACAGAAGGTCATTGCTAGTTCAACTCCCCTCCCACCCTGTAGCTTGACCTGCCTCTCCCACACCTGTGGAACTTGCTGTGGGGAACTCAGTGTTGAAGCTGACCAAGATTCATTAGGCTTTAACCAACAAACTGCACCAAGCTTGTTTGTTGCTCATAACACAACTACTTCTGTTCACGTGTGATCTGATGCTGATTTGGTTTGGACCTCAGGCTGGCCTGGGTCAGTTCAGAGTGATTGCAGCATTGGACCCATCGTGTGATTAAATTGCCGAGACCCTGGAAATTACATTTCAGAGGTCTCCTGACTATGGCTGCAGCCATGTAGAATCCATCAAAGGGGAGCTAATCTAGAGAGTTACAGGCTGGTTAATTTATTAGGTATGGGGGAGATCTTGACACTGCATGATGGTGCAGCCTGTTTTACATCTGTCCCGATTTTTAGTTGCATCAGCTTCAATCTGGCACACTCCAGATTATAGAGGCCACGTGGCAGGAGCTTCCTGCCATGTTTGCCCCAAAACCAGAAAATCCCGCTCGAGGACAATGGACCTTTGCATGATCCACCCCTCACCCCCCACTCCCCCACCCCTTCATCCTCCGATTCCTGTGACAGGTGGGATGGGAGAATTCCCCCCATTATATCTTTTTACTGGAGTGACCAGTGACCCAGCATTGAGAACCCTCTGGACCAAAGCATTGTGACTGTTCTGGTTTTTTTTGTTAATCATTTGTGGGACATGGGCTTTGCTGTCTGGCCAGCATTCATTGCCCATCCCTAGTTGCTCTGGAGTCACATGTAGGCCAGACAAGGTAAAGATTGGAGATTTCCTTCCCTAAAGGACATTAATGAACGAGATGGTTTTTCCATCAATCGACAATGGTTTCATGGTCATCAGTAGATTCTTAATTCCAGATTTTTTTAATACCAAATTCAAATTCCAACATTTGCTGTGGTGGGATTGATGCCTGGGATTGAACATTAGCTACGTTTCTGGATTAATAGTCTGATGATTATACCAGTAGGCCATTGCCTTCTGTGTTGTGACAGCTTGAATTCAGACAGTTTGATGTTTTCTATCCCAGACTGAATGCTTGATTCAACATGGTTCTGTGTAATTGACCAGTTTAACTCTGGTCCTTTCAAATTCAGCAGGGGATATTCAGGAGGAAGATCTGGAAGTGCAGCATGTTCCATATTCATCACCACGTTACTCAGAGGATGAAATGATCCGCAGAGCCAACGAGTTTTATCAGCTGATGAATGCGCGAAGGAGTATTCGTTTTATCAGTGAGGAAATGGTCCCCAGGGAGGTGATTGACAGTGTCATCCGGACAGCAGGTATGGAAGAGATTTCCAGAGATTCTCAACTCTAGGCTGAAATAAATTGTCCTCCTCTGTTTTACATGAATGACCCCACATCTGTAAACAGTGATTCCTAGTTTTAGATTGTCCAACAAGAGGGAACCTCTCCACATCCACCCGATCAATATTCTTCAGGATCTTAAAGATTTTGATCAATCATCACTATGCTTCTAAACTCTAGTGAATACAAACGTAACTTCTCCGACCTTTCCTCAGAAAATGTGTCCATTTCTGATACTAGTCTAGTAAGCCATCTCTGAACTGCTTGTCAATGCATTCATATCTTTCCATCAATAAGGTTACCAGCACTAGACACAATGCTCCAAATGTGGTTTCACCAATGCTCTGTACAGCTGAAGCATCACCTCCTTACTTCTGTATTCAATTTCCTTCACAATAAGTTATAAAATTCTATTAGCTTCCCAGATTACTTGCTGGACACCAACCTTTTGTGACTCATGTAATAGGACACCCAGATTCCACTGCACCTCAAAAGCTCTGCAACCTTTCACCGTTTACATTATAATAAGCTTCTTTTTATTCTTCCTGCCAAGATGGATATTTTTACATTTGTCCACTTAATATTCCATTTTCCAGAGTTTTGCCTACTCACTTGACCTACCCATGTTTCTACGTAGCTTCATGGACACAAATGCATTGCCTGAAAGGGAACAGATTCAACAGTAACTTCCCAAACAGAACTGGATATAAACTTGAAAAGGGAATATTTGCTAACAGTGGGGCACGTGGAAGGGAGTGCAAAGTGTAAAGAGCCGGCACAGCAACAGTGGGCCAAATGTTGTGTAATGTTCTGATAATGAAGCCAATTTCCGGATCTCTTGAAGGCACTGCTCCAAGTGGCGCACACACAGAGCCCTGGACCTTTGTAGTTGTACAAGACACAGAGACAAAACATCAAATCCGTGCAATTATTGAGGAGGAAGAAGAAATTAACTATAAAAAGAGAATGGGAAAGAAATGGGTCTCCGATTTAAAGCAGCTGAGGTACGTCCAATCACATGAGTCGCTCTGTGTGATGACTGATGGGAACTGATTTTAAATGACCAATAAAGCAAAGGATTTGCATTTATGTAGTGCCTTTCATCAACTCAGTTGTACGTTATTGCCAATTCCAAGTAAATCCTGTTTTTACAAAATGGGCCATCGATTCATAGAAACCCTACAGTGCAGAAGAGGCCATTCAGCCCTTCAGGTCTGACCGACTATCTGAGAGTGTGTGGGGCTTTCTGGCTGCGCTCAATCCCAAAACTGGAAAATTTCACCAAGGCCAACTGAACTTTGCATGGTCTGCCCCCCGCCCGCTATGATTCCTGTGGCAGGGTGGAATGGGAAATTCCCCCCCCCCCCCCCCCCCGCCCCCCCAAAGTATCTCCCCTGCCTTGAGTACAGGAATAAAGATGTTTTACTGGAATTATACAGGATATTGGTGAGGCCAATCCTGGAGTATTCTGTTTAGTTTTTGTGGACTTATCTTAGGAAGTACCTCCTTGCTATAGAGAGAGTATAGCAAAGGTTTACCAGGCTGATTCCTGGGATGGCAGATCTGTCATATGAGGAGTGACTAAGTCAATTAGGATTGTAGTCATTGGAGTTTTGAAGAATGAGAGGGGATCGCATAGAAACTTATAAAGTTCTGACAGGGTTAGACAGGGTAGATACAGAAAGGATGGGGGCGATTCTTCCAAAAGTGCTGAATTGGTGGGAAAATTGTTCTAGATCATGACTGTTTTCTCAGTTCAACTTCACACCCGAATCTTCCATTCTGTGCACTGCAGAGTCTCAATTGTGAATCTCATTAAAAACGCAGAGAGTTGGGGCCTATTCACGCCAGAGTCTGAGTGTTCTGGAACTCTGCACTTGCATAGTGGCCGTGATCGGTCCCCGTTTGCTGGTCAGCTCGATCACTGGCCAGCCTGGGACCCCCACGGTGCTGCCTTTCCAGCCCCCTCCCACGGCCTGATTGTGGCCCCCACAATTCCTGGGCCAGCCCTGATCACACCCATCCCGGGGTGCTGCGATGTCCAGCCCACCTCCCCCAGCATTGGAGATCCCCTCACCCTGGCAAACAACCCACCCCTCCCCTCCCCCCACCCCAAGGCTGCCCCAATCGCTGCCCTCCCTCCATCCCAGACTGATCACCATGCAAAATGGCAGCAGGACCTTCCACTTCCACTGATCACCCTGAGGCCCTGCCCACAATAGGCACCGCCCCTTGCCAGATGGGCAGTGCCTTGATGCCCCCTCTGCATGGGCACTTTGCCCCTTGGGCAATACTCGTGGGCACAGACTGACACTGCCAGGGTACCCATGCCCGGGGGGCACCACCCCCATATTGCCTGACCCCTAGAGGGCCCGCCCCTTCATTCCGGCGGGTCTCCTGCTAGTGCCCTGAACATGAGGAGCTACTCTAAACCCCACCGGAATGAAGTACTCCTGGCTGGTGTGGGTAAGAGATTCAATCGGGTCTGGCAAGTTTCCGATAATCGCGTGCTAAACATATTTAAACTACATTAAAAAAAAGATTCAAATGACTTACCTGTCCTCTTGTAAGTTTTCAGGATGGCCTCAACTCCGACTGTTGTCTGGGTCTGGGAGATGTGCATGCATTCCCGGAGCATGTCACATCCTGGAAGATGGCCGGTGATGCACATCTCCCAGCCTGACCCACCAAAAAAGTTGCGGGTCGCGATGGGAGAATCGCCCCCTAGATATACCTCTTGGGACCAAAGGAATCAAGGGATATGGTGAGAACGGGGGAATCAGGATATTAAGTTTGATGATCTAACTTACACATCATAGAGCACTAATTTAGCACAGCCAATTGACCTAACTTGCACATCTTTGGAGTGTAGTAGGAAACCAAAGCTCCTGGAGGAAACCTGTGCAGGCACGGGGAGAACATGCAAACTCCACACAGACAGTGACCCAAGCTGGGAATCGAACCCAGCTCCCTGGTGCTGTGGGACAGCAGTGCTAATTACTGTGCCACCGTATTTGAAGGAAGCAGTTGTAGCTTGCAAACATAAATCTTGAAAATTCTCTGCCCAGGGTTGTGGATGCCCAAAAATCTGTCTATCCCAGCCTGAAATATATTCAAAGATGGAGCAGCAACAATGCTGGGACAGAGAATTCCAAAGATTCACAACCCTTTCCGTGAAGTAATTTGATAAGTCTTTTTTATTATAGGCTGTACCTGCACACTGACTTTCTGTGATTCATGAACAAAGATACCCGGATCCCTCTGCCCAGACACATTTTGAATCTGCTTTCCATTTGGATCCATTTGGATAACAACTTGCCTTTCGATTAGTTCAGCCAAAATGGGCAATCTCACACTTATCCACATTAAACTCCGGCCAAATTTTGGCCCATTCTCCTAGCCTATCCATATCCGTCTGTAAAATCTTCATCTCCTCTTCACTGCTTGCTTTCCCACCTATTTCAGTATCATCCACACATTTTCCTGTGTTACACTCTGTCCCTGCTTGCAGATCATTAATACAGATTGTAAACAGTTGAGGTCGAGGACTGATCCCCGCAGCATCCAGCTGGTTACATCTCGGCAGCCAGAGAAGGGCACATTTATCCCGACACTCTGCCTTCTGTCAGTCAGCCAATCCTCAGTCCAATCTAGTACTCTATCCCCAGTCCCTGCGATCTCACCTTCTAGATCAGTCTGTTATGTGGCAGGGTAGCATGAGGAACATCTGGTTAAAAACAACGGAACACGATGGGAACCCGAAACAGAATAGTTCAAGAGTACACATTCTCGGAGTTACAATTTTTTTTTAGCTGCTTGCT
The DNA here is from genome assembly GCF_965287045.1 of Carcharhinus amblyrhynchos. Lineage (NCBI taxonomy): Eukaryota > Metazoa > Chordata > Chondrichthyes > Carcharhiniformes > Carcharhinidae > Carcharhinus > Carcharhinus amblyrhynchos. The sequence goes on from NC_137335.1 coordinate 17,264,609, forward strand.
TTTGTTTGATTAGAAGAATCTCATCTCAGTAAATAAACTTAGGCTCAACGCCTCAAGCCGGTTTTTCATGGTGTGGTCAGTAATGCAAATGGCTTGCAAAGGAGGCTATATAAAATAAGTATCACCTGTCTCATTGCAGGACGAACTGGATTAAAGACTATATTGATACTGCTCCCTATCTGATCCTTGTATTTAAGCAAATCTATGGAATTGTACCCACTGGCAAGAAGACCCATTACTACAATGAGATCAGCGTTTCAATCTCCTGTGGAATTCTGCTGGCAGCTCTGCAGGTAAGTCTGGAAATGTGACATAGCCCTGATCGCAGGAAATACTCCCTGCTCCACTAACCAAAGGTTTTACTTCAGCACTTCCTCCCTCCTGTGTTCCTCCATCTCCAAACAGGAGGTACAGCTGATCGCAAAGAGGCTATTAATGCAGAGAAGAGGTAAATTGAAGGCTAGGAGTTACAGTTAACTGATGGCAATTCCCAACACAAACCCTGCCCCAAACAGACTTGCACCTCCAGTCTGTGCCACGAGTATGTATTAATTAGAATGTACCTGTGGGATAATCATAGAATCCTACAATGCAGAGGCCATTTGGCCCATCGAGCCTGCACTGACAACAATCCCAAGCCCTATCCTCATTACCTCTTGTATTTACCCTGCTGGTCATCCTGATACTCAGAAGTAATTTAGCATGGCCAATCCATCTAGCCTGCACATCGTTGGACTAGGGGAGGAAGCTGGAGCATACAGAGGAAACCTTCGTAGACATGGAGAGAACATGCAAACTGCACGCAAAACGTCACCTGAAGCTGGAATTGAACCCAGTTTTCTGGCGCTGTGAGGCAGCAGTGCCAACCACCATGCTGCCCTACAACTTTGCAACCTGAATAGCAGACTATTGGATTGAATGCTCTCCCCTTTTTTTGAACTGGTCTGATGTCTATCCCAGTGATTGTAAATAGAGGGATCAGCAGTTAGAAACCATTATAAATGGGCTGTAACTGCTGGTGTTTCCATTGATGTTCTAACTGCTCATCTTTTTGTCTTTTAATTGCCTGCCTCAATTCACAGTAGGTTGGAACTGATGATATTTGTAATTGTATGTATTAGTCAATCCATCTATAACATTGCTAACAGTCTGTTCCTACATTTAGAATGGGCTTTAACTGCCATCCAAACTATCGTGGGTTTTAACTGCTGGTCCCTCTCTGTATCATGGGCTCAAACTGCTGGTGCCTGTATTTATAATTGACTCTAATGTCAATTGTGGAATTTTCTCATCCCTCCTTCTATGGGAATCGTACTGGAGGGGTCACGGACTGTGCAAAGGTCCATTAATCTTGGGTGGGATTTTCCGGTCTTGGGGTGAGCATGGCCAGAAATTCCTGGCCCAAGTCTTTCCATTTTAACGGGGCTCCAACTAACGGTCTCCACTTATAATGGGATTTAACTGTTGGGGTGGAATTTTACTGCCCCTCCTGTGGAGGTATTTTCTATTCCTGCTACAGTTAATAGACTTTTGGTTGGTTCTCTATGTTTTACACACCCGCCACCCCCCCAGCTGTGACAGGGCCCTAAAATTACACCCAGTTTTTTTGGGCAAAATTTATGCCCATAATGCCCACTTTTATAATTGTTCTAATACCTTCCTCATTTATACTGCATTCTGGATCTCCAGTTAGAATGGGTTCTGATCACGGGTTGATCATAATGGATTCTAACCAGCCAAATCTCCCTTTGAATTCATTCTAATTGCCTGGCTCTCAATTAAAAATACATGACAACAACTGGTCCTCAGTGGTGGTATCTCCATTTGTAATACTCCTAACTGCCTGCCTTCCATTTTTTGACAAGTTATAAATGCTGCTCTTTTCAATTAGATTTAACTCAAACTTTATCTGATAATGGGATGTAATTGCTGGTGTCACCATTTAAATTGATTTGAACAATGGTTCCAACACTGTAGGTCATCACTTTTATTGGATTTTTATGACCAGTGCCTCTCTTTATGCTTAACCTCTTGTACTTCAGGTAAATTTTCACTTCTGATTAGGGATGCCAACTGTGATGAAATGTATTCCTGGAAGTTTTATCATGTGATTGTCCCCCAGACATTCATTGGTCAATATATCCATCCTTGTGGCACACTGCCTGTTTACTCCAATCAGAAAGCAAAAAGACTCATTATCCAATTGGATGATGCTTGACTGTCAGCCAAACAGCCATCCACCATCCACCCACACCCAATATTTTTATCTGCTTAAGAAAAAGTTCAAAGAAAATCAGAAAAACACAATGTTTTTCATGTCTCAATGACTTTCTTCATGGTTACACATAGCCCATGTCCTGAAGATTGTTCTTTGATTCCTGAAGACTTCAGGTCAATCCTGGAGGGTTGGCAACCCTGCCCCAGGAGGCCGAGACAAAAACCTGTATTCATTGACCTCTGATTAGTTCTGATTCCCGAGATTCACGATGGCCTAGTGACTTTGCAGTAGAGACAGGAATGCTTGCAATTTCTTCTGGTGATAACCCATCACCCTCCACTCCTACCCGTCTACCCCAACTTGGACAATAAGTCTCAGAGTGAATCTGAATGAATTAAGGTTGGCCCTTTGAAAGCAAATTGACATTGTGCTGTCACATTTGACATTTGATAATAGTTCTAAATTGTTCAAGCTATATAATCTCTTGCTGTCCAGAAAATAGTGATCTCTGGTTTGGAAACAGCCAATTCCATCTCTCTAATTGTGAAAAGTGGTTTCTCATCAATTGTCCCCTTATCTTGGTGCAGGATTTATTTTGACTTGGGTATTTATCATTTTTCATCAGTATTTCCTAATGGCCTTTGTACATTCTTTCCCACATTCCAGCGAAGTTAATTCTGTGCCTGCCTGGAGTGTGGGAAAGAGTGTCACCAGCTTCTCAATAACAATTAAGGAAGGGTAATAACATAGAAAATAGGAGCGGGAGGGGGCCATTTGGCCCTTCAAGCCTGCTCCACCATTCATTCTGATCATGGCCGATCATTCAACTCAACCTGATCCCGCCTTTCCCCCATGTCCTTTGATCCACTTCATCCCAAGAGCCATATCTAACACCTTCTCGAAAACATATCGCGTGGGATTTTCTGGCTGTGTTCACCCCAATGCCGGAAAATCCCAGCTGAGGTCAGCAGACCTTTGCATCATCCGTGTCCCGCCCACAACGATTCCCCTGGCGGGTGGGACAGTAAAATTCCGGCTACCATGTGTTTTCCTCAACTGCTTTCTGTGGTGGAGAATTCCGCAGGCTCCTTCTCTGGGTGAAGAAATTTCTCCTCATCTCAGTCTTGAAAGTTTTACCCCATATTCTTAGACGACGATCCCTGGTTCTGGACACCCAGACCATCTAAAACATCCTTCTTAGTTCTGTTAGAATTTTATAGATTTCTATGAAATCCCCCATCATTCTTCTGAATTCTAGTGAAGGAATCTTAATCGATTCCATCTCCCCTCATATGTCAGTCCTGCCATTCCTGGAATCACAGCGCTCCCTCTCTAACTAGAACATTCTTCCTCAGATAAGGAGATCAAAATGGCACACAATATTCCAGTTGTGGCCTCTTGAATGTCCTGTATACTTGTAGCAAGACATCCTTGGTGCTATACTCAAATCCTCTCACTTTGATGGCTAATATATCATTTGCTTTCCTTAATGCCTGCTGCACCTGCTTACCTTTAGTTACTGGTGTACGAGGACACCCAGATCTCATTGCATATTCTCCTCTCTTAGTTTATAGCCGTTCAGATAATAATCTGCTTTCCTGTTTTGCTACCAGGCACAACCTCACATTTACCCACATTATACTGTATTTGCCATGTATTTGCCCACACACTCAGTCTGTCCAAATCACACTGAAGCATCTCTGCATCCTCCTTACAGCTCATCCTCCCACCCAGCTTTGTGTTATCTGTGTATTTGGAGATATACATTTAGTTCCCTCATCTAAATTATTAATATATGTTGTGAATAGCTGGGATCCTAGCACCGATCCCTGCGGTACCCCACTCGTGATGGCATGCCATTTGGAAAAAAAACCCATTCATTCCTATTCTTTGTTTTCTTCTGCCAACCAGCTTTCAATCCATCTCATCCCTTTCACATTTTTTTTTTACTGTGGCCTTGTTGATTCTGGCCTTTGCTTTCTCCTCCTATCATTTTTCTTGTTCCCCTCACCTGTCTTTTGTTCCCTTCTTGATTCTCCCTCTCTGACTCCTTGTATAGGTTCCCATCCCCCTGCCATTTTGTTTTGAACCTTCCCCAACCACCGTAGCAAATACTCCCCCTGGGACATCAGTTCCGGTCCTTCCCAGGTGGAACCTGTCCAGTTTGTACTGGCCCCACCTCCCCCAGATCCATTTCCAATGTCCCAGGAGTCTGAAACCCTCCCACTTGTACCATCTCTTCAGCCATGTATCCACCTGATCCATTCAGCTATTTCTATTCTGACTAGCACAGGGCACTGCAGTAATCCTGGGAACATTACCTTTGAAGCCCTACTTTTCAGATAACTTCCGAAGTCCCATATTATGCTTCTAGGACCTCATACCTTTTTTCACAAATGTGTACCACTGGCTGTTCACCCTCCCCCTCCAGAATGTGCTGTAACAGCTCCGAAATATCTTTGATCTCACATCAGGGAAGCAACATATCATCCTGGAGTCTCGGTTATGGCCAGAGAAATGCCTTATCGATTCCCCTTACAATTGAATCCCCCATAACTATTGCATTTTCACACTTTCACAGCAGAGGCAACAGTGTGCAATGAACTTTGCTGATGCTGCTTTCTCCTGAGAGGCCACCCCACCCCCATCTCTTTGAATTAAACTTTTCGAAGATGCTTAATATCAAATAATATCAATTGCTCTCAGGCCCTTCGTTCCTGGTCCTCGTTACTACAGAATATACAAATTAACAACTACAAAAAGATCTTAGAAATTATAGGCACTCGAAGTAGCAAATACTTCCCTACCTCATTCACTATTATCAATCAGCTCTCTCCATTGTAGCCTCTACAGCTGCAGCAGAGCAAGCCCACTCTCTGAATATTTAAACTGTTAGAAAACAAAAAGCACTTCTTTCCCCTCTTCATTCAAAGAACAAAGAACAAAGAACAACCCAGCATGGGAAACAGGCCCTGCGGCCCAACGAGCCCGCGCCGCCGCATCACCCTACACCTATTCTACCCTGCGTGTCTACGAATGGAACCCCTGACTTAGCCAGATTCAGGGGAGAATAGTGTCAATTTGGTAAAACCAATCAGCCTAAGAGCACATCTTTGGGATGTGGGAGGAAACCGGAGTGCCCGGAGGAAACCCACGCAACCACAGGGAGAATGCGCAAACTCCCACAGACACAGGCCCAAATCCATGTATCCACACAGCTAGCAGTGCTAGTCACCGAACTGTTGCGGTGCCCGTCTACCGGTCCAGGATCAAGCACATACACCGACACGAAGTACTAGGCCACTCCTGGAACTTCCAAGAGCAGCCCACGCACGATCCACCGTGTGCATGCCCCTCGTTTGACACGAGGTGGACCTCCACCTGCGGAATAAAAAGACAAAAACGTTAATCTTACAAGTCTGCTTTTCCGGTGTCTCCCGAGGTTCTAACCTTATTTAATAGCCCCTACCATAACCCTCCATCCTCGTTTCACTCATGTGTCTATCTAACTGAACCTTAAACGAGTCCAATGTTCCTGCCTCCACCACCCTACTCAGTAGCGCCTTCCATACCCCCACAACTCTCTGCGTAAAGAACCTTCCTCTCACTTCCAAATTATACCTCTCCCCCCTCACCCTTAAATCATGACCTCTCGTATTTGTACCCAGTCTAGGGAGCAGTCTCTTACTATTAACTCTATCTATTCCCTTCAGTATCTTATATACCTCTATCATGTCCCCCCTCAATCTCCGTCTTTCCAAGGAGAATAGTCCCAGTTTCTCCAACCTTTCCTTGTAACCCAGCCCCTCCATGCCAGGCAACATTCAATTTCTGCTGTGCACCAAATGTCTGATACCCAAACTCAGTCTGGCTGTGTCTCACTCAGAATGTGCTCTCTCCCACTGCTCGTGCACAAAGCTTGCTGATAAATGCTGACCTTGCCAGTAACGTCCACATTCTATGAATGAATCAAAAGGATGACCACTGAACCACAGCTTGAGGACACGACCACATCAGGCTTTAAGAACATTATTGATGTGGCAGTGGTCTCCTTTATGTAGAATTCTGGACACAGTCAACAAATGGCCAGTAGAAGGGGATTAGCTGCACTTAGTTTCCATGTCAGCAAAGTATCATGCTCACTGCCAGTTCGAGCTGGAGTGGATCCTCCTGAAACAAAAATGTTGTGGTTTAGTTTCTTTTAGTTAGAGCCCAGCCAATGGTGAATTTGTACAAAAGAATTTTAATGCAGTGTTTTGTTTCTCCCATCCTCCCCACCCCTCCCACAGAATGCTGGCCTTGTGACTGTCACCACAACCCCTCTGAACTGTGGTCCTCGAGTGCGTGTTATCCTTGGGCGCCCAGCGAATGAAAAGTTGTTGTTATTGCTGCCAGTTGGTTATCCAGCGAAAGAAGCCACTGTGCCAGACTTGAAACGCAAGCCACTGGATGAGATCATGGTGTTTGTGTAACACAAACTGAGTCACAATGTCTGCAGACTGATAGTTTTCCGACTCAACTCACCTTTTAGCTCCTTAGTAATGGGTGTACTCTACACAAAGCTTCCGAAGATGGGAGGGACTACAGCTCGACCAAACCCTGAATATTAAAAATTTAAAATACTTTGCCTGGACTCACACTATTGCAAGCCCAGTGCACCTTGATCAATTTCCCAGTATCAGAATCATTGAATCATTACAGTGCAGAAGAGGGCCATTCAGCCCTTTGAGTCCGTACCGACAACAATCCCACCTCAGTTCTATTCCTGTAAGCCCACATATTTACTCTGCTAATCCCTCTAGCCTATGCATCCTGGGACACTAAGGGGCAATTTAGCATGGCCAATGCATCTAATGTGGGAGGAAACCTGAACGTCCAGAGGAAATCCACGTAGATATGGTGAGAATGTGCAAACTCCACACAGACAGTGAACCAAGCTGGGAATTGAACCCAGGAGCCTGATGCTGTGAGACAGCAGTGCTAACCGCTGTGCCACCATGCCACCCCAAATTCATTAGAAGCTGGTACACTCCCATTAAAGGCAATCGAACAAATGATATCCAAATTCCCATCGTTTGGAATATTAAACACCTCATTGCAACTCTTATTCTTGGGAATATAAGCACCTTGTTTAAATTTCCCTTGTTTGGGAATCTGCTACACCCTAAAAGTTTCGCAAAAATAGTCCACCTCACCCAAATCCCAATGCCACCAGATCCAAGCTCCTGATAATGGCAATGGGATACAGTGATCTTAAAACAGCCAACATTGGGAATGTAGCACAGCTTACTCCAACTCCCATGAAAAGCAGTGTGAACAGCACTGAGAATATCTGTCAAATCGAGTGACCTGCAAAAAGGAGTGGCAATGGGAATGTGATCACCCTAGGAATTCGCTGCAAAGGGGGAAGGGGGGAGTAAATGTTTTAAAATTAAGGGACAACAGTAAATCTATGAGTTAGATCAGAACAGTTATGAATGAAAGTTAATTAAGTGGAGGATATCATGAATTGATTGAATTTTAAGCTAAATGGTGAGGAAGCTTGGAGCTCGTTCCAAAATAACTCCAGGAGTTCATTTCACTGGGAGTGATCTGGAGCCTGTGCTTGCTCTCCATGGGAGTGGTGATGGGGGCTCAAGATCTGGAGAAACCCAAAAGTAGCGAACCTTGCTGGCAAGATCACAACTTCCAATTTTCATCACCCCTCACTGGAGACATTGGAATTAGGAGCAGAAGGAGGCAATTCAGCCCTTCGAGCCTGATATGCTATTCAATCAGATCAAGGCTGATCTCTCCCTGGTCTCAAATCCACCTCCCCACTTTTTCCCTAAATCCCTTTATCCTGTTTTTGATTAGAAATATATCTATCCCCTTCTTGAAACCATTCAACAATTTGCTGCTCTACGGGGCAGCAAGTTTATTCAAGTTCACACCCATAACAGGCATGAACTTGATTTAAATCCATTTCGATGCTTTGCCAAGTAGTTAAACATCCCTACGTCAGATATGAACACTTCACTGCTCTTTCAACAGTCACATCGGTACAGCTTACAATCCAGATATAAACACTTAAGTTATAAAGAGAGGGTGGGTTGGCTTGCGTTGTTTTCGTTGGAGCAGAGAAGACTGAGGGGCGATCGAGGTGTACAAGTTTATGAGGGACATGGAAAGGGTGGATAAGTAGCAGCTATTCCCCTGGTTTGAAGGATCAGTCACGAGGTGACATAGGTTCAAGATGAGGGGCAGGAGGCTCAGGGAGGATGTGAGGGAAAAACATTTTCCCGGAGAGTTGTGATGGTCTGGAATGTGCTGCCTGGGAGGGTGGTAGAAGCAGGTTACCTCACATCCTTTAAAAAGTATCTGGATAAGCACTTGGCACATCATAACATTCAAGGCTATGGGCCAAGTGCTGGCAGATGGGATTAGGGGGAAGCTCGGGTGTTTCTCCTGTGTTAGTGCAGAGTCAATGGGCCGAAGGGCCACTTCTGCACTGTACTATTCGATGATCCTATGAATTAAACTGCAAGTGATCTCACATTTGTCCTCTTACCTAAAAGGTAACCTGATCTGGCCAGAGGCAATACGGCACATTTCACTCATCAAGGAGGATGCAACTACAGACAAAGACTCAAATAGTGTGACGCTAATCCCTCATATTGACAACAGTTAATCAGGATATCATAGGAGGTTAATTGTTATATTTTGATTACTTATTTATAATTGATCCAAATCTCATGGTCTTTCCTACAGCTCGCAGCAGAGGAGGAGGCAGTAGAAATATTGGATAAAATAAAAATATATTAGTGATTGTACAGCAAAATACCTCCTCTTGTAACTTCCTTTGCGTTTTCTATTACCCGCGCTTTCTACACTCCATCATGCGAACTGTGTTTGTTTATCCGTGTTTTCTTCCCCCATCTCCCCTGTATTTGCGGGAAGATAGCAGTGATAATGCAGCAGAGTCTGGAACAGTTGCAAGTTGAGTGCAGCCTGAATGAAGGCATCCTGTGGACCTGTCTGATTCTCACTGTGATCATTTTGAAACATGTATTTCTCAGAGGCTCCCCCGTCTGTCCGATACAGGTACTGACCCACAATTTATAATTGAGTATCTTCCCAAACCAATGCACGGCTTGAACCTATGTGACTGAGTCCATAGAAAAAAAACATGTTCATTCTTCATAATTTCTCCATTTGCAAGGTTTCGTGGGAACGCAATCCCTGTGAATAGCGGCATTTTATTGTACTTTGTCGATACTGAATTGACTATTGTCAGTCTTCAAAGCAGCAAAATTACCTGGTCCAGGTAGGATGCTTCCTAGGCTAGTGAAGAAAATCAGGATGGAAATTGCAGAGACTCTGGATGTAGTCATCCTATTTTGCTTGAATGAGGAGGTAGTTCCAGAGGATTGTAGTATTGCAATTGTTAAACCCCTGTTTGGGGGAAATAAAAGATTGGCTGTATATAAACAGAAATTTTCAAAATACTCAGCTGGTCTGGTAGCAGCTGTGGAGAGAGAAGCAGAGTTCACGTTTTAGGATTCTGATCTTTCAAAGTTGTTCAAAATCCAAAATGATAGACTGGTTAGAAAAGGTAAAGCTTGTGGGATTTATATGAAATGTGGGATCATGGATATAAAATTGGTGAAAGCACAGAAAGCAGACAGAACTGATAAATCATGGAAACCCTACAGAGCAAAAAACAGCCATTCAGCCCATCAAGTCTGCACTGACTCTCCGACAGAGCATTTATCCAAGCCCTATCCCCGTAACCCCACATATTAACCATACTAATTCCCCTAACCTATACATCTTGGGAGACTAAGGGGCAATTTGCCATGCTTGAAGTTGGTTCAACTGTTAAGAGTTACGCTGTTTAATTTTGTTTGAGCTACATGTAAACTGTGTCATGACTAAAGCTTATTTTGATAAAAGAACCCTAATTGAACCCTAATTTTTCAGTCAAATCACACCTGGAGTGAAACATTCTTTTTTCGCATTTATGACAAAAATAAAGAAAAGTTTTGTGTCTAATCCGACTTTATGATATACCTTGTTGCTCAGGTCCAAGACCCTAACAAAACTGTGATGGTTTTCACAGGATTAAAAATTCTGATGCTTCGTTTGGCTTGCAATTATTGAACTCAAAGACAGTGGGTGTTGAGGAGGTGGTGCTTTATTTTAGATGTTGCATTTGGTTGTTTAAAACAGGGAGTGCTATGTGAAAAATGGCTCTTTTAGTGGCAAAATATTTCCTGGGTGTGGAAGAGGTCACTCAGTGTGATTTACAAAGGGTGGTGAAATCAAAGCTTTTGGAATTGGTGAACAAGCTGAAGTTGACTGTACCTGAAGGGCTGAGGGAGACGGAGATAATTTTAATGATAATTCAGCAATCATGTTTGCTGGAGACACAGTCTGAAGCATTGGAATTGATGAGGATTCAATTACAAATTAAACAATTGCAACAGGGAAAGGAAATGAAACAGCTTGAATTAGAAACAAAAGAAAGAAAGAGAGTGGCAAAAGAAAGAAAGAGAGAGAGAGAGAGAGAGAGGCAACTGCAGTGGAAAAAGGAAAAGACAGAGCATTTGAACTTCAGAAACTGGAACTGTGTAAACCTCCTTTCCTGCAGCATATCAGGATACTGTAGGAAAGGTTGTCCCAAGGCATGGTACATTGGGGAGACCATACAGACACTACGACAATGGATGAATGAACACCACTCGACAATCACCAGGCAAAACTGTTCCCTTCCTGTTGGTGAACACTTCAGTGGTCACGGGCATTCGGCCTCTGATCTTCAGGTAAGCGTTCTCCAAGATGGCCTTCACAACACACAACAGCGCAGAATCGTTGAGCAGAAACTGATAGCCAAGTTCCACACACATGAGAATGGCCTCAACTGGGATCTTGGGTTCATGTCACACTATCTGTAACCCCCATGACTTGCCTGGACTTGCAAAATCTCAACAACTGTTCTGTCTGGAGACAATACTCATCTCTTTAACCTATGCTTAATGCTATCTCCACTCACATTGTCTGCACCTTTAAGAGTTGAATACCTGTAAAGACTCACATTCTAATCAGTACTCTGTAAACTGTGTGTGCCTTTATGTGCTCTGTTTCTGATCAGAACTCCCCACTCACCTGACGAAGGAACAGTGTTCTGAAAGTTGGTGGTGTTTACTACGAATAAACCTGTTGGACTTTAACTTGGTGTTGTGAGACTTCTTACTGTGTTTACCCCAGTCCAACGCCGGCATCTCCACATCATCACTTCCAGAGTGCCAGGCTGGCTGTGCCAGTGTGCCCATTGGCCAGTGTCAGGATGATCAGTGGGCAGTGCCAGGCTAGCTCCACCCAAAGGGCACCCTGCCTCAACCTTTATGGCTCTGCTCCCACCAGCGAGGCAGCATGTCGGGACCCTGGTGCTGGGGACCATATGTGATCACCGCTAGTGTGGACCTCCACCAGTGGGGTCAGAAACTTTAGCGAGCCTGGATGATTGCGTCCCCAGTCACTATGTGATGCAAGTAAGCATTTGCATCATGTAGTCAGCCCCACACTGTTCCCCGGTGCTGGGCTGATTAAACAAAAATGGTCCCGGAAAGTCATGATCAGCCGGACGCCGGTTGGGATTTCCACTTTTGGCCTCCAGCTGACATTTCCCACAGCACAGCGGGCCTGGAAAATCACACCATCAATGTTTTTTTTAAACTTGAGGGCGGAATTTTGCAATCTCACTACACCCGTGTTTAGCAAGAAAATGTCATAAAATTGGAATTGAGCCGACCAGCGGGAATGGTGCCCGTTTTTGTTCCCATTCCCATCATACCAAAAAGAATTGGTGCGATTGGAAGCTCGTCCAAAATGGGTCAAACGTCAAATTGCATTTGTTTTGCAATCATCTCGATGTTATTAGCGGCTTCGCTCGCAATTGTCCCACCTCACTTGCCTTATCGACCTAGTTCACTGCAGCTTCAACCGGTGAGCAAAACATCTCCTCTATAAAAGTGGGCTTCAGGTGCTGGAGCAGTGTGGGAGCGCGAGGAACTAGATCTCTGGTTCCAAATTGTTCAGTGCTATGAAACAGTGTGTTAATTCGTGGTGGCTATGATGCATTTTGGGTTGGAGAGAACTGCGTGTGTGATTGCTCACAGAGTCTGACTTTGGCCTCTCAGCATTCACCCTGGTCTGAGTGCTGCCCTCGGGCCTTGGCACTGGCTCTGGGTCCTAGTGCTAGCAGCAGCAAACAATGTTGGTAGTTGAGACAGGAGCTGGAAATTCTCAGAACTGCCAACACTGCAGCCTTGGGAGTTGCAAAATAGCATTTCTCAGGTTACTGTTGCATGGATTCTGGGTGTGTGTGTGTGGGATGGAATAGGGGGAGCTGAAGTGTTGCCTTTCTAGGGGTGCTGAGTGCTGGGGATGGGTGTGTGTGTGGCTTGTCTGGGAGGTGGAACTGGAGAGAGTGTGTGGCTTGTCTGCGGGGACTGGGGGATTTGTGAGTGTGTGTGGCTTGTGTGAGGGGGGTGGAGGATTTGGGGAGTGTATGTTGCTGGGCTGGAGGGGAGCAGAGTTCTCTGACATTTCCATCTCTCTCTCTTTCTCATTCCCCTTGTTGTAAACTCTCACCCTCTTCGGATTAACAATGGCTTACACATTGCAACCCATTGATCTTGCTTTTCTTTTGGTTGCTGTTGAAGTTGAGACGGAGGATCAGGAGAATGAATTGTGGGCACAGGAGGCACAGGTCATACCACTCGCAGGAGGAGAGGGAGACAGTTACTGGAGGGAGGATGTGGCTGTTAATTGCCCTGAGAGGGGATGCATGTGAAGGAGGGTGTAGTGACCCCGGCACTTCCACATGTGAGCGTCAGTTGAGCAATTGTTGGACATCGTGTGCTGCCAACTGCTTTGGCTCTGAAAGGCAACAGTGCGTTGCCACCTGTACCATTTGCTACAAGACCTGGATCCCTGGGACAGAGAAGGGGAGCACCCACTTCCGAGGGCTGTGAAAGTGGCTGCTGCCTTATACTTTTACACCACCAAATCCTTCCAGGCCACCAGTGGCGATCTTTGTGGCATCTCACAGTCATCCGTGTACAAGTGTGTGAGGGAGGTCACCAGTGCCCAGCATATAGAACTTGACCTGGACTCAGCCCAGCAGGAAGCCCAGGCTGCAGGATTTGCAGTTATCACTGGGATGCCAAATGTGCAGGGGGATATAGACTGCACCCATGGTGCCCTTAAGGCCCCAGAGAAAAATCACAGAAGATTCATGAATAGAAAGAGCTTCCATTCCATCAATGTGCAATTCATGTGTGACCATCCACTGCACGTCATGTACATCTGCGCCAGACGCCCCGGCAGCTTGCATGGCAGCTTTATACTGAGGAGCTCGGATGTCCTGGAGGTCTTTGTGCTGGAGCCCAGGGTGCAGGGACGGCTTGTCGGGGACATGGGGCACCCACTTTGGACTTGACTGATGACACCTACACAAGAGACCTGAGCCTGAGGCAGAGATCCAGTATAATGAAGCCAATGTTGCCACCTGGTCAATCATGGAGCAGTGCGTAGGACTCCTCAAAGTGCAGTTCAGGTGCCTGGACTGCTCTGGTGAGACCCTGCATTATAGCCTCCTGAGAGCATCCCACATTGTGCTGGTGTGTTGTGTCCTACACAACCTGGCACAGCAGTGGGAAGACCTTCTGGATGAGGAGGAGTTGGAGATCGACCAGCCGGCCATCGCTGGGGAGGAGGCCACCCAGGAGGATGCAAAGGAGGAAGAGAAGGATGATAATGACGACAACCAACACCACCCAGGCTCTGGAGGGCTGGTGGAAGTGGGGGTCAGACTAGACAGGCCCTGATCAACACACAGTTTGGCAACTATGGGCCTGTGTTGCCGCATGTGTGTGGGTTCCAACCACCCCCGCCTCCTCCCACCTTATGCAATCCTACAATCTCCTGCAACATTATAACATCAGAGTGGTGGGCCTAGGTACACAGTGTTAACGAGTTATTGTGGCAGGCAGGGTCCGCCCAACTGCTGACTGAGGAACACTGTGTCGACTCCCCTCTGCCCCCAACCTCCTCAACATCAACGGCAGCAGACAGGCACAATGCAGGTTCTGGAAGTTCTCAGTCCTCTGGAATGGGACGTATGCACTGTGCTTCCTGCAGCAAACCCACACCACCACGAGAGTCAAAGCCACATGGCTCCTGGAGTGGCAAAGGGGGAGGGGCCTAATGAGCTACCTCGCACCTAATTCGAGAGTGGTGGCTATAATGAACACCCAACACTGTCACTTCGTCCGGGTCCGATTTCTGTATACAGAGTTTCTTGTTATGGTTAATGGGTCCCCGTTGGCGGCCCTTCTCTTTTGGAGAGGAGGGCAGTAGGGCTGCCTGTTGTCTGGCCAACTGTATTCCATTTGCCTGGAGCCATTCCTGCGCCTCCTGCGGAGGAGGTCAACAGGTTTGACTCTGTGCGGGACAGGGATCAGAGTGGTCCTGTCGGTTTACACCATTGACATGATTCTCATGTTCACAGACCCGGCTGACCTGTGGAGGATGCGCGAGTACCAGGCCATGTACTCTGCCACATCCTCTGCCAGGATCAAATGGGCCAAGTGCTCCAGACTCCTGGTGAGTCTGTGGCAGATGGATCCCCTCCCAGAGAAGCTCAGGCCTTTCACCTGGAGCAGGGCCAGCCTCCTCTACTTGAGACTCCATCTTTGCCCAGCTGAGGAATTGTGGCCAGTGAATTAGCAAGAGCTGGAAGCCAAGGTCACCTCTTTCCTGAATTGCTGGATAGGACTGCTCCGTGTGCTGTGTGCGGGTTCTCATCATGAACCAGCTGATTGCCTCTATACTCTGGTATCAGCTGTTCACTTTGACCCCTCCCCCTGATTATGTCTCAAACATCCAGAGAACATTCATACAGTTCTTCTGGGACAAAGGACTGCACTGGGTTGCTGCTGTGGTTCTGGATCTCCCACTTAGGGAGAGTGGTGAGGCACTGCTGTGACTTCACACCCAGACTGCGACCTACCGCCTTCCGACCCTGCAGCGATACCTCTACATTGAACTCGCCCCTCGGTGGTGTGACCTGATGACATACTTCTTTGGCCTGGTGCATGGCCTGAATAACATGCAGCTCCTGTTTACAGATCTCAGCCGTCTTTGTGGCTCCTTGCAGGCATTGCCCGTCTTTTATAAGGACTTACTCAAAGTCTGGAACACTGTTGCCTCACGCTGTTGTTTCCTGTCTGGGGTAGAGGCTGTCATTCAGGATTTGCTGCTCAGGAAACCACACTTCCACCAAAACATTTCAGGTGACTGATGGAGAGGAAGGCTGTGGCTGCCGGGGTGACCAGGGTTGGGGATGTGCTAGGTGGCGGGGGAGTCGGGTGGATGACCCCCACCCCGCCCCCCCCTCACCCCCCACTGGCTGGGTGAGCACGCAGCATTGGATGTTCAGCTCGCAGCCAATGCCATCCATGACCTTAAAATGATTGTGTTCAGACCCAATGTCACACATGGCCTATCGGAGGCACAGATGTGCAGTGGGATCCTAAGCCCTAAGCCTGGCACTCATGCATGCTGTCACCATCTCCCATGCTGCATTACCATCCCTTCCTATGGGACAGTGTCCTGCTGGTGGCAGGGTGGGGGGGGGGGGGGGGAGGGGGGGTGGTGTGCGGGGAGGGTGGGGTGTGTGGCGGCAGTGGTAGAGGGTCTCCCATCTAGCAATCACAGGAGAAGCAGGGACTGTCCTGCTTGATGCCATTCCTTCCTGCACTGCTTCCCTGTCTGTCCATCCTTGGGATTTTTACAGGCTGCCCTTATGACAGATCAACTGCAGACAGTTTGGGTGAGTTATGCACTTGTTAGAGCATTCGAGTGAGTTTAATGCAGTTTGCCTTGTTGTCATGAAGAGGAAGCCAAGTCAGAACTTGCAGGTGTGCTGATGCAGGGTTGGGGGAACATGGAGGAAATGTGCCTCTGTGATGATTGGGAGCAGGAGTGCGAGAGGATCATGTCAATCAATGACATGATCAAGAACAAGGGGTGTTGTGAGGGGGTCATGTGCAAAGACACCCAGGGGGCACTGGGGGTTAAGGGGGATCAGTAAAGTTGGGACAGTTCCCTGATGTCTGTAGGGGAGACGGAAGTGTATTTGCCTCGGATGTGGGGTGGGGCAGGGGTTGGGGGTCTAAGAGCTACTGTTTTTTAGTTTTTGTGGCACATGCATAGTTTGTGGCTCTGTTCTGAGCAGTAGGCTGGCTGGCAGGTTAAGCCCCGCCCACTGCTTTTAATGGCTAGAAGTGGTCTAGCCCATATTTTCAATCTGCCCGTGGTCTTTTCTTGATATTCACGATGATACAAATTCCAAACTCATTACCAATTTTCTTTTTGAAATTCCTAACTATGTTATGAGTTACAGGTTCAAAGAAAAAGCAAATGTGCTTTGCACACAAAGGGTGGAATTTTACGAGAATGATTCTAAGTGACCAGCAAGTGTGAAAATTGAAGAGTTGCTAATCTGTCTTTTGAGCGAGTTGTCACACCCACTCTTGAGCACATAGTCCATGGAAAAATGGTCTAGACCATTTCTAGCTGCTGCAGGCAGTGCGCTGGGCTTAATCTCCACATCTTAATTCACCAACCAGCCTGCAGAGGGAGCTGTTGCACATGTGTTGGCCTCTGATTCTGCACATGCGCAATAGCAACAGCAGAGGCCTGACAGAGAGGGAGACCTTCAAATCTGAACAAATGTCCCCACTTCCCCCCCTTGCAAAAGCAAGGCTAACAGTTGGTCGAGAGACCCATTCCACCCGAAATGCAGCCTCCACTGCTCCTCCCCACTATTGTGCAGACCAATCACAACTCCCCACAACAAGCCGATACAGATCGGCCCCCTCCCCCCGATCCATTCGCAAGCAGAGTGCACAGCAACCACCTCCCCCCAGTTGAGCCAACCCATAGGCCCCTTCCCCTATAAGTCCCACCCCGGCACTGCCTGGTGGTCATTACCAAGGTGACAGGCTGGCAGTACCAGGTTTGTACTGCTCCAGTAGCACACCCTCTTGCCCTCAGTCTCCCTGGGGTGCGTCTATGGCCTCCAGTTCTACTGGTGAAACCAGTGTAGAATTAAAAATTACACTCTAAATGAGCCAATGATTAACTAATTAAAAGAAATAAAAATGATCACAAATCTTCAACATCTCTTTTCTACCAGCAGGGAATCTTTCTGCTCTGTTTCCAACAGAAAACTGCTATTTCCAAGCAAGGTCCCAAAGGGAGTTCCCAAGCTGGCCCCATCATAAGAGAGCGTAGATAGAGTCCAACTGTATCTCACTGGGACCTATGGAGATTGTATCGCTGAAGGCCGAAGGCTGCTGCTCCCACAGGGAGTCAGTTGGCAATTTTTGAACACAGGTAAGTCAGCAAAAAATAACTTCTATATTTGGCAGCCCAAGGCTTTCTGCCGCTAATCAGAAGTTATGGCTCATTGTTAAATTGAATTCAGAGTTTACCGCATGTGAATTTTAAATTGGGACTGTGAAAGGAACTCTGCCTGCAAAGAGTGAAAAAGGACAAATGACTGTGGGTTTAAATAAAACATTCCTTTCTGTGTAAAAGAGGGAAAAAAGCAGAAGAAAATAAAACCCATGATTTGAGTGATGACAATACAATCGTGTGCAGATTCTGATATTGTTGTCACATTGGGTGATTTTGTTTTGGTTAAATCCTTGTAATTATGCGATACAACATGTAATTGTGAAATAAAAGAAGTCTACACGTCGAATGAAACAAGTTATGTTGTGAGATATATGTGATGATTAGTTTGCGTGAAGTGGATGTAACACCAGTGTAAAGACATCTTCATGTTGTGAAGCAAGCAAGGCTGAAGAATACTAATGATGCACACATTTTGATTTTCCATGACCCAAAATGTGAACTCTACACATGACAATTACTGGAATCCATTTGTGAGGTGACACATGTGGTGTGTGCGGAAAGACAGTGGATGTTATTGTAGAAGCTCTTTTCAGAGGCTCACTATTAAGCTGACTTTCACTTAATTTATGACTCAGCTAACATAAAGACTCGCGGCGACAGTATTTTGGTCAAGGCCTTTCTTTATTGTCCAGGCTTGTTCAGTGACGGTGGAGGATGATTTGGGGCAGTTCCAACTCATTCTGAAATTACATTTTTCAGTATTACAATTATACAACTTTCTAAAGCCATTTTCCTTACCCTTGTCTCACCCCATCCAGTTATGAGCCAATCATTATTAGTATGGATTATTTACCTTGGCCAATAACATTTATCCTCCGACAGCATGGAAATACATGATTTTATGGGCTTTAAGATTCTTTCTCACAGACTTATGGTACATAGTGGACAATCTTATCTGGTATAATGTAAGACCTATTCATTCACTTGTCCGAAACCTCCAGGACTGTCTGGAGTCCGTACTGATAAGAGTTCCATTCTTCCTTTGCTCAGTAGCTGTATTGTTCCAAGGAATGTGTTTCTTTTTATTAAGCTATATCCTACCATGCCTTGGAGCAGCATGTAGTTGGCAAAGGTGGACAGAGTATTAAAAATACATGTTTAATTATCTAACAGTTATTATGTATCTGTCTAAGCAAATAGTACCTTTGTAATTCAAGGTACTTTGTACTTTTCTGTACTATATTCACTCTGATTGTTAGTAAGGTTTGTTTTCGACCCATTTTATTCTAAACTCTTTCCTACAATTGTGTACATGGATCTTCAGAAAGCTTCAGTGAGATACCACACAGGATATGGGAGAAAATGAAGCAGCATGAAATTGGGGGAGGGA
Source organism: Carcharhinus amblyrhynchos (assembly GCF_965287045.1). Lineage (NCBI taxonomy): Eukaryota > Metazoa > Chordata > Chondrichthyes > Carcharhiniformes > Carcharhinidae > Carcharhinus > Carcharhinus amblyrhynchos. The sequence continues at coordinate 17,283,688 of NC_137335.1, forward strand.
AGCAAAGTGCTTAGATGGGAAGAAACAATGGGAGTGAAGAGCAGTTTCTCTAAGAATTTGCAATGTGGGAGTGAGGGTCCAGAGGGCTTTTGCTCTGGACTCACTCCTGTTAACTGTGTACAACAATGATCAAGATTTAGGGCTAAAGGCAGTGAATTGGAAATTTGCAGATAATATTAAAATAGGAATCAAAATAATGAATTCTGAGGATCAACGCAATGTAGCTGGGATAAATGGGCCAATGAGTAACAATGGAATTTAATGTCAGTAAGTGTGAAGTTTTTGTTGAATATATTTAAGTCACGGGTAGATAGATTTCTGATAGACAAGGGAATTAAGGGTTGTGGGGAGAAAGCGGGAAAGTGGAACTGATTCACTTCAGATCAGCCATGATCTTATTGAATGGCGGGGCAGGCTCGAAGGGCTAGATGGCCTACTCCTGCTCCTATTTCTTATGTTCTTATGTTTTACATTTCACTGAAAGCTGAAGGGTTTGGGAATTCCAGCCCCCAACAATAAACACAGAACCTCGAGTGGATAAAGGGCCAATGAGATACTGACTTCGATGGCAGTCGGAATCGAATATTAAAATCAAGATGTAACGGTGAATCTCGATAAAACCACTGTAAACCCAGAGTTGGAGAAATATTTGTGGATTTTGACTTTCCATTATAGGAAGATGGTGCTGCAATCGAGAGGATACAAGACAAATTCCCCAAGATATTTCCTGGCATTGTAAGGTGTCGTCTAACAGTTTACTGAGTTCAGATATCTGGAAGGAAGAATCGGGGACAAAGGCCCTTAACTTCCTCACCATGGGAATCAGTGGTGGAGTGCCGTTCCAGAACGTTCCATACTTCAAACAGGAACCCACCCCATCCCAAAATCCCACACTGAGGAGCCAGATGGTTATTGCCCAAACAGTTTCAGTTGATTTTAAGTCTAGTGACTTAATCAAAACGCACATGCGTACGCACAAGAGCAAGTGGTCAGTTTGGCAGTGACTCAACATTGATGTTTAATTTGTGACTGACCATTTTGGCCTTGCCTACAGCTCCAAATACCTTCAAATTTCCCAACCTCCGGGAGATGTGGAAGCATGCTGGTACATAAAATTTGCCCCTCAAATTTCCCAACCTCCGGGAGATGTACACGCTAGTACATGAAATTTGGTCCATTTTTGAGTTTGATCAAATTACAGCAAAATGTACAACAGTAATCTGAATATTAACATTGTGAAGAAGACAGATACAAAGACAGCCTTGGACAATAGTTTTCTTATCCAGGTGTTTCGATAGAATTTTAAATTATGAAGCAATGAGACAGGAGAGATAGAAACAGACTATAGAGGCTGATGGGACATAGACATAAGATAGATTAGAAGAGATTCGGACAAGAGCAGGATGTAAATTTATACACAGAGGAAAGTGTGTATTTGCAATTAATGCTTGTATCTAGACCCTGTTCCAAATAGGGGTCAATTCATTGGGCTCTTGGCATGTTTTCAATGGTGGGGCAGCTCTGCATCCTGTGAGGAGCTAACAGTTAATTAGAAGTGACCACCATGTGGCAGTCCAGGGGGACATCACAACCACAGACTGAGAATCCCACTGACGGGGACACATACAGGTAAGGTCCCACATTATAAAAGTATTTTTGTGAACATTTCCCGGCCCAGTTCCAGAGGTTTCTTCCTGGCTGAGCAGTGAGAATCTCTCCCAAAGGAGTGACAGAGAGGCAGAATCAGGGGCCTGGCTTAAACCAGTGAAAACATCAGTGACCAATTAGAGCCCAACACCAATATCATTTATTGAGGAGTAGAATCCTTATCCTTGTCAATCATTCCTGCATCCTCCTTGGTGCTTCTATATCCTTTTTATAATGTGGTGACCAGAACCATACACAGAGCTCCACGTGTGGTCAGACCGTTCTTTATGTAGGTTTAACTCAATTCTCTAATTTTTATTTCCAACCCTCGAGAATTAAAGCCTAATGTTTGGTTTCTTCCTGTAACGGCCTTAACACTTTGATCACAGAAAATCTGAGACCTCTTTGCATCTCTGCCTCATTTAGATTCTTATTTTCCATCTTTTATCTGATCTTTTGATTCTGAGCAAATTGTAATACCTCAGACTTATCAATGATGAAATTAATTTGAAATGCCTCTTCTGTAAGTTTATTAATATTTTCTCCTCATTTCTTGCAGTACCCCCTCAGTATCGACAGTGTTGTGTCATCCACAAATGTGGAAATTGTGTTGTTGATTTCACTCACATTTCACTGTCCCCTCAGTTTGTTAGTCATTGTGAATATTGTTCATGTTGTTAATATGAATTGGGAACAACAATGTTCCAGTATTGATCCTTTTGGAGCCATTTTCCACTTCCTGCCAACCTGAATGGCTACACTTTACCCCGACTCCCAGTTTCCTGTCCTGCAGTCAGCTCTCTGTCCATTCCACATTGCCAGAGGAATATACCATGTAGAACATCGAGTAATATGTTTGATTGGTGGCTGGAGGAATGGAGATAAAGAGATGTGGAAATAGCAGGAACACATGGGATGATGGCTATTGATCATTGAATGAACTGGATGGGCAATTTGTTTTAGAGGCCGGAATTCTCTCATCCTGTTTTGCACTGATAAAAACTGACCTAATGTATTTCAATTTCTTATTCTTCCAAACATTATGGTGATGGGCAGAAAGATCCCCGTTACTGTTGCCAGGGAGATTAATGATTAAATTGCTAGGGATTGAGTTACTGCTTGAGCTGGGTGTGAGTTCAAAATATTCAGTTAAAATATATTCTGCTGTAGAATCAGCACTAGAAGGAATACAATGTGAATTTGTTCAGCTGACAGTAACTAATAACACACAAAGACAATGTGTTCCCATGCTGACTGATATTAAATCCACTCATTGAACAAACACGTTAAAAATATCCCTTTCTATAGACTGTGCAAATGCATTGGGAAATTCTATAAAAACCAGAATGTTACTTTTATTGTTGTTCCTGTAAGAATGATCAATGTGAATCGTGCATTCTCACTACACTGATACAAATAAAAACACAGATTCTCTTTCTGGGATACAAGGTATTTCTGAGATCATTTCAGAGATCTCTATCCATTTCTCAAGGGTGAGTTTAACACAGACAAAGAGATTGAACCATCCCTGAGCCCTTTCCAATTAATGTTCTCAAGTGTGAGAATGACGAAAGACCATTCTTGTTTTTTTGAAAGTTGTAATTGTAAATTCTGATCTCCAGCAGTATTAAGATTCATTATTCAAATCCTTTCTGTCAGTCATGTTCAGGTTGGGACTGAGTGTCCACAGTATTGAAGTCTCACTGTCCGCTCATAACTTCCAGCTGTTGTCTGTCTCAAATCACCAGGGTAATTGTGTGTTCCTCACCACCAAATTATATCTTCAGAATCATAAACAGAGAATGCTGGAAAATCTCAGTAGGCCTGACAGCGTCTGTGCAGAGAGAACAGAGCCAATGTTTCCAGTCTGGATGACTCTTCGTCAGAGCAGTGTGTTTTCCATCAGACAATCTGTTTTTCAGATTCCAGCATCTGCAGTAATTTGTTTTTAACACACCTTTAGAATCCTACTTTCAATCTACAGCTTTGACCAAACTTTTAACCCATCCTTTCCTAATGCTTCTTTTTTCTGTTTGCTGTCAATCTTTGCCCATTTACACTCGTGTGAAGCACCCTGGAATGTTCAAGGTGTTATATAAATGCGAGGTGATGTTGTATTTGAGAGTGATCATCAATTTGATTAAATCCATCATTTCTGTGGCCATTTAGGGAAAAGAGAGAGCATTCCAAACAGAATGTAACATGTATTTTCATGTCATTACTAATTTTGCTGACATATGGCCACTTAGCAGTTCGAAGGTCTTTAGTGACAGGCAACAAATGTTAGTCGTGCCGACAATCTCATCTCCCAGTTATCTGATCCAAGCATTAGGTTTCAGACAATCATAAAACCTTCCCTTTTATCTAACAATCAGATCTTGCCAAATTCAATTTTAACTGAAGATAATGGGCCCAATTTTACCAACAAGTTGTGCCCGTTTTTGAATACAAAAACATGGTAAAGTCCGGTGTGAGGTGAATAGCGCAATCTGCACCTGCCTCCATGCCTGGTTCCCCTTTACCAAGCGTCTAAAGTGGCCACAATTGGCACCACGCCCAAAACGGGCACAACTTAATGGACTGCATGCCCAAACTCACCTGCATTTCCCCCTTTACACTACATTTGCCCATACAGATTTGGTGCGACCAGAATTGAACACTGTATTCTAAGTGCGGCCTAACCAAGGTTCTATAAATCTGCAACATGACTTGCCAATTTTGAAATTCAATACCCCAGCCGATGAAGGTAAGTGTGCCGTGTGCCTTCTTGACTATCTTCTCCGCCTGCATTGCCACTTTCAGTGACCTGTGTACCTGTACACCCAGGTCCCTTTGCCCATCAATACTCTTAAGGGTTCTGCCATTTACTGTATATTTCCTACCTGTATTAGACCTTCCAAAATGCATTACCTCACATTTGTCTGGATTAAACTCCATCTGCTATCTCTCTGTCCAAGTCTCCAACTGATCTATATCCTGCTGTATCCTCCGATGGTCCTTATTGCTATCTGTAAATCCACCAACCTTTGTGTCGTCCGCAAACTTACTAACCAATTCAGTTGCATTTTCCTCCAAATCATTTATATATATTACAAACAGCAAAAGTCCTAGCACTGATCCCTGAGGAACACCACTTGTCACAGCCCTCCATTCAAAAACACAGTCTTCCACTGCTACCCTCTGTCTTCTTTGACCGATATGATGTGGAGATGCCGGCGTTGTACTAGGGTAAACACAGTGAGAAGTCTCACAACACCAGGTTAAAGTCCAACAGGTTTATGTGTTAGTAAATGCCACAAGCTTTGGGAACACTGTTCCTTTGTCAGGTGAGTGACTGGTGTTGTGAGACTGCTTACTGTACCTTCTTTGACTGAGCCAGTTTTGTATCCACCTTGCTAGCTCACCTCTGATTCCATTAGTCTTCACCTTCTGCACCAGTCTGCCATGAGGGACCTTGTCAAAGGCCTTCCTGAAGTCCATGTAGATAACATCTACTGCCCTACCTTCATCAATCATCATCGTCACTTCCTCAAAAAATTTGATCAAGCTCATGAGACACAGCTTCCCCTTCACGAAACCACGTTGCCTCTCACCAATACATTGTTGTAGGTAAAATAATACCTCAGACTGTAAAAATTCAAAGTACAGCTCTTTTTATTTCAAAATTCTGGGGTTTATTCCAGAATTTTGGGAGAAATAGGACTACAGACTTCTCATAGAACACAAATACAACTGGGCATTTATACATCATGAGTCTTAGTGTCAATCATGATTCCAAGTTTCCCATTCCGGCCAGAACCCCGGGTCTTCCTTCCTTGGTCGTGATATAGCCCCACATTTAATCATGATTCACAGTCCAGCTGGCAGCTGCAGTCATGACGCACGGTCACGATTCAAAACTTTTCAGTAGCAGTACCAGAATCCCTGTCTTTGAAGTTACTTGTGCGATCGTGGCTGTCCCAGCAGGACTCTTCCTGTTAAAAGCTGGTATCGCGATCTGCCTTCAGCAGCTGCCAAAAGCCAGTATCATAAACTACCATCTGTGTAATGATGTCCAACTAACACAAATAGGTAAGATTTGCAAAGTCTACAAAGTAACAGCCACATTAAACTATCTGTCTTTATAAAAATGAGAATTAAAGCATGTAATACGTGAACAAATCACTTATATTACTGTCAGGAACAGTATAAGCTTGAGAAGATCAGCCATGATGAAGGGTTACGTTTGTGACATATTCTAGGTACAAAATCCATTAACCCTTTCCCTTCAGGTACAAAATGCATTCACCTTTTCCCGACTTCAATCTCCACTTATTTCCAAGTGCGAATAAATCCTCTCTAGAAGAATTCTCTCCAATAATTTCCCTACCACTGATGTAAGGCTCACCAGCCTGTAATTATCTGGATTATTCTTGCTACCCTTCTTAACCAAAACAACAACATTGACTATTCTCCAGTCCTCTGGGATCTCCCCTGTTGCCAGTGAGGATACAGACAGTCACCCAGGGCTGAAACCTAACCTTCCTCACTGCCGCTATGAGACATCATCGCTGACCACTGTATCACCATGCTACCAGGTTAACTCGTTATAATTATGACATTCTGACAAGTTGAAGAGTCAAATGACACAGATTTCACTTCTCACTGACTCCACAGAAGAATTACTGTGAGTTTGAAAAGAATGGAAAAAACTGATTCAGTGAGAAACAGAAATATCAAAGAAGTTGCGTAGAGGTGATGATTGTTGTTGTTGAGAATGGACAATGAAAATTGATTGAAATTTCAGGGAAAGTGAAATCTTTGTGAGGAATTTAGAATGTTGGCAAATTGAAAACTCCTGGAAAGCAGAAACATGGAAACAACTGCTGAATCAACAACCTGGAGAGAACAAGTAGCATTGGGAAAGGGGACTTTCCACTATCTCACTTGCACTAGGTTTAGAAAATGGAGTGTGAGCAAACATTCTGGATGAAATTCTCTGTCTGTGCTGGTCTAAAAGCCAGAAATTCCCATTCCACCGTCTATGGCATTTCACATTCTCCACAAACTGCCTGCTGAAGTCCCAGTGGTGGGCAGGATGAGAGAATTCCGGCCTCTGAAACAGGTTGCCCATCCAGTTTATTCAACGATCAATAGCCATCATCCCATGTGTTCCTGCTATTCCCACATCTCTTTATCTCCATTCCTCCAGCCACCAATCAAATGTACTGCTTGGTGTTCTACATGGTATATTCCGCTGGCAATGTGGAATGGACAGAGAGCTGACTGCAGGATAGGAAACTGGGAGTCGGGATAAAGTGTAGCCATTCAGATTGACAGGAAGTGGGAAGTGGCTCCCACAAAAACCAATGCTGGAACATTGTTGTTCCCAATTCATATTAACAACATGAACAATATTCACGATGAAGAACAAACTGAGGGGACAGTGAAATGTGAGTGAAACCAACAACACAATTTCCACATTTGTGGATGACACAACACTGTCGATACTGAGGGGGTACTGCAAGAAATGAGGAGAAAATATTAATAAACTTACAGAAGAGGCATTTCAAATTAATTTCAGCATTGATAAGTCTGAGGTATTACAATTTGCTCAGAATCATAAGATCAGATAAAAGATGGAAAATAAGAATCTAAATGAGGCAGAGATGCAAAGAGGTCTCAGATTTTCTGTGATCAAAGTGTTAAGGCCGTTACAGGAAGAAACCAAACATTAGGCTTTAATTCTCGAGGGTTGGAAATAAAAATTAGAGAATTGAGTTAAACCTACATAAAGAATGGTCTGACCACACGTGGAGCTCTGTGTATGGTTCTGGTCACCACATTATAAAAAGGATATAGAAGCACCAAGGAGGATGCAGGAATGATTGACAAGGATAAGGATTCTACTCCTCAATAAATGATATTGGTGTTGGGCTCTAATTGGTCACTGATGTTTTCACTGGTTTAAGCCAGGCCCCTGATTCTGCCTCTCTGTCACTCCTTTGGGAGAGATTCTCACTGCTCAGCCAGGAAGAAACCTCTGGAACTGGGCCAGGAAATGTTCACAAAAATACTTTTATAATGTGGGACCTTACCTGCATGTGTCCCCATCTGTGGGATCCTCAGTCAGTGGTTGTGATGTCCCCCTGGACTGCCACATGGTGGTCACTTCTAATTAACTGTTAGCTCCTCACAGGATGCAGAGCTGCCCCACCATTGAAAACATGCCAAGAGCCCAATGAATTGACCCCTATTTGGAACAGGGTCTAGATACAAGCATTAATTGCAAATACACACTCTCCTCTGTGTATAAATTTACATCCTGCTCTTGTCCGAATCTCTTCTAATCTATCTTATGTCTATGTCCCATCAGCCTCTATAGTCTGTTTCTATCTCTCCTGTCCCATCGCTTCATAATTTAAAATTGTATCCAAACACCTGGATAAGAAAACTATTGTCCAAGGCTGTCTTTGTATCTGTCTTCTTCACAATGTTAATATTCAGATTACTGTTGTACATTTTGCTGTAATTTGATCAAACTCAAAAATGGACCAAATTTCATGTACCACCGTGTACATCTCTTGGAGGTTGGGAAATTTGAGGAGCAAATTTTATGTACCAGCATGCTTCCACATCTCCCGGAGGTTGGGAAACTAGAAGGTATTTGGAGCTGTAGGCAAGGCCAAAATGGTCAGTCACAAATTAAACATCGATGTTGAGTCACTGCCGAACTGACCACTTGCTCTTGTGCGTACGCATGTGCGTTTTGATTAAGTCACTAGACTTAATATCAATTGAAAATCAATTGAGCCATAACCATCTGGCTCCTCAGTGTGGGATTTTGGGATGGGGGGGGTTCCTGTTTGAAGTATGGAACGTTCTGGAATGGCACTCCACCACTGATTCCCATGGTGAGGAGGTTACGGGCCTTTGTCCACCAATTCTTCCTTCCAGATATCTGAACTCAGTAAACTGTTAGACGACACCTTACAATGCCAGGAAATATCTTGGGGAATTTGTGTTGTATCCTCTCGATTGCAGCACCATCTTCCTATAATGGGAAGTCAAAATCCGCAAATATTTCTCCAACTCTGGGTTTACAGAGGTTTTATCGAGATTCACCGTTACATCTTGACTTTAATATTCGATACCGACTGCCATCGAAGTCAGTATCTCATTGGCCCTTTATCCACTTGAGGTTCTGTGTTTAATGTTGGGAGCTGGAATTCCCAAACCCTTCAGCCATTTGATATCATCCAGCTTTCCCCATTCAAAGCATTTTTTTCAGTGAAACGTAAAACATAAGGACACAAGAAATAGGAGCAGGAGTAGGCCATCTAGCCCTTCGAGCCTGCCCCGCCATTCAATAAGATCATGGCTGATCTGAAGTGAATCAGTTCCACTTTTCAGCTTTCTCCCCATAACCCTTAATTCCCTTGTCTATCAGAAATCTATCTACCCGTGACTTAAATATATTCAACAAAAACCTCACACTTACTGGCATTAAATTCCATTGTTACTCTTGGCCCATTTATCCCAGCTACATTGCGTTGATCCTCAGAATTCTTTATTTTGATTCCTATTTTAATATTATCTGCAAATTTCCAATTCACTGCCTTTAGCCCTAAATCTTGATCATTGTTGTACACAGTTAACAGGAGTGCAGAGCAAAAGCCCTCTGGACCTTCACTCCCACATTGCAAATTCTTGGAGAAACTGCTCTTCACTCCCATTGTTTCTTCCCATCTAAGTAGTTTGTTTCCCTCCCCCGATTTCATGCTGCTTCATTTTCTCCCGCATCCTATGTGGTATCTTACTGAAGCTTTCTGAAGATCCATGTACACAATTGTAGGAAGGAGTTTAGAATAAAATGGGTCGAAAACAACCTTACTAACAATCAGAGTGAATATAGTATAGAAAAGTACAAAGTACCTTGAATTACGAAGATACTATTTGCTTAGACAGATATATAATAACTGTTAGATAATTAAACATGTATTTTTAATACTCTGTCCACCTTTGCCAACTACATGCTGCCCCAAGGCATGGTGGGATATAGCTCAATAAAAAGAACCACATTCCTCGGAACAATACAACTACTCAGCAAAGGAAGAATGGAACTCTGATCAGTATGGACTCCAGACAGCCCTGGAAATCTCGGACAGGTGAATGAATAGGTCTTACATTATACCAGATAAGATTATTTACTAGGTACCATAAGTCTGTGAGAAAGACTCTTAAAGCCCATAAAATCATGTATTTCCATGCTGTTGGAGGATAAATGTTATTGGCCAAGGTAAATAATCCATACTAATAATGATTGGCTCATAACTGGATGGGGGGAGACAAGATGCAGGAAAGTGACTTTAGAAAGTTGTATAATTGTAATACTGAAAAATGTAATTTCAGAATGATTTGGAACTGCCCCATATCACCCTCCAGCATCATTGACCAGACCTGGACAATAAAGAGAGTTCTTGACAAAATACTGTCTCCGCAAGTCTTTGTGTTAGCTGAGTCATAAATTAAGTGAAATTCAGCTTAATAGTGAGCCTCTGAAAAGAGCTTCTACAATAACATCCACTGTCTTTCTGCACACACCACATGTGTCACCTCACAAACGGATTCCAGTAATTGTCATGTGTAGAGTTCACATGTTGGAATGTGGAAAATCAACATGTGTGCATCATTAGTATTTTTCAGCCTTGCTTGCTTCACAACATGAAGATTTCTTTACACTGGTGTTACATCCACTTCACACAAACTAATCATCACAAACACCTCACAACATAACTTGTTTCATTCGACATGTAGACTTCTTTTATTTCACAATTACACGTTGTATCGCATAATTACAAGGATTTAACCAAAACAAAATCATCCAAGGTAACAACAATATCAGAATCTGCACACGATAGTATTGTCATCACTCAAATCGTGGGTTTTATCTTCTTCTGCTTTCTTCCCTCTTTTACACAGAAAAGAATGTTCTATTTAAACCCACAGTCTTATTGCCCTTTTCACTCTTTGCAGGCAGAGTTCCTTTCACAGTCCCAATTTAAAATTCACATGCGGTAAATTCTGAATTCAATTAAACAATGAGCCATAACTTCTGATTAGCGGCAGAAAGCCATGGGCTGCCAAATATAGAAGTTATTTTTTGCTGACTTACCTGTGTTCAAAAACTGCCAACTGACTCCCTGTGGGAGCAGCAGCCTTTGGCCTTCAGCGATACAATCTCCATAGGTCCCAGTGAGATACAGTTGGACTCTATCTACACTCTCTTATGATGGGGCCAGCTTGGGGACTCCATTTGAGACCTTGCTTGGAAATAGCAGTTTTCTATTGGAAACAGAGCAGAAAGATTCCCTGCTGGTAGAAAAGAGATGTTGAAGATTTGTGATCATTTTTATTTCTTTTAAGTAGTTAACCATTTTGTTATTGGCTCATTTGGAGTGTGGTTTTGAATTCTATTTTTATGATATGAGTTTTTATTTAATATGTATAAATAAACATAGGTTTTGTTATTTGTTTAAAATCTTTGAAACTCCAATATAAAGCTGCATTATATTATTACGTAACTTTATGTGTGGTATGCTTATAAGTGTTCGGATGTTTTAATTTAGAATACTGAAATTGAAAATTTAATTGGGAAGATGAGAGGTCAGAACTTCGCAGACAATGATTCGGAAACCTGCACGAGGGCTGAGAAAAGGAGAGTTCACATTTTGGGCCATCGAAAATTGAAACATGTTTATCATCAGTATTCTACTGTCTTGCTTACTTCATTTATATTTATTGGATAGTAAAACTGTTCTGTTTTGATGTTTCAACAAAACATTTATAAAAATTCTTATTTAAATCTTTTGTTTCAATGTTTCAATAAATCATTAGTAGAATTTTAATGGAATTTATTTATTAATAAATATAATGTTATAAATACAAAATGTTGAAACCGTGTTCAGATTTAACTAAACATTTTACTTAGCAGCAGCTCTCTGACATTTTGTTTAATTGTCTCATCTTTTCATATATCTCACAATTTTTTTCGACACAATGATCAATAAAATATTTTTCTACATTAACGTAACAGTTCTGTTGTCTCTAAACAAGGAGGTGAGGAAGGAAGGGATATGAGGATGGGTAAGGAGGGTGGGGGAGATGAGTAAGAAGGAGGGAGAGAGGGAGTGGGGAGGGGAGAGTTTGGACATAAAGTTTGTCCATTTTACATTAACCTGATTCTTCTGCACCTGTGACAAAACCTCAAAATAACTTCAGATAAGAAGCCGAACTAAAAGCGTGATGTATCAGCAGTTGTGCAATGTGACTCCAGATTTTCAATCTGCACTAGATTTTGTAATACCTATCAGGCAAAGAATTCACATCAGCTTACAGGAGACTTGGAAATGTCATCTTAAGGAATAGACTTTCCTTAAAGTTTGAACTGGCCAATATAAATCAGAATTCATTTCCCCAAGAGGTTTCTAAAGATCAGCATTGCATCAGACAGACTCGTAAAACTGGGAAAAACAAAACTGCTTAAAATTTGCAGCAAAATCCAAATGGGTTTTCGTTGAAACTTATTCCAGACACTAACATGCACCTTGGCATATATGAATATACTTTTTGCTGGAATTAATATGTCATGACAAAGTTGTAAAAGAATTTTTTTATAAATCTGCCTTCCACTTCCTGTGCATTATGTATATTTTGAACAACTTTATAAAGAATTTATAAAAAAAAGACACACACAAAAAATGTCTGCTGCCTATACTCACTGCAGTTAGACCAAAAAATGTGTGTAAATAAATAAGGGCAAAAACTCACCTGCCATCAGCGCAAGTGATGGAAGTCAGGGACGGCTTGCAACTCAGCACACAAATATCAGAAGCTTCACTAAACCCTTTCAACTTGACATTTCCAGCACGCATGTCCATGCATTAGGACTTACATATTGTCCCCATGAGCACACGTGGCACACAGTTCACTTAAGTCGAGATTTGTTACCAAGTTTGCGACTTGGTGACCCGCAAAATTTTAATTTGATTACTGATTTTTTACCCTTTCTTTTCCTTCAGAATCCAAAGAATTCTCTGAACTATCTTAAATCTTAATCCCCTTTCTCATCGATTCTGGGGGACAAGTTTCATCTGTCCCACTGATACAATATTAACAAACAGTTCCTTTTCTGGTGCTATCTTCCTGACCACTGCAACTGTCCTCCCATTAATGGGCGGAGCGAGCTGGTAAAATCACATGGAAGTTGAGAAATCAAGATTACACCCAATTTCTTGCCTCTCACAATCTTAGTACAGCTGGATTTCCGGTGATGTCAATTCTTGCCAGAATTGGGCAAGAAGCTGAATTTAACTTTATTGCGATGCTAATTTAAGGAGCATTAGCTAATTTAAGGGGGGGGGCAGTTTAGATCAGAGTTGAGGAGGAACTTCTTCACTCAAAGGGTGGTGAATCTCTGGAATTCACTGCCCGTTGAAGTGGTGGGGGCTACCTCGCTAAATATATTTAAGTCACAGGTAGATAGGTTTTTGATAGACAGGGGAATTAAGGGTTATGGGGAGAAAGAGGGAAAATGGAACTGATCCACTTCAGATCAGCCACGATCTTATTGAATGGCAGGGCAGGCTCGAAGGGCTAGAAGGCCTACTCGTGCTCCTACTTCTTATGTTCTTATGTTCTTATGTAGCAAGCACGGTGCTGAATAGTCCGGGCTCACTTACCTTTATGGCAGGAAAACGCCTGCTCCTATTGAATGGGGAACAGTCATGTTGGCTTCACTAGTAGAATCGGAAGCCATTGAGGCACCCTAAGGAGACTGAGGGCAAGAGGGTGTGCTACTGGAGCAGTGCAAACCTAGTACTGCCAACCTATCACCTTGGTATTGACCACCAGGCAGTGCCAGGGATAGGACTTAAGAGGAGATAGGGTCTATGGGTTAGCTCAGTGGGGCACAGTCGCCTTGCACTGGGTCTCCTGTGCACTATGCTTGCGAATGGATCGGGGGGATAGGGGCCAATCTGCATTGTGCTTGTTGTGCGGGGTTTGATTGGTCTGTGCAATAGTGGAGAGGGGCAGTGGGGGCTGCATTTCGGGTGGAGTGGGTCTCTCGACCAACTGTTGGCCATGCTTTTACGAGGGGGATGTGGGGACATTTGTTCAGGTTTGAAGCTCTCTCTCTGTCAAACCTCTGCTGTTGCTATTGCGCATGTGCAGAATCAGGGACCTGCACATGTGCAACAGCTCCCTCTGAAGGCTGGTTGGTGAATTAAGATGTGGAGCATAAGCCCAGTGCACTGTCTGCAGCAGCTAGAAATGGTCTAAACCATGGACTATGTGCACAAAAGTGGGTGCGACAACTCGCTCAAAAGACAGATCAGCAACTCTTCAATTTTCACACTGGCTGGTCATTTAGAATCATTCTCATAAAATTCCGCCCTTCGTGTGCAAAGCACATCTGGTTTTCATTTGAATCCAACTCCTAACATAGCTAGGAATTTCAAAAAGAAAATTGGTAATGAGTTTGGAATTTGTATCATCGTGAATATCAAGAAAAGGCCACAGGCAGATTGAAAATATGGGCTAGACCATTTCCAGCTGCTAGAAGCAATGGGCGGGGCTTAACTTGCCAGACAGCCTACTGCTCAGAACAGAGCCACAAACTATGTGTGCACCAAAAAAAACTAAAATACAGCATCTCTTAAACACCCAACCCCTCCCCCATCCAACCTCTGGGCAGATACACTGCCCTCTCCCCTCTACAGACATTGGGGAACCGTCCCAACATTACTGACCCCCTTAACTCCCAATTCCCCTGGGTTGCCTTTGCACATAGCCCCTCATCACGCCCCAGTTCCTGATCATTGAGTGACATGATCCTCTCGCTTTCCTGCTCCCAATCATCACAGAGGCACATTTTCCCCACGTTCCCCCACCCCTACATCAGCACACCTGCAAGTGCTGACTTGGCTTCCCCTTCATGACAACAAGGCAAACTGCATTAAACTCACTTGAATGTTCGAACAGATGCGTAACGCACCTAAACTGTTTGCAGCTGATCTGTCATAACAAAGGGCAGCCTGTAAAAATCCCAAGGATGGACAGACAGGGAAGGAGTGCAGGAAGGAATGGCATCAAACAGGACAGCCCCTGCTTCTCCCATGGTTGCTGGAGGCAGTGGATGCTGGATGGGAGGTCCTCTAACACTCCCCCCTTCGTCCCACACCCCCCCCTCCCCCCCACAAAGCAGGACACTGTCCGAGGGGAAGGGACAGTAATGCAGCAATGCAGCATGAAAGATGGTGACAGCATGCATGAGTGCCCGGCTTAGGATCGCACTGCACATCTGTGCCTCCGATAGACCATGTATGATGTCGGGCCGAACACAACTGTTTTAAGGCCATCGATGGCATTGGCTGCGAGCTGAACATCCACCGCTGCATGCTCAGCCAGCTAGTGGGGAGTCATCCAGCCCACTCCCCCGCCACCCAGCACATCCCCAACCCTGGTCACCCCGGCAGCCACAGCCTTCCTCTCCACCAGCCACCTGAAATGGTTTGGTGGAAGTGTGGTTTCCTGAGCAGCAAATCCTGAATGACAGCCTCTACCCCAGACAGGAAACAACAGCGTGAGGCAACAGTGTCCCAGACTTTGAATAGGCCCTTATAAAAGATGGGCAATGCCTGCAAGGAGCCACGAAGACAGCTCAGATCTGTGAACAGGAGCTGCAAGTTAGACTTCAGGCCATGCACCTGGCCAAAGAAGTATGTCATCAGGGCATACCATTGAGGAGGGGGCTCGCTGCAGGGCCTAAAGGCAGTAGGTTGCAGTCTGGGTGTGAAGGCACGGTAGTGCCTTACCACTCTCCCTAAGTGGGAGATCCAGAACCACAGCAGCAACCCAGTGCAGTCCTTTGTCCCAGAAGAACTGTATGAATGTTCTCTGGATGTTTGAGACAAAATCAGGGGGAGGGGTCAAAGTGAACAGCTGATACCAGAGTATAGAGGCAATCAGCTGGTTCATGATGAGAACCCGCGCACAGCACACGGAGCTGTCCTATCCAGCGATTCAGGAAAGGGGTGACCTTGGCTTCCAGCTCTTGCTAATTCACTGGCCACAATTCCTCAGCTGGGCAAAGATGGAGTCTCAAGTAGAGGAGGCTGGCCCTGCTCCAGGTGAAAGGCCTGAGCTTCTCTGGGAGGGGATCCATCTGCCACAGACTCACCAGGAGTCTGGAGCACTTGGCCCACTTGATCCTGGCAGAGGATGTGGCAGAGTACATGGCCTGGTACTCACACATCCTCCACAGGTCAGCCGGGTCTGTGAACATGAGAATCATGTCAATGGTGTAAGCCAACAGGACCACTCTGATCCCTGTCCCGCACAGAGTCAAACCTGTTGACCTCCTCTGCAAGAGGCGCAGGAATGGCTCCAGGCAAATGGAATACAGTTGGCCAGACAACAGGCAGCCCTACTGCCCTCCTCTCCAAAAGAGAAGGGCCGCCATCAGGGACCCATTAACCATAACAAGAAACTCTGTATACAGAAATCGGACCCGGACAAAGTGACAGTGTTGGGTGTTCATTATAGCCACCACTCCCGAATTAGGTGCGAGGTAGCTCATTAGGCCCCTCCCCTAAGCTGACAGGACCACTCTGATACCTGTCCCGCGCAGAGTCAAACCTGTTGATTCCTCGGCGAGTGGCGCAGGATTGGCTCCACGCAAATGAAATACAGTTGGTCAGATAAGGGGCAGTCCTACTACCCTCCTCCCCCAAATGGGTAGAAAACTGGCTTGGCCACAGGAGACAGAGGGTAGCAGTTGAAGGGTCTTTTTCCGGCTGGAGGTCTGTGACCAGTGGTGTTCTCCAGGGCTCTGTACTGGAACCTCTGCTATTTGTGATATATATAAATGATTTAGAAGAAGGTTTAACTGGTGTGATCAGTAAGTTTGTGGATGACACAAAGATGGCTGGACTTGGTGATAGCGATGAACATTGTCAGACAATACAGCAGGATATAGATAGGCTGGAAAATTGGGCGGAGAAATGGCAGATGGAATTTAATCCAGATAAATGCAAAGTGATGCATTTTGGTAGAACTAGTGTAGGGTGGAGTTATACAATAAATGGCAGAATCTTCAAGAGTATAGAAACACAGAGGGACCTAGGTGGGCGAGTCCACAAATCCTTGAAAGTGGCATCGCAGGTGGAGAAGGTGGTGAAGAATACATATGGCATGCTTGCCTTTATAGGATGGGATATAGAGTATAAAAACTGGAGTCTGATGTTGCAGCTGTATAGAACGCTGGTTAGGCCACATTTGGAGTACTGCATCCAGTTCTGGTCGCCGCACTACCAAAAGGACGTGGAGGCTTTGGAGAGAGTGCAGAGGAGGTTTACCAGGATGTTGCCTGGTGTGGAGGGTCTTAGCTATGAGGAGAGATTGGGTAGACTGGCGTTGTTCTCCCTGGAAAGATGGAGAATGAGGGGAGACCTAATAGATGTGTACAAAATTATGAAGGGTATAGATAGGATGAACAGTGGAAAGCTTTTCCCCAGGTTGGAGGTGACGATCACAAAGGGTCATAGGCTCAAGGTGAGAGGGGCGAGGTTCAACTCAGATGTTTTTTTACACAGAGGGTGGGGGGGCCTGGAATGCGCTGCCAAGTTGGGTGGTGGAGGCAGACACGCTGGGATCATTTAAGACTTACCTGGATAGTCATATGAGCAGACTGGGAATGGAGAGATACAAATGAATGGTCTAGTTGGACCAATGAGCGGCATAGGCTTGGAGGGCCGAAGGACCTGATTCCTGTGCTGCACTGTTCTTTATTCTTTGAAGGCCAAAAATGGAAATCCCAACTGGCGTCTGGCTGATCATGACCTTCCTAGACCATTTTCGTTTAAGTAATCAGCCCAGCACTGGGGAACAGTGGTGATTCTTGATTATCTTGTAATTTTGACAAGATTATATTAACTTGTAAATTGAGTTTGTGTCTTTATATGCCCTGTTTGTGAACGCTAAGTCTTCACACACCTGATGAAGGAGCTTGAGGTTCCGAAAGCTAGTGCTGCCAAATAAACCTATTGGACTTTAACCTGGTGTTGTGAGACTTCTTATTGGGTTTACCCCAGTCCAACGCCAGCATCTCCACATCATGACTTCTATGACAAAGCCAGTTTTGTATCAGTTTAGCCAGTAAACAGTAAATGATGAGTACAAGAGTTGGCAAATCATGTTGCAGCTACTTAAAATCTTGGTTGTAGTATTGCTGCTCTGGTGGCCACACTATCAGAAGGACGTGGAAACTTTGGAGAGAATACAATGATTCACAATTTTTTTACTGTAGTGTCCAAGGCTCAACCATCTTCAGCTGCTTCATTGCTGATCTTCCTAGACAACATCCAGAGTTGTGCTAACAAATAACATTCACACAACAGAAGCGTCAGGCAATGACCATCGACAACAAGAGAGAATCTAACCATTGCCCTTCACATTCAATGGCATTACCATTGCTGAATACCCCACTGTCAACATCCTGGGCATTATCATTGATCAGAAACTGAACTGGACTAGACTTTTCAGTACACATTGGGTAAAAGAATGGGTCAGAAGCTAGGAGTGCTGCAGTGAGTAATTCATCTTGCTTCCTCCCAAAAACCTGTTCACCATCTCCAAGACACAAATCATGAGTGTGATAAGTACTGTCCACTTATCTGTGCAGCTCCAACAACACTCAAGAAGCTTGACACCATCCAGAATGAAGCAGCCTGCTTGATTACTAACACTTTCCATAAAGATTCACTGTTTCCACCAATGAACAGTGGCAGCCGTGAGTACCATCTACAAGATGCAATGCAGGAACTCACTAAGGCTTTGTAGACAACACTTTCCAAACCCGTAACCTTACTATCTGTAAGGACAGGGAGCAGCAGATACCTGGGAACACCACCACCTGAATATTTATGTCTAAGTTACTCCCATCCTGACCTGGACATATATTTGCATTCCAGTACTGTCGCTGGGTCACAATCCTGGAACTCATTCGCTAACAGCAATGTGGGTGTACCTACACCACATTGACTGCAGTGGATCAGCTCACCAGCACCTTCTCTCGGCCAGCTTGGGATGGGAATAAATGTTTATTCAGCATTCAGTGTTTTGTCAAGGGGTGTGTTTCTCATGTGAATTCTTTAGAATTTCCTGCTCCTCTGATTGGACTTCCATTTAATTTCCAGCAATCTGCCCAAATATGACCCAGCTTGTTATCATGGAAGCATGCAAACCCTTGAATGTCACTTCTACCCTCAGCACCTTCCTGCCTGGATTGAAAAGTAATTTCCTGACCATTCCCAACTGTCCCGTCTTCCTTTTACAGAAACCAACTGGACAGTGAATCTTTTCAAGGTTCTTCACAGGGGAAAAAATATGGGGAGAGGGAAACGGGTGTGAATGGATCATTCTTTGAACAGACAGAGCAGGTATGAGAAGTTGAATGATCTCTTTTCTGTAGCCAGTTCCATGATGTTTCTGTTCCAGTGATTGTGCTGGTGTTTATCAGGTGTAAATAAAACAATTCTGTTTTTCTTTAACTAACCAAGGTTTCATGCATGTCTAATCTGTTTACTCCAATTACTGGAACTAATAATAATGTTCACGTAAGCCCCATGGCCTCAGTGGATGTCACTCACCTGTATTAATAAAGGGTTCCACTGAGTGAGTGAATGAAAACGAAAGGACAATAGCATTCACCAAAAAATATGCGTCTAGAGGCTCTATTATTTCTGCTCTTTGATGTTGAACCAATTTTCTATCCCATCCTTGGAGTGGTTGGAGTTCTATGTGAGTTATTATAACCATTGCTGGTTTGACTGCTCTGATAGTGGAACTTGTTGGTGTTGGGCATGTTACACAGTCATATGTTGGAACTTATTACTTCCAATCATGTTGATCACTATTTTATTCCAAGCAGTGTTTTATTTCAGGTATTAACTAACAATGTGTTTATTGATGTTCAGGATCGGTTTGACTTTATCCAGGTTTCAGTGAGGATTTGTTGTATTTTTCATCTCTCCCTCTGTCTCTCTCTATATATACACCTATATTAGTGGATGCAGTTTCCTGAAATGATTGGACAAGTGGGAAGATGTCCTCCCAATTTCTTTGAATTGTTCACTATCTCTTGCCAATGAACTTTGGATGAGAAAGAACGTGCATTTGTCAAACGTCTTTCACAACTTTAGTTTATCCTAAAGGTCGTTGCATACAATAAAGTACCTTTGAAATGAAATCACTGTTGAGACTTTTCCATCTCGTCTACCATGCCCTGATGCTTCAGTTCTTTTTTAAGTTTATTTATATATGTGACAAGTAGGCTTACATTAACACTGCAATGGGGTTGTTGTGAAAATCCCCCAGTCGTCACACTCCAGCATCTGTTTGCGTACACTGGGGAGGAATTTAGCATGACCAATGCATCTAACCGGCACATATTCTGGACTGTGGGAGGAAACCAGAGCACCCAGAGGAAACTTACTCAGACATGAAGAGAATGTGTGGACTCCACACAGAGACCAATCGAAGCTGGGAAACGAACCCGGCATTCCAACTGTCCTCGCCCTAACTCTCATCTTTGTGTAGTCCTCTCCTATCGTGACTTTTACAGCTCACCTTGTCTCTGGGAGCCACCTACTC
The DNA here is from genome assembly GCF_965287045.1 of Carcharhinus amblyrhynchos. NCBI lineage: Eukaryota > Metazoa > Chordata > Chondrichthyes > Carcharhiniformes > Carcharhinidae > Carcharhinus > Carcharhinus amblyrhynchos. Next base: position 17,304,028 of record NC_137335.1, read on the forward strand.
CTCTCAACCGACAATTCCCAGCCATTGAGACTCAGCTGACAAACACAAGCAGAGTCTTAGTGTTGTGCATCGCTGTTTTGTTGGAGTTGATTGTGAGGGTGTGTTCTGTGGTGAACAGAATGTAAATTATTTGCCGTACCATTTCCCAGAATGCTCTGAAAGAACTGATTGAGCTGTGACCCCACTATTGGATTCATGAGTTATCCACATGCTCACTATTATAGCCCAAATTCAGAGCTCCTATAGATTATTCAATAGATTCAACAACGAATCAGATCTAATCTTCAAACAAGGGAACTGACACTTCATACAGAAACCCCGCTGGTGTCACCAGTGAGTCTGGTTTTGGTGAATTTAACCTGATCTCATTTATGATATTTCTGCACTAATGACATTCTCCTTGTTCGTTGAGAAATGTACCTGCTGACCCATTGGGTGTTATTGTAAAACTGTAATTTTTAACATTTTCTCTCCTTGCTCTTAATATCTTTGCTTTTTCTCACAGGACAACTTTGTTTCACCCATCTGCTTTAAATTTACAGCTAACTTAGTCGCGATTGTGACTCTATCTCGAGGGAAGTGTGGTCTATCCAAAGGTATCACTGGGTATCTGGTGGCAATGGCTATAGCTGATCTGCTGGTTGTCATTATTCGGGTCATACAGCAGAAAATTAATCTCTTCAGACTGAACACTGTATTCTTTTTCTCTCGTCATGCCTGTGGCATCAGAGAATTCATTGCTACTGCAGTTGTTAGCAGCTCCATCTGGCTCACAATCACCTTCACCTTTGACCGAATGGTGGCCATTTGCTTCCAGAAATTGAAGACGAAATACTGCACTGAGAAAATAGCAGCCATTGTTATCACAACAGTGAGTTTAATGTGCTTAATAACCAAAATCCCGGTGGTTTTTAAGTTTGACCCCTATTACTGCATGGTATCATACCAGTACTACTTTTATCCTGCGTGGAAGGTCTTTGACTGGGTGGATCGCATTTTAACTCCAGTGCTCCCCTTCGTGCTGATACTACTGTTCAATACTCTCACTGTCAGGCACATCCTGCTGGCCAGTGTAGTCCGCAGGAAACTGAGGGGACAGCGAAGCGGGAAGGAGCAAAATGATCCAGAAATGAAGAATCGAAGAAGATCCATCATTTTACTCTTCACCATATCGAGCAGTTTTATCCTGTTATGGGTGACACGTGTTGTATATCTATCAATTCAGAGGATTACTGGAAGATTTGATTTGTGGACAACTCCTGACCTTGTGGCAGATATGATGGGATCAATGCTTCAGTTATCCAGTTCCTGCACCAACACATTTATTTACGCAGTCACACAGAGGAGGTTTAGAGAGGAGGTGATGAATACTCTGAAATATCCCTTCACTGTCATCCAGAAATTCATTAAATGATGGGACAAAAGTTGAAAAATTTTAACCTGGATGGGTAGCAAAGTTATTGTTTCTGTCCAGCTCAACTCTGTCATATACACATATCCAAAGGGCTCTGAAAATGAGAATCCAAATTTTCCTCATATCTACAGATTTTGGTCAAGTGTAAATTTAAAAATGGAGTGTGAGCAAGCATTCTGAAATAGGTTGTGCAGCCCATCCAATTCATTCAATGATCAATAGTAATCATCCCGTGTGTTTCTGCTAATCCCATATCCCTTTATCTCCATCCATCCACCAATCAAACATATTGCTCAATGTTCTCCATGGTATATTCCCCAGGCAATATGGAATGGACAGAGAGCTGACTGCAAGATCGGAAACTGGGAGTTAGAGTATAGTGTAGCCACTCAGGTTGACTGAAAGGGGAAAGTGGTTCCCACAAGGACCAATGCTAGAATATTGTTGCTCCCAAATCATATTAACAACATGAACAATATTCACAATGAAGAACAAACTGAGGGGACAGTGAAGTGTGGATGAAACCAAAAACTCAATTTCTACATTTGCAGATGACACAACATTGAGCAGCATTGTCGATATTGAGGGGGACTGCAACAAATGAGGAGAAGACATTGATAAATTTACAGAAGAGGCTTTTCAAATTGATTTCAACATTGATAAGTGTGTGGTATTACAATGTGCTCTGAATCATAAGATCATATAAAAGAATAATAAGAATCAAAGTGAGGTAGAGATGCAAAGAAGTCTCAGATTATCGGTGACCAAAGTGTTAAGGCTGTTACACAAGCAAACCAAACATTAGGGTTTAATTCTCGAGGATTGGAATTGAAAATTAGAGAATTGCAGTTAAACCTGTACAAAGCATGTTCAGACCACACTTGGAGCTCTGTGTATGGTTCTGGTCACCAGAACATAAAAAGGATATAGAAGTACCAAGGGGGATGCAGAAATAATTGACAAGGATAATAAGGATTCTACTTTTCAACCAAAATCTGTGTTTTTTAAGTATGACCCCTATTTCTGCATGGTATCATACGAGTACTACTTTTATCCTGTGTGGAATGTCTTTGACTGGTGGACCACATTTTAACTCCAGTCCTCCCCTTTCAACAAATGATAAACAGGCTGGGTGTCGAGCTCTAATTGGTCACTGGTGTTTTCACTGTTCTAAGCCAGGCTCCTGACGCTGCTGCTCTGTCACTCCATTGGGACAGATTCTCACTGCTCAGCCAAGAAGAAACCTCAGGAACTGGGCCGGGGAATATTCACAAAAATACTTTTAATATGTGGGACCTTCCCTGCCCGTGTCCCCGTCTGCGGGATCCTCAGTCTCTGATTGTGATTTCCACCTGGAGATGGTCACCTCCAATTAACTGATGGCTCCTCACAGTATGCAGAGTTACCCCACCATTGAAAAATTGCCAAGAACCCTTTGAATTGACCCCTATTTGGGATAGAGACTTGATACATGTATATAATTCCAAATACGTGCATTCCTGTGTGTAAATGTAACTCCTGCTCCTGTCCAAGTCTCCACTTAACTTCACATCTATGATCCATCAGCTTCAACAACTTGTTTCTGTCTGTCCTGTTCCATAACTTACAATTGTATGAAATCACTTTGGTAACAAAACTGTTACCAACTGTTTGCTGTAATTTGACCAATCCTAAGAATTGACCATATTTTGTTGAAATGGCAGCAAAGTAAAATATAACTGTTGAATGTTGTGAGCTGTTCTTCACAGATAAGGAAAGGTTTGGGCATGATTAAACTGTTGGAAATTATGAAAAACATAAGCATTGCCAGATCACGGCTCGTTCAGGTTTGATCCCAATGGAATGAGTGAGTTACAAGAGGGAAAACAACTTTCCAGTTCTGGAATGTGGAAGTTTCTTATTCTGTGTAGGGGTTGGACCAGACACAATGGCTGGAATTTTCCCATTCCGGCTGCCACAGGAATTGGAGCAGGCGAAGGATACACAATGGGAAGGTCCATTGACCTCGAGCAGGATTTGATGGTTTAGTGACAGGAAAGTTGGTAAAATCCCCCCCACTGAATCTCCTGAAATTGAGCTTGAGGGCTGGAGATGGGATGTGTGGGCAACATGAGGAGCTCACTTTGAATATCTTTAAAAGGTATTTGGAGCTACTGTCAGGGCCAAAATGGTTGGTCACTAATTAAACATCAGTGTTAAATTGATCACTTGCTCTTGTTTGTACATATGTGGCTTTTGATTACAGCCACTAGACTTAAAATCAATTGAAACTCTTTGGGCTATAACCACCCGGCTCCTCAGTGTGGGATTTTGGGAGGTTCCCGTTTCAGGCATGTGAGTTGTTACGGGATGGCACTCCACCACTGATTGCCACACTGAGGAAGTTAAGGACCTTTGGGCCTGATTTTAACATTTTGATTCTAATTTTAACATTTTGATCCTAAGTGCTGAATCTGAGCACAATTCAAATCCGACTTGGAAATCTGTTCTCCGTTGCCCCCATTAGCATTTAGCCTGAAAAGAGTCACTGGCCTAAATCACGCTGTAGTTGAGGCTTATCACACCTGAAACAATGGGAGCTCTGAACTGCGCATGTGCAGTTAAAGAAAGAATTTGAAAATCGCACGCTTGACACATCGCTCCCGGGCTGCGGAAAGTAGATAAAGCAGCCTGGGAGCAAAAAGTGGGAGCGGTGGCCCCCACAGACATCGGCCCACTCCCACAACATAACTGTTCCCTCTTTTCCAAACATCCCCTCTGCTGCCCAGACCGATTGTAACCCTCTGCCCCTTCCCCCCCAAACCAATCACCCGCAGAGTGGCAGCTGTCTCCCCTGCCCCCCACCAACCAGACAGCGATATGCCCTCCTCCCATCCCCCCACCAGACAAAAATCTGCCCTCCCCCTGTGCCTCCCCCCTGCCACCAGACAACAATCTGGCCTCTCTCTGCCCTCCTCCCCCCCCCCAACCAGACAACAATCTGGCCTCCCTCCCTCCCCACCAGAGATACATCTCGCCTGCCTCCTCCTCTCCCCTCATCAGAAAATGATCGGCCCTCCCTTCTCCAACCGCCCCCCCCCACCCCCACCAGAAAATGATCTGGCACGCCTCCTTTCCCCCCACTCCCTCCCCACCGCCAATCTGAGTCAGAGAGCTGTTGGAAGCTCTGAACTTACCTCTTCAGAAGCTGCAGTACCCGAAACAGATCTTTGCTGTGCAGGTCTGTTTTGCGCCGAAACTGGACGTGTGAACGCGATGGTAAAAGGGGAAATGATTCTAAAGTTGGGCGCATAGTTCATTAATTCAATTTAAATGCATGCCGTTGCACCTGTTTTGAGCACGATTTGGATCGTGGTCATTTTCAGGCCTTGGTAATGAGGGCATCTACATGGATGCGGGCGCAAATCATGTTAATAGCCTCACGCCTGACTTTATCACGTTTTTGTGCCTGTTTGTGATAAAATTGGGCCCTTTGGGCCCGATATTACAATTTTTATTTTAAGTACTGAATCTGGGTGCAATTCAAATCCGACTTGGAAACCTGCTCTCAGGCAGCCCCATACGCACTTAGCTTGAAAAAAAATCGTGAGTCCCAATCACTCTGTGGGCAGAACTCATCGCGCCTGAAATGCTGCTGCTCTGATCGGAGCTTTGACTTGCATGTGTGCAGTTAGAAAAAAATTGAAAATCGCGCTGCTGTCATTTTGCTCCTGAGCTGCAAATAGCGGATAAAGCGGCCCAGGAGAAATGGTCTCCACAGACATCACCCTTACCACTACAACATAACTTTCCCCCTTATTCTCCTCCCCCACACTACCCAGGCCGATTGCGAGCCTCTCTACCTTTCACCCCCACCAGAAATCCATCTGGCCCTCCCCCTCCCACCAGAGATCCACCTGATCCTCCCCCCCCAACAGTGATCCATCTGGCCCTTCCCCACCAGAGATCCATCTGGTTGTATCCCCTAACCAGAGATCCATCTGACCCCACCCACGCTGCCCCAGAGGTCCATCTGGCCCTCCCCCGCCCCAGAGATCCATCTGGCCCTCCCCCCTCAAAGATCCATCTTGCCCTACCCTCCACCAGAGATCCATCTGCCTCCCCTCCTCCACCAGAGATTGAACTGGCCCTCCCCCCCGCCCAGACATCCATCTGCTCCACCCCCACCAGGGATCCATTTGGCCTCACCCCTCCCGCCAGAGATCCATCTGGCCCCCGACCCCACCATCAGAGATCTATCTGACCATCCCCCCTGCAAGAAATCCATCTTGCCCTAGCCCCCACTGCAGAACACTTGCAGTTGGAAAAGATGAGAAGGAAACAACAGTTGAATTGGTTTAATTAGTTATTCATTCATGACTGAATTGGCTGCATGAACAGTCATTCAGGGCGAATCAGAGAATGATTCAGCATGAAAAGTGGCCATTTGGCCCATTGTATTTATGCTGGCTCTCAAGTAGGGCCACCCTATTCATCACACACCCAGCTTTTCCCTTGTAGCTCTGCACATATATACCTCCAAATATCCAATTTCCTTCTGAATGCTGCTATTCAATCTGTTTCTACCACCCCTTTCAGACAGTGTGTTCCAGATCCCAACACTCATGGTGTAAAAGGATAGCTGCAATCTTCCAGGCTCTTTCAGGATGGATTGGAAGGTGAAAATTCTGACCTTGTGGTCGTGAGAAGGCAATGGGAAAGGGCGGGGTGGGGGGGGGGGGGGGGGGCGGGGGGCGGGTGGTGGTGGTGGATGGGGTTGGGAGTCTTCTTGTTGTCATGTCACTTTGCCAGTGGTGGGGAAATTGGCACTGAGTGGGACACCAATTCAGCCACTTAGATGACCAATCATGTGCCAATTTCAGCCTCCGCAGGCACGTTGTTGTTGCTGAAGTGGAACCTGGTGGCTCCCAATGGGAAGAGGGGGGCACATTTATGGGCACATATGACACTATGAGGGCCTCCTGCCCTGAAGCAATGGCTGCTCCCAAGCCCAAACCTCTGCTGCTAGCATCAGACAACACCCCCTGCTCCACCCTCCCAATAAGCAGGCCCTAGTATCTGCCAATCCTAATCACATTTCTTTAAGAATGGCCAATCATTGTGGCACCCTGTCCTTGCAGCTCAGCAATGGCCAACTCTGAATTAGGTGGCAGTTCTTGGGGGCAGGTTGCCATTCATAATCAGGCTGTGGCCATGGGCTTCAGCTGCAACATACCACCCCGGGTCCCACTGCCAACTGAAGGGGGATCACTTCTTACATCCGGCTCCTGGCATTGGGACTTGTGTTGCCGCCCCCCCACCCCTCCACTCCAGATCCTGACCCACATTTCCTCAAGTCACCCCTGCCTCTTTTCCTAGTCACCTCAAATCCGTGCCCACTGGTCACCAACACTCTGCCACTGGAAACAGCTTCTCCTATTTTACTAGAGCATGGGGAGGTAATGGTCTAGTGGGATTATCGCTAGACTGTTATTGTAGAAGCTCAACTAATGTTCTCGGGACCTGGGTTTGAATTCCACGTGACAAGTGGTGGAATTTGAATTCAATAAAATAAATCTGGAATTAGGAATATACTGAAGACCATGAAACAAGTGCTGGAAAATCCCATCTGGTTCACGAATGTCCTTTCAGGAAGGAAATCTGCTGTTCTGACCTCGTCTCACCTAAATGGGACTCCAGAGCCACAGCAATGTGTTTGACTCTCAACTGCCCTCCAAGGCAACTAGGAATGGGAAATAAATGCTCTCATAAGAAATAGGAGCAGGAGTAGGCCATCCAGCCCTTCGAGCCTGCCCCGCCATTCAATAAGATCATGGCTGATCTGTCGTGGCTCAGTTCCACTTTCCTGCCCTCTCCCCATAACCCTTAATCCCCTCTCCTATCAAAAACCCATCAACCCGCGTTTTAAAAATATTTAGCGAGGCAGCCTCCACCACTTCAACGGGCAGAGAATTCCAGAGATTCACCACCCTTTGAGTGAAGAAGTTCCTCCTCAACTCCGTTCTAAACCGCCCCCCTTTTATCTTGAGGCTGTGCCCCCTAGTCCTACTGTCTTTTTTGAGCGGGAAGAGTCTTTCCACCTCTATCCTATCCATCCCATTCATCATCTTATACGTCTCAATGAGATCTCCTCTCATTCTTCTAAACTCTAACGAGTACAAGCCCAGTTTATTCAGCCTCTCCTCATAGCTCAACCCCCTCAACTCCGGTATCAGCCTAGTAAACCTCCTCTGCACTCCCTCCAAGGCCAAAATATCTTTGCGCAGGTGCGGCGCCCAAAAATGCACACAGTACTCCAGTTGCGGCCTCACCAATGCCCTATACAGCTGCAGCAAGACCTCCCTACTTTTATATTCAATCCCCCTTGCTATGAAGGCCAGCATCCCATTCGCCTTCCTGACCACCTGCTGCACCTGCAAGCTGGGTTTTTGCGACTCATGCACAAGGACCCCGAGGTCCCTCTGCACCGTCGCCTGCTGCAGTTTTTCACCTCGTAAGTAATAGTCCTTCCTACCATTCTTCCTACCAAAGTGGACCACCTCACACTTGCCAACATTAAATTCCATTTGCCATTTCCTGGCCCATTCGCCCAGCCTATCTAGATCCTTCTGCAGACTCTCCACACCCTCTGCACAATTTGCCGTTCCCCCAATCTTGGTGTCATCAGCAAATTTCGACACTCTACACTCGGTTCCCTCCTCCAGATCATCTATATAAATGGTAAAAAGCTGAGGCCCCAGCACCGACCCCTGGGGCACTCCACTAGTCACCATCCGCCAATCCGAATAGCACCCGTTGACCCCCACTCTCTGCCTCCTATTTGACAACCAATCCTCTATCCACGCTAACACCCTACCCCCAACTCCATGTCCCTCGACCTTCTGCAATAACCTCTTGTGAGGCGCTTTGTCAAACGCCTTCTGAAAATCTAGAAAGACCACATCCACCGGCTCTCCTCTATCGACCGCCCTAGACACATCCTCATAGAACTCTCCCAGCCAGTGACACCCATGTCCTACCAATGAATAAAAAAAATCATTCATGATGTTGAATACCCCAAACTTCTCTGTGTTAAGAAGAACAACACCTCCATATAACCTACCTTCTTCATCACTGATACCATTCCCGCACTCTGTGAGGAAAGAGGGCATTAATTTTAATAGTTTTGGAGGCTTGTTGGTGTGTATTGTAAGATTTAGGATGTCAAAGTTGTGAGAAGCAGGTACTTGAAATAAGTATGACCAAGTTGAACTTTCTATTAGTAAATGAGCCCTGGGTAGAAAATTGCATTTGGAGATAAATGAAGTTTGTTGTGTTCAGTTGTTAACTTTCAAAATAAAGTAAAAAGGATCTTGGAAAAGTTCATAAATAAATAAGGCATTATTTTAACAGAGAGAGGGAGCAGTAGGGAGCACATTAAGTATTTTATATTCTGGGAATGGTGAGATTCAAAGGAGGCTAAGGACAACGGAATATGGATTTAAGAGGTGAGAACTACTCGGAGAGATGTGAGAGCTATGTGGGGAGTGGCCACATAAAACTTCCTGAAATGTTGCTTTGTGCTGTGAAGACACAAAGTGAAACAGCTTTCAGCTGGGCTAGAAATTTGTCTGTTTTGTTAGAAAGCAGGGTTTTGTTTATAAGTTTCTTGAATTTTCACAGTTGAGTGAGAAGCTCTGTGACACACTTTCCCTACAGCAACAGTGGGTTTGACTTATGGTAATATTACTGCAATTTGTGGCTTCTGACTTCAGTACATGAAACTTCTCATGGTCAAAATACAAAAAGAAAATAGTTGTGATAAACTTGCCAAGTTTCCCTTTGGTATTTGGTTCACGTGGCAACTATCACCTGCTGGAATATGACACTCCCTTCAAAACAGTGACTGAGATGGTTATAAAATTCAATGTGATTGGGTGAGTGACATCAGGAGTCGCTCGTGGGGCTGAGCTGGTTGTGATAATCATTGCATGATTGAATTAGTTGTATTACTCATCACTGGGAAGAAATTTCCTTTTGGCTGCTTTGCTCTTGGGGAAAATAAGTGTTTATGTGTTAAAAATTGGGAAGGCACCCTGATTGTGCCACTGACATGAAAAGCCCACGTGATGTCAAAGTCAGCTAGCCTCTAAAGGGGCAAGGAGCCTGCTAGTCTGCTGCTCTACCATGCAAACTGTTGTCATATGCTGGCTATAGGAGACTTGCAAAATCTGTGAATAAATGGGCAAAACAAGCATTTTGGCTCCAGAAGAACACAGACTATTGTTGCTAGTTCACCTCCCCTCCCATCACGTGGCTTGACCTGCCTCTCGCATTCCTGAGGAATTTGCTGTGGGGAACTCAGTGTTGAAGCTGACCAAGTTTCATTAGGCTTTAACCAACAAACTGCACCAAGCTTGTTTGTTGCTCATAACACAACTACTTCTGTTCACATGTGATCTGATGCTGATTTGGTTTGGGCCTCAGCCTGGCATGGGTCAGGTCAGAGTGATTGCTCCACTGAACTCATCGTGTGATTAAATTGCCAAGTTTCTGGAAATTACATTTCGGAACTCTCCATGGCTGCAGCCATGTAGAATGCATTAGAGGGGACGAAGCTAATCCAGGGAGTTACTGGCTGGTTAATTTAACAGGCATGGGGGAGATCTTGACACTGCATGATGGTACAGCCTGTTTAACATCTGTCCCAATTTTTAGTTGCATTAGCTTCAATCTGTCACACTCCAGATTATAGAAGGCATGTGGCAGGAGTTTCCTGCCGTGTTCACCCCAAAACCGGAGAATCCCACCCGAGGTCAATGGACCTTTGTATGGTCCACCCCTCACCCCACCCCCACTCCCCCTTTCCTTGGCGGGCCTGACAGGAGCATTCCTCCCATTATATCTTATTACTGGAGTGGTCAGTAACCCAGCACTGAAACCCTCTGGGCCAAAGTGTTGTGACTGTTCTTTTAAGTTCATTTGTGGAACATGGCCTTCACTAGCTGGGCAGCATCCATTGCCCATCCCTAGTTGCTCTGGAGTCACATGTAGGCCAGACAAGGTAAGGATGGGAGGTTTTCTTCCATAAAGGACATTAATGAATCAGATGGGTTTTTCCCAACAATTGACAATAGTTTCATGGTCATCAGTAGATTCTTAATTCCAGATTTTTTTTTTACCAAATTCAAATGCCAACGTTTGCTGGGTTTAAACATTAGCTACGTTTCTGGATTAATAGTCTGATGATAATACCACTAGGCCATTGCCTTCTGTGTTGTGACAGCTTGAATTCACAGTTTGATGTTTTCTATCCCAGACCAAATGTTTGATTCGACATGGTTCCGTGTAATTGACCAATTTAACTCTGGTCCTTTCAATTTCAGTAAGAAGTCTCACAACACCAGGTTAAAGTCCAACCAACTTATTTTATAGCAAACTCACAAGCTTTCAGGGTTTGCCCCTTCGTCAGGTGAATGGAGAGTTCTGGCCTCAGACAGAGCATCTAACAGCACACACAGTTTACAGATTATTGATTAGAATGTGAGTCTTTACAACTAACCTGCTATTCAAGCCTTAAAGATGCAGACAATGTGAGTGGAAACAGCATTAGGCATCGGTTAAAGAGATGTGTATTGTCTCCAGACAGTACAGTAAGTGAGGTTTTGCAAACCCAGGCAAGTCATGGGGGTTACAGATAGTGCAACATGAACCCAAGATTCCAGTTGAGGCCATGCTCATGTGTGCGGAACTTGGCTATCAGTGTCTGCTTAGCGACTCTGCGCTGTCATGTGTCGTGAAGGACAACGGATGAATGAACATTGCTCGACAATCACCAGGCAAGACTGCTCCCTTCCTGTTGGCTAACACTTCAGCGGTCATGGGCATTCGGTCTCTGATCTTTGCATAAGCATTCTCCAATGCGGCCGTCACGACACACGGCAGCGCATAGTCACTGAGCAGTGATTGATAGCCAAGTTCCGCACACATGAGCACGGCCTCAACTGGGATCTTGGGTTCATGTCGCACTATCTGTAACCCCCCTGACTTGCCTGGGCTTGTAAAATCTGTCTAGAGACAATACACATCTCTTTAACCTATGCTAATGCTATCTGCACTCACATTGTCTGCACCTTTTAGACTTGAACAGCAGGTTAGCTGTAAAAACTTGCATTCTAATCAGTATTCTGTAAACTGTGTGTGACTTTATATGCTCTGTTCTGATCAGAAGCTTCCACACACTTGACGAAGGAACACCATTTGTGAGATTACTAACAAATAAAGTGGTTGGACTCTAACCTGGTGTTGTAAGCCCACACTCCCAGAGTTTGCCCTACTACACATAGTATGTAAAAAAGGGGCACTACACAACTGAAATTTGAGGTCCTTGTCTTAAGATTGGTAGGATTGATTGATATTTATCCAATTCTCTTTTAAAGGCCTCAATTGTATCTTCCTTGTCCATACTCTCAGGCAGAGAAATCCAGATCCTAGCCACATGCTACAAAGCAAGTTTTTCCTCATATAACCATTGTTTCTATTGCCTATAACCTTAAATTGGTATCCTTTGGTTCTTGCCTCTTCTGCCAATGGGAAAAGTTTCTTTTAAATAAGGATCAAAAGCCTTGGGACGTCCCTGGGAATCAACTGATTCCTATGGACCTTCCAACATATTTTCTGGTTCACTTGTTTTACTTTTGAGCTTCCTTTGAATGTTTGCATAAGATGTGCATGTTATTGATGTTTTTCTCTTTTAATCCACAGGTGCTTCGGTCCTCCTTGTTGTCCAACAAGGGGCATACACGCTGTGGGTCGTGCAAGGGCTGCTCTTGGATGTTTCGAGAGTAGCCTACTGCTTCACGTCGTTAGTGTACACTTAAACTGGACTAGCTGATGGGCAACACGACAACTCAGTGACTATCACTGTTTGCTGTGTAGATACATGGATTTGGGCCAGTGCGTGTGGGAGTACGCGCATTCTCCCTGTGCTTGTGTGGGTTTTCTCCGGGTGCTCCGGTTTCCTCCCACACCCCAAAGATGTGGTCTTAGGCTGATTGGTGTAACAAATTGTCCCTAAATTAGTCTCTCCGCAATCTGGTTTCCAATGTGGAGTGCCATAAGTGTAGACAGAAGTCATGGGTGGAAGAGGAGACTCACCATGTTAAGATGGCGGCGCAGGCTCGTTGGGCCGAAGGGCCTGTTTCCCGTGCTGTGCTGTTCTTTGTTCCCCCTATCAACTGAAGATTTGAAAACCTCTATCAAATCTCTTAAATATTCTCTTTACTGAGCATTCTCCAATTTACTCACTTAACTGGAGCTTCTCCTCCCTGAAACCATTTTCGGAACATTTTTCCACACACTCTTCCTAAATTTTGGTGTCCAGAATTGGATACAATACTCCAGTTGAGGACGAACTGGCATCTTATTCCTGTTCAACAGAGCTTCCTTGCTTTTGAAATTTGTGCTCCTTTTTATAAAGCCCGAGATTCATCTACTTTCAGGGGTGTCTGCTCCAGGCTGTTTTCTGATCTGTTCTCCCCTCCATGGCTGTGTGCTTGTTTACATTTTGTCTAAGATCAAGCCCAAGATGGGGTGCAATGCTTTACCTTGTCAATGTAAAAGCAAAATACTATGGATGCTGGATTCTGAAACAAAAACAGAAAATGCTGGAGAAACTCAACAGGTCTGATAGCATCTGTGGGGAGAGAATAGAGCCAACGTTTCAAAGCAGGATGACTGTTTATCAGAGCACCTTATCTTAGCAGCTTGGTTCTTGTTTGCCTCTCTTGTGGGAACCATAAATTGGATTTTATTGGAATTTGAATTTGTTTTTTTGGAGCAAGCAAGGAATGGATTTGAGTTTGCCTGGTCCATTTTGCCCATTGGCTTTGTAACTTTAAGGATGGCATGGTGGCACAGTGGTAAGCACTACTAACTCACAGCACCAGGGAGCCCTGTCCAATTCCGGGCTTGGGACTGTACGGAGTCTGCACGGTCTCTCTACGTCTGCATGAGTTTCCTCCGGGTGCTCCAGTTTCCTCCCACGGTTCAAAGACGTGCTGATTCCACGGCCCTGCTAAATTCCTCTTCCGTGTACCCGATCAGACGCTGGAGCGTGGGGACTGGGGGATTTTCACAGTAACTTTATTGTAGCGTTAATGTAAGCCGACTTGTGACACCAGCTTTAACATTACGAATAGAGTAAAAAAAACTGTGGGATAGATTAAAAATGTAGTTCCTGACTAGGATACTGCATCACAGTAAACATAATCCTCTGGGTCTGTGTGAGAGCGCCAGCTCAGGTTGGCTTTGTAAACTCTACCGTTCCCCTCTCCACAATCAAGACTCTTGTTGCGAGCTCCTCACTCCAACCGTTCTGGCGCGCGAGCTGAACCCACCCACAAATCACTGCAACGCCTGCCCGGAGTGTCACTCAGGCCTTTGCCACGCCTTTCCCGGATTCTGAATGGTTGTGTTGTGGGTGGGGCGGGGATGATGACGTACATTGCCCGCCCCTCTCTATTTAAAGGCGGTGCTTGTGGTCAGGGGACGGTTGGGTTTTGAAAAGGCGGGGAGGTGAGCGCGTGGGAAGCCCTGGCCGTTTGTGCGCATGCGTGTGGGCGCCCCCCGAATCGGTGCCCCAGAAGAGCCCCGAGGTGCTGAAAAGCGCTGACTTCACCGCCACCGAGAACAACAAGGCTCCCGACGACTGTCAGCAGGGTATTGAGGATCATATCTGCCCACAAGCAGGTAAAGGGCGAGGGGAAGTGTTCAACTTCTCCAGGGAGTAAAAGAGCCCTAGTTTAATGGGAGGAGTTTGGGGGAAGGCTTAGTGGGGAGGAGGATCTAGGTTCAAACTATGGGGAAGTTTGACAACACCCTGCCAGCAATTGGAGAAGGGTTAATGGTGCTGTGTGATGGGGTTAATGTGCACCAGGACTGAAAAAGTGATAGCAAAACCCTGTAAGGGAGCAACAACAGGTTTATTTGGAATCATGAGCTTTTGGAGTGCTGCTCCTCCATCAGGTGTGTGGAGGATGAAGGAGCAGTGCTCTGAAAGCTTGTGATACCAAATAAGTGTGTTGGACTGTTAGAACATAAAGAACATAAGAAATAGGAGCAGGAGTAGGCCATCCAGCCCTTTGAGCCTGCCCTGCCATTCAATAAGATCATGGCTGATCTGTTGCTGCTCAGTTCCACTTTCCTGCCCTCTCCCCATAACCCTTAATCCCCTCTCCTATCAAAAACCCATCAACCCGCGTCTTAAAAATATTTAGCGAGGCAGCCTCCACCACTTCAACGGGCAGAGAATTCCAGAGATTCACCACCCTTTGAGTGAAGAAGTTCCTCCTCAACTCTGTTCTAAACCGCCCCCCCCCCCCCCCTTTTATCTTGATGCTAAATAAGTGGTGGTGTTGACATTAGGGAGGGGATTCTTTGATTGTGCCACTGACATGTAAAACCCACATGATATCATAGTCAGTCCTCTAAAGAGGCAAGGAGCCTGCTAGTCTGCTGCTCTATTATGCAAACTGTTGTCATACACGAGCTATAGGAGACTTGCAAAATCTGTGAATAAATGGGCAAAACAAGCATTTTGGCTCCATGAGAACACAAAAGGTCATTGCTAGTTCATCTCCTCTCCCACCTTGTAGCTTGACCTGCCTCTCCCACACCTGTGGAACTTGCTGTGAGGAGTTCAGTGTTGAAGCTGACTAAGATTCATTAGGCTTCAACCAACAAACTGCACCCAGTCTGTTTGTTGCTCATAACACAACTGCTTCTGTTCACATGTGATTTGATGCTGATTTGGTTTGGGCCTGTTAATTTCCCAGATATGGGGGAGACATTGACATTGTAAGATGGTGCAGCTTGCTTTAATCTGTCCCAATTTTTAGTTGCATTGGCTTCAATCTGTCACACTCCAGATTATAGAGGACATTGAGCAGGAATTTCCAGCCCTGCTTGGTGCAAAACCAGAAAATCCCACCTGATGTCAATGGACCTTTGCATGATTCCCCCTGCTGACCACCTTGTCACAATTCCCATGGCAGGTGCTACAGGAGTATTCCCCCCTTTGTTATTACTGGAATGGTCAGTAACCCAGGACTAAGAATCCTCTGGGTCATTTTTTTGCTATTCATTCATGCAACATGGTGTCACTGGGATGGCCAGCATTTATTGCCCATTCCTCTTGCCTGAGGGGAGTTGAAAGTCAAGTATATCTGTGGCTCTGGAGTCACCTGTAGGCCAGACCAAGCAAGTTTGGCAGATTTCCTTCCATAAAGGACATCAGTGAACCAGATGGGTTTTTCAGTCAACTAACAATGGTTTCATAGTCATCAGTAGATTTTTAATTCCAGATATTTTTTATTGACTTCAAATTCCACCATTTGCAGTGGCAGGATTTGAACATTAGCAGCGTTTCTGGATTAATAGTCTTGCAATAATACCACTAGGTCATTGCTTTTTGTGACAGCTTCAGTTCAGACATTTAGATGTTTTCTATCCCAGATTGAATGTTTGATTTGACATAGTTCTGTGTAATTGACCAATTTTACTCTTGTCCTTTCAATTTCACAGGAGATTTTCATGAAGATCTGGAAGTGTAGCATGTTCCAGATTCTTCATCACATTGGCTCTGCAGATCACTTCATCTGTTGAGTAATGAGTTTTAACAACTGATGAATGTGCAGAAGTGTTTTTCATCAGTGAGGAAATGGTCCCCAGGGAGGTGATAGACAGCAGGTATGGTATGGAAGAGGTTTCCAGAGACACTACTCTCTGCAATGAAATGAATTGTTCTCCTCTGGCTTACATGAGTGACCTTTAGTTCTAGATTGTTCAAGACGCAACCTCTCCACATCCACCCTGTCAATTCCCTTCAGGATCTAAAAGGTTTTGATCAAATCACCACTTATTCTTCTTAACTCTAGTGGATACACAGCTAACCTCTCTGGCCTTTCTTCAAAAAATGCACCCATTCTTGATGTTAGCTAGTAAGTTATCTCTGAACTGCTTGTGAATGCATTCACATCTTTCCTTTAAAGTGACCATCACTGTACATGATGCTCCAGATCTGGTCTCACAGTGCCCTGTACAACTGAAACATTACTCCTTCTGTATTCCATTTCCCTCATAATAAATGATAACATTTTACTAGCTTCCCTAATTACTTGCTGTACCTGTGCACTAGTCTTTTGTGACTCCTGCAGTAGAACACCCAGATCCCTCTGCAATCTCTGACCATTCAGATGGTAATCTTCTTTGTCTTCCTGCCAAGATTGACAATTTTGCACTTGCCCACATTATACTTCATTTTCCAGAGTCTTACCCACTGAACCTATCCATGTCCCTGCATAGCCTCAGACACATCTGTTTCCTGAAAGGGAAAAGATATAACAAACTTTCCAAGCAGAATTGAATATAAACTTGAAAAGGAACATTTACAGGCAGTGGGACAAAGGTAAGGGAAGCATAAAGAGCTGGAATAAGGACAATAGGCCAAATGACTGCCACCTGTTGTGTAATGTTCAGGTTAATGAAGCCAATTTCCTGATCCCTTAAAGGCACTACAAGTTGTGCTCAGATCCCTGTACTTGTATAAGACCCCAGTACAAAGCATCAAATTTGTGCAATTATTGAGGAGGAAGAAGAAATTAATTATAAAAATAGAATGAGAAAGAAATGGGTCTCTGACTTAATGTGGAGATGCCAGTGTCAGACTGGGGTAAACACAATAAGAAGTCTCAACACCAGATTGAAGTCCAAGTTTATTTGATAGCAAAAGCCACTAGCTTTCAGAGCACTGCCCCTTCATCAGGTGAGTGGGAGTTCTGTTCACACAGGGCAAATAAAACACAAACTCAATTTACAAAATGGTTGGAATGCAAGTCTTTACAGGTAATCAAGTCATAAAGGTAACAGACAGGGCAGTTAGTGAGATTTTGCAAGTTGTGGGAGTTACTGATAGTGTGACATGAACCCAAGATCCTGGTTGAGGCTGTCCTCATGTGGAACTTGGCTATCAGTCTCTGCTCAGCAACTGTTGCCATGTCATGAAGGCTGCCTTGGAGAATGCTTACCTGAAGATCAGAAGTCAGATGCTCATGACTATATTTGACTGAAGAATTGTTTATCTCAGCTGTGGCCTGCTATGACTTCTGCCAAAAGATTGCTATTTTGACATTTTAGGACTGATAGTCAAAAGAATTGGTTGGAATTGATAGAAATAAAAGCAAATGCAAAGTGATTTGTGCCACTTTGCATTCAATGTAAAGTTTAATGCTCTGGATACTACCCAGCTCTCTAAGACATTACCAGAACTAATTTATGATAACGATGACACAATTGAGCTTGGATTTGGAATTGAGGCAGGATAAAGAAAGAAAACAGCTGACCAACAGCAGTGTGTAGAGAAAAGAAGGAAGGGAGAATGTGATTGCTGATCTTTATGATGACTTTGATGAAAGAAGAAATATCTTTGATATTAGAAGAGAAGCACTGGACTGGACTATATTACATTTGCATGCTTTGATATAGTAAACTGTCGTATTGGGATACAGTGAAAAGCGTTTTGCTTGCATGCTATACAGACAAACACGTTGTTCGTAGAGTATGTAGAGACAGAGGAAAGATGAGGGTGTAGACTGTATGTTATAGTTGTAGCTAGGGTGTAGAGAAAGATTAGCTTAGTATATGGTAGGTCCATTCCAAAGTCTGGTGGTAGATGGGAAGAGGCTGTTCTTGAGTATTATTACATGTTCTCAGTCTTCTGTATCTTTTTCATGACAGAAGGTGGAAGAGAGTATGACCAGGGTGCATTCGGTCCTTGATTATGCTGGCTGTTTTTCCAAAGCAGTGGGAAGTGTAGACAAAAGTTAATAGATGGGAAGCTGGTTTGCATGATAGCTTTGTTCACAACACTTTGTAATTTCTTGTGGCCTTGATCAGAGCAGGAGCCAAGCTGTGATATATCCAGAAAGCATGCTTTCTATGGTTCATCTGTAAAAATGGTGAGTCACAGCAGACATGCTGAATTTCCTTAGTCAATTGCAAGAGGCGTTGGTGGATTTTCTTTGGTGTGGAGGGATGAGGATTGATCTGAACAGCCAGAAATGTGAAGCTCTCAACCATTTCCACTTCACCTCTTGAAGTTGATGAATATCTCCTTTATTTTACTAACTGAGGGAGACATTATTGCCATTGTGCCATTTCACCAGATTCTCTGTTTCCTGTACTCCATCTGGTCATGTTTGAGTTCTGACTCGCTATGGTGGTGTTATCAGTAAACTTGAAAATGGAGTTGTAGCAGAATTTGGCCTCACAGCCATAAGCAGATAGGAGTAAGTAAGATGCTGAGGACACAACATTGCAGGACACCTGTGTTGAAGAGGAGGTGTTGCCTATCCTTAAAGAATCCTTACAGATCCAGTATTAGAGACAAGCTGGGCTCTAGGCCACCAGGTTTGGAGATGAATTTTGTTCGGATAATGGTGTTCAAGGCTGAGTTGTAGTCAACAAATAAGAGACTGACATAAGTGTCCTTGGTTGAGTGTAGGGCGTGGGAGACTGAATATAATGTGTGCCATGACTAACCTCATTGTGCTGATTTGCCTGCACACCAGGCAGCTCACACGCTGAGAATATAGGTTAATGACTGATTTTAGCTAGGGATGTGTTTGTTTCAATCTGAATTATTGCATTTTTGTTTATTCTGGTTTTTCCCCTGGAGTTTCATAGTGGAATGTTGATTTCAGTTGATTGACAAAGTTGTGGTATTAAGGGGAGGAGTTAAGCTTACAGGGAAATGCAAGCAATTACTTATTCTCTCTCTATTGCACTTTCTGGAGGCTGCTGTTTGGGACCTGCTAGCTGAAATAGATCTCTTGTGGTCTCTTTCTCCAAGTGTTCTGGATGCCTCAGAATTGGCACCCCAAGTGTAAATAGGTAGTATGTGTGGTGCCAACCAATTGTGTGAACAGGAATTAAGTGTTTAAGAGGAGTATTGCTTGATTTGGAACTAATAGAGAAAGCTTAGCAGTTAAGAATTGTACCTTGTCATTTTTAGGTATTTAAAAGGTAAGCTAATTCATGTTATATTTGAACTGTATTGTTAAATAAAGTTTGTATTGATAAAAGCTCCTGAGTGTCAATATAAACACACTAAAGCCAAAATAAAATAGACTCAAAGACTGTTGGGGTCTAGTCACGCTTCGTAACAGACTTTGGGTTTCTGATCTGGTACATTACTGAAATATTGATAGTAATTATAAGATTAGTTTTATATGTTGCAAACTGTATAACTTGTGTTGAAGTTTGTTCATTTTCATCAAATTGGCTTCCTTTTAGTTTTGATACTAATTGAGTGACCTAGCCAATGTTATAGATTTAGTGTAGAATTACTTCACACACATGTCCTTGTTACGGTGACATTAAACTATTTCTTTTATCACAATAGGCTGAGGTAGAAATGGGGGCAGAAAGGAAATGAATCAGTGAGAGTTAAAGGAACCATTGCTCCTAACTATTTATTTATATGGCTAAATTCACAGCCTCAATATTCTTATAATTCCCTCGTTCTGTTATTGCCCTAGTCCCTATCCTTATTTTTCTGCATACTCTGTACAGATATCAAATCACAAAGTATCAAGCTGAAAGAATCCTTAGGAAATGGTGTGTGGTGAAATACAGTGGTTGCTGTGTACATGGATTTTGAATAAGCTACCACATGATCTGACCAGAGAAAATGAAACAGCATTAAATCAGCAGGAGGGAAGCAAACTGCTGAGGTGGAAAGAAGCAATGGAAGTTGAGAACAATTTCTCCAAGTGTCTGGAAGGTGGCAGTGGAGATCTAGAGGAGTTTTGCTCTGGACTACAACAATGATCTGGATACAGGGCTAGAGAGAGCGACCAAGAAATTTGTACACAAAATAAAAATAGTAAGTGCAATAACGAATTCTGAGGATCAAAGCAACATAGCTAAAATAAATGGGTCAATGAGTAACAATGGAGTTTAATATCAGTAAGTGTGAGATTTTACATTCCACTGAAAACATATTTTGAATGGGGGAAAAGCTGGATAATATCAAAAAGCTGAAGGGTTTGGGGATGCTGGCTCCCAACATTAAAAACAGCACCGCAAGTGAATGAAGAGCTGATGAGATACTGATTTTGATGACAGTTGGTATAGCATATTAATGTCAAGATGTAATGGTGAACCTAGAAAAATATCTGCAAAACCACAGTGGAGAAATATGTGGATTTTGATTTCCCAATATTGGAAGATTTTGCTGGAATCTCGAGTCTACAACACAGATTCCCCATATTTCCTGGTATTGTAAGGTATTCTCTTGTTAAACAGTTTGCTGCATTCATACATCTGGAAGAAAGAATTGGAGATAACAACTTAAAGTGAAGGTTTAACTTGCAGTAACTTAAAGTGCAGGTGAGTGTAGTCAGAACCCACATATGTACACAAGGGATAGTTAGCAGTATTTCTGTAGATGTGTAATGGGTGACTTCCCATGTTGAAATCCATGACAGACAAGTGTATTTTTAAAAATATTAGTGTCCTAGTGTTACTAATCCTCAGATTGTGAAGTTGAGTTTATAATAATGTACAGAATTCTAAGAGTAAAATACAACAAGGGAAAGAATGGGCCAGATTCCTTTTTAAAAGCTGGTTGTGTCAGTGCCTGAGAAGCTGCTTTGGGTTCAATGGTGAAATGTTTTAAGTTGTAGAGAGCAGGCCTTTGCAAAATTGTATCAGTGATCCAACCTAACCAAAACAGGCTTTTGAATTAGACCAATGAGTTTAAAGCAAGCACAAAGTCACAGAAGCAATGGAATTCAAATGTAAAGGCTATTGACAGCCTCAAGCCATTCAGATTGCAGGTATACTGAGGTAATTCCAGGTATATAAACCCAGACAATGGCAGAGTATGCTGCTAACTCTTAAGTCAGAAGGAGGGTAGGTGAGTCTCTTGTATGAATTCTGTAGTTTCATGAATGTCTTTGTAAATGACCATCAGAATAGACAGAAATACCAATGCAAGAAGTGTTCATTGAAGAAAGGTCATATTTTCAAAGATGCCTGTATGCATTTTACTTAAGTGACAAAATTCTGTAATGATTTATTTCCCTATTCCTGAATGAGTCTTGTATTCACACAGCATTCTATTGGAATTTTATTTAGTTTTTAAGTGTTTTCAACAGGTGGTAACCAGCTTAATAGTAACATTCTGCTAATTGTTCATGCTACAGAGTAGCAGATCCTGTTTTAATTTGCCAAAACTAATCACTTCCTACAACCTCACACACTTGTACAAAATTATAAAGGTTTATCCCCTGGTTCCAAAATCAAACAGACAAAGTCCCCTCTGCATTGTAACAGATTTTATTGCCTTTTCTCACTCCTGTTTTTGATTAATCAGGCCTTTATCCCCTCTTCCCTTATCCCATCCTATGCTGTATCCCATGATCAGTTCCACAACTCCATTCAAACATCCTGTCTTTCAGCCCTCAGTTAATTTCAGAATATTCATCTGAGTCTTTGCCTGTTTGATGCATTTCCTAATGGCTATCAAGTCCAACCCTTACACAATCAATAACTTCCACATTCCAGAATTAGAAAGTAGGGGATTAAGGGTTATGGGGAGAGGGCAGGAACGTGGAACTGAGCCATGACAGATCAGCCATGATCTTATTGAATGGTGGGGCAGGCTCAAAGGGCTAGATGGCCTACTCCTGCTCCTATTTCTTGTGTTTTTCCTCTTGTAACTCATCAATCACTCATTCCACTAGAATCAAATCTGGATGCAGATCAGATCTGAGCTCTGCAGTCCTTCCACATCCATTCATGAATGGTTATTCCCATTTTCAATAATGGAGAAGCCCAGCACATCAGTGCAAAAGATAAGGCTGAAGTATTCACAGCAATCTTCAGCTAAAAGTGCCGAGTAAATGATCCGTCTCAGCTTCTTCCAGTAGTCCCCAGCATCTCAGATGCTGGTCTCCAACCAATTTGATTCATTCAACGTGATGTCAAATGGTTGCAGGCAATGAATACTCCAAAGGGATAGGGCCTTGATAACATTCTGGCAATAGTACTGAAGACATCTGCTCCAGAGCTTGCCACACCCCTAGCTAAGCTTTTCTAGTACAGTTGCAGCACTGACATCAACCCAACAATGTGGAAAATTGCCCAAGTATGTCCTGTACACTAAAAGCAGGGCAATCTAACCCAGCCAATTACTGCCCAATATGTCTACTCAAATCATCAGTAAAGTGATGGAAGAGGTCATCACCAGTGCTATCAAGCAGCATCTGCTCAGCAATAACCTGCTCAATGACATGCAGTTTGGGATTCACCAGGGTCACTTCATTACAGCCTTGGTTCAAACACAGGAAAGAGATGAAGTGAGTGACAGCCCTTGACATCAGGGCTGCATTTGACTGTGTGGTATCAAAGAGCCCAAGCAAATTTGGTATTGGGGGCAAACACTTTGCTGGTTGGAATCATACCTGGTACATAAGATGGTTGTGGTTGTGAAGAGTCAGTCACCTCAGCTCCAGAACATCTCTGCAAGAGTTCCTCAGGGTAGTGTCCTTGGCCTAACAATCTTCAGCTGCTTCACCAATGACTGTCCCTCCATCATAAGAAGTGGGGATGTTCGCTGATGATTGCATTCACGACTCCATATACTGATGCAGTCCATGTTTAAATGTAACAAGATCTGGACAATGTCTGGGCTTGGGCTGACAAGTGGCAAGTAACATCTGTGCCACACAAATGCCAGACAATGACCATCAGCAACAGGAGACATTCTGACTACCACTCTGTGACATTCAATGGTGTTACCAAGACTGAATCCCCTGCTGTCAATATCCTTGGGGTTACTATTGACCAGAAATTCACCACATAAACAGTGGCTATAAGAGCTAGTCAGAGGCTAGGAATATGTGGCGGGTAACTCACCTCCTGACTGCCCAAAGTCTATCCACCATCTAAAAGACACAAGTCAGGAGTGTGATGGAATATTCTCCTTGTCTGGATGGATGCAGCTGCAACAACACTTGAAGTTTGACACCATCCAGGAAAAAGGAGCCTGCTTGAAAGGCACCACATCTACAAACATCCAATTCCTCCATCACTGCTCAGCAGCAACAATGTATGCTATCTACAAGCTGTAATGCAGCAATTCAGCAAAGATCTTTAAACAGTACCTTCCAAACCCTTGACCACTTCCATCTAGAAGGACAAGGGCAGCAGATACATGAGAACAACACCATCTGCAAGTTCCCCTGCAAGCCAGTCACCATCCTGACATGGGAATATAGTACTGCTCTGTAGTCACAAGGTCAAAATCCTGGAATTACCCACAAATGGTGTTTTGGGTCTAACCCCACAGTCTAACCTGTGGCAATTCAAGAAGGTAACTCGCAACCACCTTAAGAGCAACTAGGTATGGGCACTAAATGCTGGCTAGCCAGTGATGCTCATTTCTCATGAATGAATTAAAAAAAAAACAACCTGAAAATGCTCATGTTTTTCACAATTCCCTACAGTTCATCCCTGCCCAGGGCTTTCCTTGCCTGTGAAAAACAGCTCAACATTCAACAATTATATGTTACCTTGTAATATTTTTATTTGCCAAGCATGCTGGTAGATAAAAATAGGCCAGTTTTTAAGTTGGTCAAATTACAGCAAACTGTAGAACAGTGAAGTTTTTAAAGTTTATTTTTTAGTGTCACTGGTAGGCTTACATTCACACTGAGTTACTGTGAATATCCCCTAGTCGCCACTCTCTGAAGCCTAGTCAGGTATACAGACATAGAATTTAGGTTGGCCAATGCATCTTGCCAGCATGTCTTTCAAACTGGGAGGAAACCAGAGCAGGCAGAGGAAACTTATGCAGACATTGGGAGAAGGTGCAGACTCTGTACCCAAGCCAGGAAATGAATCCATGTCCCTGGCACTTTTGAGGCAGCAGTGCTAACCACTGTGCTGCCCTGGCTGAAGTCTTAGTCTGAAATTAAACAGAAAGCTGTGAACAATTGACTTTGTTAGCAAGGATATAATTAAGGGTGATTTTAAAACATTTTTAATTATGAAGTGAAGGAACAGGGTCGACAGAAACAAACAGTCGAGGCTGATGGGACACAGACACAAATGGGAGAGACTTGGCCAAGAGCAGGAGATTCTGTTTCTCTCAGTGGAATTATGTTTGTATCTAGCCATATTCTCAATAGGAAAATGTGATGGTGTTTCAGGCATTTTTTTCAATGATGTGGAACAATGCAGCATGTGGGGAGGCCTCCAGTTAATTGGAGGTGACATCCAATCTGAGCAACAGTCTCCAATTAGGAGAGAATTGTTATAACAATGTTTTAAATCTGCTCATTTGCTCTCTATCAAACACTTGTTTTACAGAGAGCGACACACTCTTCCTCAGTCCGAAGAGCAAGAAGACCTGGCCAGTTTATCATTTCATGAGAATAAGAATTCTTATCACCCTTGTCAATTGTTCCTACATCATTGGTGCTTCTATATCCTTTTTATAATGTGGTGACCAGAGCCATACACAGAGCTCCAATGTGATCTGACCATGGATTGTACAGGTTCAGCTGCAACTCATTAATTTTCAATTCCAATCCTCGAGACACAAACGCTAATGTTTGGTTTGTTCCTGTAACAGCCTTAATACCTTGGTCACCAGTAATCTGAGACTACTTTGCATCTCTGCCTCATTTAGATTCTTATTTTCCATCTTTTATCTGATCTTTTGATTGAGCAAATTATCACGTTATCAATGTTGAAATTAATTTGAAATGCTCTTAAGTTTATTATCTTATTTGTTGCAGTCCACCCTCAGTACTGACAGTGCTCCTCAATGTTGTCATTGACAAGTGTGGAAACTGTTGTTGGTTTCATCCATGTTTCACTGTCTCCTCAGTTTGTTCTTCGTTGTGAATATTGTTCATGTTGTTTGAGGTGAGAACAACAATGTTCCAGCATTGGTCCTTGTGGGAGCCACTTTCCACTTCCTGTGAAACTTTACCCTGACTCCCAGTTTCCTGTCTTGCAGTCAGCTATCTGTCACATTGCCAGCAGAATGTACCATATAGAACATTGAGCAATATGGTGGCATAGTGGTTAGCACTGCTGTCTACCAGTGCCAAGAACCTGGGTTCAATTCCTGGCTTGGTCACTTCTTATGTGGAATCGGCACGTTATCCAAATGACTGCATGGGTTTTCTCTGGTTTCCTCCCACAGTCCTAAAGACATGCTGTTTGGGGGTCATTGGATGTATTAGGTCCTCCTTCAATGTACCTGAACAAGTACTGGAGTGTTGGGACTAGGGGATTTTCACAGTAATTTCATTGCAATATGTAAACCTGCTTGTGACACTAATAAATAAACTTTAAAGATGTAGGAATGGAGATAATAAGGCATGGGATGATTGGCCCTCCAAGCCTGCACTGCTCATGTGCCCAACAAGACCATTTGTTTGTATCCCTCTATTCCTAGTCTATTCATGTGGCTATCTAGATAAGTCTTAAATGATCCCAGTGTGTCCACCTCAACCACCTTGCTTGGCAGTGCATTTCAGGCCTCCACCACCCTCTGTAACATACATCCCCTGACATCTGTGGTGAGCCTTGCCCCCCTCACCTTGAACTTGTGACCCCTTGTGTTTGTCACCTCCGACCTGGGAAAAAGCTTCCCACTATTCACCTGATCTATGCCCTTCATAATTTTATACACCTCTATTAGGTCACCCCTCATCCCCCTTCTTCCCAGGGAGAACAACCCCAGTTTGTGCAATCTGTCCTCATAGCTAAGACCCTCCATACCAGGCAACATCCTGGTAAAAGGATGACTATTGATCTAATGACTGTTGATCACGGAATGCGTTGGATGGGCTGTACAACCTGCTTCAGAAAATTTGCTCACACTGCATTTTCTAAATCTAGTACAAGTGAGGTGGTTTAAAGTCCCCTTTCCCAATGCTGTTTGTTCTCCCCAGATCGATGACTACTTTTACCATGTTCCTGCTTTCCAGAAGTTTTCAGTGCGTCGACATTCTAAATTCCTCAAAGATTTCACTTTCCCTGAAAAGACAGTGTTCAAACTATTTTCATTGTCAACAACAACAATCACCATTTTTACATAGCTTCTTTGGTTTTTCTGCTTCCATTCCTTTCAAACTCACAGTAACTTTTCTGTGGAGATAATGAAGGGTCATTATTCTGTGCCATTTGACTCTTTGTCTTTGACTTTTAAAAATGTCTTAATTTTAACTAATCTCCATTTAAACTTTCTATTTGAGACAAACTAAAATAAACTGTTTTCAGAACCTGGAGAATTCACTTTTAAACTTCCACCTGACTATGCTGTGTAGATTTGAGGAAGATTCTGATTCTCATTTTCAAAGCCCTTTGGATATGTTTATTCAACAGGAGTTCAGCTGGATCAGAACAATAACTTTGAGACCCAGTCCAGGTTTAAATTTTCAAGTTTCCCCCCCATTGTTTAATGAAATTTCGAATGACGGTGAAGGGATATTTCACAGCATTCATCACCTCCTCTCTGAGCTTCCTCTGTGTGACTGCGTAAATAAATGTGTTGGTGCAGGAACTGGATAACTGAAGCATTGATCCCAGCATTTCCAACATGTCAGGTGTTTTAAACAGAGCCACTTTGGAACTCATCCGAGGAATTGATAGATACACAACACGTGTCACCCCTAACACAATAAAACTGCCTGATATGGTGAAGAGTAAAATGATGGATCTTCTTCGATTCTTCATTTCTGGATCGTTCTGCCCCTCCCCGTTTCGCTGTCGCCTCAGTTTCCTGCGGACTACACTGGCCAGCAGGACCTGCCTGACAGTGAGAGTATTGAGTAGCAGTATCAGCACGAAGGGGAGCACTGGAGTTAAAATGCGGTCCGTCCAGTCAAAGACTTTCCATACAAGTAAAAAGTAGTCGTCAAATACTATTTGGCAGAAGAATTGTTCATACTTAAAAAACACTGGGATTTTGGTGAATAAACACAGTAAACTCACCGTTGTGATAACGATGGCTGCTGTTTTCTCAGTGCAGTATTTCATCTTCAGTTTCTGGAAGCAAATGGTCACCATTCGGTCAAAGGTGACGGCGACTGTGAGCCAGACAGAGCTGCTAACAACTGTTGCAGCAATGACTTCTTTGCTGTTGCAGGCACGTGTGTGCAAGTTGAATACAATGTGCAGATTGAGGGGATTAATTTTCTCCAGTATGACCCGAATAATGACAACCAGCAGATCAGCTACAGCCATCGCCACCAGGTACCGTGTGACACCTTTGGAAAGACCACACCTCCCTCGAGATAGAGTCACAATTGCGACTAAGTTAGCTATAAATTTAAAACAGATTGTAAAACAAAATTGTCGGGTGAGAAGAAGCAAAGAGATGAAGAGCAAGGAGAAAAAATGTTAAAAGTTACAGTTTTACAATTCACATTAAAGAAACAGGGTGGAGCCTGTTAGCCAATGGGTCAGCAGGTAAGTTTCTCAATGAACAAGGAGAATGTCATTTAACAGAAATACAGTAACTGAGTTCAGGTAGAATTCATTGAAACAGACTTGCTGGTGAGACTGGCAGGGTTTCTATATTTAGTTTCAGCACCTTTTGAGTTGGAGAATGGATCTGGTTCACTGTTAAATCAGTTGAATAACTTACAGGAACTCTGAATTTGGGCTGTAATAGTGAACACGTGGATAAATCACGGATCCAATATTGGGGGTCACAGATCAATTCTTTCAGAGCATTCCGGGAAGGTGGAAGATGGTATGGCAAATAATTTACATTCTGTTCACTACAAAACAGACCCTCACAATCAACCCCAATGAAATAGCGACACACAACACCGAGACTCTCCTTGTATTTGTTAGCTGGCTCTTAGTGGCAGCACACATACATTTGAGACTGAGAAAGATGGCTGAGGGGAGCAGAAGGTGGCTCTAAGAGACAAAGTGAGCTGTTGAAGGTGTGATGGGAGTCGCCAAACAAAGCTCTGACTTTAGGAGTAGGACAGGGGGAATGGCTGGGCACAGCCGTTGATGGAGATGTCACAACAGTGATTACATTTCAATGGTCCTTTATCACATGCAGACAGCTTTAGGATGAACTACAGTTGTGAAAGGCATTTGATAAGTTCATGTTCTTTATTGGCAAATGATAGCAAAGGACATTTAAAATATTCTGGGAGGACATCTAAATTCTTTCTCATTCACTATTAGATAGAGACAACGAACAATTCAAAGACATTGTACAACCGGCTGGATGTCTTCTCAATCATTTCAGGAAACAGCATTCACTAAAATGAATGTGAGACAGATGAAAAATACAGTGTACCTGCAGTGAAACCTGGACAAAGTCAAAAGAACCTGAACATCATTAAACATATGGTTAGTTAGGATTCAATGCCTGGAATAAAATAATGATTAACATGACTGAAAATAATAACTTCAAACATTCAACTAGCTAACATCCCTGACACCAACTATCAGAGCAGTCAAACAGCAATGGTTATAATCACTCACACAGAACTCCAACCACTCCGAGCATGTGATAGATAATGGGTTCGACAGCAATGGCCAGAAATAATTGATCGTTCAGAACCATGTTCTTTGGTGAACTCTATTGTCCTTTAGTTTTTATTGACTCTCTGAGATCACTTACTTAGTGGAACCCTGTATTAATACAGGTGAGTGATACCCACTGAGATCACGAGGCTGACGTAAACATTGTTATTAGTTTCAGTAATTTGAGTAAACAAATTAGACGTGCATGAAACCTCAGTTAGTTAAAGAAAAACAGAATTGTTTTATTTACATTTGATAAACTCCAGCACAAGCATTGGAACAGAAACATCACAGAACCGGTTACAGAAAAGAGTCCATTCAACTTCTCATACCTGCTTTGGCTGTTGAAAGAATGATCCACTCACACCCATTTCCCTCTGCTTTCCCCATATCTTTTCCCCTTTGAAAAACATTTAATGGATTCACTGTCCTACTGGGTGCTAGAGACTATAATGATGGGGAGGCCCACAAAGGCTCACACTGTTTGGCTCCCTCAGCAGTCCAGGCACAGGAATCGCATTTTCAGCAGGGCTATGCACCAATCCACAATGCACCAGCTGGCAACATGTGCATCATTGTAGCAGGCCTCCACTTAGCATCAAGCCTCCACACTAGCGTCATCAGCCATGATCTCAGCCCTGGTCCCCAATGAGCCATCCTGGCAGCCTGGTCTGGTCTTAGAATCCAGGTATGTCCAGCTGCCACAGTACGTAAAGTCATTGACACTTCCTGGTTGGCATGAACAGGCCCACATAAGACATTCCTGTTAATGAAAGGTTGCCCTAACCTAGCGGGGACCCCAGGGTGATGTGTATCCCATCCACTGCCCTATGGACAAGGGCATTGCAGCAATGGTGGTGGACCCTGCAGCCCGGACTTCCTGCTGTACCTGGCCAATGTCAAAATTGATGGATTGGCCTGTCTGGATGAACAAGGCATCTGTGACCTGGCAAACACACCTGTGGACAATGGCCTGCAAATTTCCACAGATGTCCCCACTGGGTGCCTAAAATCATCCTGTGGCGTAGATGTTGAGTGCTGCTGTCATCCTTTACTTCCTCTGGTGGCCTCCTTTCCTCTGAGATAGCAGGTCTGCCCGGACCTCACACTGGTGCCAGACTGTATCCTTAAACAAGCGGAGCTGGCGATGGCACATGGCCTCCTATAGGCCCCTCCTGGTCCTGTATTGCCTTGGCCTTTGCATCCTTCTTCTTCTAGCTCCCCTTTTGGGAGACTGCTCTCCCAGCTCATGGGCATGACAGGCAGCCCTGTGCCCTCTTTCCTCAGGGTTGACAACTCGCTGCTCCTTGAGTAGCTGTGCAACTCCCTCCACCTCCTGTGTTGCCTCCTCCTCCTCCTCAGCTGCCACATGATTGCCAGCTCCAGATCAAACAGAACTAGATCCATTCTGCACGGTGAGGGTTAGAGAGAGAGAGAGAGATTGATAAAATACACATCAGTGCTTGTAACATATCAGTACCATTCCCCCGTCCTCCTCTCCCCCCAGTCGCTCACTGGGACCAGTGCTACCGCTTCTGGATGCCGGCAATACAACACCACCTGAGGTGCCATGCATCATCACATGGTTAGGTTGCCTGCCACTGGCATTGTAAACACGGGGAGTATGCAGGTTGGTTTGCGGATGTGGCCATTGCGATCCCTTAAGCCATTGTCATGAATGCAGCCATAGCATTCCCTTCCAGGCATGTGTTGCAGGTCAGGGGCAGGATCAGACTCCTAATTTTCACAAGGTGGGTTCCCATTCACTGCGGAGTACATGCAGCCTCAGTGTCTGTTAACATGAATGCCACTGATTGGAGCATCAGCTGCCTGAATTGATGAGCCGTCAAACAGCACACAGTGCATTTTCTCCCCTCCTTAAAACTACAGCACTCAATGCGATCCCTGACCTCACCCCATAGCCAGAATGATGGAACAGCCCAATGGCTACAGGCAGCAGCCTGACCAGCACTCATAGCCACCCTACAGAGACAACATGGAATATCCCTGGGCCTGGGGACAGCATTTGCAGCTCTCCAGGAGTTTCCCCACATCAACAGAAAGTTTCCAGCCTCTGCCTCCACACTTCCCTGCATTCCG
The DNA here is from genome assembly GCF_965287045.1 of Carcharhinus amblyrhynchos. Lineage (NCBI taxonomy): Eukaryota > Metazoa > Chordata > Chondrichthyes > Carcharhiniformes > Carcharhinidae > Carcharhinus > Carcharhinus amblyrhynchos. Next base: position 17,335,157 of record NC_137335.1, read on the forward strand.
CAGGCTGTAGCTCCGTAACACTTACCTCTTCACTCCTGTTCTTCACTCCTTTTTTATAGAGTTTCTATAGAGCAACTGCAGACCCCACCAGCATGACGTCATGCCAGAGAGTTGGGTGGGAAGAGAATTTGGTCGCAGACCTGCTAATTATATGCGAAGGTATGATAACCTCCTTTGCTCAACCTCATGCAGGTTTCCAGATCATTGTCCGCAAAGTTCTAACCTCTCATCTTCCCAACTAAATTTTCAGCTTTCATATTCTAAATTAAAACATAAGAATACTTATAATCCTTGGTGGTTATTTTCCAGACGTCGCTGGATTCCGGGGAAGTGCCGGAAGATTGGAAAGCGGTTAATGTTACACCGTTGTTTAAGAAGGGTGCCAGGCAAAAGGCGGGGAATTATAGGCCGGTTAGTTTAACGTCTGTTGTAGGTAAAATGTTAGAATCCGTCATCAAGGAGGAAATAGCGAGGCATCTTGAGGGGAATTGCTTGATAGAGCAGACGCAGCACGGTTTCGTTAAAGGGAAGTCGTGTCTGACAAATTTACTGGAGTTCTATGAGGACGTGTCTAGGGCAGTGGATAGAGGAGAGCCGGTGGATGTGGTCTTTCAAGATTTTCAGAAGGCGTTTGACAAGGTACCTCACAAGAGGTTATTTGCAGAAGGTCAGGGGACATGGAGTTGGGGGTAGGGTGTTAGTGTGGATAGAGGACTCGTTGTCAAATAGGAGGCAGAGAGTGGGGGTCAATGGGTGCTATTCGGATTGGCGGTTGGTGACTAGTGGAGTGCCTCAGGGGTCGGTGCTGAGGCCTCAGCTATTTACCATTTATATAGATGATCTGGAGGAGGGAACCGAGTGTATGGTGTCAAAATTTGCTGATGACACCAAGATTGGTGGAACGGCAAATTGCGCGGAGGGTGTGGAGAGTCTGCAGAAGGATCTAGATAGGCTGGGCGAATGGGCCAGGAACTGGCAAATGGAATTTAATGTTGGCAAGTGTGAGGTGGTCCACTTTGGTAGGAATAATGGTAGGAAGGATTATTACTTACGTGGAGAAAAACTGCAGCAGGCGATGGTGCAGAGGGACCTCGGGGTCCTTGTGCATGAGTCGCAAAAACCCAGCTTGCAGGTGCAGCAGGTGGTCAGGGAGGCGAATGGGATGCTGGCCTTCATAGCGAGGGGGATTGAATACAAAAGTAGGGAGGTCTTGCTGCGGCTATATAGGGCATTGGTGAGGCCACAGCTGGAGTACTGTGTGCAGTTTTGGGCACTGTACTTACACAAGGATATTTTGGCCTTGGAGGGAGTGCAGAGGAGGTTTACTAGGCTGATGCCGGAGTTGAGGGGGTTGGGCTATGAGGAGAGGCTGAATAAACTAGGCTTGTACTCGTTAGAGATCTCCCCTCGTTATTGAGACGTATAAGATGATGAATGGGATGGATAGGATAGAGGTGGAGAGACTCTTCCTGCTCAGAAAGGACAGTAGGACTAGGGGGCACAGCCTCATGATAAAGGGGGGGCGGTTTAGAACGGAGTTGAGGAAGAACTTCTTCACTCAAAGGGTGGTGAATCTCTGGAATTCTCTGCCCGTTGAAGTGGTGGAGGCTGCCTCGCTAAATATTTTTAAGACGCGGGTTGATGGGTTTTTGATAAGCGAGGGGATTAAGGGTTATGGGGAGAGGGCGGGAATGTGGAACTGAGCCACGACAGATCAGCCATGATCTTATTGAATGGCGGGGCAGGCTCGAGGGGCCAGATGGCCTACTCCTGCTCCTATTTCTTATGTTCTTATGTTCTTATAACACGTGCAAATCGCCACCATGCTCATTTTCAGCACATATCAGTTGGCGCTGAAAAGCTTAGGCTGGTAGATGTGCAGCGGCCTGGCTGCCCAGCAGGATTCCTTCAAAACAGCCTCTGCAGAAGAATACTAATGACAAACACGTTTAGATTTTCCACGACTCAAAATGTGAACTCTCCTTTGCTCAACCTCATGCAGGTTTCCAGATCATTGTCCGCAAAGTTCTAACCTCTCATCTTCCCAACTAAATTTTCAGCTTTCATATTCTAAATTAAAACATAAGAATACTTATAATCCTGCCATACATAAAGTTAAATAATAATAGAATGCAGATGCAAATTGGAGTTTCACAGATTTAAAACAAATAACAAAACCTATGTCCATTATACATATTAAATAATCATCCTCAATCATAAAAATAAAATTTAAAATTATGCTCTAAATGAACCAATAATAATAGAATTAACTACTTTAAAGGAAGAGCAAAATAAAACAATCAATTATATTCAACGTACTTTTTCTTACAGCAGGAAAGCAGGAAAGACTCTTATTTCCAAGCAAGACTTCCAAGCTGGCCCCATCATAAGAGAGTCACCTGAGTCACAGTGGGGCCTATGGAGATTGTATCTATGAAGGTTGAAGGCTGCTGCTCCAATTGGGTGTTAGATTGTAATTTTTGAACACAGGTTAATGGGCAAAACAAACTTCTATATTTGGCAGGCCATGGCTTTCCACAGCTAAACAGAAGTTAAAGTTTATTTATTAGTATCACATATAAACCTACATTAACACTGAAATGAACTTACTGTGAAGAACCCCGAGTTGTCACACTCTGGTGCCTGTTTGGGTGAATTTAACATGGCCTTTACACCTAACTAGCATGTCTTTCATATTGTGGCAAAAAACTGGAGCATCCAGATAAAGCCCACACAGGCAGGGGAGAATGTGTAGATTCCACACAGTCGGTGACCCAAGTCAAGAATCAAACCCAGGTTCCTGGCACTGTGAGACAGCAGGGCTAACCACTGTGCCAACACCCCCCCCCCCCCCCCCCCCCCCCCCCACACACACACACACACACACAATGGGCCATTGTTAAATTGAAATGATAATTTACCACTTGTGAATTTGGAAATTGGGTTTGAGCGTGGAACACTGCCTACAAAGATCGAAAAGGTCAATATGATTGTAGCTTTAAGTTAAACATTCTATTCTGCGTTTAAAAAAAACTAAAAACTAGAAGAAAATGAAACACAAGACTGGATTTTGACAATGCTGTAATGTGCAGCTTCTAATAATGTTGCTACATTGGTTGCTTTTGTTTTGGTTAAATCCTTGTAATTATGCAATGCAACGTGTGGTTGTAAAGTAAGGGAAATCTACGTATATAATTTAACAAGTCATATTATGAGATGTTTGTGATGATTAGTGTATGTGAAGTGGATGTAACACCAGTGTAAATAAATATTAATGTTTCTGAAGTAAGCAAGGCAGAAGAATACTAATGATGCGCAAAGCTAGATTTTCCATGGCCCAAAATGTGAACTCTACACATGACGCTTACTGAAATCCATTCATGAGGTGACACATGTGGTGTCTGCGGGAATGCAGTGAATGATGTGAACATGGATCTTCAGAAAGCTTCAGTGTGATACCACACAGAATCCAGCTGGAGAAAATGAAGCAGCATGAAATCAGGGGGAGGGAAACGAACTGCTTAGATGGAAAGAAGTAATGGAGATAAGAACAGTTTCTCTGTATGTTTGGAATGAGGCAGTGGAGATCCAAGATGTTTTGCTCTGGACTCATTCTTGTTAACTGTGTACAACAATGATCCGGATACAGGGCTAGAGAGAATGATGTAAACATTTGTAGACATTATTAAAGTAGGAAACACATAAATAAATTCTGAGATCAAAGCTCCGTGGCTGAGATAACTAGGCCACTGAGTAACAATGGAACCTAATGTCAGTATGTGTGAGGTTTGACATTTCACTGAAAGCATATTTGGAATGGGGGAAAGCAGGATGATATCAAAAAGCTGAAGGGTTTGGGGATTCCGGCTCCCAACATTAAAAACAGCTCCTCAAGTGGATAAAGATAAAGAGCCAATGAGCTACTGACATTGCTGGCCATAGGTATCGAACGTTAAAGTCAAGTAATGGTGAATCTTGATAAAACCTCTGTGAACCCACAGTTGAAGAATTATGTGTGGATTTTGATTTCCCATTACAGGGAGATGTTGCCGCGATCGAGAGGATACAACACAGATTCCCCAAGGTATTTCCTGGTATTGTAAGGTATTGTCTTGTTATGGCCCAAAGAGTTTCAATTGATTTTAAGTTCTAGTGACTAATCAAAAACCACATGTGTACAAACAAGAGCAAGAGATCAATTCAACATTGATGTTTAATTTGTGACTGACCATTTTGGCCTTGACTACAGTTCCAAATACCTTTTAAAGATGTTCAAAGTGAGCCCTCATATTACTCATCATCTAGGAGATTTTAGTACCTTTGCTCATTCTTTCTGTCTTGGATTAACTAGGCCTTTGTCTCTTCTTCCCTTATCCAATCCTGTGCTGTTACCCATGATTAGTCCCATAACTCCCTTCAAACATCCCATCTGCAATCCTCAAACTCAATTTCAGGAGATTCACTGTCTGTCTTTATCTGATTAGTGCTTCCCCTAATGACTATCTGCTCCAACCCTTACATGGAATGAATAACTTCCATATTCCAGAATTGGAGTGTTCTTTTTCCCTCTCGTAACTCATCAATCACTCATTCCATTGGGATTAAATCTGGACACGCTATCATCTGGAGATGCTCATGTTTTTCGTCATTTCCTACAGTTCTTTCCTGCCCAGGGCTTTCCTTGTCTGTGAAAAACAGCTTGCAACATTCAGCAAGTATATTTTACTTTGCTGCTCTTTAGATAAAGTGTGGTCACTTCTTAGGATTGATCAAATTATAGCAAAATGTAAAACAGGATATTCTGAATATTTGATCTGATTTATTATTGTCATGTGTATTGTTATATAGTGAAAAGTATTGTTTCTTGCTCGCTATACAGACAAAGCATAGAAGCAAATTACTGTAGATGCTGGAATCTAAAATCAAAAGAGAAAATGCTGAAAAATCTCAGATCTGGCAGTATCTGTAAGGAGGGAAAAGAGCTGACGTTTCAAGTCCAGACGACCCTTTGTCAAAACTAAAAGGAGTAGGCATAGGCCCTTTTCTATGCCTTTTAGCTTTGACAAAAGGTCATCTGGACTCGAAGCATCAGCTTTTTTCTCTCCTTACAGATACTGCCAGACCTGCTGAGATTTTCCAGTATTTTCTTTTTTTGGATATAGACAAAGCAAACCGTTCATAGAGAAGGGAAGGAAAGAGTGCAGAATTTGTTGTGCAGTCTTGCAGTCATAGCTAGGGTACAGAGAAAGATCAATTTACTGCAAGGTAGGTCCATTTAAAAGTCTGATGGCAGCAGGGAAGAAGCTGTTCTTCATTTGGTTGGTACGTGGACTCAGACTTCTGTATCTTTTATCCCGACGGAAGAAAATGGAAGAGAGAATGTTCAGGGAATCATAAGTATGAAGAAAGACAGATGGAAAGACAGCCTTGGACAATTATTTTGTTACCAAGGTGATTTAATCTCTTTTTAAATTATGAAGTGATGGAACAGGATTGATGGAAACAAGCTGTAGAGGCTGATGGGACATAGACATAAATTAAATGGAAGAGACTCAGACAAGAGCAGGAGGTACATTTATATGCAGAGGAATGTGCATATTTGAAATTCTGTATTCTGTCTCATCACTGTTTGAGATTTGACCCACTACAGTGGTGTCATCAGCAAATTTGAAAATTGAGTTGGAAGGCAATTTGGCCACAGAGTCATTAGTATAGAAGAGGAATAGTAGAGAACTGATGACACAGCCCTATGGGGCACTGGTGTTGAGAATGATCATGCAGGAGGTGTTGTGCCTATCCTTACTGATTGTGGTCTGTGGCTTAGGATGTTTAGGATCCAGTCGCAGAGGGAGGGGCCAAGACCCAGGCCACAATGTTTGGACATGAGTTTGGAGTCACAGCAATAGTACAAATGAAATGTGTTCCCCCAAAATCAATGAGAAAGGGGAATAAGTTTCAAGATAGTTCAGAGAATAATTTGGGTACTGATGAAGGAAATCAGGTTATTATTTCTGGATATCCTTTTCAAAAAGGGCAAAGAAAACCAGTAACCAAATTAAAATTTTGCAAGATACTGGAGCAGATAAATCACTGATAGTGGCTTATGATGCAGTTTATATTCCAAAACTTTTTATGATGAAAAAAGTAATAATAAGGAATATTAATTGAGAGATGTTTCTTTGCATGAAGTTAATTTAAGAAGTAACTTAGTAAATGAAATTGTTACAGTAGAAATTATTCCTAAGTTACCTATTGGAGGGCTACATTTCATTCTTGGTAATGACTTGGCTTGTGGGGATAGTAATGTGATGACAGCTGTGTTGTTACAGGCAGTTGATCATGTTAACCTAAATTGCATATGACAACCAATTGAAGGAAAAACTAATCAATGTCGAAAAGCAACTTCCACAAAGGAAAGAGGAGTTTGCTAATGAAAAACTAGAAATGATGAGAACAATTGAGAATCAATTGTGGAAAGTGGTACACTTGACTAAGGAATTGAAATGTCTAAAGTATAAGCATGTGAGTCGTTAAGAAATAACACTCTACCACTCATTGCTGCGCTGAGGAAGTTAACAAAGAACAAAGAACATTACAGCACAGGTATAGGCCCTTTGGCCCTCCAACCCTACATCGACGATGCTGCCTGACTTTCACTATCGTAACACTATATTAACAGTGTGAAGAAAGACAGATACAAAGACAGCCTTGGGCAATTGTTTTCTTACCCAGGTGATTGGATACAATTTTAAATTATGAACTGATGGATCAGGACAGACAGAAAGAGGCTGTAGAGGCTGATGGGACGTTGATGTAAGATTAAATGGAAGAGAATTGGACAAGAGCAGGAGATACAATTATACACAGAGGAATTAAATACTTGTATTTAGACACCGTTCCAAATAGGGGTCAATTCATTGAGCTCTTGTAATTTTTCAATGGTAGAGCAACTATGCATCCTGTGAGGAGCCATCAGTTAATTGGAGGTGACCACCATGTGACATTCCGGACTACTACTTTAGGATAAAAATGGAAAGGGACGAGTGCCGGCCGAACGGGAGTGTGCTGAACTGGGGAAAGGCGAGCTATAGCAGGATTAGGAAGGAGCTGCAGGACACTGATTGGGAGGAACTGTTAGCTGGAAAGTCCACGGTTGGCAAGTGGGAAGCTTTTAAGGGCAAAATGAAATGGTTGCAGGGGAGGTATGTTCCGGTTAAGCGGAAGGATGGGAAAGGTAGGATTAGAGAGCCGTGGATTACAGGGGGTACTGAAGACTTGGTCAGGAAGAAGAGGGAGGCGTATGTTAGGTCGAAACGACTGGGTACGGAGAGTGCGCTGGAGGAATATAGAGAGAGTAGGAGGGAGCTAAAAAGGGGAATTAGAAGGGCGAAGAGAGGGCATGAAATGGCTTTGGCTGGTAGGATTAAGGAAAATCCAAAGGCATTTTATTCCTATATTAGAGGCAAGAGAGTAGTTAGAGGGAAAATTGGTCCTCTTAGGGACAAGAGTGGAGAGTTATGTATTGAGTCGGAGGGAATGGGGGAGCTCCTGAATGAATACTTTGCGTCGGTATTCACGAAGGAGAGGGGTTCGGAATCGTGCGGTCTCTTGGAGGGAGCGGAGGATCAGTTGCAGGAGATATCTATTACGAGGGAGGAAGTGCTAGGGCTTTTAGGTAGCATAAGGACGGATAAAGCTCCGGGGCCTGATGGTATTTATCCCAGGCTGCTTAGGGAGGTGAAAGATGAAATTGCTGGGCCTCTGGCGCAAATCTTTGTCTCTTCTTTGGACACAGGTGAGGTCCCAGAGGACTGGAGGGTAGCTAATGTGGTACCGCTGTTCAAAAAAGGTAGTAGGGATAACCCTGGAAATAATAGACCGGTGAGTTTGACATCGGTGGTAGGGAAATTAATGGAAAAAATACTTAGGGGTAGGATGTATGAGCATTTGGAGCGTTGCGATCTGATTAGGGATACGCAACATGGCTTTGTTAGAGGGAGGTCTTACCTTACGAATCTGGTGGAATTCTTTGAGGAGGTGACAAAAACGGTTGACGATGGGAGAGCTGTTGATGTCATCTATATGGATTTCAGTAAGGCGTTTGACAAAGTCCCTCATGGTAGGCTGGTAGAAAAGGTTAAGGCGCATGGGATACGAGGCCAGGTAGCTAGGTGGATTGAGAACTGGCTGAGTAATAGGAGACAGAGGGTAGTTGTGGAGGGGACCTTGTCGGGCTGGAGGCCAGTGACCAGTGGTGTGCCGCAGGGCTCAGTACTGGGACCTCTCCTCTTTGTAGTATACATAAATGACTTGGAAGAGAGTGTAGGTGGTGTGATCAGCAAGTTTGCTGATGACACCAAGATGGCAGGGTTGGCGGGTACTGAACTGGATTGTCAGGTGATACAACAGGATATAGATAGGTTGGTGCATTGGGCAGATAGGTGGCAGATGGAATTTAATCCTGACAAATGCGAGGTGATGCATTTTGGAAGGAATAACGCAGAGAGGAGCTATGTGATAAAAGGTAGACAGATTAGGAGTATAGACATACAGAGGGACCTGGGAGTGCAGGTTCACAAATCCATGAAGGTTGCGTCACAAGTGGAGAAGGTTGTTAGGAAGGCGTATGGAATGTTAGCCTTTATAGGAAGGGGTATAGAGTATAAAAGCTGCCGTCTAATGCTTCAGTTGTACAGAACGTTGGTTAGACCGCATTTGGAGTACTGCGTCCAGTTCTGGTCACCTTACTACCGGAAGGACGTGGAGTCTCTGGAAAGGGTGCAGAGGAGGTTTACCAGGATGTTGCCTGGCATGGAGGGGCTGGGTTACGAGGAAAGGTTAGAGAAACTGGGACTTTTCTCCTTCGAAAGACGGAGATTGAGGGGGGACATGATAGAGGTATATAAGATACTGAAGGGAATAGATAGAGTTAATAGTGAGAGACTGCTCCCTAGACTGGGCACAAACACGAGAGGTCATGATTTATGGGTGAGGGGGGAGAGGTATAATTTGGAAGTGAGAGGAAGGTTCTTTACGCAGAGAGTTGTGGGGGTGTGGAACGCGCTACCGAGTAGGGTGGTGGAGGCAGGAACGTTGGACTCGTTTAAGGTTCAGTTAGATAGACACATGAGTGAAACGAGGATGGAGGGTTATGGTAGGGGCTATTAAATAAGGTTAGAACCTCGGGAGACACCGGAAAAGCAGACTTGTAAGATTAACGTTTTTGTCTTTTTATTCCGCAGGTGGAGGTCCACCTTGTGTCAAACGAGGGGCATGCACACGGTGGGTCGTGCGTGGGCTGCTCTTGGAAGTTCCGGGAGTGGCCTAGTACTTCGTGTCGGTGTGTGTGCTTGATCCTGGACCGGTAGACGGGCACCGCAACAGCTCGGTGACTAGCACTGCTAGCTGTGCAGATACATGGATTTGGGCCTGTGTCTGTGGGAGTTTGCGCATTCTCCCTGTGGTTGTGTGGGTTTCCTCTGGGCGCTCCGGTATCCTCCCACACCCCAAAGATGTGCTCTTAGGCTGATTGGTTTTACCAAATTGACACTATTCTCCCCTGAATCTGGCTAAGTTAGGGGTTCCATTCGTAGACATGCAGGGTAGAATAGGTGTAGGGTGATGCGGCGGCGCGGGCTCGTTGGGCCGAAGGGCCTGTTTCCCGTGCTGGGTTGTTCTTTGTTCTTTGTATTCCAGGGGATTATCGCAACCGGAGACTGAGGATCCCATATATGGGGATGGAAGATGGCAGGGAAGGTTCCACATTTTAAAAGTATTTTGGTGCATATTTCCTGGCCCAGTTCCTGAGGTTTCTTCCTGGCTGAGCAGTCAGAATCTCTCCCAATGGAGTGACAGAGCCACAGCATCAGGAGCCTTGCTTAGAACAGTGAAAACACCAGTGACCAATTAGAGCCTGACATCCAGCCTGTTTATCATTTGTTGAGAAGTAGAATCCATATCATCCTTGACAATCATTCCTGCATCCTCCTTGGTGCTTCTATATCCTTTTTATAATGTGATCAGAACCATACATACCATCCAAGTGTGGTTTGACCATGCTTTGTACGGGTTTACCTGCAATTCTCTAATTTTCAATTCCAATCCTCGAGAATGTTTGGTTTGCTCCTGTAACAGATTTAATACCTCAGTTACCAAAAATCTGAGACATCTTTGTATCTCTGCCTCATTTAGATTCTTACTTTCCATCTTTTATCTGATCTTATGATTCTGAGCAAATTGTAATTTCTCACACTTAGCACTGTGGAAATTAATTTGAAATGCCTTTTCTGTAAGCTTATTCATATTTTCTCCTCATTTGTTGCAGTCTCCCCTCAGTATCAACAATCCTTCTCAATGTTGTATCATCTGCAAATTTGGAAATTTTGTTGGTTTCATCCACATTTCACTGTCTCCTCAGTTTGCTCTTCATTGTGAATATTGTTCATGTTGTTAATATGAATTGGAAACAACAATGTTCCAGCGTTGGTCCTTGTGGGAGCCACTTTCCACTTTCTGCCAATCTGAATAGCTGCACTTTATCTCCCAGTTTCCTGTCTTGCAGTCAGCTCTGTCCATTCTACATTGCCAGAGGAATATACCGTGTAGAATATTGAGCAATATGTTTAATTGGTGGCTAGAGGAATGGAGATAAAGAGATGTGGGAATAGCAGAAACACACAGGATGATGACTATTGATCACTGAATGAATCAAATGGGTTGTACAACCTGGTTCACAATGTTTGCTCACATACCATTTTCTAAATCTAGTACAAGTGAGATGATTCAAAGTCTCCTTTCCCAGTGCGGTTTGTTTTCCCCAGGTTCATAATTCAACAACTACCTCCATGTTCCTGCTTTCCAGGAGTTTTCAATTTGCCGACATTCTAAATTCTTCACAGAGATTTTACTTTCTGTCAGAAGGCCGTTTTCAAACTATTTTCATTTCCAGTTCTCAACAACTGCAGTCATCATCATGTAGCACAGTGGTTAGTACTGCTGCTTCACAGCTCCAGGCACCTGGGTTCGATTCCTGGCTTGGGTCACTGTCGGTGTGGAGTTTGCACATTCTCGTGTCTGTGTGAATTTCCTCCGGGTGCTCTGGTTTCCTCCCACAGTCCGAAGATGTGTAGGTTAGGTTGATTGGCCATGCTAAAATTGCTTCTTAGTATTCTGAGATGCGTAGATTAGAGGGATTAGCAAGTAAATATGTAAAGGTATGGGGTAGGACCTGGGTAGGATTGTGGTCGGTGCAGACTCGATGGGCCTAATGGCCTCTTTCTGCACTGTAGGGTTTCAATGATCTCTACACAGCTTCTTCAATTTTCCTGCTTCTCACTGAATCAGCTGCTTCCATTTCTATCAAACTCACAATATTTATTCTTTGGAGGTAGTGAAAAGTGAAATCTGTGTCATTTGAATCTTTGCCTTTGTCTTGTCAGAATGTCTTAATTATAACCAGATCTCATTTAAGCTTTCTATTTGAGACAAACTAAAATTCATCCCAATATTCGCAAATCAATTGTTCCTCAGAACCTGGAGAATTCACTTTTAAACTTCCACCTGACTATGAGGTATGGGTTTGAGGAAGATCCTGATTCTCATTTTCAAAGCACTTTGGATATGTTTATTCAGTAGGAGTTGAGCTGGATTGGAACAATAACTTTGCTACCCAGTCTGGGAAGAAATTTTCCAGCTTTCTCTCGATTGTTTAATGGAATTCTGAATGACAGTAAAGTGATTTTTCACAGCATTCCTCACCTCCCCTCTGAACTTCCTCTGTGTGACTAAGTAAATAAACATGTTTGGTGCAGGAACTGGATAACTGAGCCAGTGATAAATCCTCTGCCCTAAGTGTCGTAGGATCTTTAAAATCCACTTGAAAGAGAAGACACATCTTGACTTCAACATTTCACCCTAAAGGCAGCACCTTCAGTAGTGCAGCTTTTCCTCGATATTGCACAGAGCTGTCAGCCTTGAGTTCCATGCAAAAAACTGGAATGACAATTGAAGCTGGAATTATCTGACTAAGAGACAAATGTGCAACCAACTGAGCTACTCACACATAATGAAGTCGTTACAACAGTGGTGGTGCTTCCAATTCACCTCATTGACTAGTGCACACTCTAAAATTACAAAAGGTGCTATATAAATGCAAGTTGTTCAGTAATCAGTGTCAGCGAACATTGCGAAGGAATTGAAATGATTCCTTAAATGCCATTCAGAAATATTATCGAGCGGGAGAGAGAAAGAAAGAAAGAAGGTTGATAAAAATTACAATTCATTCTCATTGCACTCTGGAGATTAACCTAATTGGTTTTGGAAATCAATAAGATCCCGGTTAGATAGGATTTAGGACTGATTGGCCAAATACAGGAATATTGAATGAAGCAGATTGATTCGAAAGTCTAAAACCATGGAGAGGCTGTAACTTGAATAAGGGAAAATATCGAGGAATATCAATGATCAACAGGATTTGAAATAATAACCACAGACATAAGAAACCAACAAATTCTACTATCAGAAAAGTCAAACCAGCAATGATTATAATAACTCACTTAGAACTCCAATCACTGCAAGGATGTGATAGAAAATGGGTTCAACATCAATGAGCATAAATAATAGAGCCTCCAGATGCATGTTCTGTGATGAACTCTATTGTCCTTTAGTTTCATTGATTCTCTGAACTCATTCGCTCAGTGGAGCCTTTTATCAATACAGGTGAGTGACACCCACTGAGACCATGAGACTTATGTAAACATTGCTATTAGTTCCAGTAATTGGAGTAAACAGATTAGACATGCATGAAACCTCGATTAGTTAAAGAAAAACAGAACTGTTTTACTTACACTTGATAAACGGCAGTACAAACACTGGAATAGGGTGCACGGAGTTGGGGGTAAGGTGTTAGCATGGATAGAGGATTGGCTGTTGAATAGGAAGCAGAGAGTTGGTATCAATGGGTGCTATTCTGGTTGGCAGTTGGTGACTAGTGGAGTGCCGCAGGGATCGGTGCTGGGCCCTCAACTGTTTACCATTTATATAGATGATCTGGAGGAGGGGGCTGAGCAGGGTGACAAAATTTGCTGATGACACGAAGATGAGTGGAAAAGCAAATTGCGTGGAGGGTGTAGAAAGTCTGCAGAGAGATCTGGATAGGCTGAGCGAGTGGGCGAGGACCTGGCAGATGGAGTATAATGTTAGCAAGTGTGAGGTTATCCACTTTGGCAGAAATAATAGGAGGAAGGATTATTATTTAAAAGGCGAAAAGCTGCAGCATGCTACGGTGCAGAGGGACCTGGGGGTCCTTGTGCACAAGTTGCAAAAACTCAGACTGCAGGTGCAGCAGGTGAGCAAGAAGGCGAATGGAATGTTGGCCTTTATAGCGAGGGGGATAGACTATAAAAGTAGGGAGGTCTTGCTACAACTGTACAGGGTACTGGTGAGGTCGCAGCTGGAGTACTGTGTGCAGTTTTGATCGCTGCACTTGTGAAAGGATATATTGGCCTTGGAAGGAGTGCAGAGAAGGTTCACTAGGCTGATACCAGAGATGAGGGGGTTGGCCTATGAAGAGAGACTAAATAGACTGGGTCTGTACTTGTTGGAGTTTAGAAGGCTGAGGGGGGGATCTTATAGAGACGTATAAGATAATGAAGGGGATAGATAGGGTAGAGGTAGAGAGACTCTTCCCGCTTAGAAAGAATAGCAGGACTAGAGGGCACAGCCTCAAGAAAAGGGTGCAGTTTAGATCAGAGTTGCGGAGGAACTTCTTCACTCAGAGGGTGGTGAATCTCTGGAATTCTCTGCACATTGAAGTGGTGGAGGCTACCTTGCTGAATATATTTAAGTCACGGGTAGATAGGTTTCAGATAGACATGGGAATTAAGGGTTATGGGGAGAAAGCAGGAAAGTGGAACTGATCCACTTCAGATCAGCCATGATCTTATTGAATGGTGGGGTGGGCTTGAGGGGCTAGATGGCCTACTCCTGCTCCTATTTCTTATGTTCTTATGAGTAGAAACATCATGGCTACAGAACAGAGACCATTTAACTTCTCATACCTGCTCTGGCTGTTGAATGAATGATGCACTCACATCCATTTCCCTATCTTTTCCACATGTCCTGTCCCTTTTGAAAAACATTTACTGGGTTCAGTGTCCTGTTGTAATAACAATTTTGTGTGTGTGTTGAGCTAGTGTGTGTGAATGTGTGTGTGTATGAATGAGTATGTATGTGTGTCAATCTCATGGACTCTGCATTCCAGTTACTGCGGATTAACTGAATTTTAGATTATACTGAAGGAACAGTGAGCAAGACTTTTCCATTGTCTTCATTCGGCATCATTTGAGTGTCAAATATGCCGAAACTTTTGTAAAGAACACTAATTAATATAGTATATCAGGAATCTTACACATACACATATTTTCTGTTAAATTCTTCCCTTTAAAATTTCCCGAAGCCACATTCATAATGGAAGCTGCCAATGTCAAACAGTCACACTTGTTAGGGGCCCAGACAAGAAACAAAAGGTACGTTGTGAGGCCGGTCTAGATCCCAGCAACTTTCCTCTTCCCTCCCCCCTTACAAAAATGCAGTTACAATGTGCAATGATGGCTTCATTTTTCTAAAGCTTCGTTTCTTTTCCCCCCAACATTATTAGAACTCTCAAAGTTCTATATCTTATCACACCTAAGCCTGCAAAATTAAATAGGAGTTTAGTCCAGTTCAATCTTCCTTGTCCAACATTGAACATTTTATCCTTTTACACCAAAGTTATAATAAAACATCTGCAATCACGTTCTCTCTCCCTGCCATGTGTATAATTTTCAAATTGAATGGCTGTAATAATAAGCTCCATTCAAATAGTCTTGTATTTTTATTCTTAAACTTCTCCACAGTTTTCAATGAATAATGGTCAGTATAAGTAATTGCTCTGATGAATTGCTGGAAACATAAATATTGAAATGTTGCAATGTCAATATCAAAGTCATTGGGTGCAATGTCACAATCTCGTTGTGCTCGTGCATCAGAGTGGTGAGGTTGTAAGATTGCATGAGAGGCCAAAAATGCGAATCGAGCCTGTTTTCCCACTGGTTCCCATCATATAAAATGCTTTTTTCTGGGCGTTATGAGATCATAGAATGAACTTCATGCAAGTGTGTACATGACACTGAGGCAGCGTGCACGACAGCATCATACTGCAAAGCTCTGACATCCCCAGCCTCTTCAAGGGGCAGCCCAAGCAGTTGGGCTGGCTGCTGGAAAACGAGGGAAATCCGCTAAGGACATGGCTGATGATGCCAGTTCAGAGGCCACAGATGGAGTTGGAGACCCATGACAAAGAGGCTCACGCTGCCACCCAGTCTATCAAGCGATGGCATTAGGCTCCTCAGGATGCAGTTTCATTGTCTAGACTGCTCTGGCAGGGCCCTCCAGCACAGACCCCTGACAGTTTCCCACGTTGTTGTGGTGGGCTGTGTGCTCCACAACCTGGTGCAGCAGTGGGAAGGCTTCTTGGAGGAGGCGGAGGGTGACCAGGCGGACATCCCGGGGAGGTGGGGTTGGCAGGGGAATGGTTGGGGAGGGGGGAGGTCCAGGAGGATGTGGAGATGGAGGAGGATGAGTAGCAGGAGACCAAGGAGGATCTGGGGGAGGAAGGCTGGTGGCAGCAAGGGTCCAGCAGGGCTGGGTGGTGAGGTGGGCCCTGTAGAGGGCATGCAGTGCACCAGCAGCAACCTGCACCCCTCCCCAGTAATCTGCATCTCGGCACCCTCAACAGTCCTTGTCCACAACCCTATGCCAGGGTCACTTTGACATTACACCAGGGTGATGGGCCTAGGTTGGCCATGTTAGCAAGTTACTGGTTCAGGCAGGAGGGTGATGGTGACGTGCTGTGTGCAAACTGTAATGCTGCCCTGGTGTAAAACAAGTCTGACTCCTACCTGGTCACCGCATGCACACTGATGTCTTGGACTATGTTTGGGTGGCGGTTGAGGGCACCACCGTTGCTGCAATGTCCCAGAGATGGGAAAGGGGTGCGATTGTAGGGTCCAGGTTGAATGACACTGTGGGCCTGCAGGGCACCTACAGCTGGTACAGTTTGTGGTGACTCTTTGGAATGCCACGTCAGTCAGGAGTATGCCATGGGCGCTGGGATATGAAGGTTTAAACAGAGCCACTCTCCCACTCATCTGTGGAATTAAGAGAGAGACAACACATGTCACCTATAACAGGATGAAACTGCCTGATAAAGTGAAGAACACAACGATGGATCTTCTTTGATTCTTCATTTCTGGATCATTCTGCTCCTCTCTGTTTCGCTGTCCCCTCAGTTTCCTGCAGGCTAAGCTGGCCAGCAGGATGCGCCTGACGGTGAGAGTATTGAGCAGCAGTATCAACACAAAAGGGAGCACTGGAATTAAAATACGGCCGAAAGCTATCCACACAGGTGAATAGTAGTAGTAGATCTGATACATAACAAACATAACTGAATCGTACAGTCTGTATTTGGAAAACACTGGGATGTTGGTTAACAAACTCAACACACTCACCGTTGTGATGATGGCTGCTGTTTTCTCAGTCTAGTATTTTATCTTCAATTTCTGGAAGCAAATGGTCACCATTCGGTCAAAGTTGAAGATGACTATGAGCCAGACAGAGCTCTCTATGGCGGTGGATGATATCACTTCTCTGATGTTACAGAACAAATAATACAGATTTAAGAAATTCATTTTGCACACAATGACGTCAAGAATGATGACCAGTGGATCTGCCAGGGCCATAGAAATTAGATACCAAGTGACATCTTTGGAAAGACCACACCTCCCTCGAGATAGAGCCACAATTGTGACAAAGTAAGCAATTTAAAAAAGCAGTTACATAAAATTGTCCATTGTATAGAATGAAAAATATGACAAGCTAAATGGATAAATGCTGGAATTTAAAACATTACAACTGAGATTGTGTCAAGTCAACTTGCCAACTAACCAATACTCTTCTCATGCAGTATAAATTGTTGTTCTGTTTAAAGTTGATATTCTTGTGAAATGTCCATATCAATGTAAGATGAGAATGTTCAAAAGCACGTCTCTTTCTTCAGCAATCCTCAATTCTGCACGAGCAAATCCCAAAAATGGAGATTGATAATGCAGTGGGTGGTGAAGGAAAGTTACAGTGTTTAGGGGCAGCAGTTCTCCTCAGTACTGCACCTAAAGATCAGCCATGATTTTCTGTTGAGGTCCTGGGCTCCCGTCGACATAGGGTGGCACGGGGGCATGTTAGCACTACTGCCTCACAGCAGCAGGGACCCATGTTCAATTCCGTCCTTGAGTGACTATGTGGACTTTGCATGCACTCCACGTGCCTGCATGTGTTTCCTCTGGGTCCTCCAATTTTTTCCCACAGTCCAAAGATATGTGGGTCAGGTGGATTGACCATGTTAAATTGACCCTTCATATTCCAAGCTGTGTTTGATAGGGGGATGTAAATGCGTGGGGTTACGGGAATAAAGTCTGGGTAGAGTGCTCTGTTGGAGAGTGTGGACTGAATTCTTCTGCACTGTATGGTTTCTGTGAAACTGTGTAAGAGACAAGAGCGCTGCCAACCGAGCCATTGGCACCTAATGGGGACAATTCTTGCAGCCCCTCCCATTGGCCAGGCTCCCTGCTCTCACGGAAGCCAATGGGCTATTGAACGTTTTGCACATTTTAAAGGCCTGCCCCAGATGTGACACAGCCATGATATTCCAGCCAATGGGCTCTTTCCAACAGTGACATAGAAACATAGATAGAAACATAGAAAATAGAAGTGGGAGTTGGCCATTTGGCCCTTTGAGCCTGCTGCACCATTCATTTTCATCATGTCTGATCATCAAAATCAATACCCTGATCCCACCTTCTTCCCATATCTCTTGATCCCTTTAGCCCCAAGAATTAAACCTAATTTCTTCTTGAAATCACACAATTTTTTGCCCTCAACTACTTTCTGTGGTAGTGAATTCCACACATTCACCACAGCCTTGGTGAAGAAATTTAGCCTCACCTCGGTACTAAACATTTTACACCTTATTCTCAAAATGTGATCCCTAATTCTGGACTTCCCCACCAGCAGAAACATTCTTCCTGAATCTACCCTGTTTCATCCTGTTAGAATTCTGTATATTTCTATGATACCCCCACTCACCCTTCTAACCTCCTAACTGACTTAATCTCTTCTTATATGACAGACCTGCCACCCAAGGAATCAGCCTGGTCAACCTTTGCTGCACTCTTTCTAATAGCAAGGACATCCTTCCTCAAATAAGGACACCAAAACTGCACACAGTACTCCAGGTGTGGCCCCACCAATGCTCTATACAATTAAAGTAAAACATCTATATTCATATTCTCACATCCTCTTGCTATGAAGCCCAGCATACTATTTGCCTTCTTTACTTCTTGCTTTAGCTGTGCACTTACTTTCAGTGAGTGATGCATGAGGATACCAAGGTCTCACTGAGTTTCCTACTCTCTCAATTTATGCCTGGTCAATAATAATCTGTCTTCCTGTTTTTGCTACCAAAATGGATAACCTCACAGATGTCCACATTATACTGATTCTGCTATGCATATGCCCACACACTCAGCCTGCCCAAATCATGCTGAAGCATCTCTGCATCCTCCTCACAACTCACCCTTCTGCCTAACTTTGTATCATCTGCAAAGGTGGAGATAATATATTTAATTCCATCTCCCAAATCATTGATACATAATGTGAACAATTGATCCCTAGCACAGATCCCTGTGGTTCTCCACTAGTTACTACTTGCCAATTGAAAAAAATACCCACTTCTGCCAATTCTTTGATTCCTATCTGCTAATCAGTTTTCAATCCATCTCAAGACACCACCCGCAATCCCATGCGCTTTAACTTTACATAATAGTCTGCTATGTGAGACCTTTTTGAAAGCTTTCTGAAAGTCCAAATAAACCACATCCACTGGCTCCCCCGGTCAACTTCACTTGTTACATTTCAAAGAATTCCAATAGAATCGTCAAAAATGATTTCCTTTTTGTAAATCATGTTGACTTTATCTGATTATACCACTGCTTTCCAAATGCTGAGCTATGAAATCCTCGATAATGGACTTCACCAATATTAGGCTCATTGATCTGTAGTTCTCTTTTTTTCTCTCTAGCTCCCATTTTGAATAATGGGCTTGCATTAGTTATCCTTCAATCTGTAAAAATCTGTCCAGAATCCAAAGAATTTTGAAAAATGACCTCCAATATATCCACTATTTCCTGGGCCACTTCCTTAAGCACTCTGAGTTGAAACTAATCAGGGCTGGAGATAAAACCACCTTCAATCCTGTCAATTTCCCTAAAACCATTTTTCTACTAACACTGATTTTCTTCAGCTCCTCACTAAAACTTTTCTCTCTGAACTTCTGTACATTATTCATCTCTTCCTTTGTGAAGACAGAAGCAAAGTGCGAATTTAGTTCCTTGGCCATTACTATGTTCCAAATTCTGAATTCTCCCGTTTCTGTCCGTAAGGGGCCTACATTCATTTTTGTCAATCTTTTTCTCTTAACATACCTTTAAAAACTTCTACAGTCAGTTTTTATGTTCCCCAGGAGCTCACTTTCATAGTCTCTTTTTTCCCAATTAAATCAATCCATTGATCCTTCTTTACTGAATTTACAGTTAAAGTTTATTTATTAGTGTCACTGTAGGCTTATGTTAACACTGCAATGAAGTTACTATGAAAACCCCCCCAGTTGCCATACCCTGGTGTCTGTTCAGGTACCCTGAAGGAGAATTTAGTATGACCAATGCACCCAACCAGCACATTTTTTGGACTGTGGGAGGAAGCCAGAGCATCCATACAAAACCCATGCAGGCACAGGGAGGACAACTCTGCACAGACAGTGACTCAAGCCAAGAATTGAACCTGGGTCCCTGGAGCTGAGAGTGCTAACCACTGTGCCACCAATAATGCTCCCAATCCTCAGGTCTATTTTTTTTCTTGCCAATTTGTATGCTTCTTCCATGAATTCAACACTATCTCTAATTTCCCTTTTAATCCATGGTTTGGCCACAATTTCCTTACCACCAAACATGAATAAACAACTTCTGGAGTCACCTATTCATGGCATAAATGCCTGCCATTGCCTATCCACTGTCCTTCCTTTCAGTAATGTTTCCCAGTGTATCAAAATCAATTCAAACCTCTATCATCATAGTTCCTTTGAGATTCAGGGCCCTTGTTTCAGAATCGACTGCATCATTTTTCACTTTGAGAATGAATCCTATCATATTATGGTCAGTGATCTCCAAGGATTCTCTCATAACTAGATTGCCAGCTAATTCTTTCTCATTGCAGAGTATCCCATCCAAGATAGCCTGCTCCCTTGTTGGTTCCCTTGGGGGATTGAATACAAAAGTAGGGAGGTCTTGCTGCAACTGTACAGGGCACTGGTGAGGCCGCAGCTGGAGTACTGTGTGCAGCTTTGGTCACCGCACTTGTGCAAGGATATTGTGGCCTTGGAGGGAGTGCAGAGGAGGTTCACTAGGCTGATACCGGAGTTGAGGGGGTTGAGCTATGAGGAGAGGCTGAATAGACTGGGCTTGTACTCGTTAGAGTTTAGAAGGATGAGGGGGGATCTCATTGAGACGTATAAGATGATGAAAGGGATGGATAGGGTAGAGGTGGAGAGGTTCTTCCCGCTCAAAAAGGACAGCAGGACTAGAGGCCACAGCCTCAAGATAAGGGGGGGGCAGTTTAGAACAGAGTTGAGGAGGGACTTCTTCACCCAAAGGGTGGTGAATCTCTGGAATTCTCTGCCCGTTGAAGTGGTGGAGGCTACCTTGCTAAATATATTTAAGACGTGGGTAGATAGGTTTTTGGTAGGCAAGGGGATTAAGGGTTATGGGGAGAAAGTGGGAAAGTGGAACTGAGCCACTTCAGATCAGCCATGATCTTATTGAATGGCAGGGCAGGCTCGAAGGGCTAGATGGCCTACTCCTGCTCCTATTTCTTATGTTCTTATGTTCCCCCATGTATTGATCCAGAAAACCAACCTGTGTACACTTCAGGAATTCTTCCTCTCTTGTACTTTGACTAATTTTACTTTCCCAATCTAAATGCAGATTAAAGTCACCCATTATCACATTTGTTCCTTTAACACATGCATCTTTGATTTCCTGTCTAATGCTAGTCCCAACATTACCACTATTTTGATGATTTGTAAACCACCCCCACAAATTTTTTTTTGCCCCTTGGTGTTTGTTAATTTGACCTATACAGATTCTACATTGTCTGTTCTAATATCTTTCCTCAATAGTATTAGTATGTCAATATTTTCTTTAATCAACTATGCAACTCCACCATCTTTCCCTTTCTGACTGTCACTCCTAAACATCGAATAGTCCTCAATGTTTTGTTCCAATCTTGGGATGTCGCTTCAATATCAATCTATTGTCTTCGAAAGACTTTAGGATATCCTAAAGTTGTGAAGCGCACACATGAGTTCCAATCATTTTTTGTATAAAATGCGTTAGTCTGTGTTAGAAAACATTTCAAAATCATTGAAAAGATTTTTAATCACACATCTCACACCATTGAAGAAAACTGCACCCGCCAATATAGGCTGAGACATATACCTATGTAAGTAGAGGGAGAGAAATAAAAATTACAATGGATCCTCACTTCATGCTGGAAATAAATCAATTGGATTGTGGAAATCAATCCATGGCTAGTTAGAATCCATTGACTGTGGCAGAACAAACACAGCAGTATTGACTGAAGCAGATTGACTCCAGTCTGAATATCTGAAGCAGTGGAGAGGCTGCAGTAAAGGATATTGAGGAATGTCAATGATCAAGCAGAATTAGTTGAAGGAAAACAGAATTGTTTTACTTATACTTGATCAACAGAAACACAAGCACTGAATAGAAACATCATGGAAGTGGCTACAGAAAAGAGTCCTTTCAACTTCTCATACCTGCTCTATCCACTGAAAAAATGAACCACTCACACCCCTTTCACTCTAATTTAACTCCACTTCAGCCCCCACAGAAACTTCCTTCTCTCTGAATTTCTGGTACGTTATTCATGTCGTCCTTTGTGAAGACAGAAGCAAAGTACGAATTTAGTTCCTCAGCCATTTCATTACTTTGTTTCAAATTCGGAATTCTCCTGTTTCTGTCTGTAAAGGGCCTATATTCGTTTTTATCAATTTTTTTCTCTTTATACATTTTTTTAAAAAACTTTTAGTCAGTTTTTATGTTCCCCACTCGCTAACTTCCATACTCCTTTTTTCCAATTAAATCAATCCCTTGATCCTTCTTTGCTGAAATTACAGTTTAAAATGTATTTATTGGTGTAACAAGTAGACTTATGTTAACACTGCAGAGAATTTACTATGAAGAATCCTTAGTTTCCACACTCTGGTGCCTGTTCGGGTACCCTGAGGGAGAATTTAGCATTGCCAATGCACCCAAATAGCACATTTTTCAGAGTGTGGGAGGAAACCAGACCATCCATAGGAAACCCAAGCAGACACAGGGAGAATGTGCAGAATCCATGCAGACAGTGACCCAAGGTGGGAATTGAACCTGGGTCCCTGGAGCTGAGAGTGCAAACCACAGTGCCATCGGAACTGCTCCCAATCCAAAATTGACATGATTTATCATACCAATTTTTTTGCGTTTTCCTTGAATCTAACACTATCTCTAATTTCCCTTTTAATCCATGGTTTGGCCACAATTTCCTGACCAACAAACAGGAATAAACAACTCCTGGAATTCACCTACTCCTTCCTTAAATGCCTGCCATTGCCTGTCCACTGCCCTTCCTTTAGTAATGTTTCCCAGTCCATCATAGCCAATTCATACTGCAGACCATCATAATTCCTTTACTGAGATTCAGAATCCTTGTTTCAGAATCAGCTACGTCATTATTTACTTTGAGGATGAATTCTATCATTTTATGGTCACTCATTCTTCAGGGTTTTCTCGCAACTAGATTGCCAGCTAATCCTTTCTCATTGCACAGTATCCAACCCAGGATGGCCTGCTCCCATTTTGGTTCCTCAATGTATTGTTCCAGAAAACCATCCTGTATACATTCCAGAAATTCCTACTCTATTGTACTGTGACTAATTTTACTTTTCCAATCTAAATGCAGATTAAAGTCACCCATAATCACATTTGTTCTGTTAGCAAATTTTCTGAAATTGGGTATATAATATGAAAACAGACTAAACTGCACTCAGAACCCCTCCATTAAGGATCACAAGGGAACAGATCCAGACAAGCAGGCAAAAGGCAAGCTTCTAAAATGCAAACAAGGTCTAACACACAAAGGGAACCAGACAGGATGGCACCAACAGAAACTAAATTAAAAGTACACCCTCATCTAATCAATTCAACACCACTGACCTAATCAAGTGATATCAGGAAGCCTCTACAGAAACACCTAAGGAGAGGATTAACATAACTAAGGAAACCTTCTTGGCCTCAAAAGACTTCCTGAATTCAGCCAAACACCCATTGTTCAAGAAACCTCGGAGATTCTAGACCATTGATAAACCCATCAGACAGAAACGATTACCATACTTAAAACATCGATACTGTACTTGAAAACACCGAAACAGAATGGTCAGAGTCAAACACTGTAAACAAAACATTAACATTTGAATCATACAACGTGTCAAAGTTCGAGTATAACTGTAGCCCATTGCTGCGGGCTTGTAGAGTGTTTTCGGGACAGTGCTGTTTGTATGTCCTAATTGCACCTCCGTCGATGTTAAATAAAACTGTACCGCTGTTGAACCTGACTCTGAGTCTGTAGAGGTCGTGTTTGCCCGCTCACGCTAATAGTTCCTTTAACACATGCATCTCTGCTTTCCTATCTAATGCTATTCCCAACATTATCACTAGTTTAGTGGTCTGTAAACCACCATGACAAATGTTTTTTTGCCTCTTGGTGTTTCTTAACTCGACCTATACAGATTCTACATTGGCTGTGCTAATATCTTTCCTCAATATTATATCAATATTTTCTTTAATCAACAATGCAAGTCCACCACCTTTTCCTTTCTGTCTGCCCATCCTAAACACTGAATAGTCCTCAATGCTTTGTTTCCATCATTGGGATGCCACTCCAATAGTAATCCATTGACTATAAAATACTTTAGGACATCTTAAGGTTGTGAAGAGCACTATATGATTCCAGTCATTTCTTGTAGATAATTAACTAGCCTGTGTTAGAAAACATTTCAAAATCATTGAAAAGATCTTTGGCCAGATATCTCACACCATTGAAGAAAACTGCATCCACTAATATGGGCTGAGATATATACCTGTATAAGTAGAGAGAGATATACAAATTACAATGGATCGTCACTCCTGGAAATAAATCAACTGGATCGTGGAAATCGATCCATGGTTAGTTAAGATCTACTGACTGTGACAGGACAAACACAGCAATATTGAATGAAGCAGATTGACTCCACACTGAATATCTGAAGCATTGGAGAGGCTGCAATAAAGGATATTGAGGAATATCATTGATCAAACAGGATTTGAAATAATCACCACAAACATAAGTACCTGTAACAAATTCTACACTAACAAGTTCTGCTATCAGAGTAGTCAAACCAGCAATGGTTATAATAACTCATATAGAACTCCGATCACTCCAAGAATGTGATAGAAAACGGGTGTGACATGAGAGAGCAGTAATATTACATCCACCTGAACCATGCTCTGTGATGAACTCTATTGTCCTTTAATTTTCATTGACTCTCTGAGCTCACTCACTCAGTGGAACCCTTTATTAATACTGGTGAGTGATACCCACTGAGACCATGAGGCTTATGTAAACGTTGTTACCAGTTCCAGTAATTGGCGTAAATAGATTCCACACGCATGAAACCTCAAATAGTTAAAGAAAAACAGGATTGTTTTATTTACACTTGATAAACACCAGCAGAAACACTGGAATAGAAACATCATGGAATTGGCTACAGAAAAGAGTTCACTTAACTTCTCATATTTGCTTTGGCTGTTGAAAGAATGACTCATTCAAATCTTTTTCCTCTCCTTTCCCAATATCTTTTATCCTTGGATATACCTTCAATGGATTAACTGTACTGTTGGGTGCTGCAAAATCTAATAAGTTTTGTGTGCGTATGCGTGTGCGTATGAGTCACTGTGTGTTTATGAGTGTGTGTGTGTGTGTGTGTGTGTGAGAGAGAGACTGTGTGTATGAGTATGTGTGTATTGGGGTGTGTCTATGTGAGTGTGAGGCTGTGGGTGTGTGAGATTGTGTGAGTGTGTGTATGTGTGCAAATGTGTTTGTATGTGGATGCTTGTGAGTAAGTGTGTATGACTGTGAATGTGTGTGTGTGAATCTCCTGGACTACGATAGTGCAGAGTAAATGAGACTTCGGTTCTCTATACTGATGGAAGACTTTTCCATTGTCATCATCCCTCATCATTTCAGTGTCAAATCTGCTGAAACATTTGTAAAGAGCACTGACTAATAAAATATATATGGAAACTTTACAAATTTCGTGATAACTTTTCCCTCTGAAATTTTCTCAAACGACATTGATAATGGAAGCTGCCAATGTCAAACTGTCACACTGCAATGAGAGCCTCCCACCAGAGGATGTACTGCAGCATTATCCCTGACGAGAGGAGGTAACACAGAGAGAGAGGTTTCTAAAGGGAGGTAGAGGGGAGAGTTCAAGATTGAGTATATAGTATATTGAGTATCCAGCATAATCAAGGAACCCACACATTCCAAGCTACTCTCTTCCACCTTCCAATGGGCAAAGGATACAAAAGTCTGAAAACACATACCAATCGACTCAAGAATAGCTTCTTCCCTGCTGCCATTAGAGTTGTGAATGCTCACAAAGGGAGCTGATCTTTTTCTTTAACCTACCTGTAATTGCAACACTAAATTCAATAATCTGTCCATTTGCGCTATGTGCTCTAGAAATGTATGTTTTTGTCTGTACAAGAACCAATATGTTCACTGTGTCGCAATACATGTGACAAAAATAATTCAATTGACAACAGAAACAAAATCTCTGAGGGGATTTTCCAGCATGCGGACCCCAAGACAGGAAAATCCCATCATGGTCAATGGACTAAGCTTATAACCATTACTCTCCCAATGCCTCCTTCTTCTGTTTGCTGTCATCTTTGACCACTTGCGTTCTTGTGAAGCACCTTGGAATGCAAGGTCAGGTTGTAACTGAGAGCTATCATCAATTTGATTAAATCCATTGGGCGGGATTTTACAGCTTCGCTTGTCCCAAAACCATAAAATCCCACCCGAGGTCAACAGACCTTCCCATTGTCCGCTTGTCTCCCGCTTCGATTTCTATGGCAGACAGGGAGGTAAAATTGTGACCACTGGATCATTTTGGTTCACTCAGATTAGGAGTTTAGGAAATACTGAAAGAGATCATTTATTATAACAGGAAACACCTTTATAAACAGGAACCGCCCTTTTAAAACTCTTCCACCTTCTCAAGATGGAGCAGAATTTATTCCCCATGAAAATTTCCATCCTCATTCTCATTATTTTCTTTATTTTATACCCGCCCGATTCCACTCTGAGCAATTGCTAAGATAAAGAATTGAGTAAAATCCATCACCATTCTGGCCATTTCGAAGCTGTGGTAATTTTCCGGAGGGAAACCTCACACATAGAGCTGGGACATTTCCATCAACACATCAGTTTGCAAAATTAGCGGGATGATCCAGCCCCCAGTTACCAGTGGCCCGGCTAAAGAAAGGAAAAATATTTTGACTTTAGGACATTTCAGTTACAATGACTGACATTGCGGTATTTATAAGTTAACACCCTTGTTGTGAATTTGGATTGTTGGTCCTGACTTTATGACACTGTAATAAATCCAGGGCAACTCGATGTGACTCAAAGTAACAAGGAATTTCTGGCCGATGATAAATAATATTTACAACAGAAGGTCAGGCTGAATCAATATGTGACTGTTCAACTCTCTTCCCAGGATCCAACCACAGGACCTCCTCGACCCGGGATATGACTCTTGCTCCCGATTGCCTCAGCTTCTCATCTCGACAGTCCATAGATTCCAGCTCGATCACGTGGCCCTGAGGGAGAGCTCCCTTAAAAAGGGGCCACGCCCGCACATCCCTTCCCCCCAACTCCTGAATTCATCAATGGAGGAAACAAAGTAAACCATTAGCATAGGCAAACAATGTTTTATTACAGGAAAGCGGGAATACCCCTGGGAAAAACCCAACATAAGTTTATTCGATCTGGGGATTCCAGACCTGGGTAGAATGTTTCAGTTCTGTGGGATCACTTCAGAATTTGGAGAATCCAGCCAGACGGATGTAAAAGGCAAACACATCAGTCTGAAGTTGAGCTCCTCTATAACTGTTGATTCCTCAGTTACAGTAACCACCAGTTGCTCAGATCCCTCGTTTCCAACCAGAATCCAGGTAACCAATCCTGGCAACTTGGAATGCATGGGAGGGGCCATCTATTGATCCCCTGTATCGCTCATTGCTCTCCCCCTCAGATGTGTTTCTTGTGATGACAGTCTTGTAACTCCACGATATGGGAGACCATTCCTGTTCTCTCCACAATCTTACCTACCACACAAGCCGGTCCTGCTGCAAATTTTCTGACCATGACTGAATCCTCAACCCAGAACACTTCTGTCTGTTTTCCTTGAATTGTGATTTCCTCTCTGAGAAGCTTGCCAACCCGCACCCTCCCCACCAAATCTGGGAATATCATGTCCGATTGTCGCTTAAGCTGCATCCCATGAGTAGCTCAGCTGATGTGAACGCTGTAGTCGTATTTGGCATGGTGTTAAAAGACAACAAAAAGCTGGCTGTACGTAGAGGAAGAGACTGATTGAGTTGTGTCTTCATCAATGACTTGAACATTTCTACTTTACGCTCCACTAGTCCATTTGAGACTCAGTGGTGAGGTGCTGACCGAACATGGAGGTTGATAAATTTGATTGATAAGTTTTTGGAAATACTATGCTGTGAATGTTGTGCAGTTGTCTAACACATCACACTTCCATGTGCCATGAATGGCAAAAACTTTCCTTAATTTGACAAAGGTGGCAGTGTTTATTGTGGACTTCATCAACTTCACATTAAACCACTTAGAGTGTGCATCTACTCTTATAAGAAACTTGTGACCCATTAATAATCCAGCAAAGTTGATATGTCTCCTTGCCCAGGGTCTATCAGGCCACTCCCATGGATTCCGTTTCACCAGCGGTAGCAGCAAGCCCATTGAGCTTCACAATTTGGGTGTTGACTAAACATCCTTTCTATTTCCTTATCAATACCCAACCACCAGACATAACCTCTGGCTTAGACCTTTGTCTTGCATTGTCCTGGATGTGAGTGGTGTTGTTCCTGTAATAAAAGTCATCTCTCCTGGGGTGGGACTGTAACTCTAGCCCACAACAGTAAACGCTCGATCGATTTCCATCATTTTCTGGTTGGTGGTTTGAACAACTCTGACTTCTCATACAGCCACCTTTACATGACCACTTTTTTTACCTTTCTACAATACAGGGTCTCTTTCTGTCCACATCTGTATGTGTTTGCAGAGACTGGCAAAGTCTGTACTAGATCGAGTTCTATCTGTTTGGGACTGGTGGTGATGCTACTATCTGTGGCGAGGGCAATTGGCTGAGTGATATCTGTGTTCCAGGGTGATGCTGAAATGTATAACTGTACACTGCTAACAAGACAGCCCATGTCTGCAGCCTTGAAGAGGCAGTTGGTGGTTCTTGATTATCTTTTCTGAATTGACGTAACAATGGCTTGTGGTTGGAAATTATAACATGTCTCATAAGTATACTGATGAAATGCTTTGATTGCACAGATGACCAACAAACTTTCTTTATCTTTCTTGGAAGACTTTTATTCTGAATCTGACAATGTTTTAGAAGCAAAGGCAAGGCCCTTCCGTTACAACAGGCACTGGGTGGGACACACGGTGGTGCATTGCAGGTTATTACCAAAGCTTTAGTTGGATTGAAGAACATGAACAAAGCATATGACTGCAGAACAAAGGCTTTCCCACCTCCATCGTTGATGTTTCTTTAACTTTGGTGGACATTTTTGAAAAAAATCTACCATAGTAGTTCACCATGCCCAGAAATGACTTCAACTCTGATATGCCTCTGGCTGTTGAACCTCCTTAATGGCCTTAATTTTCCGTTCTGAAGGATATAGCCCTTTGCATCTACCATAAAACCCAAATATGTAACTTCCTCTGCTTGGAACATACATTTCTCCCATTTCAACCTAACCCCTGCTTATTTAAAGTTTCTCAATACTTCTTCCAAATTTGATCTGTGTTTTTCAGGTGAGGTTCCTGTAACTAATACGTCACCAAGATAAACCACTAAATTAGAGATGCCTTGGAATTAGCTCTCCAATGTACACTTGGAAATGCTGGAAGCTGTTGAGTTTCTAATAAGTAACAGTCTGTACTGGTACAAATCCTTGTGGGTGCTGATAGTAGGTAGCCTTTGTGAATCTTCATCCAGCTCCAGATGCTGATGGGTGTGACTGAGGCCTAATCTGGTATATTTTAACCCTCCGACTAGTTTGGCCTCTCTACTCACCATGTTATACAGATCACTGGCCAGCAGGGCTCAGGTGTGGACCATCCCAACATTACAGCTCCCACTTTCCCCGGGGGGTGGTGGAGTGGGAGGGGGGGTGGTGGAATCTGGTTTTGATGCTGCCAGGTGGGGAGCTACAAAGAGGAGCTACAATCTAAGAGGGGTGGGGTGCCTCATTGTACAAAAAGGTCCCTAACGAGTACACCCCACCCTGTGGCTCCCCACCCTTTAGCCAATTATAATGGATGAATGGTCTTCCCATTCCATCTGAATCCCACTGCCCAGAGAATAATGGCAGTGGAGGTGGACTGAGCTCTTTAAATGGTCATTAATTGGTCTTGGATAATGATGCAGAGTCATTGTGAAGATGAAGTCCGATCTTCACATTGAGGATATCACTCATCATATTGTGTGGTTCTACCACTGTAAGAAATGTGATAGATTCCAACAGTGGGTATCTATGGGACACTGTGGGCCATCAGTAGCAGCAACATTTTACTCAACCACAATCTGTAATGTCACTGCCCCACATTTCCTCTACTCTACCATTACCACCAAACCAGGGGATCAACCTTGGTTCAATGAAGAGAGCAGGTGGGAATGCTAGGAGGAACACCAAAAATGATTTGTCAACCTGGTGAAGCTACAACACAGGATTAATTGCAGGCTGGCCTAATGGTTGAAGCAGTATGAGATCGACGGAGCTAAGTGATCCCACAAATAATGGATCAAATCTCAGTTCTGCAGTCCTGACGCATCCAGTCATGTTTGGTGGTGGACAGTTAAACAACTGACAAGAAGAGAAGGCTCCACAAATATTCCATCCTCAATGATGGGGGAGCCCAAATCAGTGCAAAAGACAAGACTGAAATATTTCCAACAATCTTCAGCCAGAAGTCCAATTGGATGATCCATCTCAACCTCTTCATATGGTCCCTATCATCGCAGATAATCTGTTGCCAATTTTATTCACTTATCACGACATCAATAATTTGCACAGTTAATGATCAGAAGTGTTTGACTGGACAATGTGGAGGGAACTTTAATCCCAGTTTAACCTGTGTGGTAACTAACTAGTCAACATATTTCACAGTGAATGTGGGAATGCTCCTATGTTATTGCAGGTGAAGATTTTTGTGCTCCAAATGTGTTAGGCTTCTGCGTAATTTCTTGACTGCATCTACTGAATAACATCGCTGTGTTCAGAAACATGAATGATCCTTCCATCATTTCAGGCTGGAGAAATTAATTTTGACTCCCTGGTGTATTGGTGATCACTGATTGCCAAGTGTAGTGTAACTCAGCTGATTACTGAACAGTAACTTTTTAAAAATGATATCTTACAATTAAGCTGCATAACAGAATTGGAATTCCAGAACTTCCAATTTGCACGTCTCACAACAAAAAGATGTTTGGAGTTTTGTGGACCTCACTTTGTAGCTGTCAGCATACATTAAATTGAAATAAAAACAGAAAGTGCTGGATAAACTCAGCAGCTCTGGAATGTGGAGAGAAACAGAATTAACGTTTCCAGTCCAGATGAGTGTATCCAGCATTTTCTGTTTTTATTTCAGATTTCCCACATGTGCAGTATTTTGCTTTAACATTGTAACTTGACTTGGCTCTGGAACAAAATACTTGTCTAGGAAAGAGTTAAGTGAGTTTGTTTATTCAATGACTGTAAGTAATACAATTTACTCCTGAACCATTCTTTCACGTGAATGCTTTGTTCTGCTACATATTGGAGGTGCTGTTAAATGTGTCACTTCAAAGCATCTGTGGAACTTGGACAGGAGTTGTGTTTTTTCTCAAAGATGAGTGTGGCTCTGCTTTGGATAATTTATGATATACAAGTGTATTACTTTCCGATTCTTATTTTTATTGGTCTTCCTGGTAAGTCTTTACAAACATCCATTCTGTCACTAATATTGCTTTTCCTGTTCAGTCATGTTTCATCTTCAGTGCGTTAGATTTTCCAATAGCATCTGGGAGGCAAGATGACCCAGTGGTTAGCACTGCTACCTTACAGCGCCAGGGATCTAGGTTCAATTCCAGCATTGGGTAACATTGTGTAGTTTGCTCCAAAGCCTAGAGGTGCGTTGATTAAGTGGATTGGCCATAGTAAATACATGGGATTGCAGGAGGCTGGGCTTGGGTAAGATGTTCTTAATATTTTAACAATTTCTTGTGAATTTTAAGGTGTATTGTATGTTGGGAAATTCACGCTGTTTGCTTTAATGTATCTGCAGCTAAATCCAATCCTGACTTCAATCAATTCAACATTTTCTCTCAATTGACCTAATTTTGTTTCAGCCTTTCGGAGACAACGTCAACATTTTTTGCTTCTCTTTTCAAAATCCTTTATCCTTTTCTGACCTGCTGGCTCTCAATTCTGGCTTTGTGTTTTCCAATGTCTAGAATTAGTAATTTTCCTTTTCTGATTTTTTCTGATTGTAATATCTTACTGTGGTCTCTGTCCAGACATAAACTCACATTCCACTATCTCTTGCAGTATCTGGGCTGCTTGTGGAAGGCAGTGACATCTGGTGGGCAGCTGAATTATTATTATTCATCAAATGCAAGGGCAGGATTTATTGCCTATTATATAACCTGGGGTATATTCTGATTAATCTCCTCTGTACCTTTCCCAAGACCTTTTGTTTGGTTTTCTCGGCAAAGGTAAAATAAGACGCCCTTTAAGTGCCAGCAATAGGAGATTCACTAGACTGAGACCAGCGATGAGAGACTTCAGTGATGTGGAGAGACTGGAAAAACTGGGATTGTTCTCCTTGGAACACAGACCGTTAAGGGGAGAATTCATAGAGTTGTTCAAAGTTGGAGATGTGTTGATAGCTTTGCCCTCTCTGCACTTTTTCAACAGTTGAGTAGGTCGGAGGAAGATGCCGATTTAAGGCCATTGACAAGGAAAGAGAAGAAGAGAATTTTATTTTTTTGTCTGCAGTGTGTAATTCTCAGTTCGAATGCACAACCTCAAAGGGAGGTGGAAGCAGATTCCAAATTAACTTTCATTCGTAAATTGAATAATTACTGAAGGGAGCAGTTGCAAAGGCAAAGAGGAATAGCAGGAAAGTCAGACTAATTGGGTGGCTGTTTGTAAGTACACAACAGGCTGAATGGCCTCCTTCTCATTTCATTATCTCCTTTCTTTCCTGTAAAACCCCATTGCCATTAAATAATTTGGTTAAAGTTACAATTTATGCACAGGAATTTCTTCAGAGTGTTCTGAACCTGCTGTCTAATTTGTTCTTTTCTTCACCGGGCACAGTGAATGTGGTAACGCTTGTGATCTTATCCCGGGGAAAATGTGGTCTGTCCAGATGTGTCACCCACTACTTGATGGCGATGTCAGTGACAGACCTGCTGATTGTCATTCTAGATCTGATCATGAGGCGGCTCCCCATCATTTTCTATTTTCAGTTTCACTTTGTGTCCAAGCTGAAAGTGTGCAATATCCATGTTGTGTTGCTCTATGGCGTCACTGATTGTTCCGTCTGGTTCACTGTGGCTTTCACCATCGACCGATACGTGGCCATCTGCCGTCCGAAGCTGAAAGCCAAATACTGCACTAAGAAAAAGGCAGCTGTGATTATCGCTGTAGTGACAGCCATCTGCTGCTTGAAGAACATTTTCTGGTACTTCATCCTTGACAGTGGATACACCCGTCTCCCTTACTCATGGTTTTGCTACATAACAAACCAGGCTTTCTACACACCATTCTGGTCAGCCATTCAGTCTCTCCATCATGTCCTCACCCCAGGGCTCCCATTCTTTCTGATTCTATTGCTCAACTCTTTGACCATCAAAAACATCTTGGTGGCCAACAAAGCCCGTCGGAGAATCCGGGGTGCGAATGGTGTGGGAGGTCAGAAAGATTTGGAATTGGAGAGCCGGAAAAACTCTATTGTTTTGCTCTTTGTCATATCAGGTAATTTCATTTTGCTATGGACAGTCTTCATGGTGACTTCAATATATGTACGGATTGCTGTTGACAATTTCATTATTTCCTTTGCTACAAAATGCGCCCAGGAAATTGGTTTCATGTTGCAGCTCTTGAGCTGCTGCACAAACACCTTTATTTATGCTGTGACCCAGAGGAAGTTCAGAGAGGATTTGCAATATGTCTTGCAACGTCCAATCACTTGCATCACCAGACCAATCAAACATCAGGAAGAGACAAATAATCTCCAGCATTAGATACTGTGTGATTTAAAAAGCGAAATGTTTTCACAAGCACTTGATCTTATTTTATTTATTAGGCCAAGTTAATACTTAATTGATAGTAAAAAAGATCCATTGTACATTAATTGCATGGATACTTTAGCTCTGATGTTGAAATGATGATAAAATATCAAACACTCTCATGTAAATAATGCTACATTAATTAACTATTTTCTATCACACCGTTCATGCAGCAAAATAACCATTCATGCAATGTAAAGTAGGAGACAGCAAGATGAAAAGGTTTAAAGTGGGCATTCCAGAGCACAGCACCCTGACAGTGGATGGCATTCTCTGCAATGGTGAGGTGAAGGATGGACAAATAGAGGAATGTAGAACTTTCGAATCGTTGTCAGACTGGCGCTGTTTAGATTGGCAAGGACGAGGTTGTGGAGGAGTTAGAAAGCAAGGTGAGAGTTTTGTATTCAATGCTGGACCACAAGATGATACGGATCAGTGAGCACAAGTATTGACATAATTTTGAAAAATGCCGGGAGCCCGATCATCCAATCAGAGGCTGGTTTATCCATGCTTTTGGTTGCTGATACTCCGATGATCCAATCAGCAGCCAACACAGGGAGAAAGCAGCCTATGATTGGACAAACGAAATGTAGTCAGTTGCCAGGCAAGATTGGGTTATGGGTTGCAGCACTGGGGAACTCAGAGCAGCTACAACAAGCCCAGCTGGGAGATGATGGGATGTGGCCAGCTGGATCTTGGAGGCATCAAGCTGCCCTTACTATAATTTAATCTGAGGTGGGGGAGGAGGGCGTAGGGAAGAATGTGAGTAGACTTCTGGAATCCCCAGGTGGGTTTGTGGAGATCTCAGATGGGCCTGGGAAGGAACTTTTCACAGTGGACTTGGATAGGCCTCAAGCAAACCTGAGAAAGGTCTTTTGTCACATATCCATGAGGACACAGGGCCCTTGACACTGAGTTAGTGAGTGTGAGTAAGTGTGAGTGAGTGTTTTAATGAGTGAGTATGTGTATATGCGTGGGTGTGGGTGACAAACTGAGTAAATGAATGTGTGTGTGAGTGAGTGAATGGATGAGACAGAGCCTTTGTGAGGAGTCAGTGAGTGAATAAGTGAGAAATTGAATGAGTGAGTGAGTGAAGAAGTGAGTGAATGTTTGCGGATGACACGGGACCCTTGTGCGTGTGTATTTGAGTGAGTGAGTGAGAATGAGCGATTCAGTGTGAGTGAGTGTGTGTGAGAGTGATGTGTGTGTGTATGAGTGACTAGTGTGAATGAGTAGTGTGACTATGACTGAGTGAGTGAGTGAAAACGAGTGAGTGAGAGTGAGTGTTTGTGTGAGTGAGTGAGCGAATGAGTGGAGAGCATTAGTGTTGCAACTCAATGTCGAGGTTCATAACATTGGAGATTATTCTAATGGAAATGTAGGAAGTGCTTCACCCTATAGCCGGCAGTCCCTGTGCCATGTGATAACCTCAGGATCTTTATGTGTCTGGGAGGCCTGAGTTTGCAGGAATTGCCTCCAATAGATTGGAATCAAGCTGAGGATTCTGGGGTGAGATACAGCTGGGTTCATTCAGGGCAGGTGGGTGACTGAATATTCCCAGGTTTCCAGGATCTGTGCAGCCCTCAGCCAGTTAGAGGCCAGACTAGCAAGTGGCTGCTCACCCTGGAAGGGTAGAGAGGGGCAGGAATCCACTGAGAATATGATAATAAGAACATAAGAACTAGGTGAAGGTGTAGGTCATCTGACCCCTCGATCCTGCTCCGCCATTCAATAAGATCATTGCTGACCTTTTTGTGGATTCAGTTCTGTTATCAGACAACAAATTTTATCAAATTGGGCACACAAAATGGAAGCAAACTAAAGCTATCCTTAGAACCCCCCATTAATATCAGAAAGTAACAGACACTGATCAGTAGGCAAGAGCATGCTTTTAGAATGCAAATGAGGGCTAGTACATAAGGGAAATTGGACAGGCTGGCACCTACAGGAACTAAATTAAAGAACACATCTCCACCCCATCAAAATCAGCACTTCTAAACCAGTCAAACAACCCATGGAGACACCTAAAATTAACACAGTTAAGGAAGCGTCCCTGGCCCCTCAAGACTCTTGAGATCAATAACACACCTATGGTTCAAACCCCAGAGATTCTAGACCATTGATAACCAACCGGACAAAAACGATTAACATACACTCAAAACAATTGCTCCAACACTCGAAAACATTGAAACAGGATGGCTGAAGTCAAATACTGTAAATAAAGGATTAGCATTTGAAAGGCGAAGTTCAGGTATAACTGTAGCCCTTGTGGGGGAGTCTTTAGAGCACTTTCGGGACAGTCCGATTGTATGTCCTGACTGTGCTTCTCCATCGACGTAAAGAAAATAAAGCTGTGCCATTATTGAACTTCACTCTGCGTCCGTAGTGGTTGTTTCGCCCACTCGCGCTAACAAGCTCCACTTACCTGCCCGCTAAATGTAACCCTTAATTACTTTACTGTTCAAAAGTTTATCTATCCTTGCCTTAAAAACATTCAATGAGGTAGCCTCAACTGCTTCACTGGGCAGGGATTCCACAGATTCACCACCCTTTGTGTGAAGAAGTCCCTCCTCAACTCAGTCCTAAATCTGCTTCCCCTTATTTTGAGGCTATGCCCCCCTAGTTCTAGTTTCACCTGCCAGTGGAAACAACTTCGCTGCTTCTATTCCCTTCATAATCTTATATGTTTCTATACAATCTCCCCTCATTCTTCTTCATTCCAATGAGTATAGCCCCAGTCTACTCAGTCTCTCCTCATAAGCCAACCCTCTCAACTCCAAAATCAACCTAGTGACTCTCCTCTGCACCCCCTCCAATGCTAGTATATCCTTTCTTGGCGACAGAAACTATACACAGTACTCCATAAGAACATAAGAACATAAGAAAT
Source organism: Carcharhinus amblyrhynchos (assembly GCF_965287045.1). NCBI lineage: Eukaryota > Metazoa > Chordata > Chondrichthyes > Carcharhiniformes > Carcharhinidae > Carcharhinus > Carcharhinus amblyrhynchos. The sequence goes on from NC_137335.1 coordinate 17,371,954, forward strand.
AGGAGCAGGAGTAGGCCATCTAGCCCCTCGAGCCTGTCCCGCCATTCAATAAGATCATGGCTGATCTGTCGTGTCTCAGTTCCACATTCCCGCCCTCTCCCCATAACCCTTAATCCCCTTGCCTATCAAAAACTATCAACCCGCGTCTTAAAAATATTTAGCGAGGCAGCGTCCACCACGTCAACGGGCAGAGAATTCCAGAGATTCACCACCTTTTGAGTGAAGAAGTTCCTTCTCAACTCCGTTTTAAACCGCCCCCCCTTTATCTTGAGGCTGTGCCCTCGAGTCCTACTGTCCTTTCTGAGCAGGAAGAGCCTTTCCACCTCTATCCTATCCATCCCATTCTTCATCTTATATGTCTCAATGAGATCTCCCCTCATTCTTCTGAACTCTAACGAGTACAAGCCTAGTTTATTCAGCCTCTCCTCATAGTTCAACCCCCTCAACTCCGATACCAGCCTAGTAAACCTCCTCTGCACTCCCTCCAAGGCCAAAATTCCTTGCGTAAGTACGGCGACCAAAACTGCACACAGTACTCCAGCTGCGGCCTCACCAGTGCCCTGTACAGCTGCAGCAAGACCTCCCTACTTTTATATTCAATCCCCCTCGCTATGAAGGCCAGCATCCCATTTGCCTTCCTGACCACCTGCTGCACCTGCAGGCTGGGTTTTTGCGACAAGGACCCCGAGGTCCCTCTGCACCGTTGCATGCTGCAGTTTTTCGCCATGTAAGTAATAGTCCTTCCTACCATTATTCCTACCAAAGTGGACAACCTCACATTTGCCAACATTAAATTCCATCTGCCAGTTCCTGGCCCATTCGCCCAGCCTATCTAGATCCTTCTAGATAGCAATTCGCCCAGCCTATCTAGATCCTTCTGATTGGCAGAAAGCAGAGCAATGGGATAAATGCGTCCTTCTCTGGCTGGTGGTGCGATATTAATAGCAAGATACGACAGGAGTCAGTCCTTGGACCTCAACTGTTTATTATCAATATAAATTATCTGCAAGCGGGGACAGAGTGTACTAAAGCAAAATTGTCAGATGATACTAAAATAGTTGGGAAAGCAGGCAGTGAAGAGGACGTGTATAAATAGACGAGGAGAACCACCAAAAGTTGGCAGATTGAGTTTAATGTGGATAAGTGTGAGGTGATCCATTTTGGCTGAAAAACTAGAAAGGTAAATCATTATCTAAATGGAAAGCAGACTCCAAATGCATCCGGGCAGAGGGAGCTGGATATCTTTGTTCATGAATCATAGATTCATGAACAAATCACAGATCACAGCACGTATCAAAATAGGCAAATGGAATATTAGCATTTACTGTGAAAGGATTGAAGTATAAAAGTAGACAGATGTTGTTACAATTAGATGGAATGTTGGTGAGTCCACACCGAGAGCATTGAGTCCAATTTGGCCTCCTTTTGATGTGGTGGCATTGGAGGCAATACAGAAAATGGTCATCAGATTGATCCTGGGGATGAAAGAGTTGACCAGTAAGGAGAAATTAAACAGTTTGGGCTTATGTCGCTGGAGTTTAGAAGAATGGGAAGGGATCTGATCGAGGCATATGAAATTCTAAATGGGATTGATAGAGTGAATGTGGACCAAATGTAATCCCCTTATAGAGCAATCTAGAACAAGAGGTCACAGTACAGGTTGAGAGGCTGAAAATTTAAAACTGAAATGAAGAGGAATAATTTCTCCTGGAGGGTAGTGAATCTGTGGAACTCGCTGTCCCAAAGCACAGTGGAATCTGAATCATAGAATGGTTTAAAGAATGAGATAGATATATTTATCATAAAAAATCGGTGGAGGGAAAAGAGGAAAAGGTAGGGAAGTGGATTTGAGACCAGGAGAGATCAACATGATCTGATTGAATGGTGGAGCAGTCTGAAAGGGCTGAATTGCCCCCTTCTGCTCCTAATTCCTACGTCTATGGCGCATAAAATCTTTTCCCTCCACCCAAGGGGGCAGACGGGCTTTGATTTATGCACTGCTCTGAAATGAGCAGCCATCCGCCTCAATTATATGCTTGAACAGAAGACCTACTGAATCTGAAGTGGGAATATGACGGAGGAGCCAAGGCTGACATTTCCTGAAGTGTCAACCTCAAGAGTACATAAGATTGTCATAAATTTGTTTGCAACTTCCATAGAAATCATAGAAACCCTACAGTGCAGAAAGAGGCCATTTGGCCCATCCAGTCTGCACCAACCACAATCCCACCCGGGCACTACCCCCACTAATCTATTTTACCCACTAATCCCTCAAACCTACACATCTCAGGATACTAAGGGGCAATTTTTTTTAGCATAGCCAATCAATCTAACCTGCACATCTTTGGACTGAGAGATGAAACTGGAGGAAACCCACACTGACATGAGGAGAATGTGCAAACTTCAGTGACCCAAGCCAGGAATCGATCCCAGATCCCTGGAGCTGTGAAGCAGCAGCACTAACACTATACTACCGTGCCGCCCAACTTTTGTTTCAACTTGCTTGTATTATTTGACATATTCAATAATCACAAAGAATGGATGCATTACTGCATTTTTCAACTTCTCTCTGAATTTAGTCTGGACCAGTGCATAAATGTACGTGTTTGTACAGGAGCTCAGTAGTTGGAACATATCTCCGGTATATTTGGCGATAAATAAGGGATCCGAGTATTGATCGGGTTTGTAATATCTGTCTGTAATTCTGGAAATGAGGAAAAATACAACATATGGCATCCACAGCACAATAAAAGCACCAAAAATGGAGAAGAGTAAAATGATGGATTTCCTTCGGCTCTGCATCTCTGGATCATCGCTGTTCTTGATGTTGCGTTGACCTTGCAGTACTCTGCGACTTCAATTAACCAGCACAATGTGTCGCACAGTTAGAGCGTTGAGAAATATTATCAGAAAGTATGGCAACAAGGGGTTTAAAACTGTGTCAAGCTAGTCATAAATGACCCATCCTGGCAAAGTAAAGTAAGTTGCTTTGAAATGAGCTTTCCACTCCACATTGTTAATTATATAGACAGGCTCAAAAGCAAAATACAGAGGAATGTTTTTGAAACAGAACACAACACACATGGTCACTATAATCACAGCTGCAGTCTTCTCTCTGCAACACTTCTGTCTGAATTTTTGACAACAAATGAGGACAAAGCGATCGACGGTGAAAGCCACCGTCAACCAGACAGAGCAGTCAACAACTACATAGTTTATAACCTCAGTAATTCTCACTATGGAAGTGAAGTGTAGAAGTGAAAATGGAAAATAGTAGTAAAGCGTGTAATAGATTATCACACTGAAAATAATAACCAGTAGGTCCACAGTTGTCATACCCACCAGGTAAAGAGTGATCCCTTTGGATAGACCACAGCCTCCTTGGAACATGATCACAATTGTCAGCAAATTAGCTACAAAGCAAAGAACAGGTTTCCCAGTTTGTTGCATTGAATTACTTGGAAATAACAGCCTACAATGAGGTCATTTACTTCAAAAGGTCTACGCCGCTTGTTTATTCACTCACCACAAACCACTCTACTCCTTCCATCTCACCCTATCAACATAATCTCCTACTCCATTCTTCCTCACGTATTTATTCAGCTTTGCCTCAACAGATAAGCTCACAAGGTTGGTGTGGGTAATAATACAGCACAAATTAGAAGGAAGCAAACAATCTCACAAATCAGAATACTTTTAGGGTGGTGAATTGAGCAAGTAATACCCTATCCACTTTCCCCTACCAGCCAGATTCCTGGGATACTGGATATTAGAGCACAACCTGCCTCATCACTCTTGTCTCACCAAAGTCACACCAAAGTTGGGCTGGATTCTGACACTTGGGGTCCCCTACGCCTTGGAAAATTGATTAATTATGCAAAACCTTGTTATGAGCCCAGTTGACCACAATTTTAGGGGCCATCATCATGCGTAGAATCATAGAATCCCTACAGTGCAGACAGAGGCCAGTTGGCCCATCAAGCCTGCACCAACAGCAATTTAGCACAGTCAATCTGCTGGACCTTTGGATTGTGGGAGGAAACCAGAGCACCCGGAGGAAACCCATGCATACACGGGGAGAACATGCAAACTCCACACGGACAGTGATCCGAGGCCAGAATTGAACCTGGGTCCCTGGCACTGTGAGGCAGCAGTGCTAACAACTGTGCACTGTACCACCCATATTCGCTGGTGTTCACATGGGATAACAGGAGAAAGTTTCCCAGCAGTGCTACATGGGTGGCCCTAGGAGAGAAAAAAGCCTCAAAAATGTTCGAAAGGTGAGAGGTTGCATACAGTCAATGATTTTACTGACATTTAAAACTCTGTCTGATTTACCATCTACCATCCTGATATTTATATTACGTAAGGATAATGTTGACCAATCAGAACAATCAATTCCGATCAATGAATCTACAACAGTCCCTGACATGTCACAAGGAAACCCCCGCCCTCTCCCACTCCCCCTCTAAAGTGGAGAACTTTGGAAACCAGAGTTCTGGAAACACCTGTTTCTAACAACATGGAACATTTGCCCCACCCCAAACTCTTCATTTACTTCTGCAATAAATAAAACGAACCTAGAGCAGAAAGTGCTGCCTATTGAAGGAAGAGCGGGAACTGGATTCAGAATGGAGAGTCTCAGCTTTTAGACATTGAGAGAGTCACCAAGAGAAGAGAATTAAAGAATGAAAGAATCAAAAGCCATCAGTTTCAGCTTCTTACTGGGAACTCCGAAGACTGCAAGAAAATGATAATAAATAAAAGCTGCCTGTTCAATTGTTGATAATTCCATATTCAGAGAGAGGGAACGACACCAGTGAGAACAGAGCTGAAGCAGCAGAGTTTCTTCACTAGTGATATTCCCTTTATATAAAGAAACTAAAACCTCCTGTGATTCCATTCACTTTCAGAGGGAGCGCAATCAGTTCATGGTCTCTGAACAAACAGATGGATTTTAAAAATGGATTTTAACAGGGATTGGGCAATACTGTTTTTACATTGGAGCCAAATGGTTCCAATTGAAGAAAATTGTTCTAAATATATAAATAAAGGAAATATAAAATCATTTGGAGTTTTATGAAACTGGAAGATTAAAGTTGCATTGTGGGAAATTTTTCCCTGTATCAATGTAAAGAGTCAGACAAATTAGAGGCAAATATATTTCTGTTATTGATTCTCAAATCTGAAGCATCAAAACCGGGATTCCTCCACTTGCCATCAGTGAGGCTGAGTTTCCTGGTTTATAGTTACTATTTATATTTACAGTCATTTACCTTTGAAGCTGGAATGATTGATTTACTTTTAGACCTTTTCCTGTGTAACCAAGTTGGACATGAATGGATTTTAACTGAAACAACTGCAGACTTAAGTTTCTTGGTGAACTCATCCTGGAGTGTGTTTTCCTGCTTATCTGCATTATTCAGACAAAGCCAATGATGCTCTTGCTGGTTTTTCAAGAGATTTACTCAATCAGTCCATCTCCTCTGCTGTCCCCCCATAACCCTGCAAATCTTTCCTTTCCAAGTATGTATCCTATTCCCTTTTGGAAGTTACAACTGAATCTGATTCCATTAATCTCTCCAGCAGTGTCTTTCAGAAATAATGATCATAATATTGTTAGGTTTGCAGTGGAAAACTTTCCCCAGGTAGAGGTTTAACTTTCATGAGTTGAAAAGAGATCTAAACCAGGTGGATTGGAATCAAATGTTCACCTTCTGAAAACTGTAACATCATATGGAGGATGTCTTGGGGAAAATTCAGCGGAAAGAATTAAGGGGAGGGTGGTAAGCTGGTTAGAAGTGTAGCCATCAAGGTGAAGTTATACCTTTTGGTGAAAATGCATTTTGAACGTAGGAAAGGATGATAATGTCAAAAAGGGGTTTGGGGATTCAGTACTACAGCCTAAAAAGAGGCTTTCAAGTGGATAAAGTGAAAGAGTTAATTTCAGTGTTTGGTGCTGGGACCACTACGAATTCAAACTGATATACATTATCTGGATTCAGAAACTCAATGCAGAGTGACCAGTTTTGCAGCAGATACCAAATTGAGAGGGGCAGTGGAATAAGGAGAGAAACTACAGAATGAGTTGAACAGGTTACTTCAGTCAGTGGAAGAATGGTGGTGAAAGCTAATGGAGACAGTGTAAAGTGTTACAGGGCGGAAGGAAACCTTGACAGTACGTGCTTAGCCAATGGTGCAGAAAATGACAGGAATGAAATTGAAAGAGACCTCAGAATCTGAGTCAATGCTGAATATCAACAACAAATGAGGAACAGCAATCAACAAAGCCAATTGAATATCAAACAACAATAATGTAATGGAATTGATGCTATGTTGAGGCAGACTCTAACTAAAAATGGGACTGAATTTTACATTCATCACCGATGCGGTTATAGTTGGTGGGGGAGAGTGTACAATTCCTCAGATGGATTTCCTGCTGAGTTCTTGCCCACTTGTTCTGGTCCCTCCATAATTTCATCCTTGGGTGGCAGAGACCTTGGCTGCAACCCCCTCCCTTCCTCTCCCCCACCTCCCCCCCAATATTTGCCCACTTGAGGCCCTTCACTATTATGGAACACTCAATTGACATTTCCCACTCAGCCCCAATTTTCAGACTGGCCATTGTACTGCCGAATCATTACAATGCAGAAAAAGGCCATTCAGCCCATTAAGTCTGCACTGACTCTCTGAAAGAGCATCTTACCCAGGCCCACCACCCCTCCTCATCCACATACCCCTGCACATTTCCTGGAGGATTTCTGGGAAAAGCCCAAGAATAAATTGGGTTCAGATCTCAGGCTGGAAGGGGCAGGAGTGCTTTCATCAGTAGCCTCCTGTTATCATTTGACACTGCCACTTTAAGTCTGGTAACCGCAGAATCTAGCCCTTCCCTTCAATTTCCAAATCCCTCTCTGACCATCAAGTTTCAGACCTCCCCTCCCCTTCCCATCCCAAGACCCCACAACCCCTCTGTTCTTGGACACCCGGGAGTTAGGCTTTGGGGCCTGTTTGCAGCTCCTGCCAGGAGGAGGGAGCTGCCGGGATTGGTCACCAGCTCTCTCAGGCAGGAGTTCCTCCTGAGTGACGGGTGTAAGGCCCCCCTCCAGTCAATTATCTCTGGCTGGGATGTCGGCATTTTTCAGATTGGGTGATGAATGTGTGTCTCTTTTCTGGTCACATTCAAACGGCTGAAAAATGGGAATTGTATTTACAACAGATGGAGATTGGGAAGTGAACACATTGCAACAATTCTGATGTGACCATTAGAAAAGCACAATACCTCCCAAACAAGAAACTTTTACCTTTGTAATTTATTCCAGGATAATAGCAAGAGAAAAACACGCTTATGTTTGTACCTGTGAGTTCTCTCTCTCCAAATGGTTGTATTGAAGAGCATTACTGCATTCCTTAAATCCATTCTTCAAAGGATGTTCACATTGTTTGCATTGGTATTTATTGCCATGATGTTTATTTCCAAAATAACATTCAATAAAATGGTGATCCATGTTGCAAGGATCATTTCCATGTACAGAAAGAGTGAGATTTGCATTGATATTGCACCATTCTGTTCCTCAGTAAGTCCCAAAGTCTTTCACAGCAGTGAGGTACTTTGAAGTTACTTACTGTTGAAAATTGGGAAATGTTGTACTGACTGTGTACAGTATTGGTCCCCTTACTTGAGAAAAAATACACTGGCACTGGAGGGGGTGCAGAGGAGATTCATTAGGTTGATTCCAGAATTGAGAGCGTTGGCTCATGGGGAGAGACTGAGTAGACTAGGGCTATACTCATTGTAATTCAGAAGAACGAGGGGAGATCTTATAGAAACATATAAAAGATTATGAAGGGACTAGATAAGGTAGAAGTAGGGAAGTTGTTTCCACTGGCGGGTGAAGGTAGAACTAGAGGGCATAGCCTCAAAATAAGGGGAAGCAGATTTAGGATCAAGTTGAGGAAGAACTTCTTCACACAAAGGATTGTGAATCTGTGGAATTCCCTGCCCAGTGAAGCAGTTGAGGCTACCTCAATGAATGTTTTTAAGGCAAGGATAGATAAATTTTTGAACAGTAAAGGAAGTAAGGGTTATGGTGAGTAGGCGGGTAAGTGGAGCTGAGTCCACAAAAGGATCAGCCATGATCTTACTGAATGGCAGAGCACGCTCAAGGGGCCAGATGGCGTACTCCTGCTCCTAGTTCTTATGTTGTAGCTAGTAATCACCAAGGCCTCACTAACAACGTTGACATAATTGAGCAGACATTCTGTGTGGGATTTTCCAGCCCCGCTGTCCCCAAAACTGGAAAATCTTGCCTGGGGTCAACAGACCTTTGCATGGTCCTGTCCCACCTGCTCCGATTCTAGTGGCGAGCGGGATGGGAAATTCCCGCCTAGTAACTTTGGAGGTGTCGGTTACGGGAGAAATATTAGCCAGAAGACTGATGGCCATTCAATTTCTTCAAATCAGTGATGTGGGCACTTCTACAGCCACCTAACAGGAGAGAGGGGGTCTTGGCTTATTAACTTGTTTGAAATGTACCTTTGAAAGTCCAGTTCCAGATGGTTTATGGGCTTAGAGTAAGTATCAATTCTAGGATAGAATTTCAGATAGAATTTAGCAGAATGCTTTCAACGTTTTGCTATTTTGTTTTCAATTTGGTTTGGTTATTTGACATAATCAAAACCTGATTGCATTCCCTTTGAATTTAATCTGGAACAGTGTTTGTGCAGTAGCTCAGCAGTTGGAACGTATCTCCAGGGTAGGGTAGGTAGAGGATGTGGATTATTAATAGTGGTACAGAACTGTTAGACTGAGTGACCTGGTTCTGTGCTATTAGTTCCAATTAATGCTCTGTGATTAATTTGGAGATTTTGTTCTTTGTAGTTAATTTGCTGACAATTGTGATCCTGTTCCAAGAAGGCGCTGGTCTATCCAAAGGGATCACTCTTTACCTGGTAGGTATGACAACAGTGGACTTACTGGTCATTGCTTTCAATCTGTCTCATACTGTGTTACTATTTCCCAGATTCATCTCAGAACTAATGAGGTTATGAACTACGTGGTTGTTGACTGCTCTGTCTGGGTGACAGTGCCTTTCACTGTGAATTGCTTTGTCATTTCTTGTCAGGAAGTTCAGGCAGAAGTATTGAAGAGAGAAAGCTGCAGCTGTGATTATAGTGACAGTGTGTGTTGTGTTCTGTTGCAAAAACATCCCTCTGTATTTTGCTTTTGAGCATGTCAAAATAATTAACAATGTGGAGTGGGGAGTTCAATTCAAAGCAACTTACTTTACTTTGCGAGGGTGGGTCACTTATGACTGGCTTGACTCATTTTTAAACCCCTTGTTGTCGTACTTTCTGATTATATTTCTCAATGTTCGACCTTTGTACCCTGGGAGACATCAGTGGCCTTTGGCGAGGCCAACACGACTGTTCTCCTTTCATGGGGAGCAGGTGTTACCTCGCTGGAGAGAACATCTGCCGGAGTGGCCACAAATGCAGTGAACCCAGACGCTTGCTTCCCAGGCTCGGCAAAGATATGTTAATTAGCATTTTAATATATTTGAATAAATTATTCAGCCTCTCGCTGGAAATGGGTGAGCGGCTGATTACGCAGCTAATCCAATATCGGTGAAACTGTGACAGCCACAAAATCACACGCGATCCTCCCAGCTATGGACCGGGAGAGCCAGTAAAATCGTGGCCAGTCACTATGTGACAGGAAACTAAGGGGGTGATTTTATGCCCTCATTGTGCTTGTTTTTCAGCGAGGTGAAGTCATAAAATCAGGAGTGAGTGAATGAATGGGAAAGGAACACATTTTCCTGCCCATTCTCATCTAATAAAAAAAAGGACGCAATCTGAAACTCATCCCAAACGAGCGAAACATAATTATGATGCTTTTGTGTGCACCTCAATATAATCAGCGCGTTCCACTAACATTGTCCGAACTCACTTATCTTAACAACCTCATTCGATGTAGCTACAACCAGCGAGTGAAACACCTGCTCTATAAACGTCTGCTCCACACCCAGCAGCACTGAGTGTGAGTGAGGAGGTAGGTCGCTCTGTGCACATGAAGAGGGGATGAGGGCCTCTGCAATTGGGGACATGAGGGGAAGAGGGGGTGAGAGACACTGTGCAATCGGGTGAGGGAAGAAGCGGGGTGACAGATATTCTGCAATGGGGGAGAGGCTGAGAAGGAGAATGTACAAACGTGGGGTCTGGGGGGTGTTTTGAGACCATGGAGGAGGGCCTTCCATGTTGGTAGATGTAGTAGAGGCTGTGACCAAGGTGGGGGATGTGTGTGTGTGTGTGTGTGTGTGGGGCGGGGGATATGTGTGTGTGTGTATAGGTGGTCAGCTCTGGCAGGAAACGTGATGGTTTCCAGCTTTTTGTGGCACATATGCATCTCTGGTCTCTGATCTGAGCTGCCAGCTCTGGGGGGATTTAGCATCAACAAACCACCCGCCGCCCCCCACCCCCGCACTCTCCTGACAGGCAAGGATCATTTTCTGCTGTTTTTGTTCAAAGTGGATAAGATCACAGGTTTAAACTCGTCAAAAATCTGATCAGAAACTCTCCCATTTTCACAGCTGTCCTTGTAAGATCCCCCCCCCCCTCAGTGTCTCCCTCAAGGCAGCTGGAGAATTGTTGATTTGAAGTGATCAGAAAGATGGTTGTATTTGATGCTTATTTCCCCCTGTATTTATCTTGATACAGAAAACAATTATCCCCCAACAGCGCCAAGAATATAAATTCTTCTCTAATCATGTTAGTGATTTCTAAATCTGGAGAGATCTTGGAAATGTCAAACATTCCTGACTGGATGGTTTCAGAGCAATATTCTTCAATGGACGCTGTTGGCTTTCAAACTTCTGTATGTCAGAATAGTGTTGCCTAATCGCTGTTAAAATCAATGATACCTGTTTGTTCAGTGCTCCCTCTGAAAGGGAATGGAATCACAGGGGGTTTCAGTTTCTTTATATAAAGGGAGTATCATTAATGAACAAACTCTGCTGCTTCAGCTCTGTTCTCGCCATTTGGTGTCGTCCCCTCTCTCTGAAAATGGAATTAGCAACAATTGAACAAATAGCTTTCATTTATTATCATTTTCTTGCAATCTTCGGAGTTCCTGGTAAAAAACTGAAACTGGTGGCTTTTGTGTTCAAACGTGTTTTAACTCTGCTCTTGCTGTGCATTTATCCTTCAACCCCAAAAACATTGCTGGTCTTTGTGAAACTAATTCTGGGCTTTCCCAGCAATTTCTGCTACTTATGAAGGGAACTTCCTTTCAGAAAATAACTTGGGGACAGAACTTGAGGAATATGAGATAAGACAAGTGGGAAATATTTTGGAGGAGCAGATGTTTTCAGAGCCATGTTTCAGAAAGGTGTTCTCCACCGGGGGTTTTATTTGTCTCATACCTGGCACTGTTGCAGATTCTTTGACAGAGATTGATTGTAATGATCAATCAGCATCTCCCTTGTCCTTGTGTCATATGAATATCAGCATGGCAGAAGGCAAATCATATCAAACTCAATTGAGTTTGCTCTTTTCCCATTTACCATTTCCAAGGATCTCAGTTCATGTTCTAAATGTTTTCTGCTTTGAGAGAGGAATGTACTGCCTCTTGAATCAGACAGTATGATCCCAGCCCCACCCAGATATTGTGAGCTTGTCTCTTAGGGGAAACCTCGGTAAGACATGAGGAAGAAAGGGATAGAAGGATATGTTTAACTGGTGAGAAAGAGTCGTGGGAGCCTTTGTAAAGTCTGAATAGTGACACAAACATATTGGCAGAATGACCTGATTCTGACTTTAATTCCCAAGTAAACTCTGCATTTAATTTGGAATTATTGCTCTTTTCTTTGTAGCTAATTTCCTGACAATTGTGATTCTGTCCCAAGGAGGCTGTGGTCTGTCCAAAGGGATCACTCTTTACCTGGTGGGTATGACAACAGCGGACCTGCTGGTAATTATTTTCAATGTGATCATTTATTACTTGCTGGGTTATTACTTACCGTTTTCACCTCCAGACTACACTTCCATATATAGCATCAATGAGGTTATAAACTATGTGGTTATTGACTGCTCTGTCTGGTTGACGGTGGCTTTCACTGTTGATCGCTTTGTCCTCGTTTGCTGTCAAAGGTTCAGACAGAAGTATTGCACAGAGAAGACTGCGGCTGTGATTATAGTGACCATGTGTGTTGTGTTCTGTTTCAAAAACATCCCTCTGTATTTTGCTTTTGAGCCTGTCTATATAATTAACACTGTGGAGTGGGGAGTTCAATTCAAAGCAACTTACTTTACTTTGCCAGGGTGGGTCACTTATGACTGGCTTGACACAGTTTTAAATCCCTTTTTGCCATACTTTTTGATTTTATTTCTCAACACTCTGACTGTTCGACACATTGTGCTTGTTAGTCGAACCCGCAGAGCACTGCAAGGTCAACACAACCTCGAGAACAGCGATGATCCAGAGATGCAGAGCCGAAGGAAATCCATCATTTTACTCTTCTCCATTTCTGGTGCTTTTATCGTGCTGTGGATGCCATATGTTGTATTTTTCCTCATTTCCAGAATTACAGACAGTCATTACGAGGCAGATCAATACTCGGATCCCTTACTTATCGCAGACTACACCGGAGATATGTTCCAATTGCTGAGCTCCTGTACAAACACATGTATTTATGCACTAGCCCAGACAAAATTCAGAGAGAAGTTGAGAAATGCACTGATGTATCCATTCTTATTGATTATTAAGTATGTCAAATAATAAAAGCAGCTGGAAATAAAGCTGCAGAATACTCTTAGCAATTGATTGAATTCTACATTTAATTCTCTCCACAACACTTATATACTGTAATTGTTAGCCTTGGCTCCATAGTGACTCTCTTTCTGCTGTTCAAACACATATCGGAGGCTGGAGCTGCACTGTCAGAGTTAAGCTAACAAAGCAAGGCCTGTCTCCCCTGTCAGGTGAATGGTAAAATCCCACAGCACTAGGTTGAAGAACAGCAATGGAGTTTCCCCTGATCCCCAGTTAATGCCTGAACCATTATGATTGGAATTAAATTGTCTGATCATTTGTCTTATTGTTGATTGGGAAGCCTGGCTATGTACAACTTGCTTGTCATGCTTCCAAGAGCAATTTCAGAGATTCAAGCAGAAACACCAACGTAGTTTACAGAAAATGCTGGAAAATCTCAGCAGGTCTGACGGCATCTGTGGAGGGATAATAATGCCAATGTTTCAAGTCTGGGTGACCCTCTGTCAGATGTCATTAGAGGTCATCAAGACTCGAAACATTAGTTCTATTCTTTCTGCACAGATGCCATCAGACCTGTCAAGATTTTCCAGCAGTTGTGTTTTTGTTTCAGATTCCAGCATCCACCATATTTTGCTTTTATCTCAGTGTTTAACTCACTGCCACTTCTCTTCCAGGAGTGGCTACACTGTTCTTCTCTCTGACAGGATTTCTGTTTGTCTCTTTGAACCTGTCTACCTTCATTGCTATCCATTTCCTTCCTGGAGTTCGACAAGATATTTCCCAAAACTTGTTTTCATGGCCATCTTTCCTTCCTCAGTGACTGTCTCTGTCTCCGCTTACCCCACGTAGATTCCAAATGAACTTCAGCTCTAATGATGATCATTCTGACTCGAAAGGTTGGCTCTATTTTCCACAGATGCTATCAGGCCTGCTGAGTTTTTCCAGCATTTTACATCGCTTCAAAGTATTTAATTCGCTGCTAAGTGAGCTGAGGTATGTTGAGGTGATCGAATTCTGAATATAAATGTAGACTTTCTCGTTATTTAAACTTACATGAAGTTTGCAATTTCAGTTGTCACATTTTTAAAACCTGTTGCAATTGTGCTATTTTGAAATGATACATAAACAGGAATTAAGAATGAACAATGTACAGGAATGACAGCCTGTGAATAATCTTTTGAAGGAATTGGAGGGAGAGCACTCAAGGCTGAAAGCAAGTGGGCTTCCACTCTGTTATTTCCTAGGAATCATTTACAAAAGGAAAAAAAGTGTTCTGAGGGGTTCTTGTGGTTTGTTGATAGTATCACATCCCAGGTGTTCCAATGTGCTCACTTCCCACATTCCGTGTGGGATTTAGCATTAATAGGAATATAGCAACATTCCATTGAGGAGCAGGGATAGGCGATTGAGCCCTTCAATCTTGTCGCAACGTTTAATAAGACTTTGGTTCTCTAGTTGTTGTCTCAAATCCACTTTGCCATTTCCGCACATAACCTTTGACCCCCCCCCCCCCCCCCGTCTATTAGAAATCTGTCTAAGTTTGCACTGAATAAATACATTGATCCAGCAGGCATTGCTCTCTTGGGAGAGAATCCCACTCAGTAACAACTCTTTCAGAGAAAATACTTCTCCTTATCTCCATCTTAAATAGTTGGCTTCTTATTCTTACAGATTATAGCCTTTCCCACAAGTGGAAACATCCTCCAGAACTGACCCTAACAAGTCCCCTCAGGATTTATATGTTTCAACGAGACCACCTCTCATTCTTCTCAACTCCAATGGCCATAGGCTCAAACTGTTCAACATTTCTTCATAAGACAAACCCCTCATCCCAGGAATCGGTAGACTGAACCTTCTCTGAACTGAATCTAAGGCAATTATTTTTTTTCAAATAAAGAGATCAAAGGTATACACATAAATCCAGAAGTTATCATGAAGGCCCTGTACAGCTGCAGTAGAACTCATCTACTTTACTATGTCAATCTTTGCAATTAATATATTTATTAATTCATTTGAGGAAGTGGGCGCCCGTCCCTAATTGCCCTTGAGAAGGTGGCAGTGAGCTGCTTCCTGAACTACTGCAGTCCAAGTGGTGTAGGTACATCCACCATGCTGTAACTGAGGGAATTGCAGGGTTTTGACTCTACCATAGTGAAGATGATGTATCTCCAAATCATCACAGTGAGTGACTTGGAGAGAGACATGTACCTGTGTCGACTGAAGTTGACTGTCTGGATGATAACAGTTGTGAGTTTGGAACGTGTATTCTAAGGTGTATTGGTGCATTCTTGCAATGTATCTTTTTTTTATAATCATTGCACACATCGCTGGCTGGGCCAGCATTGATTAACATGGAAAATAGGAGCAGGAGGAGACCATTCAGCCCTTTGATTCCACTTCACCATTCATTATGAACATGGCTGATCATCCAACTCAGTCAATTGATCTCACCTTCTCCCATATTCTTTGACCCCTTTGCCATTATGTCTAATTGCTTTTGGAAACCATTGAATATTTTGACTTCAAATAGTTTTTGTGGTACCAAATTCCATAAGCAGACCACATTTCTCCTCATCTCTCTCCTAAGTGGTGCATCCTCTATCCTCAGACTGTGACTCCTGGTGCAGGACTCCCCCACAATCAGGTACATTCTTCTTGCACCTACCTGGTCCTGTTAGAGGGCAGTTAAGAGCGGCCATGCCAGAAGTGAATGGTAGATTTCCTTCCCTAAAGGGCAACAGTGAACCAGATGGGTTGCTATGACAATGGTTCCATGGTCATTATTAAGCTTTTATCTCCAGATTTCTCTTGAATTCAAATTTGCCTTGGTGGGATTTGAACCCAAGTTCTAGAGCATTGGCCCCTAACATCCGGGCTGAATGTCGACTTAAGCTAATTTGCCCTGCATATTCACGTCAGGACAAGCTGGAAGTTCCAGTGCATGCACATGCACGCTGATAGGCACCAAGTTTGAATCTTTGATTGGGGTTTGTGAAGCTGCTGGTATTGGAACACTGACCTACAAACTCTCCCTAGCTTCCCCCTTTTGTGCTAATGACAGGTGAGCTTTTGCCCTTATTTATTTGCTCAAGTATTTTGGTCTAAGTGCAGAGAGTAGAGGCAGCAGGCATTCTTTGGCTGGGTTCAATTTTTCTTACATTATTAGATGTTTATCATGTGTGTGATGCGCAGAAAGTGAAATAAATGTATTTTAAATCAGAACTTTGTCATGACAACTAATTCCAGCAAAGTGCATTCATAAATAACACAGTGGATGTTAGTGCCTAGAGTATGATTCAGCTAAAGTTGATTTGGATTTCGCTATGTATTTTAAGCAGTGTTTATCCCAATCCAAAGAATCTCCCTGATGTAATGTTGATCCTTAGAAACCTTTTGGAGAAATGAGTTGTAATTTTTCAGTGGGAAGAAGGCAACTAGGCCAATTCAAATGCTTTAGGGAAGTGTATTCCTTGAGATGGCATCTGGGAATCTCCTGTAAGCTGATGTGAACTCTGCATCTGAGAGACATTGCAGAATCCAGCACAGATTGAAAATCTAGGAGGACGATTCTCTCAGCCCGCTGCTGTGTTTGAGCAGCACAGTAACTGGGAGACGTCAGAGGGATTCCAACTGGCCGTCAAGGCCTCCGTGAGTCTCTGTGTCTAAGATTTCCAGAGTAATCAACTCCGTGCCTGTAATCAGTGCAGATTATCACATAGAAATCAGCATTCAATATCATTAGCGGACCCAGCGCTGAAATTCCCAGACCCACTAGCGTCTGCCCCACCGCCCTTCTTCCCTCTCATGCCAGGAGTGCTTCATTCTAGCGAGGTTTACAACTGCTCCCCAATTATGGGGAACAGACAGCTGACCCTACCGAAGGGTAGAGAAGGCATTGAGGCCTCCCAAGGAGCTCAGATGTAAGGGATAGTGCCTGGCACTCTGGCACTACACAAGGGGCAACTTAGCAATGCGCACCGTGCATCATGCAGTGCTAATGGGCAGGGCCAGAGGATTGGGCCTATTGGGAGTGATCCGTGGAGTGGGGCACCTACTGCCACTCTGCACGCGGATCACAGGCAGAGGGAGTGGGGACGGTTATCGGATCTGGCCATCCGGGTGGGGGGTGCTGGGCTGTTGGGATTCAGGGCTGCGGGGATGGGGGGAGTGGACAGGACTGCTGGAAGTGTCAGAACTGTTGGGGGGTCAGGACTGCTGGGAGGATCAGGACTTCTGGGGTGGGGGTTGGAGGATCGGGTTGGCCATGAGGAGTACCAAGAGGCCATGGTAGGGGGTTGTGGGGCTCTCCAAGGCCAGCAATGTGGGTTGTAGGGCTGGCCAGTGGTCCAGCAGTCAAGAGGCTGGCAGTGCGGGGCCACTGCACATGATCTGACCTCCATGCTGGCCAATCGGTGCATACGCAGTGGAACGCTATGCTGCTGTCCTGTCGACCAGGAATACAGCCCGCCCACTTGCTTTCAGAGAGAATTCCGCTGGGGCATTTTGGAGCGCTCAGAGTGTTGGAGATGTACACAGTGAATCACGGTCAAAATAAAGCAGCTGCAGTTAGTCTCATTTTTGTGCAAATTGGGAAATCTGAATTTTTTTGGGAGAATCATGTTCCATCAGCACTGGTACAAAATGCTGTTAGTTTGGCTTCTAAACTGAAGTTCTTTCTGAGGCTTTTGACATAGGCATGGCAGAGTTAGGTTAAATGTGAAATAGGAAGCATTCTTTTCCTGTTCCCATTTCTCGCCTTTCCCCATTTCCCCATACAAAGAACAAAGAACAGAGAACAAAGTCAGCCCAGGAAACAGGACCTTCGGCCCAACGAGCCCGCGCCGCCATCTCAACACCACCAGTCCCCCTCTCCACCCACGACCCCTGTCTAATGTTTAATGGCCATCCAGATTGAGGGAATCTGATTTAGGGACAATTTATTCCTGCCAATCAGCCTAACAGCACATCTTTGGGGTGTGGGAGGAAACCGGAGCACCCGGAGAAAACCCACGCAAGCACGGGGAGAATGCGCAAACTCCCACAGACACCGGCCCAAATCCATGTGTCTGCACAGCAATCAGCGATAGTCACTGAGCTGTCGTCTTGCCCAGTATCTTGTCCAGTTTAGGCACACACTAACGACATGAAGCACTTGGCCAATCTCGAACAACCAAGAGCAGCCCCAGTACGACCCATCGCGTGTATGCCCCTCATTGGACACGAGGTGGACCGATTTAAAAACCTGTAAATGAAAAGAGAAAAACATTATTATCATACCATACCCACTTACATTACCAGGAATGCCCCAATGCTAATGACCCTTATTTAAAACAATCTCCTATGTCCACCCATCTCCATTGTTTAAGAAGGATATCCATCCACCCATTGTTTAAGAAGGGGAGCAGAGACTTCCCTGGGAATTATAGACCGGTGAGTCTTACTTCTGTGGTGGGTAAGGTTTTGGAAAGGATTATTAGAGACAGGATTTATAGTTATTTGGAGAGTAATGAATTGATTAGAGACAGTCAGCATGGTTTTGTAGCGGGTAGGTCGTGCCTTACTAACCTTATCGAGTTCTTTGAGAAAGTGACCAAAGAGGTGGATAGGGGTAAGGCAGTTGACGTGGTGTATATGGATTTTAGTAAGGCGTTTGATAAGGTTCACCATGGTAGGCTTCTGCAGAAAATGCAGATGTATGGGATTGGGGGTGATCTAGGTAATTGGATCAGGAATTGGCTAGCAGATAGGAGACAGAGGGTGGTGGTTGATGGTAAATATTCGTCATGGAGTTCGGTTACGAGTGGTGTGCCTCAGGGATCTGTTTTGGGGCCACTGCTGTTTGTAATTTTTATTAATGATCTGGATGAGGGTATAGTTGGGTGGATTAGTAAGTTTGCTGATGACACCAAAGTCGGAGGTGTGGTAGATTGTGAGGAAGGGTGTCATAGTTTGCAGGGTGACTTAGAAAGGTTGCAGAGCTGGGCCGCGAGGTGGCGGATGGAGTTTAATGTGGAGAAGTGTGAGGTAATTCATTTCGGTAGGAATAACAGATGTGTTGAGTATAGGGCTAACGGGAGGACTTTGAATAGTGTGGAGGAGCAGAGGGATCTAGGTGTATGTGTACATAGATCCCTGAAAGTTGGGAATCAAGTAGATAAGGTTGTTAAGAAGGCATACGGTGTCTTGGCGTTTATTGGTAGGGGGATTGAATTTAGGAGTCGCAGTGTCATGATGCAACTGTACACAACTCTGGTGCGGCCGCACTTGGAGTATTGTGTGCAGTTCTGGTCCCCACATTACAGGAAGGATGTAGAGGCTTTGGAGAGGGTGCAGAGGAGGTTTACCAGGATGTTGCCTGGTATGGAGGGGAGATCCTATGAGGAGAGACTGAGAGATTTGGGGTTGTTTTCGCTGGAAAGAAGGCGGCTAAGAGGGGACCTTATTGAAACATATAAGATGATTAGAGGTTTAGACAGGGTGGATAGTGATAGCCTTTTTCCTAGGATGGAGAAAGCTAGCACGAGGGGGCACGGCTTTAAATTAAGGGGGGGTAGTTATAGGACTGATGTCAGGGGTAGGTTCTTTACCCAGAGGGTGGTGAGGGACTGGAATGCCCTGCCAGCTGCAGTTGTAGATGCGCCTAGTTTGGGGGCGTTTAAGAGATCTGTGGATAGGTTTATGGACGAAATGGGATTGGTTTAGATTAGTGGGTTAGTGTTGTTTTTTTTAAAAGCTGGTCGGCGCAACATCGTGGGCCGAAGGGCCTGTTCTGCACTGTAATGTTCTATGTTCTATGTTCTATCTCCAACCCACTCATGCGCCTGTCTAAGTTACTCTTAAATGACTCTAGCGTGTTTGCCTCCACCACCTTACTTGGCAGAGCATTCCATACCCCCACTACCCTCTGTGTGAAAAACCTCCCTCTAATATCTGTGTTGTACCTCTCCCCCCTCACCTTAAGTCCATGGCCCCTTGTCCTACGTGTCTCTCTCATAGGAAATAGCTTACCTCTGTTTACTCTATCTATACCCTTCATAATCTTATATACCTCTATTAGATCCCCCCTCAGTCGGCATCTTCCCTCCCCTTCTCCTTCCCTCCACCCCTCTTTCCTCTCCATCTTCCCCTCTCCATCTCCCCCTCTCCAAGTCACCCTTTCCTTTTTCCTTCCTTTCCCCTTCCCCCTCTCCAACCCATTCCCTCCCACCCACTCTCACCCTCACCTTCCCCTTGTTACCCCTCCTCGTATGCCTCCTTTCCTTACCTCCTTGTTCAGAAACAACTGGACTGTTGTGTTAATGTATAAAAATATTTCATTTATTGTTGTGTTAAAGATAAAATCTATATTTGGCAAGAAATTTGAAAAGATGAGGCAATAAAACAAAATGTCATAGAGCGGTTGCTAAGTGAAATATTTACTTAAATATTTACATGGCATCAAAGCTTTGTACGTTTCTGTTAATAAATATTTTCCATTGAACTTTTCAAAATTCTACTAATGTTTTATTGAAACATTAAAACAAAATATTTAAATATGAAATTATACAAATGCTTTATGGAAACATCAAAACAACAGGCAATATCAGGGAAATATAAATGAAAGAACCAAGGCAGAAGAATACCAATGATAAACACATTTAGATTCTCCACAGCCCAAAATATGAATTCTCCTTTGCTCAGCCTCATGCAGCTTTCCGAATGCTTGAATCAAAGTTCTGACCATTCATCTTCCCAGTTAAATTTTCAGTTCCCATATTCTAAATTAAAACATAAGAACACCTATAAGCATGCAACAAGTAAAGTTACATCATAATATAATGCAGATTTAAATTGGAGTTTCACAGATTTAAAACATATAACAAAACGGATGTGCATTTATCTAATATAACAGTCACCTTCAATTATAAAACACAATAAAAATACTTCTTAAATGAGCCAATGACAATAGGATTAACTTCTTCAAATAAATAGCAAAAAATAAATAAAAAGCTTCAACGTACCTTTTATAACAGCTGGGAAATCCTTCTCTACTTTCAATGCAAATATCCTATATCTAAATTGGATCTTAAAGGGTGTTCCCAGTCTGGCTGCTGCATAAGGGGACATGGTTAGGATCCTCCTATGTTATACTGGGGCCTGTGGAGATGCCTCCACTGCATGCCAAAGGCTGCTGCTCCGATCGGAAGTTCGGGTGCTATTTTTCAAGGCAGGTAAGTGTGCAAATGGTAATGATATGGTGCGTAAGTGGTGATGACACCACTATAGGGGTCAGATCTCAAATAATGATGACTTTGAGTACAGGAATGAGACAAGGAATCTGGTGTACTGCTGCAGCAACAGTACTCTCTCCCTCAATGTCAACAAAACAAAGGAGATTGTCATTGACTTCAGGAAGCATAGAGAACATTCCCCTCTCTACATCAATGGGGACAAAATAGAAAGGGTCGAGAGCTTCAAGCTTTAGGTGTTCAGGTCACCAAAAACCTGTCCTAGTCCCCCCCATGCCGACACTATAGTTATGAAAGTCCACCAATGCCTCTACTTTCTCAGAAAACAAATGAAATTTGACATGTCAGTACGACCCTCACCAACTTTTACAGATGCACCATAGAAAGCGTTCTTTCTAGTTGTATCACAGCTTGGTATGGCTCCTGCACTGCCCAAGACTGCAAGAAACTACAAAAGGTCATGAATGTAGCTCAATCCTTCACGCAAACCTGCCTCCCATCCATTTTCTCTTGTCTACACTGCTTGCTGCCTCAGCAAAGCAGCCAGCATAATTAAGGAGCCCTTGCACCCTGGGCATTTGCTCGTACATCTTCTTCCATCGGGAAAAAGATACAAAAGTCTAAGTTCGCATACCAACCGATTCAAGAATAGCTTTTTTCTTGGTGTCATCAGACTTTTGAATGGACTTACCTTGCATTAAGTTGATCATTCTTGACATCATTGCTATGACTGTAACACCACATTCTGCTTTTCCTTCTCTATGAACAAAATGCTTTGTATAGCATGCAAGAAACAAAACTTTTCACTGTATACTAATACAAGTGACAATAATCAAATCGAATCAACATCAAAAAAATCTTCTATTTCTGGCAGCTCATAGCTTTCCATCACTGACCGGAAGCTATGGACCATTGTCCTGGGTCTCTGGATCAGTCCAGTGGCAGTACCATTACATAAATAACACAGATGACACACACACATCTGCTATGTTGCATCAGGGATGGAAGGAATTAACATTTGTTGAAGAGGTGCCAATAAAGTGGCCGCCATTGCTCTACATGGGATCAATCTTCTTGCGTGTTGTTGGAGCTGCACTCATCCAAGCAAGTGAAGAGTATTCCACTACATTCCAGACTTGTGCCTTGTCGACTGTGGACAGGCGTTGGCAGTCAGGAGGTGAGTTACTAACCGCCATCTTCTCAGCCTCTGACATACTAGCCACCGTATTTATATGGCTAGCATGGGGTTTTTTTGGGAAATGTTAATCCCACAGGATTTTTATAGTGGAAAATTCATTGGATGGTAACGTCACTGAATGTCAAGGGGCAATGGTTAGATTCACCCTTCTTGGAGATGGTCATTGCCTAGCATTTGTGTGGCACAAATGTAACTTCCCACTTGTCAGCCCAAGTCTGCCTAATTTCAGGTTTCTTTTTGCATTTGGCTATGCTGAAAATAGTTGGGTCTTGGACCTGCTACCCTGACAAACTGCTACAGTGATGTACTGGAGTTGGGATGATTAACTTCGAACAGAAGCAGCCATCTTCCTTTGTACCAGGTACTTTTTTAGAGGTTTACGAGATGGGAACAGGCCCTTTAGCCTAACTTGTCCATGCTGCTAAGTTTTTCACTACTGAACTGGTCCCAATTGCCTAACTTGGTCCTATTGCCCAATACCCACCTTACGCTTGTAAGTGTCCAAATGCTTTTTATTTGACAAAACTGTACCCGCCTCTACCACTGCTCTGGCAGCCCGTTCCAAACACTCATCGTCCTCTGTGTGAAAACGTTGCCCCTCTGGACCCTTTTGTATCTCTCCCATCTCACCTTAAACCTATTTTTAGACTCCTCTATCTTTGGAAAAAGATGTTGACTATCAACCTTTTCTATGGCCCTCCTTATTTATAGACCACTGTAAGATCACTCCTAAGCCTGCTATGCTCCAGGGAAAAAGTGGAGTCTATCCAACCTCTCCTTATAACTCAAACCGTCAAGTCTTGGTAGCATCCTAGTAAATCTTTCTAGTTTAATAATATTCTCTCTAAAATAGAGTAGCCAGAACTGTACACAGTATTCCATGTGTGGCCTTCCTAATGTCTTGTAAAACCTTAACAAGATGTCCCAACTCATGCATTCAGTGTTCTGACCAATGAAACCAAGCATGCCGAATGCCTTCTTCACATCATGTCCACCTGTGACTCCACTTTCAAGGACCTATAAACCTGTAATCCTAAATCTTTTTGTTCTATAACTTTCCCCAACACCCTTCCATAAACTGCGTAAGTCCTGCTCCAATTTGATCTCCCAAAATGCATTTATCTAAATTAAGCTCTATCTGCCATTCTTCGGGTCAACGATCCCGTTGCAATCCTAGCTAACATTCATCAGTGTCCGCTATTCCATCAATCTTGGTGTCATCTGCAAACTTATTAACCATGCCTCCCAAATTCTCATCCAAATGATTAATATAGTAACAGTGGACCCAACACTGATCCCTGGGGCACACCGCAGGTCACAAGCCTCCAGTTTGAAAAGCAACCCTTGACAACCACTCTCTGTCTTCTGTCATCAAGCCAATTTTGTATTTAGTTGGCTACCTTATTCTGGATCCCATGAGATTTAATCTTATGCAACAATGTACCATGCAGGATCTTGTCAAAGTTCTTGCTAAAGTCCATGAAGACAACATCGACTGCACTGCCCTCATCTATCTTCTTTGTAATGCCTTAAAAAAACTCAATCAAATTTTCCACTCACAAAGCCATGCTGACTGTCCCTAATCAGTCCTTTCCACTCTAAATGTCTGTCGATCCTGTCTCTCAGAAGACATCATGACAACTTACCCAATAAAGACATTAGGCTCACCAGTCTGTAGTCCCCAGGTTTTTCCCTGCAGCCCTTTTTAAACAAAGACACAATACTTGTTACCCTCCAGTCTTCAGGCACCTCAACCGTGGCTGTTGATGATTCAAATGTCTCTGCTAGTGGACCTGCACTTTCCTCCCTAGCCTCCCACAGTGTCCTGGGATACATTTCATCAGATCCTGAGAACTTATCTACCTTGATGTGCTTTAAGATTTCCAGCACCTCCTTGTCTGTAATATGGACACTCCTGAAGACACCACTATATATTTCCCCAAGTTCCCTAATACCCACGCCTTTCTCAACAGTAAATTCTGATAAGAAATATTCATTTAGGATCTCACCCATCTCTTGTGCATCCAAACATGGATGACCTTATTGATCCTTAAAAGGCTCCACTCTCTCCCTAATTACTGTTTTGCCTTTTGTGTCTTTGTAGAAGCTCTTTGTGGAAATTCCAGGCAGTGTTTTAAAATCTTATATATCGTCTGCTAAATTTCATTACACATTCCTCAATAGAAATCACCTCCAATTTCCAAAATCTATCAAAATTTGACCAGGCTTCATATGCACTCAATAAATCATTGTTTTGATAGGTCTTATCAATAAATGTTCATAAAGTATCCAGACCTTCCATTGAGTCCAAATGTTCTGACTCGAATTTGGAAAAGACTTTGTGTTAATTTGACTTCTCACGGGTAAAGGAAGAGCCAAGGCCATTCTTTGTTTTCTATTCCCCAAACAGGGTACCTATGTTCACATGGTGATTTCACTTTTCCATTGGTGATAACATTTAATGTCTGAGAATAATGGTGGATAGTCATATCCTGACACTTCTACTCGCAGTTCAGCCATTTTGTTGTCTCCTACTCACTCCTTTGTTCATTCGAATTTGAGTGAAGTTTTCCTTTTTTTTGAAAAGGTTGTCACTTGCAGCCCTTTATTTGGAACCACCAATCATCCTCTGCCACCACTATTTGAGCCTCTTGGTTGCAGTTCAATAAAGGAGACACCAGTTCAGCTTTATCATACACTACCTTTATTTTGTGATCCAAATCCACATATAATTCTCCTTCCACACCCAGTGCCATCTGTAACGTAGCCTCTTTATATATCAGTGAATTCTGTTCAATAATTGACATCAAGTTAGGACTTAATTGGAAGGTCTGTTCACCTATTTCTAACACACTATGCTGATCAACCGGCATGGTGAACCAGTAAGATCCCACCCATAAGGATCCCATTGCGAATGTAAAGGACTTAAGGACGGTATACTTCCATTAACAGAGAAGGAGAGCAAGATAAAAACAGGTTATAATAAATTGAGAAACTTCTGCAATAGCCAGTTGAATCACCTAATACGACAAATATGCATCTACGTATGACATGGAGAAGACTATCAGAGTATTGGTTTGCAGACACACCAGCAAGGCTGAAAAAGCCTGGGAAAGCTGGTCAAAATGTTGCTCAACAAAACATTAATATATATCTTCACTACCTTTGGTTGAAAAGATTATGGCCAAAAGTCTGGTACTTGTTGGTGTGATATTCAGAGTTTAAAGAAACAACGTAGGAGAAAATGCAAGTTCTGAGAAATGATAATTTGATGATGTTTCAATCATTGCTAATGGCCAGCACCTCTGCAGTTTCTCACTTCCCTTCAATATCCTTGGATGGATCCCATCAGTCCCGGTGCTTTGTCAACTCTCAACACCCACAGTCAAATCAACACCTTCTCCTTATCAATTTTGAAAACTTCTAGTGACAGAGATTCCTCTTCTGTCACCATGGCTTGGGTAGCATCTATCTCCTTGGTAAAGACAGATGTAAAGTATTCATTTAATTCCTCAGCCTTGCCTCCTAACTCCATGTGTAAATTCCCTTTTAGGCTCCTAATTGGTCCAGCTCCGTCTTTTCCCACCATCTTACGTTTTATCTGTTGATAGAAGGCTTTGGGATTCACCTTTACACTGGTTTATATTAGTCTGTAGTATTTAATCAATCTTGGTGATTTCTCTGCAAATGCTTTCCTCCATCTTTATCCCACTAGCTGCTGGCCTATGGAATAAACCCATTCAGCTAATTGATCCTGAGGTCTAGACAAATAGGGTTTCTGACTGCCCTCTGTAGAAGTGTCTCTCTCTGGCACTGTAATATTCTCTTTGATCAACACACTCTTCCCTTTTCCTTTTGTGTTTCCGTGTCCTTCATAAGTGCCTTTTTTATGGGAATATTTAATACCCAGTCCTATCGACTTTTGAGTCAGATCTTCATTACCATCACAGCATCATTTCCCCAAGTGATTATCAGAACCCACAGCTCAGTAAACTGATTTACTGCACTCTGGGTGGTTACACACATGCATGAAAAAGCTCATTTAGAGCTTATTGCATTCACCTTTACTCTTACACAAGCTGACCCATGACTACTTCTTACTCTGTTTGCGCCTGACTCTCCTTATGCCTTGTACATCTACTTTCTCCTTTCTAATGGTATGTCCGGGTATCCTCCCATCGAGCAATACCAGTGAACCACCTCGCAAACATATTGGCCGCGATTCTCCCAAAAGTGCTGAGTTGGTGGGAGAACTGTTCTGTCAGTTCAGCTTCTCACCTGAATCTCCGCACTCTGTGAACTGAAGAGGTCCCAATCTCGTTAAGAACCAGGGGCCTATTTGCGCCAGAGTTTGACTGTTCTGGAACTTTGCGCATGTGCATTGGCCCCAAACTGTCAACCTCTCATTTGTTGGCCAGACTGATCACTAGCCAGCCTGGGACCCCCCCCGCAGTGCTGCCCCTCCAGCCACCCTCAGCCCCCACAGTCTGATCGCGGCCCCCACAACAATTCCCGGACCAGCCCTGAGCCACTTCGTCCCAGAGCACCCCGATGTCTAGCCCACTGCCCCCCCCACCAGCAGCAACGATCCCCCACCCTCCTCACCATTTCAGACCACTCCCGCTGACCCCTCCTGGGCTGACCCCTCCTGGGGGCAGATTTAAATGACTTCCTGCCTGTTTCCAGTGTGGTCTGGCTGGCGACTGTTCGCTGGCTCTGGGAGATGTACATGCCTTCCCGATGCATGCACAAACCCCTGTTCAAGGCCGCAGCCGCTAGCCTCCCACCCTGACCCGACAGGAAAATTGCAGGTTGAATGGGAGAATCATGGCCATTAGTTCTGATTCTATTGATGTGTAATCTGTCTGACCTGCCCCAATCCCACGCCTTTCAGAATGGACTCTGATATCCCACGAAAGGAAGACCTGCCCCATCTCTCCACCCACTCATTCATTGTCCCATCATTTATTTTATATTCACCAGCGCCTAGCACTGGGACTAATGCTACCTTTGAGGTTCTCCTTGCTGGTATCAGATTTTGGGAAATCTGCTTGTGAGTCCTCATCCCTCAACCTCATCCCACGTTCGCCAATGTTATCAGTATCAATAGGAGCAATGACCTTGGGTGGTTTATACCATCCCTGTCAGATTGCTCTGCACCCTCTCTGTGACATCCTGGACAATGACAACATGAAGCCAATCTGGAATTAAATGCCTTAATTAGTCCTTATTATGTATTTAATTAATGTAATTAAAGATTAGGACCACTTTAATGTTTCTATCCCTTTTTATGTAATGCTAACTTTATCCCAATTGTTGTGATATGATGTGTATGTACCTTTCAGAACACATATCTCAAACTGACGTTGATCATTGCCACCTTGACAGGATGCGATGTATTAGCTCAATGAATTTATTCTGTCTACAGCACTAGGAATCAGACATGTCCACTTAGCCTACTTGTTAATATTGTTTATATATAGTTTTAGTGCGACACGGTGGCCTAGTGGTTAGCATTGCTGCCTCACAGTGCCATGGACCCCGGTTTGATTTCAGCCTTGGGTGACTATCTGTGCGGAGTTTGCATGTTCTCCTTGTGTCTGTGTGGATTCCCTCTGGGTGCTCCAGTTTCCTCCCACATTCCAAAGATGTGCAGGTTAGATGGATTGGCCAAGGAAAATTGTCATTTAGTGTCCCAAAAAGTGTCGGTGAGGGCAATTAGCAGGTTAAATACGTGCGGATACGGGGATAGGGCCTGGGTAGGATGCTCTGTTGAAGAGGCAGTGCAGACTCGATGGGCTGATTGGCCTCCTTCTGCACTGCAGGGATTCTTATTTTCACATAAAGTATCTGCATTCATATTTTAATTCTTGTCATGTGTTTGATGCATTTTGTAGAAAAACTGGGATGGAACAATTATAAAGAATTCACCATGTGGAATTGGTTTCACAACTTTATGTGGATCCTTCGCACAGTGCCTACATTCTGGGGCATCGTCACTCCTCATTCTGGGTCATGTGACCCAGAGTGAGAAGCATCCTACTCGGGGATCTGCCCTCAGACAGTTGAGAGCTGGAGTGTTAGAAGAACAATTCATCAAAAAACCTCTATTTGCTCCTGTCTCTTGCCTCTGTGTGCATTCATTGCAGCTAACCCCCCTCCCCCCACTGCCCTGGCCATTACTCTCAGACTTAACACTTAAAATGTGTCCTGCTTGATTATCCTTACTCCAGCTTCATTCATCTGGCAAAGCCAGGAACCAAAATTTATGATGACTTGACAAAGATTCTTGAAGAGCATTACTCTGCACATCCACTGATCATTGTGGAATGGTTCAGGATCCACCGATATAATCTAGTGGAAGGTGAAACCTTCAGTTCGTGGCGAACCTTAGAAAGGCTACATCCAACAGGAAACCAGTTTGATTGCGCACTTAGTTTCTTTGGGGAGAATTTCATCCAGTGTATCAAATGCACAAAAATATTTCTGAGGTGAAAAAATAGAGAATTGACAATGGGAAACTTTAACTACTCCAATATAAAGTCATTGGGTGAAGGAGTGAAAATTATGGAATGTTTTCAGGATAATTTTTTTTTATCAGTCTGCTTCCAGGCCAATGAAAATCAAATCATTGCAGAATCCAGCCCTGGGGAATGAAATGCGGAGAGTGGAATTCTGAGAGCATGTTATGCACAGTAATCATTGTATCAATGGGTTTAGGTTAGTTCTTGAAATGGACAGGAACAAACTAGGAGAAAAATGTTAACTGCAGGAGGGGTAATTTAAAACAATTGAGGAGGGACGTGGATTGGAGTCAAATATAGACAGAGAGAAATATCCTGGAGCAATGGGTGGTTCTTAAAGAGGAGGTGATTCAGATCCAGTTCAGGAACATTTATTGAAGGGGGAAATAGAGGGAAAAAACCAGAGTTTCCTGGACGATGAAGGCAATAAAGAATAAGATGAGGCAGAAAAAGAGGATGAAGGCCAGATTGCAGCTTGGTAATAGGAGGAGAATTAGACTAAATATAAAATTCAAAAGTAAAACATTAAAGAGTAAAAGGAGAATGTAGAAATAGTTTGGTAGCTCAGAAACAGAGAATCCAAATGTCTTTTTTCTAGCATTAGAGACAGTTAAAACATTGTCAGACAAGCAGTGGATCCAATTAGGCACCAAATCGATTGATGAGGCAGAAAGAGAACTGGAGTACCAAATAATTAATTGATATCAGTGTTTACAATAGAGGAGGACTTTCTTAAAGCTATGGTAAGTTAGGAAGTTTCCAAAATAATGAGCCAGACATAAATAGATGAAGAAGACATTTTAAAATTTCTGGCTATTAAACGGGGATAAATCAAAAGGTCCAGATAGGAAACATCCTAAGCTTCCATGAAAAATTGAATAGAAATTCCAGAAGTTCTGGCCAGTTTTCCAATCCTTTTGAAATTCGGAAGTAGAAGGAAATAATTGGAAAATTGTTGGTTGGAATCATTCCCAGAGCAATGATGGTCACAACGATTAGTGGTAAAGTGTTTCAGTTCAAGGACACCTCACGGCATCCAAGGCTCAACTTTCTTCAGCTGCTTCATAGAAACTCCACTAGTCTCACCAGTCAACCTGTTTTGATGAATTTAACCTGATCTCAGTGACTATATTGCTGCACTAATGACATTCTCCTTGCTCATTCAGAAAATTAACGGCTGACCCATTGGATAACAGGCTCCACCCTGTTTCTTTAATGTGAGTTGTGAAATGTAACTTTTGACACTTTCTGTATTTGTTCTTCATATCTTTGATTCTTCTCACTGGACAACTTTGTTTCACAATCTGATTTAAATTCACAGCTAATTTAGTCACAATTGTGACTATCTTGAGGGAGGTGTGGCCTTTCCAAAGGCTCCATAGAAGCATAAGAACATAAGAAATAGGAGCAGGAGTAGGCCATTTAACCTCTCGAGCCTGCCCCGTCATTCAATAAGATCACGGCTGATCTGAAAGTGGTTCAGTTCCACTTACCCGCCTGCTCTCCGTAACCCTTAATTCCCTTATTGATCAGAAATCTATCTACCTGTGACTTAAACATATTCAATGAGGTAGCCTCCACCACTTCAATGGGCAGAGAATTCCAGAGATTCACTACCCTCTGAGAGAAGTTCCTCCTCAGCTCTGTTCTAAACTGACTCCCCCTTATTTTGAGGCTGTGCCCTCTAGTTCTTGTTTCCTTTCGAAGTGGAAATAACCTCTCTGCCTCTATCCTGGCTAGCCTTTTCATTATCTTATATGTTTCTATAAGATCTATAAGAAGGAAATAAAGGAGAGTATTGAAGGAAATAAAGGAGAGTATTAAATTAAAAGCTGATGCATTTAGAGTGGCTAAAAGTAGTGGGCGAGTAGAAGATTGGGAGAGGTTTAATTGAAACATTCTGACACATCAAAGGCAAAGAATTAAATGACACAAATTTCCCTTTTCAGTAACTTCACAGAATAAACACTGTGAGTTTGAAAGGAATGGAAGCAATTGATTCAGTGAGAAGCAAAAAAATTGAATAAGTTGCGTAGAGATTCCCAAACAAAGAATATTGCAGATCAGGAACAGGCCTTGCGGTCTTCCAAGCCTGCACCCACCATGCTGCCCTTCTGAACTATAACCCCCACCCTTCCCGGATGACATCCCTCTATTCCCATTCTATTCGAGGATTTGTCCCGATGTCCCTTAGAAGTCACTTTCATATCTACTTCACTAACACCCCAGCAGTGAGTTCCAGGCAGCCACCACCCTCTGTAAAAATCTGCTTCATACATCTTCTCTAAATCTTGCCCCTTAATAACTGACCCTTCCATCCTGGGAAAAAGCTTCTGACTGTCCACTCTGTCCATGCCACTCATCACCTTCTAGACTTCTTCAGGTCACCCCTCAACCGCCGTTGTTCCAGTGAGAATAAACCAAGTTTCTCCATACTCCCCTCATAGCTAATGCCCTCCATGCCAGGCAACACCCAGTTTTTTTTTCTGGACTCTAAAGCCTTCACATCTTTCTGGCAGTGTGGTGACCAGAATTAAATGCTATATTCCAAGTGTGGCCTAACTAAGGTCCCACAAAGCTAAAACAATACTTGCCAATTTTTAAACTCAATACCGTGGCCAATGAAATCAAGCATGCCATATGCCTTCTTGACTACCTTCTCCACCTGCTTTTCCACTTTCAGTGAACTGTGTACCTGTACACCAAAATCCTTCTGCCTATCAATACTCATAAGGGTTCGTCATTTGCTGTATATTTCCCATCAGTATTAGACCTTCCAAAATGCATTATCTCACATTTGTCCGGAATAAATTCCATCTGCAATTTGTCCACCCAAGTCTCCAACTGATCTATATCCTGCTGTATCCTTTGACGGTCCCCATTGCTATCCGCAATTCCACCAACATTTGTATCATCCAACGATGACTGTAATTGTTGACAACTGGCAATGAAAATAGTTTGAAAACTGCCTTTTCAGGGAAAGTGAAATCTTTGTGAGGAGTTTAGAATGTCGACAAATAGAAAATTCCTGGAAAGCAGAAATTGGTTCTTACAAATGATTCTAGATTCTTATACACCTTTCTTTGAATTACAAAGCGTAATGTTTACACCAGGGTCGTCATTTGTTAATTTGAAATGATTGCAGTTCTGTTTTTGATTACATTATACAATTCCATTTTCTTATGTTCTTTAGCTTTAATCGTTTTCTGGACATATCCTGTTTACAATATCAAAGTGTTGTCAAACTGATTTTGATGGGGTGTTAAATGTCCTATCTCCTAGATACTTGTTTTAGTTTGCCAGGGGCACAATATTTCTGTAGAATTTTTGGAGCCTTGATAACTCATTCTGTTATGGTTGCTGTAACTTGGGGACAATCCCATCTGAGGTGTGACTGTTTCAGTGCTGTCTGAGATGTAGTTACTTGTATTTTGTCCTGTCTGCCTGCACTAAGTGTGGATACTATAGTGTTGCCTGTTTAACCCTTTCCATACATTCCTCTCCTACTGTAGCCGACACTCTGAGTTTGCCCGACTGTCAAATAAATTGGTTGGACTTAAACCTGGTAATGTCAGACTTCTTACTATGTTTGCCCGACTGCACATAGTGTGTAAAAAAAGTACACAACTGAAATTTGAGGTCTTTGTCTTGAAGGTTGTTAGGACCGAATGATAATTATCTACTTCTCTTTTAAAGGCCTCAATTGGATCTTCCTCTTCCACACTGTCATGCAGAGAACTTAACCACATGCTACAAAAGCAAGTTTCTCCTTGTATCATTATTGTTTCTTTTGCCTATCACCTTAAATTGGTATCCTCTGGTTCTTGCCCCTTTTGCCACTGGGAATAGTTTCATTCTATCTATTCAAGATTTTGAACACCTCTATAAAATCCCTTCCTAAATATTCACTTTGCTGACGAGAACAGCCCCAGATTCTCCAATCTATTTCCACTTACCTGGAGCTTCCACTTCCTGACACCGTTTTTACAAATGTTTTCCACACACCCTTCTTGGTGCCCAGAATTGGTTACAATGCTCCAGTTGAGGCTGACCTGGAGTTTTGTACCTGTTCAACATGACTTCCTTGCTTTTTGTACTCTATGCCCCTGTTTATAAAACCAGGGATTCTGTATCTTCAATTTACCTGCCTTGCCACCTTTGCTGATTTGTTCACATCTACTTTCAGGTGCATCTACTCCAGGGCTGTTCTGCCCTCTAGGGCTGTGTGCTTGTTTACGTTTTGGTGAAGATCAAGCGTCAGATGAAGTTCAAGATATGGTACAATCCTTTATCTTGTCAATGCAAAAACAAAATACTGTGGATGCTGGATTCTGAAACAAAAGCAGAAAATGCTGGGGAAACTCAGCAAGGCATCTGTAGAGAGAGAATAGAGCCAAGAGGGGCGATTCTCCCAAAAGTGCTGAATTGGTGGGAAAACTGTTCTAGATCATGACTATTTTGTCAATTCAACTTCACACTCGACTCTCACCACGTTGTGCACTGCAGAGGTCCCAATCGTGAATATCATTAAAAACCCAGACGTTCGGAATTCTCTGCCCGTTGAAGTGGTGGAGGCTGCCTCGCTAAATATTTTTAAGACGCGGGTTGATGGGTTCTTGATAAGAGAGGGGATTAAGGGTTATGGGGAGAGGGCGGGTAAGTGGAACTGAGCCACAACAGATCAGCCATGATCTTATTGAATGGCGGGGCAGGCTCGAAGGGCTAGATGGCCTACTCCTGCTCCTATTTCTTATGTTCTTATGTTCTTATTCGCACTGGAGCCTGAGAGTTCTGGAACTACTCACGAGTGTAGTGGTCCTGATCTATCAGTCTCCCCGTTAGCTGGCTAGCTCGATCTCTGGCCAGCCCGGGACCCCGACAGTTCCCCCCCCTCTAGCATCCCCTCTAGCTTGATCACAGCCCCCACGACAAATCCTGGGACAGCCCTGACCCCCACAACAGTGACAACACCCCACCCCCTCACCTCTGCAGATCTCTCCCCACATTGAGTACAAAGAGAGAAAAGGACAATATGACTGTGGGTTTAAATTAAACATTATTTTTTGCATAAAAGAAGGAGGAAAGCCGAAGAAAATAAAACCCATGACTTGAGTTATGACAACTTATGACAACTATGGCAGCTTCTGATAATGTTGCTACATTGGGTGATTTTGTTTTGGTTAAATCCTTGTAATTATGCAATACAACTTGTAATTGTGAAATCAAAGAAATCTACGTGTATGATGTAACAAGTTATGTTGTGAAATATTTATGATGATTAGTTTGTGTGAAGTGGATGGAACACTAGTGTAAAGAAATCTTCATGGTTATGAAGCAAACAAGGCTGAAGAATACTAATGATAGACACATTTAGATTTTCTACGGACTAAAATATAAACTTTTCACTACGATATTCACTCTGATTGTCTGTTAGTTTTTTTTAGTCCCATGTTGTTCTAAACTCCTTCTTACAGTTGTATACATAGATCTTCAGAAAGCTTCAGTAAGATACCACACAGGATATGGGAGAAAATGAAGCAGCTTGAAATCAGGAGAGAGAAACAAACTTCTTAGATGGGAAGAACCAATGGGAGTGAAGAGCACTTTCTCCAAGAGTTTGGAATGAGGTAGTGGAGGTCCAGAGGGGTTTCGCTCTGGACTCACTCCTGTTAACTGTGTACAACAATGATCAAGATATGGGGCTAAAGACAGTGATGTAGAAATTTGCAGACAATATTAAAATAGGAATTACAATAATGAATTCTGAGGATCAACGCAATGGAGCTGGGATAAATGGGCCAATGAGTAACAAAGGAATTTAATGTCAGTAAGTGTGAGGTTTTACATTTCATTGAAAAAAATATTTGGAATGGGGAAAAGCTGGATGATATCAAAAAGCTGAAGAGTTTGGGGATTCCTGCGCCCAACATTAAAAATAGCTCCTCAAGTGGATAAAGATCAAGAGTCAATGAGATACTAACTTTTACGGCAGTAGGTATAGAATATTAAACTCAAGATATAATGATGAATCCAGATAAAACCTCCATGAACCCACAGTTGGAGAAATATTTGTGGGTTTTGTTTTCCCATTATAGAAAGATGTTGCTGCGATCAAGAGGATACAACACAGATACCCCAAGATATTTCCTGGCATTGTAAGGTGTTGTCTTGTCGAATAGTTTACTGAGTTCAAACATCTGGTAGAAAGAATTGGAGACAAAGGCCCTTAACTTCCTCAGAGTGGCAATCAGTGGTGGAGTGCCATTAGATAAGGATTCACATGCTTGAAACGGGAACCCCCAAAAACTTCACACTGAGGAGCGAAGTGGTTATGGCCCAAAGCGTTTCAATTGATTTTAAGTTCTGGTGACTGTAATCAAAAGCAACAAATGTGCAAACAAAAGAGAGTGGTCAGTTCAACAGTGACTCAACATCAATGTTTAATTTGTGACTGACCATTTTGGCCTTGACTACAGTTCCAAATATCTTTTATGGATATTGAAAGTGAGCCCCTCATAATTCTCACTCTCTGGGAGATGTGGAAGCATGCTGGTACATCAAACTTTGTCAGTTTTTGAGTTTATTCAATTTACAGCAAAATGTACAACGTAATCTGAATATTAATAGTGTGAAGAAAGACAGATGCGAAGGTAGCCTTGGACAATAGTTTTCTTATCCAGGTGATTGGATACAATTTTAAATTATGAAGCGATGGGACAGGACAGATAGAAACAGGCTGCGGAGGCTGATGGGATACAGATGTAAGATAGATTGGAGGAGACTCAGACAAGAGCAGGAGATACATTCATACACAGAGAAAAGTGCATATTTGAAATTAATTCTTGTATCTGGACACTGTCCAGATAGGCGTCAATTCATTGGGTTCTTGGAATGTTTTCAATGGTGGGACAGCTCTGCATCCTGTGAGCCATCAGTTAATTGGAGGTGACCACCATGTGACAGTTCAGGCGGGTATCACAATTAGAGACTGAGGATCCCACAGATGGGGACACGGCAGGGAAGATCCCATATTTTAAAGTATTTTTATGGACATTTCCTGGCCCAGTTCCTGAGGTTTCTTCCTGGTTGAGCAGTGAGAATCTCTGCCAATGGAGTAACAGAGCGACAACATCAGGATCCTGGCTTAGAACAGTGAAAATCACTAGTGACCAATTAGAGCCCAACACCCAGCCTGTTTATCATTTATTGAGAAGTAGAATCCTTATCATCCTTGTCAATCATTCCTGCATCCTCCCTCGTGATTCAATATCCTTTTGGTAATGTAGTGACCAGAACCATACACAGAGCTCCAAGTGTGGTCCGACCACGCTTTGTACAGGTTTAGCTGCAAGTCTCTGATTTTCAGTTCCAATCCTCGAGAATTAAACCCTAATGTTTGGTTTGCTCCTGTAACAGCCTTAATACCTTGGTTACCAAAAATCTGAGATCTCTTTGCTTCTCTGCCTCCGTTAGGTTTTTATTTTCCATCTTTTGTCTGATCTAATGATTCTGACCAAATTGTAATACCTCACACTTATCAATGTTGAAACTAATTTGAAATGCCTCTTCTGTAAGTTCATTAATATTTTCTTCTCGTTTGTTGCAATCCCCCCTCAGTATTGACAATGTTCCTCACTGTTGTGTCTTCTACAAATGTGTAAGTTACGTTGTTGGGTTCATCCACATTTCACTGTCCCCTCAGTTCTTCATTGTGAATATTGTTCCTGTTGTTAATATGAATTGGGAATACCAATGTTCCAGTGATCACCTTGTGGGAGCTACTTTCCACTTCCCACAAATCTGAGTGGCTACACTTTACCTCAACTGCCGGTTTCCTATCCTGAAGTCACCTCTGTCCATTCCACATTCCCAGGGGAATATACCATGTAGAAAGTTGAGCAATATGTTTAATTGGTGGCTGGAGAAATGGCAATAAAGAGATATGGGAACTTCAGAAACACATAGGATGATTACTATTGATCATTGAATGAACTGGATGGACCTGTTTCAGAGGCTGAAATTTTCCCATCCCACCCGCCACTGGAATCTTAGCGGCGGTTTGCGGAGAATATGAAATGCCATTCACAATCGGGCAGGAATTTGTAGCTTTTAGGCCAGTGGTCAACTCGCAACCCCATGAATGTTGCACTGATCACCCTGCCATCTGCTGCTGGACAGACTCTGTGACTGACTGCTGACAATTCAGCCCAGGCCCCACTAACAGTAACAAGAACAAGGCCTGGCAGCTGCTGTTCCAATTGAGGGAGCTGGGCAGGGGTTAACATGGCTCCTCACACTGCATGGACTCTACAGTGCTCCCTACAATGGCCACCCATCTCATGATCACCACCAGATGTCTAAACTGAAAGCCATTCCTGGAAGCCAGTGCACCAGCTGTACACAGACCTGTACATACAGGTCTGTGCTTCAAGGGTTCCCAATGGGACGTCCTCATGGCCACCTGTACACTCTGTCTACCCACTGTGGTGATGATGTTGGGTGCCCACTGAGGTGACGAATGGCACCGGGGATGGTGTAGGATTGTCAGCATCCAGACACATGGGGATACGGGTGGCTGGGAGGGAGTGTGGAGCCAGGGATTGAAAACCACACCAACTGTCTCTGTCTCCCTCCCGCTCCCCTGCCCTACACCCACCCCCCCTCCCCCTCACCACCACATGCACTCCAGCCCCTAAGCAAAAGCAGATTTTGCTTTGGAGCCCGTAAAGTTGGTACTTTTGATCCTCGCTGCTGTACTGGGGGAGGGAGATGGCCGGCCACAACAAGGCCAGTCCTGGATAGAGGACATACCACGAGGACAGAGGGCCATTGGAGAGGGCCAGGTTGCAGCTGCCCATTGGCCCGAATTGGGGAAAAGGGGGTGTGCAGGGATCAGCAGAGACGGAGACCCCGGCACTATGGGACCCACTTGTCCTTTGACAAGCTGCCAGGTGCCATTTGCCGCCACAGACTATATCTCAGTAGGGAGACAGCGAGGCACCTGTGCCACATCCTCATGAACCTTGCATCCTGTGGGGCATGAGGACACCCGCTCCCAGTGGCAATGAATGTAACAGTAGCCCTCAGCTTCTACACCACCAGTTCCTTCCAGGCTTCTAGCTGTGACCAATGTGGAATCTCCCAGTCTTCTGTACACAAGAACATTGTGAGGTGACAGATGGCCTGTTCACCTGGGCAGCCAATTACACCCACTTTGACCAGGCTTGGGCCCAACAGCAAACCCAGGCTGCAGGTTTTGCTGCTGTTATCGGACAACAAATTTTATGAAATTGGGCACTCAAAATGGAAGCAAACTAAAGCTATCCTTAGAGCCCTCCATGAAATCACAAAGTAACAGACACTGATCAGTAGGCAAGAGCATGCTTTTAGAATGCAAATGAGGACTAGCACATAAGGGAAATTGGACAGGATGGCACCTACAGGAACTAAATTAAAGAACACTTCCCCACCCCATCAAAATCAGCACTTCTAAACCAGTCAAACAACCCATGGAGACACCTAAAATTAACACAGTTAAGGAAGCGTCCCTGGCCCCTCAAAACTCTTGAGATCAATAACACACCTATGGTTCAAACCCCAGAGATTCTAGACCGTTGATGACCAACCAGACAAAAACGATTAACATACACTCAAAACAATTGCTCCAACACTCGAAAACATCAAAACAGGATGGCTGAAGTCAAATACTGTAAATAAAGGATTAGCATTTGAAAGGCGAAGTTCAGGTATAACTGTAGCCCGTTGTGGGGGAGTCTTTAGAGCACTTTCGGGACAGTCCGATTGTATGCCCTGACTGTGCTTCTCCGTCGTTGTAAAGAAAATAAAGCTGTGCCGTTATTGAACTTCACCCTGAGTCCGTAGTGGTCGTTTCGCCCACTTGCGCTAACACTGCCATTGCCAGGATGCCCTATGTGCAGGGGGCAATAGATGGCACACATGTCACCCTGAGGGTGCTGAGTGTTCAAGGAGTGCCCTTCATTCCTCAGAGTGGGAACTCTGTCAATGTGCAGATAATGAGTGACCACCTGCTGAACATGATGTGTCTCTGTGCACACCACTCGGGGACAGTGCACAACACCTAGATCTTGCGGAGTTCAGACATCCCGCATGTCGAAAACCACCCCAGGCTCATGGGTGACCAAGGGCTACCCGCTGAGATCATGGACAATGCTCCCAATTCAGAGGCCCGGGACTCAGGTGGGGAACCCGTTACAATGAGGCTCATGCTGCCACCCAGTCTGCCGTCCATCAAGCGGTGAATTGAAGATGTTGCCCCACTGCCTGGACTGCTCAGCCAGTGCCGTCCAGTGCAGCCTCCTGAGAGTCTTCGTGGTCTTTGTGCTCTCTGCAACCTGGCACAGCAGCGGGGAGACATCCTGCAGGAGGAGGAGGGCAACTGGTTGGATGCCACAGGGGAGGAGGGAGCCCAGACAGATGCCACAGATGAGGAGGAGGCCCAGGAGAATGTGAAAAACGAGGCCAGGGAGGGACCAGAAAATGGAGGTCAGCCAGCAGCAAGGGTCTGGCAGGACAACCAGAAAGGCCCTCACTATCACAAGAGTCTCTCCCTGGTAGGCGTGAGGTCCAACAGCTCCAATCCCCACCTGCTGACCATGAGATGCACTGGTGTCAGGAAGCAGGGATTTGGAAAGTCTGGGCTAGCTGGAAGTTTCCAGCATGGAATCCAGTAATTCCTCCTCTCTCGGGATGCTTGTGACCCCCTGGGGTACTCCATGAGATGGCAGGGCAACTGGAATGAGCTCCAGAAGTTCTGATGTTGCCGAGCTCTGCCAGTCCTGGAGGCCCAAAACCATCTGCACCATGGTATGTAAGAACTGAGCGGAAGTTAATTGAGTGTGGACCAAGCTGTAGAGCCCCTCTGCAATTGTCTGCTGAGACCGAGCAGGGTTATCGAGCCCCTGGGACTAGGCGAAGTTCTCAGGGTCCACAGCCATTTCTCGCATTCTTTTGAAACCTGCAGCCATGGTCCTCTGAGACTCGGCCATGCCTTGGACCCTGCCTCCCATGGGGGCCATTTTCTGCCCTAGGCTTTACACCATGATTGCCCCTCCCCCACTTTGCAGTGTTGGCCTGGGTGCCCCGCAATGCTGACACCACCTCCTGTGCTTGAAAACTGTGGGATTCCTCCAAACAGCTGTGTAGTTGCTGGAATATCACTGATATCGCTCCTTCAGTGGCCAACTCTCCTTCTGCATCTCAGCACCTAGATTAGGACCAGCTGTTTCCTTAGCTCTGGCAGACAGCCGCCTGCTGGATCCCTTGGATGTTCCTGCCTCCATTCAATGTGGTGGCCCATAAGCCTGACCAGTCATGTGTCCCACTGAGGTGACGGTATCTATGCTTTGGACAGTGCGGATGATGCCCGTGTCGATTGTTGGGTGATTTACTTGAAGCTCTCTCCAAGGCTCCCTCGGAGCTTTCCTCTGATGTATGGATGGTGTCGCTGTGAGAACTGGGGGGCTATGGGGTCAGGGGGAAGAGCAGTGCTGCTCCCTGGCAGTGTGCCTCATCAGGGTCATCTCTGAGAGAAAAAGACACCTTGTCCCGTGCAAGGGAAGGACAATTATCTCACTTGAGAAAGATCATATGGATGAAGGTTTTGTGGATGCTCACATCTGTGGCAAATGCCAACCTGGGGGTCAGTCACAGCTCTCTCCTCGGCCTCTCCTGGCAGCACCATGGCACGCTCCTCGAAGGGAATCAAGAAACTCCCATTGCCCTTCTCTTCCCACTCCCTCCTTTCATGGACTATCTTCTCCATGAAGGGGGGAGTTAGAGCCTTTGACTGGAAGAGTGCAGGATTTTAGGAGTGTCGGGGATGGGGGCAATTGGGTGGCTTATGTCAGCTCTGTGCTTCGGCAGACAGGGTTTGTGCCGGGGTGGGGGGGGGGGGGGAGGTGGGGAACGTGTGGCGGGGGGTGTTGGCGTGGTGGTGCAGAGGAGTTGGAGGCAGGTGCTGGGGTGGGGGTTGGGGTTGGTGCTGGTAGACTGTGGGGTGTCAGTGAGTGGAGTGACGTGGACATTCCAGGCATGATGGACAGGACTGGATGGACACATACCTTTGCTGTCCGAACAAGGTCGTTCATTTTCTTGCGATACTGGGCACTGGTCTTCCATGCCAGTGCGTGGACACTGACTGCTGCTGCCACCCCTTCCCCAGCTGCGTTGGGGGCCCAGCTCCTGGGCCTTCGACTGGCTCTAGGAAGAAGATGGCCCTCCTCTCTTCTATGTCTTTTGTCTTTTAAAAAGCATTTATACAGTTACATGGGGAAGATGGATATAAGGGATATGGGTCAAATGTGGGCAATTGGGAATAGTTCTGGTGTTTAAAAGAAGGGCAGCATGGACAAGTTGGGCCAAAGGGCCTGTCCCATGCTGTAAACCTCTATGATCCAATGACTCTATCTTGGAATGTGGAATCATGGCTGAAGCCCTGTTTATTGTGATATTAATGAAAGTTTACTGTGATTGGGAATTGTGAGGTGAAATTGCCCAGACCGGAGTGTGTAATGGCCTCATGATAAATTAGTAATCTGTTTCACACTGCACATGATTCTCAAGAGACTTCTTCATTGACTTCAATCTTGTCCTTTTGTCCACTTCTCAATTATCCTACTCTGTCTTGGTGCTTCTTATCCACTTTCTTGAGTTATTGAAATATCCTGGCGAATTGGTGTTGTATTGTAAGTGTTGAACATTTCCTGTAATGAAAAGCAGCAGTCAGCGTGGTCTCCAGGCTTGATGATCAACAAGACACAGGCACAATTGTGAACCATTCAGCCTTTGGCATCTGGCCACTTAACTGTTGTGTTGCACAGATATACCTGAGGGCTCCAATGCTTCTTACTGACAGTGAAGGCCTGTGTGGTTCAACCAATCCACTTTGTTGCTCAGAAAGGGAAAAGAGATGAGGTCCTGAAATGTGAATATAAAGAGTTAGGCAGAAGGCTAACGTGCAGGACTTGAAAGGTAATAATTTCAGGACTACTACTGGTGTCATGTGCTAGTGAGAGTAGGAATAGGAGGAAAAGGCAGATGAATGCCTGGCTTGAGAGCTGGTGTGGGGGGCAAGGGGGCAGAGATTTAGATTTTTGGATCATTGGGATCTTTTCTGGGGAAGGGCTGATCTGTTCAAGAGGGATGGGTTACATTTGTACTGGAGAGGGACTAACTGGGTGGGGAGATTTGCTAGAGCCACTCAGGGGTTTAAACTAGTTTAGCAGGGGAGTGGGATCCAAAGCAGTAGGGAGACAGAAGAGAAGTTTGAGGACAGCACAGAAGTTAAAGAGAGCACGTGAATTAGTAAAGGCAGTGTTAGTAATCCTAGTACCAGACAGATCAGACAGAAGCAAGACAGAGAGCGAGGGAAGTCCAGATTAGACTGCATTTATTTCAATGCAAGGGGCCTGATGGGCAAGGCAGATGAAGTAGGCACAGTAAAAAGTCTGACAACACCAGGTTTAAGTCCAACCGATTTACTTGATAGTACACTCGATAGCTTTCGGGTTAGTCCCTTTGTCAGGTGAATGGAGAGTTCTGGCCTCAGACAGAGCATATAAAGCACAGACAGTTTACAGATTACTGATTAGAATGCGAATCTTTACACCTAACCTGCTGTTCAAGTCCTGTTCAAGTTCTAATCAGTAATCTGTAAACTGTCTGTGCTTTATATGCTCTGTCTGAGGCCAGAACTTTCCATTCACCTGACAAAGGGACTAACCCGAAAGCTAGTGAATGTTCTATGAAATAAATCGGTTGGACTTAAACCTGGTGTTGTCAGACTTTTTACTGTGTTTACCCCAGTCCAATGCCGGCACATCCACATCAAGGCAGATGAACTCAGGGCATTGATGGGTATGTGGGACTGGGATATTATAGCAATTACTGAAACACAGGACTGGCAGCTCAGTGTTCCAGGATACAGATGCTATAGGAAAGATAGAACAGAAGGTAAGAGAGGAAGGGGAGTTGCACTTTTGATTAGGGAAAGCATCATGGCTGTACTGAGAGGGGATATATCCGAGGGTTCAGCCACTGAATCTATATGGGTAGAACTGAGAAATAAGAAGAGGGAAATCACTTTGATAAGGTTGTACTATAGGCCCCCAAATAGTCAGCAGGAAATTGAGGAGAAAATACGTAAGGAGATTACAGATAGCTCCAAGAAAAATAGGGTGATAATAGTTGGAGATTTTAATTTTCCCAGCATTGACTGGGACAGCCATAGTATTAGAGGGTTGGATGGAAAGAAATTTGTTGAGTGTATTCAGGAGGAATTTCTTATTCAGTATGTGAATGGTCCAACTAGAGAGGGAGCAAAACTTGACCTCCTCTTGGGAAATAAGGAAGGGCAGGTGACAGAAGTGTTAATGAGGGATCACTACAGGACCAGTGACCATAATTCTATTAGTTTTAAGATAGCTATGGAGAACAGTAGACCCAAAAGTTAAAATTCTAAACTGGAGCAAGGCCAATTTTGATGATATCAGGCAGGAACTTTCAAAAGTTAATTG
The DNA here is from genome assembly GCF_965287045.1 of Carcharhinus amblyrhynchos. Classification (NCBI taxonomy): domain Eukaryota; kingdom Metazoa; phylum Chordata; class Chondrichthyes; order Carcharhiniformes; family Carcharhinidae; genus Carcharhinus; species Carcharhinus amblyrhynchos. Next base: position 17,415,231 of record NC_137335.1, read on the forward strand.
GGGGAGTCTGTGGGAAGGAAAAGGGACATCTGGTAAGTGGCATGCTTTCAAAAGTGTGTTAACCAGAGTTCAGGGCAAACACATTTTTCTTAGAGTGAAGGGCAAGGCTGGCAGAAATCGGGAAACCTGGATAACTCAGGGTATTGAGCCCTGGTCAAGAAGAAAAAAGAGTTTAACTTGATTTACATGACGTGCATAGGAAGCTGGGATCAAGTAAATCTCTTGAAAAATATAGGGGGTGTAGGAGTGGAGTGAAGAGAGAAATCAGGAGAGCAAAAACGGTACACATCTGCCTTGTCTTGGCAGATAAGGTAAAGGAGAATCCAAAGAGCTTCTACAAATACATAAAGGGCAAAGGAGTAACAAGGGAGAGAGTAGGGCCTCTTAAGGATCAACAAAGTAATCCATCTGTGGATCCACAAGAGATGGTGAGATCCTAAATGAATATTTTTCATCAGTATTTACTGTTGAGAAAAGCATTTGTGTTAGGGAACTTGGAGAATTAAATATTGGTGTCTTGAGGAATGTACATATTACAGAGAAGGAGGTGCTGGAAGTCTTAAAGTGCATCAAAGTAGATAAATCTGCAGGACCTGATGAAGTGTATCCCAAGAGGTTGTGGGAGGCTAGGGAGGAAATTGCGGATCCCCTAGCTGAGATATTTGAATCATCGATAGGCACGGGTGAGGTGCCTGAAGATTGAAGAGTAGCAAATGTTGTACCTTTGTTTAAAAAGGGCTGCAGGGAAAAGTCTGGGAACTACAGGCCAGTGAGCCTCACATCTGTGATGGGTAAATTGTTGTAAGGTATTTTGAGAGACGGGATCTACAGGCATTTAAAGATGCAAAGACTGATTAGGGACAGTCAGCATGGCTTTGTGAGTGGAAAATCACATCCCTCAAATTTAATTGAGTTTTTTGTAGGGGTAACAAAGAAGGTAGATGAGTCCAGTGCAGTTGATGTTATCTACGTGGACTTTAGCAAGGCTTTTGACAAGGTATCATGTGGTAGGTTGTTAAATAAAGTTAAATCTCGCGGGATCCAGGGTGAGGTATCTAAATGGATTCAAAATTGGCTTCTTGACAGAAGCCAGAGGATGGTTGTCGAGGTTTGTTTTTCATATTGGAGGCCTGTGACCCATGGTGTACCTCAGGGATCAGTGCCGGGCCCACTGTTATTTGTCATTTGTATTAATGATTTGGATGAGAATATAAGGGGCATGGTTAGTAAGTTTGCAGATGACACCAAGATTGCTCACATGGTAGACAGTGAGGAAGGTGATCTCCAACTGCAATGGGATTTTGATCAATTGGGCCAGTGGGCTGATGAATGGCAGATGGAGTTTAATTTTGACAAATGCGAGGTAATTCATTTTAGTAGATTGAACCAGGGCAGGACTTACTCAGTTAATGGGAGGGCGTTGGGGAGAGCTACAAAATAAAGAGATCTAGGGGTACATGTTCATAGCTCCTTGAAAGTGGAGTCACAGGTGGACAGAGTGGTGAGGAAGGCATTTGGCATGCTTTGTTTCATTGGTCAGAACATTGAATACAGGAGTTGGGACGTCTTGTTGAAGTTGTACAAGAAATTGGTAAGGCCACATTTGGAATACTGTGTGCAATTCTGGTCACCCTATTATAGAAAGGATATTATTAAACTAGAGAGAGTGCAGTAAAGATTTATTAGGATGTTACTGGGATTTGATGGATTGAGTTATAAGGAGAGGCTGAATATATTGGGACTTTTTTCTTGGAGCATAGGAGGCTGAGGGTTGATCTTATAGAGTTCTATAAAATAAAGAGGGGCATAGACAAGGTAGATAGTCAATATCCCAAAGATAGGGGAATCTAAAACTAGAGGGCATAGGTTTAAGGTGAGGGGGCAGAGATACAGAAGTATCCAGAGGGGCAATTTTTTCACACAGAGGGTGGTGAGTGTCTGGAACAAGCTGCCAGAGGTAGTAGTAGAGGTGGATACAGTTTTATCTTTTAAAAAGCATTTAGATAGTTACATGTGTATGATGGTTATAGAGGGATATGGGCCAAAAGTGGCCAATTGGGATTAGTTTAGGGATTGAAAAAAATAAGGGTGGCATGGACAAGTTGGGCCGAAGGACCTGTTTCCATGATGTAAACCGCTATGACTGTATGACTCTAAATTATTTGAACTTTCAACTTGTAAAAATACTGGAAATATAGAATATAATGACTCACCTTGTATGAAATAAATATATTGCCTCATTTCATTTACCCAGTCAGGAGAAAGTCTTCTATTCATACACAACAGAAAATATCTTGTGCAGTTCATCTACTGCAAATAATGCAACATTCCCAAATATCAATCTTCTCTTACCATGTTCACGTGGTTCAATGTGCAGAATGTGTTGATAAGAGGTAAGGCTGTTTTCATCTGCACAGTTTTATAAGTAACCAATGGAATATTCTCCTGTCAAATTAGTAATATTGTTCTTAAAGTACACTTGTTTACTCTCTGTTTGGTTAATGATCACAGTGAGATCACCTATAGAGCGCATACAAACTAACACTGCATTATATCATTGCTGTTTATTAATGCTAATCACCCATGCTGCATTTTTTGGATGATATTGCTAATCAGATGCAAACAATGGATGTCATCTTTTACAGGACCTTTCTGTGATTATGAGTTTTTTGATGAATCTTAAAAGGGAGAAAATATCATGTAAGTTTGAGGGGGAGGGGTTATGTGTGATGTGGGGGTGGAATAAGAAGCCTGGGACCTGGAGAAGTTCCGGGGCCCATGATTTCTCTCCCTGGTACAAGAAACCAGCACCCGCATTGCCAAGGCCGCAGTTGTCGTGTCAATGTTGTAAATTCAAGTTTGGACAAATACCAAATTAATTGAAAATACAAAGTTCCATGTGAACCTTATTTGTGTTCTCAGCAGCCTCCTCAACATTAGTGAGGTGCGGACAACTTACAAAAAGCAGCAAATATGACTGAATAGCTCTCACCTGCTCTACCTCAGACAATATTGGTTAACTTCTGGTATGTGTGACAATACTGTGCCTTTAAGAAATGTAACTTAGACATTTTTTTCTGTAGGATCTTTTTAAGTTATTATCGGTGCTGTTTTGTCTGTGACTGACATCCTGTACTATTACTGCAGCAGCATAATTGATCTTAATTGCTACAATGCTTGTTTTAATCTGAACTAATGCAGAGTTTTATTTTTGAGATTTTCCCTGGGGGATTTGCAGCGTACTTCTTGATTAGGTTGATTGACAGGATGGGTCATAATACTGGATCAAACTATGCTTTCACAGAGAATTCAAGCTTAGTTGCAGTTTTGATGCTGCTTGGTGTTGAGAGTGAACAGTGTCCCTCTTTCCCCCTCTCTGCAGTTGGAGACTGGAATCTATCAGGAAATAAGTCTCTTTCTGTGAGATTCTGATGCATGAAAGCATTTATTTCTCTGAGTGTTACAATTTGTGGATATATCCTTCTCTGAAAACTACAATCTGGATCCCTATCCAGAAGTTTAAAGGTTGGAAATCTAGTTTCACAGGAGCATACTTGATTTTGTACTAATTCTGAAGAAGGGTGTATGTTTGTGGGAATATTGACTTAAATTGGATTATAGAGATTGTTAATTGTTAAGAATTATATTTTGTCATGTATAATTATTTTGATTGGCAAAAGTTAAGCTAATTTGTTTTTTCTACTCTAACTGTGTTCTTTAATTAAGTTTGTTTCGATAAAGCTTCCTGGTGGATCAATTGAAGCAAAACTGGAGCGAAACACATTACGCTCACCTTAATGCCAAAATCAAATGCAAATGTCGGGGTCTTGGCTAACTGCATAATATACCTTGGAGTTTTTGGTTTGGTTGCTAACATAAGACAGAGTGTTGAATCTGGAGATTGACCGGCGTGTAGGGATCTTTGGCATGTTTACACTCGAATCAGTGTTGACTCCATTTTCTGGGTCATGTGAGCTGAATGGATGACAGCCACATCCCCAAAAATATGCTTAATGGTGACCTTGCTGTTGGCATGTGACCAAAAGGTCACTGGTGTCAGCAACACAAGGATGTCTGCAATGGAGACATGCAAATTGACAGGGTTGGAGTGGAGATAGAGGCAGCACTGGTTGCTGAGGAGACACTCAGTCAGGAAAGGTGTAGAAAAAGCAAAGGAGAAAATAAATGACTGGATGACAGCAAAGAGAGCCCGTCAGAATGAAAAAAAGCATCAGTCACCCTTGGGCCAATGCCAGTAATCGGTGTGAGCTATGGAAGGGACTGTCACTCACCAATTGGCCTTCACACTCACAATAATGTTCAGAGCAGGAGTGACAAATACTCTGGACACAGCCCATCATTTCCTGAGATGGGCAGTCACATCATCATCTTCAATTTCTTTCTCCACATGTCTGTATCTAAATCCCATTTTCAAACTGACCACAGAATCTGTATCCAGGACAATATTTCACATTCCCACTGGTCCTGTTTCTGTTGCTGGGTTTGGAGAGCCACCAGACATCCCGTTGCCTTGTTGAAATTCCCCCGGGATAACCATGAAGCAGGTTCAAAGTTTATGATCACATTTTAATGACCAACTGCTTCCATAATCTGCCCTGACAATCAGGTTTGCTCTCCAACTCCCCGAGATCTGTCTACTCTTGTGTTGCACATTAGGATTGTCCCATTGATTGTGTTACTGTCTCTCCTCCCTCTTCCCACCAAAATCTATTCACTCACACTTTGCTACACTTAAGTATATTTTGAAAATCCATCTTCACAGCTTCAACTGTTCTGCTCTCTTCCACCTTTATCTTACTTCATTGAAAAGCTCAATCAAGTTTCCTGGACTTGGTCTCTCCTTTGTTTATCCATGTTTGTCCAAGGTCCTGTTCATTTTCTCCTGGATTATTCATTCTAACAGTTTCCAAACAATTGAGTTGGAAATGTCTGGCCTTCCTTTGCCAGCTCGATCAATCTCTACTTTCTCAATATGGCTGCAACATTTCTTTTATTTTATGACATTTACTAGCTAGACCAGAATTTATTGCCTATCCGTAGTTGGCCTTGAGAAAGTGGTGGTGAGCTATAGTTTTGAACCCCTGCAGTCCAATGATGTATGTACTCCCACAGTGCAGTTAGGGCACTAGTTCCAGGACTTTATCCCAATGTCAGTGGAGGCACAGCAATACATTTCCAGGTGTTGATGGTACCAGGTATCTTTTGCCCTTGTCCTGCCAAGTCGTATGATTGGAAGGTGCTATCTAAGGATCCATGCTGAGTTCCTCTATTGCATCTTGTAGATGCTACACACTGCTCTCATTGCATTGTCTTTTTACTTTTTAATGTTTCACTTTTGAGTTTTATATTTAGTCTAATTCTCCTCCTATTGCCAAGCTGCAATCTGTCCTACATCCTCTTTTCCCGCCTCATTCTATTCTTTAACTCCTCCATTATCCAGGAAACTCTGGGTTTTTTGCCCTTCATTCCCTCCATGGACAAATGTTCCTGAACTGGATCTGAATCATCTCCTTTTCAAAGAGCACTCATTGCTCCAGGACATTTCTACCTGACAGTATTTGACTCCAAACCAGATTACTCTTCATTTTCTCAAGTTTTCCCTCCTGCAGTTAAACATTTTTATTATAGTGTTCCCCTTGCCATCTCTCATGCTAATCTAAACCTTCTAATAATCTCTATTCCCAAAACGCTCTCAGAATTTCACTCTCCATTTTCCATATTCAATTCCCCAGAACTAGATCTTCAAATGTCTCATTGTTCTTGGGCTGGGAATTGACTAATCAAAAACATTGTTCTGATACTTTCCAGATTTTTCTTTCTTTCACAGTCCTTAACTGAATGGCTGTCTGATTTTATATTGGAATAGTTAAAGTCTCCCATTGTCAATACTCAAAGGTCCTTTCACCTCAGTAATTTCTCTGCACATTTAATACTCTATCACTTTCCCATTGTTCAGTAACTCACAAAACAGAAAAAAATAGCAGAAGAGCTTGTTGTTTCTTAACTCCAACCAAATGATTGTCTCTTTTGACTTCTCAAGAATGTTTTTTTTCCTTTCAATGCTGTGATACTCACATCATTCATTGTCAAAACAAACATTTCTATTCATAGCTGCATATCACAGATTAACTCACTTGAAAAATGAGAGCTGGCATTGAAACTGCAAAAGTACAGGTCCCCCACTGTGTTAAGGATAGGCTGTGGGAACATGCCAAGCAGTACCAATACTTTTCTGTTGGCTCTGCAGAGGATGTCAATATCCATTCAAATTTCAAGCACCAATTTTCTTTTCAACTAAGAATCACAGCAGCCTTTCCTCTGTTCAAAATTAAACTGAGAGGATTTGAATGACTTGACAGCTAGATAGCTCCACATATCTTATCCACCTTTTATACACATTGATAACTCCGGTTGACTAAAACAAAGGGGTTACTGAACCTCTCCAAAACACTACATTATTTCCCAAAAAGCAATGGCAGGTTTGGAAATTTTGTTTAAATTAAAGAAGCCAAAGAGTTACAGAAGGATGTGTTACAAAATTCCTTCTAAGAAAGGCCACTTGCAATTTTGAGTATTATTTAGCCTCTGTGAAGTGTGATGTATAAAATACATCCTGTCCACATATCCCCCACCTACTCTGGTGAAAATGGTAGTGTTGGGTTTGGAGGCAGGACAACTGGGTTTAGGGCTCAGATGATATCTCGAATAAGGAATGGAGCCATTCCACCTCTGTGTAAACTTGGGCCCAGGTCATCATGGCCAAACCCCTGTCAAATGAAATGAAAGTCTCCCCCATTGTACCAGCCACCACCCCACAAGGGTATTAATGGCAGGTCTGTTCAGGTAAAACATGCCAATACTCAACAGACAATTTCCCAATATCCCAGGAATCAGAGGCTCTCTTTTTGGAACCATCTCTCTATCCACACAATTACCTCCTATGTGCACCTATTTCTATCATATTAGCATGTGGCACCAGGAATAATCCAGAGATTACTATCCTTCTTTTGCAATGTTTTCTCCATTCCTTAAACTCTTATTAAAGGATCTCATCTCTCATCCTCTCAATGCCACTGGTTCCACCATAGACCACATTTCTGCCTCTTCCCCTCCCACCTCCCCTCCCTCAGAATGTCCCAGTCCCTCTCCATGATGTCTCTTATTCTGAACCTGGGGAGGCACTGCTCCATACAGGACTCACATCAACAGTAACAGAGCTGCTTTCCTGTCCCCATGACTGCCAAATCCAGAATTACTGCTGCATTTCTTCAATTTGCAGTATTCGTCTGTCTCAGGGTATCAGGCTGGGGACTGTTCTCCTCCTGACGGTCGTCACACTCACCAGTACCCAATGCTGAATATCAATGAGAGATTACCATATTCTCAGTGGATTCCTGCCCCTCCTGTCTCTATCCTCCCCGGGTGAACAGATCAGTTGCTATTTTGGCCTCTAAATGGGTGTGGGCTGAGCAGATCCTGGAAACTGTGACCTGGGAATACTCAGCCACCCACCTGCCCTGAACGAACCCAGCTGTATTTCAGCCGCAGAATCCTCAACATGATTCCAATCCACTGGAGGCAACTCCTGCAAACTCTGGCTTCTCGGAATCATGAAGATCCTGAGGGACAGCAGGCTACTTTTTTTTACATTCCCATTAGTATAATCTCCAATGTTATGAAACTGGAAATTGACTTGTGGCACTTACCCTCTCCGTTCACTCACTCACTCACTCACTCACTCATTCACTTATTCACTCAGGCCTTGTGTCCTCGCCAGTTCTGCTACAAAAGACCCTTTCCAGGCTTGCTTGTGGCCTATCTGGGTGTGCTGTAAAAAGATCATCCCCAGGCCCATGTGAGGCCTTCACAAGACCACCTGGAGACTCCACAGCTCTGGTCTCCTTCCTCCCCACCACACGCACCCCTCCACCCCACATCAGAGTAAATTATAGTAAGGGCCAACTGATGTCAGCACGAACCAGCTGGGTCACATTCCTCATCTCCCCACCCGACACGGGCCTATTGTAGCTGCTCTAAGCTCCCCAATGCTGCAACCCATAACTCAATCTTACCTGGACATTGACTGTATTTGGCTTGTCCAATAACAGGCTGCATTCTCCCCACATTGGCTGCTGATTGGCTCACCAGAGTATGAACAATCAAAAGCATACAGAAACCAGCCTCTGATTGGATGATCAGGCCCCTGACAAAATTATGTCAATACTTGTGCTCACTGATCTGTATCATCTTGTGGCCCAGCACTGAATACAAAATTCTCACCTTGCTTTCAAACTCCTCCACAGTCTTGTCCCTGCCACCCTAAACAGCACCAGTCTGACAACCCTCCAAGAGCTCTGCATTTCTCCAACTCTGACTGTTTGTCCATCGTTCACTCCACCATTGCAGACAGTGCCTTCCATTGTCAGGGTGCTGTGCTTTGGAATTCCCCCTTTAAACCTTTTCATCCCACTCTCTCTTCCTTTACGTGCTAGTTAAAGTCTTAATCTTAAAGTGATCTCTTTGAACATTTTCTTCTATGGGGTCAGTTTTTGTTGGATTACCCTGCTGGGAAATGCTTTGGTATTTTGCTGCATGAACAGTGTGATAGAAAACAAAGTGAATTATTGTAGCATTGCTTTCATGAAAATGTTTGATATTTTGTTGTCGGTTCAACATCATAGCTGAAGTGTCAGTGCAATAGATATACAATGGATAATTTCTACAAACAATTAAGTATTAACTTGACCTAACAAATAAAATAAGATGAAGTGCTTCAGGAAACATTTTGCGTTTTGAATCACATAGGGTACTAATGCTGGAGATTATTTGTGTGTTCCTGATGTTTGATTGATCTGGTGATGCAAGTGATTGGTCGTTGCAAGACATATTGCAAATCCTCTCTGAACTTCTTTTGGGTCACAGCATAAATAAAAGTGTTTGTGCAACAGCTCAAGAGCTGCAGCATGAAGCCAATTTCCTGGGTGTATTGTGAAATATAGGAAACAATGAAATTGTCAACAGCAATCCGTACATATATTGAATTCACCATGAAGACCATCCACAGCAAAATGAAATTACCTGATATGACAAACAGCAAAACAATGGAATTTTTCCGGCTCTCCAATTCCAAATCTTTCTGACCTCCCACACCATTCATGCCCCGGATTCTCCGACGGGCTCTATTGGCCACCAAGATGTTTCTGACAGTCAAAGAGTTGAGCAACAGAATCAGAAAGAATGGGAGTCCTGGGGTGAGGATGTGATGGAGAGACTGAATGGCTGACCAGAATGGTGTGTAGAAAGCTTGGTTTGTTATGTAGCAAAACCATGAGTAAGGGAAAAGGGTGTATCCACTGCCAAGGATAAAGTACCAGAAAATGTTCTCCAAGCAGCAGATGGCTGTCACCGCAGTGATAATCACAGTTGCCTTTTTCTTGGTGCAGTATTTGGCTTTCAGCTTCGGGCAGCAGATGGCAACGTATCGGTCGATGGTGAAAGCCACAGTGAACCAGACGGAGCAATCAGTGACAGCATACAGCAACACAGCATGGATATTACACACTTTCAGCTTGGTCACAAAGTAAAACTGAGAATAGAAAATGATGGGGAGCCGCCTCATGATCAGATCCAGGATGATGATTAGCAGGTCTGTCACTGACATCGCTATCAAGTAGTGGGTGACACATCCGGACAGACCACATTTCCCCCGGGATAAGATCACAAGCGTCATCACATTCACTGTGCCCGGTGAAGAAAAGTACAAATTAGACAGCAGGTTCAGAACACTCTTAAGGAATTCTTGTACACAAATTGTAACTTTAACCAAATACTTTAATGACAGTGGGGTTTTACAGGAAAGAGAGGAGATTGTAAAATTAGACAGTACAGAAGGATGCCATTCAGCCCTTTGTGTTCTTGTAAGCCCTTAGAATGAATCAGTCCTATTAGTCTGACTCTCCTGCTATTTTCCTTTGTCTCTGCAAATGTTTCCCATCAATATTTATTCAATTTACACATGAAAGCTAATTTGGAATCTGTTTCTATCTCCTTTTGAGGTTGTGCATTCCAGCTGAGAATAATTCACGACAGACAAAAAAAATTCTCTTCCTCTCTTTCTTTTTCAATGGCCTTAAATCTGCATCTTTCTCCAACCCTCCCAACTGTCGCAAAGTATAGACAGGGCAAAGCTATCAACACATCTCCAACTTTGACCATCTCTTTAAATTCTCTCCTTAACCTTCTGTGTTCCAAGGAGAACAAACCCAGTTTCTCCAGTCTCCCCGCATCATTGAAGTTCCTCATCCCTTGTCCCAGTCCAATAAATCTCCTATTGCTGGCGCTTAGAGGGTGACTTACTTTACCTTTACCTGGAAAATCAAACAAAAGGCCTTGGGAAAGGTACAGAGGAAATTGATCAGAATGATAGATACCCCAGGCTATCTAAGAACAGGCAGTAAATCCTGCCCTTGCATTTGATGAAAAAAGTAACTCGGCTACCCACTCCCACTAGATGTCAATGCCTCGAATGAGCAACCCAGACACTGCGGGAGATGGTAGGATGTGGGTTCATTACTGGGTAGAGACCACAGCAAGACAGTGCAATCTGAAGAAATCAGAAAAGGAAAATTACTAATCCCAGACATTTGAAAACACAAAGCAGGAACTGGGAGCCAGCAGGTCAGAAAAGGACCAGGGATACGGAAAAGAGAAGCAAATGTCTCCCAGAGAAAGGCTGAAACAAAATGAGGTCAATCGAGAGAAAATGTTGAGTTGATTGAAGTCATGATGTGGGTATGCCGGCGTTGGACTGGCGTAAACACAGTAAAAAGTCTGACAACACCAGGTTTTAGTCCAACCTATTTATTTGATAATATTCTCACAAGCTTTCGAGGGGACAGCCTCTTCGTCAGGTGAATGGAGAGAACTCTCTGAGTTGATTGAAGTCAGGATTGGATTTAGTTGCAGATATGTTAAAGCAAACAGCATGAATTTCCCAATATACAACACACCTTAAAATTCACAAGAAATTGTTAAAATATTAAGAATATCTTACCCAAACCCACTGTCAATGCATTTACCATGGCCAATCCACCTAAGCTACATATTTAGGACTGTGGAAGGAAACCAGGGCATCCAGAGGAAAGCCAAGCAGACGTGGGAAGAACGTACAAACTCCACACAGTCACCCAAGGCTGGAGTTGAAGCTGGGTCCCTGGCGCTGTGAGGCAGCAGTGCTAACCACCGTATCACTGTGCCTCCCAGATGTCACTGGAATATCGAGAGCAGTGACAATGGGATGTGACTGAACAGAAAAAGCAGTGTTAGTTATAGAATGGATGATCGTAAAGACTTACCTGGAAGACCAATAGAAACAAGAATTGGATAGTAATACTTCTGTATATCATAAAATATCCAAAGCATTATTGCAACTGTCTGTGAGAGAAAACACAACTCCCGGTTTCTGTCCAAGTTCCACAGATACTTCGTAGTGTCACATTTAAAAGAACAGCTTATATGTAGCAGAGGGAAGCATGCAAGTGAAAGATTGGTTCAGGAGTAAATTGCATTACTTACAGTCATTGAATAAACAAATTCACTTAACCCCTTCCCAGACAAGTATTTTTTCCAGAGCCAAGTCAAGTTACTGTGTTAAAGCAAAATACTGCACATGTGGGAAATCTGAAATAAAAACAGAAAATGCTGGATACACTCATCCGGACTGGAAATGTTTATTCTGTTTCTCTCCACAGAATGCTGCCTGAACTGCTGAGTTTCTGTTTTCCTGTTTTTATTTCAACTTAATGTACACCGACAGCTACAAAGTGAGTTCCACAAAATTCCAAACACCCTTTTGTTGCAATACTTATAAATTGGAAGGTTCTTGATTTCCAATTCTGTTGTGCAGCTTAACTTTGGGATCTGTGTGAGATATAATTTTTAAAAAGTTATCATTTGATAATCAGCAGAGTTACATGGCACTGAGCAATCGATGATCACCAATACACCAAGGAGTCAAAATCAATTTCTCCAGCCTGAGATGATGGAGGGATTATTCGTGTTTCTGATCACAGCAATGTTATTCAGTAGATGCAGACCTGAAATTACAGTGAAGCCTAACACATTTGGAGAACATCAATCTTCACCTGCAATAATATAGAAGCATTCCTGCATTCATTGTAAAATGTGTTGACTAGTTAGTTATCACACTGGTTAAATTGGGATTAATGTTCCCTCCACACTGCCCAGTCAAACACTTCTGATCATTAACTGTGCAAATTATTGATATCACAAGAAATGAATAAAATTGGCAACAGATTGTGATAATGGGGACCACATGAAGAGGCTAAGATGGATCATCCACTCGGCACTTCTGACTGAAGATTGATAGAAATATTTCAGCCTTGTCTCTTGCACTGATGTGCTGGGTTCCCCCATCATTGAGGATGTGAATATTTGACATGCCTCCTCTTCCTGTCAATTGTTTAATTGTCCACACCATTCATGACTGGATGTGTCAGAACTACAGAACTTAGACTTGATCCATTGTTTGTGGGATTGCTTAGCTCTGTCTATCTCATACTGCTTCTACTATGTGGCCAGCCTGCAAGTAGTCCTGTGTTGTAGATTCACCAAATTGACGCCTCATTTTGAGCATGCCTGGTATTGCTCCTGGAATGCCCTCCTGTACTTTTCATTGAAACAAGGTTGATCCCCTGGTTTGGTGGTAATGGTAGAGTGGGGAAAATGCGGGGTGGTGACGTTACAGATTGTGGTTGAGTAAAATTCTGCTACTGATGATGGCCCACAGTGTCTCATGGATGCCCACTTTAGAGTGTTAGACCTGTTTGGAATCTATCACATTCCTTACGGTGATAGAACTACAGAAAATGATGAGTGATATCCTCAAGGTGAATATCGAACTTCATCTCCACAATGACTCTGCATCATTATCCAATACCAATTAATGACCATTTAAAGAGGTCAATCCATCTGCCATTATCCTCTGAGCAGTGGGATTCAGATGGGTCTGGGAAGACCATTCATCTATCAAAGTTGGTGAAAGGGTGGGAAGGAAGGAGGGGTGGGATGCATCCTTTAGGGCCCCTTTTGTACAATGGCGGCACCCCACCCCTCTTGTAGCCCCTCTTTGTATCTTCCCACCTGGCAGCCTCTAAACCAGATTTCCTCCCTGGGGAAAGTGGGAGCTGTACTGTAGGGATGGTCCACACCTGAACCCTGCTGGGCCAGTGATAATGTGGTAAGTAGAGAGGGTCAAACTAGTTGGGAGTCTAAAATACACCAGATTACACCTCAGTCTCACTCATCAGCAGCTGGAGTTGGATGAGGATTTACAAAGGCTACTTACTATCAGCACCCATAAGGGTTTGTACCAGTATGCACAGCTATCTATTGGAGTCTCATCAACCTCTGCCATTTTGCAGTTCACATTAGAGAGCCAATTACAAGACATCTCTAATGTAATGATTTATCTTGATGACATACTAATTACAGGAGCCTCACCTGAAGAACACAGCTCAGATTTGGAAGAAGTATTGACAAGCTTTAAATAAGCAGGGGTTAGGTTGAAATGGGAGAAATGTATGTTCCAAGCAGAAGAAGTTACATATTTGGGTTTTAGGGTAGACACAAAGGCCTACACCCTTTGGAAGAGAAAGTTAAAGCCACTAAGGAGGTTCCACAGCCAAAAGATGTAGCAGCGTTGAAGTCATTTCTGGCCTGGTGAATTACTGTGATAGATTTTTTTAAAAACGTATCTACCAAAGTTAAAGAAACATCAACATTGGAGGTGGGGAAGCCTTTGTAAAAATTAAGCAGGTTCTCCAGTTGTTGGCCTTATTGGTGCTCTTCAACACAACCAAAGCTTTGGTAATAACCTACGATGCATCACTGTATGGAATGGGAGCAGTGTCTTCCCATCTGGTGCATGATGGAGCAGAAAGGCAAATTGCCTTTGCTTTTCGAACATTTTCAGATGTAGAATAAAAGTATTCCAAGATAGATAAAGGAAGCTTGTCAGTCATTTATGCAGTCAAAATCTTTCATCAGTATATTTATAACAACATGTCATGATAGTTTCCAACCACAAACCATTGTTATGTCAATTCAGAAAAGATAAACTAGAACTGCCAATTGCCTCTTCAGGGCTGCAAAGACAGGCTCTCTTGTTAGCAGTGTACAGTTATACATTACAGCATCACCCTGGAACACAGATATCACTCAGCCAGTTGCTCTTGCCACAGGCAGTAGCATCACCACCAGCCCACCAACAGTTAGCGCTCAATCTGGTAGACTTTACCAGTCTCTGCCAAACACATAAAGATGTGGACAGTAAGAGACCCTGAATTGTAGAAAGTTAAAAAGATGGTCATGCAAATGTGGCGATATGAGAAATCAGAGTTGCTTAAACCACCAACCAGCAATGGACAGAAATAGCCTGCGAAAGTGAACTGTCACTGTGGAGGGCTAAAGTTACAGTCCCAGGGAGATGACTTTTAATATAGGAACAGCACTTCTCCATCCAGGACAAAGCAGGATTAAGGCAGAGTCAGACATCATGTCTGTTGACCGGGTATTGATAAGGACATAGAAAGGATGTTTGGTCAAAACCCCAATTGTGAAGGCTGAACAGGCCTTGACGCCAGCGCTGGTGATTTGGCATCCATGGGAGTGGCTTGGTAGACCTTCGGCAAGGAGACACATCGACTTTGCTGGATCATTTATGGGTCATACGTTTCTTATATTAGTAATCACACACTCTCAGTGGTTCAATGTGCAGTTGGTGAACCCACAAAGCCACCGGCACCATTGACACGTTAAGGTTTTTTTTGCCGTTCATGACATTTGGAAAGTCTTAGTGTCAGACAACGGGACATCATTCATAGCGGAGTAATTCCAAAAATTTATGAATCAAATTTATCAACCTCCATGTTAGGTCATCACTTCACCACCCAGCCTCAAATGGGCTAGTCAGGCCTGAGGTACAAACGTTGAATTCATTGATGAAAAAAGCAAGTCAATATGCCTCTTCCTCTACG
Organism: Carcharhinus amblyrhynchos; assembly: GCF_965287045.1. Taxonomy (NCBI): domain Eukaryota; kingdom Metazoa; phylum Chordata; class Chondrichthyes; order Carcharhiniformes; family Carcharhinidae; genus Carcharhinus; species Carcharhinus amblyrhynchos. Next base: position 17,430,308 of record NC_137335.1, read on the forward strand.
TACAGCCAGTTTTTTGTTATCTTATAATAACAAACCAAATGCAACCACAGGGGTCACGCCAGCCGAGTTGCTAATGAGGCGCAGCTTAAGAGCACGGTTGGATTTGACATTTCCAGGTTTGGTGGGGAGGGCGGGGGTTGGCAAGCCTCTCAGAGAGAAACTCACAATTCAAAGAAAAAAGACAAAGTGGTTTGATTTGAGGATTCAGTCAGAAACTTTGCGGCAGGACCAGCTTGTGTGGCTGGTAAGATTATAGAGAGACCATAAGACCAGAAGACATAGGAGCAGGATTAGGCCACTTGCCCCATCAAGTCTGCTCCACCATTCAATCATGGCTGATTTTTTTCTCATTTCCATTCTCCTCCCTTTTCCCCATTATCCCTGACCCCCTTTATGATTTCCACTCCTGCCACAGCTCTGAAACAGCCCTTATTCATGTTACAAATGACATCCATGTGGCTGTGACCACAGCAAACTCTCCCTCCTCTTCCTTCTCAGCCTGTCTGCAGCTTTGACATGGTTAATCATCCTATCCTATGCCGATGCCTCATTTCCAGTTTCTCTTCTCTGGTTCCATTCTTATATGACCAATCATTGTCAGAGACTCACTCACACTGGTTTCTCTTCACACTCTCACACTGTTACCTCTGTAATTTGTCAAAGATTTTTCCTTGGTCTCTGGCTTTTCACCCACACACTCAGCTCCATCACATCTGAATACAATTCAAATTCCACATGTGCACCAACTGCACCTTTTACCAGCTATTCACAAAGCCCCAATCAAGGACAATGCCGGAATCATTACAATCGGATCTTCTGGATTCTCTGCTTCCCTTAGTGGAGGGGAATGTAAATGAGCAACATGTCCAGGGTATGTTACAATTGATTAATCACTGATACACTGAGAGTTCAGGTCCGGCCGTCAGTCTGTTAAACCCGTGATATTCTATTTCTAGCGGCTGCTGGGACATGTTTAAAAATGCCAAATACCCTTTTACATTCTCAGCTGTCAGCCATGCATCAGCAGTGACATTATCACATCTCAGTCACATTCTGGGGATTTGAGCATATCATCCAGATTGACACTTGTGTTCAGTATTTTGGGAGTGCTGCACTGTCACAGATGCTATCTACATAACCTTTCAGATGAACTCGAAGCACCCCGTGGCACTAGTCTGAAGAAAGGCAAAGGAGTTCTCTCTGGTTCCTGATCAGATTCACCCCAGAACCATCCCAGATAACCATCATGTTAACCGTCCAAGATTATCTGTTCATTATCTGTTTAAGATTTGTCAGACAAATGGAGAGCTTTATTTCTGATATTCCAACAGTGACTACAATTCAATTCTTACTGCATTGGCTCCAAAGTGATTTGGGGAATTCTGAGGTGATGAAAAGTGCTATAGAAATATATTTTTCCTTTCTTTATCCAGCCCACTGGTAACAAAATAACCTCGGTTAATTTGCAAACTAATGTGTTGACGAAACGTCCCAGATCTGTGTGTGAGGTTTCCTCCGGAAAAAATCGCCATAGCTTCAAAATGGCCAGAATTGCAATGGATTTTACTCAATTATGTACCTTAGTAATCGTTCTGAGGAGAACGGGACATGTATTAATGGAGAAATCAACGAGAATGAGGATGGAAATGTTCATGAGGAATAAACTCTGTTCCGTCTTGAGAAAATGGAAGAGTTTTATAAGGGTATTTCCTGCTATAATAAATGAACTCTTTCAGTATTCCCTAAATTTCTAATCTGAGTGAACCAAAACGATGCAATGGCCAGAATTTTACTACCTCACCTGCCACGGGAATCAGAGTGGGCAAGAGGCGGACAATGGGAAGGTCCTTTGAATTTGAATGGGATTTTACTGTTTTGGGACAAGCGACGCTGTAAAATCTTGCCAGCTGGATTTCATCAAATTGATGATGGTTATCAGTTACAACATTAGGTCACATTTATATAGCACCTTGAACATTCCGGTGTGCTTCACAGGAGTGTAAATGGTCAAACGATGACAGCAAACAGAAGAAGGAGACATTAGGAGAGGATTGATTAAAGGTTTGGTCAAAGATGTGGGTGGAAAGGAGAATTCCAAAAGTGTGTTAAAATCAAATTACCGCAATTGCTGGAATCTGAAAAACAGATTGTCTGATGGAAAACACACTGCTCTGACAAAGAGTCATCCAGACTGGAAACATTAGCTCTGTTCTCTCTGCACAGACACTGTCAGATCTACTGAGATTTTCCAGCATTTGCTGTTTATGATTCTGAAAGTGTGATTTGGTGGTGAGGAACACACCATTACCCTGGCAATTTGAGACAGACAGCAGCTGGAAGGTATGAGCAGACAGCGAGACTTCAATACTGTGGACACTCAGTCCAACCTGAACATGACTGACAGAATGGATTTGAATAATGAATCTTAATAGCGCAGGAGATGAGAATTTACAATTACAACTTTCAAAAAAAACAAGAATGGTCTTTTGTCATTCTCATGCTCGAGCACGTTAATTAGAGAGGGCTCAGGGATTGTTCAATCTCTTTGTCTGTGTTAAACTCACCCTTGAGAGTTGGATAGAGATCTCTAAATTGATGGAAATGCCTTATATCCCAGCAAGAGAATCTGTGTTTTTATTTGTATCACTGTTGTGAAAATGCACGATTCACATCGATCATTATTACAGGAACAACAATAAAAGTAACATCCTGGTTTTTATAAAATTTCCCGATGCATCTGCACAGTCTATAGAAAGGGATATTTTTAACATGTTGGTTCAATGAGTGGAATTAATATCAGTCAGCATGGGAACACATTGTCTTTGTGTGTTACTAGTTACTGTCTGCTGAACAAATTCACACTGTATTCCTTCTAGTGCTGATTCTACAGCAGAATATATTTTAACTGAATATTTTGAACTCACGCTCAGCTCAATCAGTAATTCAATTCTTAGCAATTTAATCATTAATCTCCCTGGCAACAGTAATGGGGACCTTTCTGTCCATCACCATAATGATTGAAAGAATAAAAGAACAAAAATTTGGAATACATTGGGTGTGATTTTACCGTCACATTGTTCCCGGTTTTGGGCACAACACGGTAATAAACAAAGATCAAAGAAAATTACAGCGCAGGAACAGGCCCTTTGGCCCTCCAAGCCTGCACCAATCATGCTGTCTGACTGAACTAAAATCCCTTTCAGGCCCATCTCCATCTATTCCCCATCCTATTCATGTACTTGTCAAGACACCTCTTAAAAGTCATTACCGTATCCGCTTCCACTGACAGCCCCGGCAATGAGTTCCAGGCACCCACCACCCTCTGTGTAAAAGATCTGCCTCGTACATTTCCTTTAAACCTTGCCTCTCACACCATAAACCTATGCCCCCCAGTAATTGACTCTTCCAGCTTGGGAAAAAGTTTCCGACTATCCACTGTGTCCATGCCTCTCATAATTTGTAGACTTCTATCAGGTCTCCCCTCAACCTCCGTCTCTCCAGTGAGAACAAACCCAGTTTCTCCAACCTCTCCTCATAGCTAATGCCTTCCATACCAGGCAACATCCTGGTAAATCTTTTCTGTACCCTCTCCAAAACCTCCACATTCTTCTGGTAGTGTGGAACTAGGTTCCCCACCTTGCCAGCTCACCTTTGATCCCATGCAACTTCAGCTTCTGCACCAGTCTGCCATGAAGAACCTTGTCAAAGGCCTTACTGAAGTCCATGTAGACAATATGTACTGCCCTACCCTTATCAATCATCTTTCCTCGAAAAACTCGGTCAAGTTCATAAGGCATGATGGCTAAGGTTCTATAAAGCTGCAACATGACTTGCCAATTTTTAAACTCAATACCCCAGCCGATGAAGGCAAGCATGCCTTATGCCTTCTTGACTACCTTCTCCACCTGCATTGCCACTTTTAGTGACCTGTGTACCTGTACACCCAGATCCCTTTGTCTATCAATATCTTAAGGGTTTTGCCATTTACTGTATATTTCCTATCTGTATTGGATCTTTCAAAATGCATTACCTCACATTTGTCTGGATTAAATTCCATCTGCCATCTTTTCGCCCAAGTCTCCAACTGATCTATATCCTGTTGTATCCTCTGATGGTCCTCATCGCTATCCGCAAATCCATCAACCTGTGTCGTCCGCAAACTTACTAATCAATCCAGTTACATTTTCCTCCAAAATTTATATATATTACAAACAGCAAAGGTCCCAGCACTGATCCCTGAGGAACACCACTTGTCACAGCCCTCCATTCAGAAACGCACCCATCCACTGCTACCCCCTGTCTTCTTTGACCAAGCCAGTTTTGTATCTACCTTGCCAGCTCACCATTGATCCCATCCAACTTCACCTTCTGCACCAGTCTGCCATGAGGGACCTTGTCAAAGGCCTACCTGAAGTCCATGTAGACAACATCCACTGATCTACCCTCATCAATCATCTACAGCACTTCCTCGAAAAACTCAAATTCCTGAGACATGACCTCCCCTTCACAAAACCATGTTGCCTCTCACTAATACATCCACTTATTCCCAAGTGGGAATAAATTCTGTCTCGAAGAATCCTTTCCAATAATTTCCCTGCCATTGATGTAAAGTTCACCAGCCTGTAATTACCTGGATTTTCTTGCTACCCTTCTTAAACAAAGGAACAATGTTGGCTATTCTCCAATCCTCTGGGACCTCCTCTATAGCCAGTGAGGATACAAAGATTTCTCTGAAGGCCCCAGCAATTTCCTCCCTTGCCTCGCTCAGTATTCTGGGGTATATCCCATCAAGCCCTGGGAACTTGTTTACCTTAATGTTTCTCAAGAACCCCAATACCTCCTCCTTTTTGATCTCAACATGGCTCAAACTATCTACACATCCTTTCCCAGACTCATCATCCACCAAACCCTTCTGTAGTTTGAAGAAGAGAAATAGTTTGTCCCCAGTCTCCTGGCCAATATTTAGACCTCAACCAGCTTCACCAAAATTAGCTTGTCCAATCATTTCTCTCCTTGTTGTTTGGGTGAAGTTGCTGGTTACAATTGGCTGCACATTTCCTACATTACAATAATGATTACGTTTCCAAGCACTTCATTGTCTGTGAAATACTTTGGGATAAATAACTATATAGAGACAAATTTTCCTGTCCGCCCACCACAGGAATCAGAGCGGGTGAGGGACAGGCCGTGGAAAGATCCATTGACCTCGTGTGGGATTTTCTGGTTTTGGGGTGAGCACAGCCGGAAAATCCTTCCCAGCGATACGAGTTCACACCTCTTAAACTTAAATGGAGATTACAAAATGAATAGTTCTATCAATTAGAACATATCTAATTGCATGTTATTTTGAAAATTAATACAATGGCAAATAATAAATTCCAGCATAAATATGTGGCAAACCTGCAAAAAATTGGTAGAAGAAATACAGTAAGATTCCTCCAAATAACTGGAGAAAGGGTTCATCATTTTGAGCTAGTTTTTACCCTAATATAATACAAAATCACAACAGAAAATTCTGATATAAAGGGACACGATCAGAACGTGTTAATAACACAGCATACGTCAGCACTCTGTGAGAGCAAAACTTGCTGTAATCTGAAAATCGCCATCATCTGGTCCTCATATTCTACTGGTTTGACTGGAGTAGATTAATATCATGTTGACTTTATTGGTTAGAATCATAGAAACCCTACAACACAGAAAGAGGCCATTCGGCCCATCGAGTCTGCACCGACCACAATCCCACCCAAGCCCTACCCCCATATCCTACATATTTACCCATTAATCCCTCTAACCTACGTGTCTCAGGACACTGAGGGCAATTTTTAGGGTTGCTGCTCTCCAATGTTCGATGTTATTTAGTTGCGTCTACTCAGAATCATAGAGTCCTAGAGTTGTACCGCACAGAAAAGACCCTTTGGCCCATCGTTTATGCAATGACAATAACTACCGCTAATGTGGCGCTAATCCCATTTGCCAGCACTCACCCCATATCCTTGAATATTGTGATATTTCAAATGCTTATTCAAGTACTTTAAAGGTTTCCAGCCTGCTCTACTTTCCCAGGCAGTGCATTCCAGATTCCCTTCACTCTCTGAATGAAAATTATTTTTCTCAATTCCCCTCTGAATCTGCTGACTCTTACCCTAAAACTATGCCGCCTCGTGACAGACTCTTTAATCAAGGGGAACAGCTGTTTTCCATTCACTCTGCCCATTCCCCTCATAACCTTATACACCTCAACCATGTCCCCCCACTCCCCACACCCCACACCCCTCCCAACCCCAGTCTCCTCTGTTCTAATGAAAACAATCCAAGACAACAATCCAAGTTTTTTTTTCTTTTTTGTCCAGGGTCTGCAACCACGTACCCTTGCAAGAAAGAAAACTTCACAAAAGTGAAGGTTTCTGTACAAGGGCTTCCAAGGCAGGATGCTGTCTTGGAGGATAACGTGCTGATAATGCATGTAGCGGTTGCCCTTCATCTTGGTGTCAGAGATCACAAGTTTGGATTGTGCTTTTGAAGGAGCCTGATGCACTCCTCTGGTGCACCTTATAGCGATGCACCCTTCTGCTCCTGTGTGCCAGTGATGGAGGGAGTGAATGATTAAGATGATGAATGTGGTGCCGATCAAAGAGGATTCTTTGCTGGATGGTGTCGAGCTTCTGGAGTTTTGTTGCAGTTGCACTCACACAGGCAAATGCAGAGTATCCCATTACAACCAAGTCCAAAGTGATACCCAACTTCCCCCATGAGCCATCCCTGCACCCTGGGCTCCTCCTCTGGGATATCAGAACTCCTCAACATGAAGCTGTCATGCATTCGGCTGGGGTGTTTGGCACAGACGTGTATAATGTTGAGCTGATGGTCACACACCAATTGCATATTTATTGAATGGAAGCCCTTTATATTCGTCAGTCTTCCTGGATTACTGATCAGCGTCTTGAGGATGACGTGGGTGCAGTTTATTGCCCCCTGTACATTTGGCATCCCAATGGCTACAAATCCTGCAGCCTGGGCTTTGTGCTGGACTTGGCCCAGGTCAGACTTAACATATGGACAAGGAAACCGTGACCTCCTTCAGACTCTTGAGGACAGATGCTTATGAGATGCCACGAAAATCTCCACTGGCATTCTGAAAGACATGGTGGCATAAATGATTAAGGCAGCCCTTTCACAGCCACCAGGAGTTGGATCCACATCCCCCTGTGCCCCGAGGTGCAAGGACCTGTAACAAATTACACAGGGGTTGCACTATCTCCTTTTAGAAGCAGAGACATTGCTGGCACAAGATGTCTGATAACTACCTAAAGGACACCTGCATGCGGAACTGCCGAGTCTCCATTCCCTCATTCTCCTGCCGATCCCCCCACCCCTCTCTGTTCCCCTCTGACCTCCAGGGTGATTAGTGGTCATATCTTGCCTCTGATGGCCGACTCCCTCTCGTCCTGCACTGCCTGCAATTCATCCTCCTCCTCAGATCCAGCAGCGACCAACAGACCAGCAAAGCCAAAACATCAATCTGAAATTGGGATGGGGGGAATGATTTGGGGAAGGGGAGAGTCAGGTGGGGAGGTTAATGAACTCTGCTCACCCCACCCCAGCAACACAGCACCCCCATTACCCCCCCAAGTCCCCAAGCAACACCATCCCATTCCCCCCACAGCCCCACAGCAACACAGCCCCCATTCCCCCCCACAGCCCCACAGCAACACAGCCCCCATTCCCCCCCACAGCCCCACAGCAACACAGCCCTCATCCCCCCACCCACAGCCCCACAGCCCCACAGCAAGACAGCCCCCATTCCCCCCCACAGCCCCACAGCCCCACAGCAAGACAGCCCCCATTCCCCCCCACAGCCCCACAGCAACACAGCAAGACAGCCCCCATTCCCCCCACAGCCCCACAGCAACACAGCAAGACAGCCCCCATTCCCCCCCACAGCCCCACAGCCCCACAGCAAGACAGCCCCCATTCCCCCCACAGCCCCACAGCAACACAGCAAGACAGCCCCCATTCCCCCCCACAGCCCCACAGCCCCACAGCAAGACAGCCCCCATTCCCCCCACAGCCCCACAGCAACACAGCAAGACAGCCCCCATTCCCCCCACAGCCCCACAGCAACACAGCCCTCATCCCCCCACCCACAGCCCCACAGCCCCACAGCAACACAGCCCTCATCCCCCCACCCACAGCCCCACAGCCCCACAGCAACACAGCCCCCATTCCCCCCCACAGCCCCACAGCAACACAGCCCTCATCCCCCCACCCACAGCCCCACAGCAACACAGCCCTCATCCCCCCACCCACAGCCCCACAGCAACACAGCCCTCATCCCCCCACCCACAGCCCCACAGCAACACAGCCCTCATCCCCCCACCCACAGCCCCACAGCCCCACAGCAAGACAGCCCCCATTCCCCCCCACAGCCCCCCTTCCTCCCACAGCCCCCATTCCCCCCCACAGCCCCCCTTCCTCCCACAGCCCCCATTTCCCCCCACAGCCCCCCTTCCTCCCACAGCCCCCATTTCCCCCCACAGCCCCCATTCCCCCCACAGCCCCCCAGCAACACAGCCCCCATTCCCCCCCACAACCCCACAGCAACACAGCCCTCATCCCCCCACCCACAGCCCCACAGCCCCACAGCAAGACAGCCCCCATTCCACCCCCACAGCCCCACAGCAACACAGCCCCCATTCCCCCCCAGAGCCCCCATTCCCCCCACAGCCCCACAGCAATACCCTCCCCCATACACTTGCTACTAACACACACCCAGAACCCATGCGGAAGTGACGACAGACACTGCAGCTTGTCAGGTCCTGAGGCTGCAGCATTTCACTTCAAACAGTTTCCAGCTCATCCCCACCTGCAACATTCCCGATGCCTGCAATAAGACCCAGAGGCAACCCTAAGACCTCGGTCAGTTCTCAGACCCGGGACTGTGCTGAGAGTTCAAGATTGGACCCTATGATCAACAACAGCCCCCCCACACACTCGCAGCCCCTGACCCCAAGCACAATATGGATGCCACCAAACAACCCACTCTGAGCAGCATGGAGCAGTTTGAATGCAGAAGCTGACATGTCACTCACCCTCAGTGACCAACTGCCAGAATCTAACGTTTATAGAGGAGGCGTTTTCCAGACCAATCCAGCTGTGGTGATTGAGGTTGTAAAGGCCAGTGAGCTGGGACGATTGTGCATGAAACTTGCTGATGACATTATGACACATACTAAAAGGTTAAAATTGACATCTCGCCCATTTTGGGCGAGCTCCCAATTGCGCCAATTTTTTTTCCTGTGTTAGGATGGGAATGGGCATGAAAACGTGCACCATTCCCTCTCGTCGCTTTGAGCCTGATTTTCCGGCATTTTCCCACTGAAAAGTGGGCACAAAGAGATCATAAAATTCTCCCCCTTGTGTCCTTTGATCAGTTTCAGGCCAGCTTGGCCACAAGAAATCCCAACATACTTAAAGGACAACTTTGGCCCAAAAATCAGGTTTGCTTGATTGAAGATTTAGTCTTCTGGGACCTCCTCTATAGCCAGTGAGGAAACAAAGATTTCTCTCAAGGCCCCAGCAATTTCGTCCCTTGCCTCTCTCAGTATTCTGGGGTATATCCCATCAGGCCCTGGGTCTTGTCTAGCTTAATGTTTCTCAAGAACCCCAATACCTCCTCCTTTTTGATCTCAACATGACTCAAAGTATCTACACACCCTTTCCCAAACTGATCTTCCACCAAGTCCTTCTCTTTGGTGAATAATGACACAAAGTATTCATTTAATACCTCATCCATTTCCTCTGCCTTCACGCATAGATTCCCTCCCTTGTCCTTGACTGTGCCAACCCTGCCCCTGGTTACTGTCTTGCTCTTTATGTATGGCCAGTGCTTTTTTGTGACCCCTTTTAGCTAACCTTACTACTTGCTTAAGTTTCTTTCTATTTTCCTTGTATTCTACACTTGCTTCATGTGTTCCCAGCCTCCTAGCTTTGACAAATGCTTCCATTGCTCTTGGACTTGGCTCACAATATCTCTCATTATTCAAGGTTCCCAAAACTTTCAATTTTTATCCTTCATCCTTACAGGAACGTGCCAGTCCTGAATCCCTCAGAACTTACACTTGAAAGCCTCCCACATGCCAGATGTCGATTTGCCCTCAAACAGCTGCCCCCAATCTACATTCTTCAGTTCCTGCCTAAACTTTAGAATTAAAGTTCAGGAAGTTGCATGAGTTGCAACTGTTTACCTTTGAGTTGGTAATAGAAGTGTTAAATCAGGGAATTGTTGAATTACTGTTATCTCAATAAACTGGAATGCTTGGAAAGTGTTTAAATTCAAGCTGTGTAACAATGATTGTGAAACCATTGTTGATAGTTGTAAAAACGCGTCTGGTTCACTGATGTCCATTAGGGAAGCAAAATATCTCAGGAAAAGAAGGAAGGAGAATATCTCAGCTTCAATAATTAGGAAAATAGAGATAGCTTGAAGTGATCTTGATTCGTATTGTTAAATATTAGATGTAAGGTATACTCTAAAGTGGGTTTAACTTAATGTTGTTGTATAAGGTAGTAAAAAATCTAGAGGCTGAAATTCTCCAGTCTTGTATGCCTGTGGCCGCTGCCAGTGAGAACAGAGAATTTGGAGCTCAACAGCAAGTCTGGAGAATTTCAGCCATGGGTGAGGTCAGGGAATCAGGTCCATCGTTAGATTCCTGTTGGGCAAAGGTGCTTTCATCTGGGAGATTTTGATTGCAGATAAAAACATGTTGCTATTTTGTTTGAAGGGTTATTACTTGATGTAACCAAGTGTGGAGAACATAAAGTTGATGCTTTAGGGTAGGAAGGCTTTTTAAGTTTAATTTTAGCTGAACTCTTGAGCAGTTGGAGTAATGTAGTGAGAGAGAAGGAAGTTACCACATCTCTGCTGGAAGCAGTAAAAAACAGACAATGGTCTAAGTTGCACAAAATCAAACCTCAGGGGAACTAAAGGACAGTTCATTCCAGAAATCAGAGAATGGAAAAGGAGCTTCGGGAATATCGAGGGAAAAAGGATCAAAGCGTAATTGCACTGAGAGCAGGATACTGCTTATGAAATTCAAAGTCAGACCCAGGGAGAGAAGAATTGATAAGTTTGGCTACAGACAAGTCACATATCTGAACTAATTGTAAAGTTTGGTGTCCTTGTTTCCAGTGTTTGCAGCAATCATATTCTGTTGGAGACTGAGTACCTGAGTTTGTGTAAAAATATTTGTGACAAGGGAAAGCCGAAGGGATAGAAAACCTAGAGTTGGATTCCTTTTTAAAATATCTGACAGTGTTGTTGGAAAACCTGGAGTGGGTTTCTAATGCAAGCAGTTGATGGAGAGCAATGTTTGAAAGAAGACTTTTTGGGAGTGGATTTCTGGGTTCCATCACATGACAATCCTCTGGGGGGATTATGAGAGAAATCCACGGAAGATCAGTTGAGTCACATCAGCCACTTGGTTCAGAGTTACCTTTGAAAACTATTCATATTTGTCAAGCTAAGTGGGGAAGTAAAGGAGTATTGTATCAGAATCAGACTTCTCATATTTAAGAAATGCTTTTTCCTTTTAGTTAAAACTAATCAATGGCCCTTCAACTCTGTTCCTCCATGTTTCATGAAAAAAACTCTTTTGAGCAGGGTTCCATTCTCGAATTTCCCCATCTACTCATAACACCAACTGGGATCACAACAAAAGTGGGAGCTCATCAGGGATTTCAAAATGTGGAGAAAGATTACTGATGCTGATACATAAAACTCAGTCTGGGATTTATTGCTAAAACCTGGGATCTATGAATCCTTAAAAAACAATAAGTGAGATAGTGAGGTGTTGGACACAGAAATTGCAGATGCTGAGGTGTAATGTCTGTGTTAGAATTCAAAATGGCATGAGAGATTGCTAAGGTTTTCTAAAGCTGGAAGATATCACTCTGACTTGTTTACAGAAAATAACCAAGAGTCAGTTAAACAAATTTTCCAAAGAGTTGGAATTAGAATTACCTGCGGGGAAATGAAAGATGAGATTGCTGAAAACACACAGTTAAGTATGCGAGGATAGATTGAGAAACCAAATACCCTGAAAGGTGAGGCAATTGAAGTAGCAACACTTCAATTACAAATGAAACAACTAGCGATGCAGGAAAGGGGAAAATGAAAAAATGGAAATGAGAAAACTTGAAGTGCAAATGGAAAAAGTCAGGAATGGAAGGAAGAGAAAAGTAGAGAGAGAATTTCAGTTTAAAATGCTCTTAGTTTAAAACCAGAGCGACCTGAGGAAGGTTGTTGTTCTAGAGAAGAATTTAGTGTGGAAATGTTTAAATTTATAAAAGCAATTACAAAACTTGAGGAGAATGATGTGGAAGCATTTTTTATTTCTTTTGGAAAGGGGGCAAAATAAATTTAGACATTACTTTTGCAAAATAAAATAATAAGTACAGCAAGTGAGACGTATGCTTCTTTGTCAGAAGAGATATCTGTAGATTATGGTGGGTTTAGTGCATATGAGTTGATTCCTGAGCTGCATAGATGAAATGTTGAAGCAAAATAAAACAGTCAGACAAATCTGTATTACATTTGAGTTAGTGAAGCAAAACAATTTTATCTGTTAAAAACAGGGAGAAAATATGGAACCCTTAGAGAGGTGATTCTTTTGAAAGAAATTAAAGGTTCACTGTGTCTTAGAACTCATGCTAAGGGACAAATAGTTAAAACTTCTAGACCGGCAGCAAAGCTAGCAGGTCATTTAAAAATGGTCCATAGGAACAAACCTCTTTTTTGTCATCTTTTTAAATAGCAGAAGGATAGAAGGTGGGAAGGACAAAAGAGAACAAATACTCAAGGAAAAGATGAAACAATTGGGAATGGTCAGGAAATTTTACCTCAGATTAGAAGGAAGATGCTGAGGGAGGAGTGTTTCCACTGGAGCAAAGTGGGACATATTCGGGCAGGTTGTTGGAAGCTAAATGGAAGTCCAGTTACAGTAATAGAAAAGGAAGCACAAGAAAAGGCTATGACTGTTAAAACTGCACTCGTGGTACAGATGAAACATCCTCCTTCAGAATCAATGAAAAGGGGGATAGTTTCAGGTGGTGGGTAACAATTGCTTTTGTCCAAAACCCCTTACTTGAGACAAGGTGACTTTAGTGGTCACAGAACTGTGGCACTCCAGAGTACATAAAGGGTATTGGAAGACCAAGGCATTTCTCCAAACATCTCCCTTTTCAATAAAAATAAAACAGAAATATTGCATACAAAATTCCTTGCTATTGCAAGTTATCCACATATTGCATTGATAATTAAACTCAGAATCACAGAACTGTTACATGCTGAAGAAGGCCATTTGGCCCATTGTGTCTACACTGGCTCTCTAAGCATGAGTGCTATTCTGCTGCCTTTTCCCCGAAACCATGCATAGTGTTTCTATTCGAACAATCATCCAATGGCCTGTGGAATGCTTCAATTGAACTTGTCTCCATCACACACTCAGGCAGTGCATTCCCGACCTGAACCACTCGCTGTGTGAAAAAGTTTATTTCTGACATTGCATTCATTTATTTTGCAAATCACTTTAAATCCCTGTCGCTTTGTTCTTGATCATTTTCCGAGCAGGGAAATTTCTTCCTATCTACTCTGTCCAGCCCCCTCATGATTTTGAGCAACTCGATCAGCCTTCTCTTCTCCAAGGAGAGCAGTCCCAACTTCTCCAATCTATCTTCATAACTCCCCGGAATCATTCTTGTAAAGCGCTTCTTGCGGTCAATACTTATACATGATATGGAGATGCCGGTGTTGGACTGGGGTAAACACAGTAAGAGGTCTGACAACACCAGGTTAAGTCCAACCAATTTATTTGATAGTAAACTCACAAGCTTTCGGTTTCTCAGAACCCTCCATTCACCTGACAAAGGGGCAAACCCCAAAAGCTTGTGAGTTTACTATCAAATAAATTGGTTGGATTTAAACCTGGTGTTGTCAGACTTCTTAGAATATGTATATATCCAGGTCTCTCTGCTCCTGCGCACCATTTATATTTGTGTCCATTATTTTATATTTTCTCTCCATGTTCTTCCTACAAAAATGAAGCAACTACACTTCTCCATATGGAACATCATTTGTCAGCTGTTGGTCCACTCCACCAACTTATCTATAGACTTTTCAAATTCCACATTGACTTCCTCACAGTTTGCAATGATTCCACGATTTGTATCATCCACACACTTTGAAATTGCCGCCTGCGCATGAAGGTTCAGATCATTAATATATATCAGGAAAAGAATGGGTCCACTGCTGTGGAACTCCACTAAAAACCTACCTCCAGCCTGAAAAATACTCATTAACTCTCTTTTCTATTACTCAGCCACATTTATACAAACATTGCTACTGTCCTTTTATTCCATGAATTACAACTTTTATCACAATTGTGTTGTATGGTGCTGTATCAAATAACTTTAGAAAGTCAGTATATACCACATCAACATCATTAGGCACATCAATCCTTTCTGTTACCTCCTCAGTATACTCCAGCAAGTTAGGTGGAAGCAATTTCCCCTTTAGAAATCCATACTGGCTCTTCCTAATCAACCCACATTTTTCATGTGATTATTAATTCTTTACTGAATAATTGTTTCCCCAACACTGAAGTCGGTAATTATTGAGTTTATTCTTACAACTGTTTTGAACAAGGGCATAATGTTCCAGTTCCCTTATCCTCTGGTACCTCCCCTGAGTCTAGGGAATTCTGAAAGATATGGCCAGCATCCGGTCTCAATTACTTCAATACCATGGGATGGATCCCATCAGTCCTGGTGCTTTGTCAACTTTCAGCACCCACAGTCTAATCAGCACTTCTCCCTTATCAATTTTGAACCCTTCTACTGATAGAGTTTCCTCCTCTGTCACCGTGGCCTGGGTAACATCTATCTCCTTGGTAAATACAGATGCAAAGTATTCATTTATTACCTCAGCCTTGCCTCCAAACTCCAAGTGTAAATTTAAATTTTGGCCCCTAATTGGCCTTCTCCTTCCTTTTATCACTATTTTACTATTTATTTGCCAATAGCTTCCCCTTTATGTTGGCTGCCAGTCCTTTTTTCAGAATTTCTCTTTGCTTCTCTTATTTACTTCTTCACCTTCCCTCTGAACCTTCTGCATTCCAAAATCAACATCCTTGGGTTACCATTGACCAAAGACATAACTGGACCAGCATGTAAGTACTGTGGCTACAAGAGCAAGTCAGAGGCCGGCAACACAATGTAACTCACCTCCTGACTCCCCAAACTCTGTTCACCATCTACAAGGTGCAAGTCAGGGGTGTAATGGAATACTCTCCACTTGCCTGTGTGAATGCAGCTGCAACAATACTGCAGAAGCTCAACACCATCCAACAAAAAATCTTATTTGATCGGCACCCCATCCTCATCTTAATCTTTCACTGCCTCCATCACTGGCATACAGGAGCAGAAGGGTGCACCACTATAAGGTGCACCAAAGGAGCTCATCAAAGCTCCTTCAAAGGCATTATCCAAACTCATTACCTCTAACACCAAGATGAAGGCCAACCGCTGCATAGATTATAACCAGCAGCAAGTTATCCTCCAAGACAGCATCCTGACTTAAAAGTTCCTGATGTTAAGCTCTTGCAAAGAAACCTTCACTTTTGTGAAGTTTTCTTTCTTGCAAAGGTGCGCGGTTGCAGACCTGAAAAATACAATGGAAAAAACTTGGATTGTTGTCTTGGGTTATTTTCTTTAGAGCAGAGGAAGCCGGGGACGGCGGGGGGGGGGGGGGGGGGGGGGGGTTGCAGTTGGCGGGGGGGGGGGGGGGGGTGGTGGGGTTGGTGGGGGAGTGTATGGGGGGAGGAACATGAATGAGGTGTATAAGGTTATGAGGAGTATGGACAGAGTGAATGGGAAACAGTTGTTCCCCTTGATTGAAGAGTCGATCACTAGGGGGAACAGTTTCAGGGTAAGGGGTAGTAGATTCAGAGGGGATTTGAGAAAAATAATTTTCACTCAGAGGGTGGTGGGAATCTGGAATGCACTGCCTGGGAAAGTAGTGGAGGGTGGAAACCTTGCAACCTTTAAAAAGTACTTGAATAAGCATTTGAAATATCATAACATTCAAGGATGTGGGACAAGTGCTGGAAAATGGGATTAGTGCGACTTTAGCTGTAGTTATTGTCTGTGCAGATACAATGAACCAAACTGCCTTTTCTGTGCTGTACAACTCCATGACTCTCTGACTTTGAGTAGCCAGAACTAAATAACATTAAGCAATGGACTATAGCAACAACAAAACCAATATGATATTAATCTACTCCTGTCAAACCAGCAGAATATGAGGACCAGGTGATGACAGTTTTCAGATTACACCAAGTTTCCCTCTCACAGACGTTTTGTCTATCATTGACACATTCAGATAACATCCCTTTATACCAACATTTTCTGTTTTTAGTTTATATTGTATTAGGGCAGAAACTCACTTTGTGTTCACAATGATCTCCCGTTATTTGCAAGAATCTTACTGTATTCCTTCTATCAATTTCTCACAGGTTTGTCACATACTTATGTTGGAATTTATTACTTGTCATTATATTAATTTTCAAAGTAACATGCAATTAAAAATGTTCTAAGTGATACAAAGATTCATTTTGCAAACTCCATTTCAGTTTAAGAGGTGTGAACTTGCATCACTGGGTGGAATTTTCCTGCCACGCTCACTCCGAAACCAGAAAATCCCAAGAGGTCAATGGACCTTTCCATGGTCTGTCTCTCGTTCGCTTTGATACCGGGCGGTGAGGGAAAATTCACCCTTATATAGTTATTTATCCCAAATGAAGTGCTTGAAAATGTAGTCATCCTTGTAATGTAGGAAATGTGCAGCCAATTTGTAACCAGCAACTTCAGCCAAACAAGGAGAGAAATGATTGGACAAGTGGATTTTCGTGAAGTTGGTTGAAGTCTAAATATTGGCCAGGAGACTGGGGAGAAACTATTTCTCTTCTTCAAACTAGAGCCATGGGATCTTTTCCATCCAGCTGAGAGATCAGACAGGACTGAGTTTCTCAGCCCAGCTGAAGTGTAAGACAGACAGAGCAGCTCTAGCATCGTTACTGTGCAGGAGTACATGACATTCTGATACAGAGCTGAGATTATTAGCATGCACTGAGCCAATATTGACACATTGAGTACCAATTCTGAGCCCGGCTTTCAGCTAGAATTCAACTCATTGTTGTGAACCTTATACTAACTCAACACCACTTGTTTTGACTATTTGACACATTTAATAATCACAGAAAATGGATACATTACTGCAATTCTCAACTTCTGTCTGAATTTAGTCTGGGCTAGTGCATAAATACATGTGTTTGAACAGGAGCTTAGCAATTGGAACATATCTCCAGTGTAGTCTGCGATAAGTAAGGGATCCGAGTATTGATCTGCCTTGTAATGACTGTCTGTAATTCTGGAAATGAGGAAAAATACAACATATGGCATCCACAGCACGATAAAAGCACCAGAAATGGAGAAGAGTAAAATGATGGATTTCCTTCGGCTCTGTATCTCTGGATCATCGCTGTTCTGGATGTTGCATTGACCTTGCAGTGCTCTGCGGGTTCGATTAACCAGCACAATGTGTCGCACAGTCAGAGCATTGAGAAATAAAATCAGAAAGTACGGCAACAAGGGGTTTAAAACTGTGTCAAACCAGTCATAAGTGGCCCATCCTGGCAAAGTAAAGTAAGTTGCTTTGAATTGAACTCCCCACTGCACATTGTTAATTACATAGACAGGCTCAAAAGCAAAATACAGAGGGATGTTTTTGAAACAAAACACAACACACACGGTCACAATAATCACAGCTGCAGTTTTCTCTCTGCAATACTTCTGTCTGAACTTCTGACAACAAATAAGGACAAAGCGATCGACAGTGAAAGCCACCGTCAACCAGACAGAGCAGTCAACAACCACATAGTTTATAACCTCATTAATTCTTATCATGGAAGTGTAGTTAAGAGGTGAGCCTGGAAAATAGTAACTCAGCAAGTAATAGATGATCACATTGAAAATAATGACCAGCAGGTCCACTGTTGTCATACCCACAAGGTAAAGAGTGATCCCTTTGGATAGACCACAACCTCCTCGGGACAGGATCACAATTGTCAGAAAATTTGCTGCAAAGAAAAGAGCAATAATTCCAAATTAGTTACAGAGCATTACTTGGAAATGACAGCACAGAATCAGGTCACTCCCTGTCGCAGTTCTGTTCTTCTATGACTTTTTCACAAGGGATCTTCTCACCCTAGTTCACCTCATCATGTCAAGATATTCCTTCATTTCCTCCTTTCACATGATAATATTCTGTCTGCCTGTGGTAATACCATCAGATCAACTTGAAAAAAATCACCTCTCAAAGAAGGAAACATTGACAGCATGATCTGAGAAATTACAAAAGGGTTTACCTTCAACCGTCCTGATATTTATATTGTGCAAAGATAAAGTTGACCAATCAAAGCAATCAATCCCAATCAATGTGTCTACAACAGTCCCAGGCATGACACAAGGAAACCCCTCCCCTTCCCCTCCCCTTCCTCCACAAGATGGAACATTTACCCTCCCAAACTCCTCATTTGCTACATCTCAAAGTGTCTCTGAAATAAATCAAGTGAATCTAGAGCAGAAAGTTGCTGCCTATTGAAGGAAGAGCGGGAACTGGATTCAGCATGAAGAGGGAAAGTTTCAGCTTTTAGACATTGAGAAATCCCCTAAGAGAACAGAGTTAAAGATTGATTGGAAAAAAAGCCACCAGTTTCAGCTTCTTACCGGGAACTCCAGAGACTGCAAGAAAATGATAATAAATGAAAGCTGTCTGTTCAATTGTTGCAAATTCCATTTTCAAACAGAGGGGACGACACCAAATGGTAAGAACAGAGCTAAAGCAGCAGAGTCTCTTCATTTAGTGACACCCCCCTTTATATAAAGAAATTGAAACCTCCTGTGATCCCATTCCCTTTCAAAGGGAGCACAATCAGTTCACGGTCTCTGAACAAACAGGCATTATTGATTTTAACAGTTATCAGACAATACAATATTCATCAACACACGAGGGTTGAAGGCAAAACAATTTCAATTTAAGAAGAATGGCCCAAATCGTCCCATTTCCTGTGTGGGAATTATGGTGTGGAACAATGTGGGAATTGACTGGGAAGTTTAAACTTCTGATGGACAATTCTCCTGCCTTCCTGGACCCTGTGTGAATATCTCCAATACTGAGCGAGGGTCAGAGGCTTCTGACAGTTCCATGGATTAAATAGATAGTTACCCAGGAAACGAGAGACAGATTAAAACCTGGTCTAACACTTGGATAACTACACAACTGTCAGAACTACACTCTTTCACCTGTGGTCAAATGGACTGGCAGAACGGGCAGTTCAAAGGTTCAAAAATGGCATGAAGCAGCAATTGGTGGCATCAGTGGGGACTAAACTAGCATGATTTCTGTTTGATTACAGGATCACGCCATACACAACAACATGTGCTGCCACAGCAGAGCTGTTAATGGGACACAGGCTTCATAAAAAGATTAAGCTGCTGCCCCCTAACTTGATGGGGAGAGTGCACCTAAAAACAGAAAAGAAACTATGATTCTGCAAGGCCAGAAAGAACTTCCACAACGGGTGGTCTGATATACATGAGAAACTTCGGGGATGGTCCCAGTTGCATCCCTGATATTGTTATGGAGAAAATGGGACCAGTATCTTCCGATAACAAAGTTCAGGGTAAAACTTCAAAGAATGCCTTGGACCATCTCAGAGCCAGGGAGCCCTTGCCCGAGCCAACCTCTCTGCTGGCCATGAAGATGGCCACTGCCAGTGTCAGCCCCCAGCATGAAGCTGACTCTGAGTTAGCCCCTCCATATAGTGAGGGTATGGACTTGGAGATGGGGCAAAAGAAGTCGGCCTTTGGGCTGAGTAGGAATCTGCAATCAGTAATCCTGTGACATTTCCTCTGTTTGGCTACACCACCTGACCCAACCCCGCCTTTGACTGACCTCAGACGATAACTGAATGATGGAATAGACCCCCTAGCAGGAGGGGTGGTGGGAAAGACAGGGACCTAAATTTGGAGGGATGTTATGATAGCAGCAAAGGCCATGTGGTTTCATGAATAGATCTCCCCGTGGGTTTCTTAGAATATGAGATTCCCTATCGAATGGACAGTGGCTCTCCTAATGAGAAATGGTCAGTGGGAGTTTTGAAACCTGCTGCTCAATCTTGGCAGCCATTGAAGGTCCCATCGTGCAGAGAGTCTTGTGTGAGCTGCAGAGACAACCCTTCCCTTTGGTAAACAGTAAAGGGTGTTTGATTATAGGAAACTGGTGTTTGGTTGAATTTCTCCAGAGCCACACTGTGAGCCCAATTGACAGTCTTCAATTGATTATATTTATTCTACAATGGGACATAAGCATCACTGCAAAGGCCACCATTTGTTGCCAATCCCTAATTGCTCCCAAAGTGAGTAGCATTTTACGTGCCAATCACATTGTTGGTGATCTGGAGTCACAGGTAGGCCAGACATGTGGACAGATTTCCTTCCCAAAAGGACATCAGTGACTCGGATGGCTTTTTGCAACAATTGACTTTGGTTTAACTCCAGATTGTTTTTATTGAATTCAAATTAGCATAAGATCATAACACATAGGAATAGAGGAAAACCATTCAGCCCATTGAACCTGCTCCACCAAGCAATTAGATCATGCCTGATCTGGTGTAATCATCAATTCCACTTTCCCACCTTATCCCTATAACCCTTGATTCCTTACTGATTAAAAATCAGTTGGCCAATCCTCTACTGATGTTCTTTCTAACACAAGGGTCTTACCTTGTTAAGCAATCTTTTGTGTGGGTACTTTATCGAACACTTTTTAGAAATCCAAGTATATTACATCAACTGGTTTCCCTTTGGCTATCCTGCTCGTTACCACCTCAAAGAATTGTAATAGATTGGCAGGCATGGATTTCCCCTTCATGAAGCCAGGCTGACTCTGCTTGATTATATGTGTATCTCTAAATGCTTTGTGTTGCATCATTTATAATGGATTCTGACACTTTCCTAATGACAGAAGTTAATCTAACTGCCTATAGTAACTTGTTTTTTGTCTTCCTCCCTTTTTGAATCACATTGGCAGTTTTCCTGTCCTCTGGGATTTTTCCAGAAATTAAGGTATTTTGGAAGATTACTATTATTGTATCCACTATTTCTGTAGCTACTTCTTTTAAAATCCTGGGATGCAATTTATCTGGGGTTTATTGGCCTTAACCCCAATAGTTCCCCTAGTACTTTTTACCTCTCAGATAGTTATTGTATTTATTCTGTGCTCTCCGCTTTCCCTTTCCCTCTTGTTTTAATTTTTTTTTGAAATATTACTTACGTCTTCCACTACGAAGCCTGATATAAAGTCATTGTTGAATTCTGGTGTCATTTCCAGGTTCGCCATTATTATTTCCCCAATCTCATTTTTGAAGGGGCATTTGTTCATTTTGGGTTCACTCTTTTTGCATATTTAAAAAAGCTCTTGCTGACCGTTTTTGCATCATTTGCTAGTTTAGACTCATTCTTTATCACCTCCCTCTTTCTTATTTTTGGTTACCTTTGGTTACTTTTCAAAAATCTCCCAATCATTAATTTTAAATAGAGATTTGGAATATATTTTCATGTCAATGTGTGCATTTTGTAATGTAATTGTGTCTGAGTTGGAACTAGCCAAAAATGGTTGGAAATTGAATCCAACTTGTTTTTTTAATTATGACACTTCGTTTCTGAAGAAATGGTGGAGAAATATCAGGAAAATCTCAGGAAATCCAATAACTTGCAATGATCTCCACTGATTATATATTTTAATAAACTATTGGTAAATAAATCTTTTGAGTGCTGGGACAGTTTGGTTGTGCTAATGGAAATAATGATTTTGATATATTGGTGAAGCCAACAACTCTGCAAACAGATGTTTAACTAAGGCAAGTTGGTAACAATAGGGAAAGCACATAAAGGATTTGAAGAAGCGTTAGAGTATCCTAATCCTCTGGCTTACAACTGATCGTTGCTACTTTATGGGCGAATTTCCCATTCTGCCCATCTCGAGAACCATAATGGGAGGGGGACAGATCATGGAAATGTCAGTTCACCACAGGCAGTGTTTCCTGGTTTCAGGGCGAGAACAGCTAGAAATTCCCACCGTCTATGTTTCTTATTTCAGTTTAATACTATCCTTAATATATGTATTTAACCATGGTTGATTCATCCCCTTCCTACAATCCTTCTTCTTCACTGGGATTTATATTTGTTGTGAGTCGTGAACTATTTTCAGAGACACCTGCCATTGCTGATCAACTGTCTTTCCTGCTAAACTCATTTCCCCATCCAGTCCAGCCAAACCTGCCCTCTTTCCTGTATAAGTATCATTATTTAAATATGGTACAATTGTTTCTGACCCAAAATTCTTACTCTCAAGCTGAATGCTACTTTCCACCATGTTATGGTCACTGTTTCCCAGGGGTTCTTTGATTCTGAGATTGTTCCTTTAACCTGTCTCATTACACATCTCTTCATGCAAAATAGCCTGATCCATGGTTGGATCTACAACATATTGATCTAGGAAATTGTCCCGAAGACACTCTATAAATTACTCTCCCGGGTTTCCTGTGTCAATTTGATTTTCCCAAGCTACATGAAGATTAAAGTAACCCATGATTAGAGTACTGCCATTTTTACATGTCTTTATTATCCCCTGATCTATGCTCTATCCTATAGTATAGCTATTGTGAGAGGGGCCATAGGCTATTCCCTCAAGTGTCTTCTTCCTCTTGATATTTCTTACCTCAACCCATATAGAGTCTACATCTTCTGATCCAAAATCATTTGTTGCCATCACACTTATTCCAGTCCATACTAAGCTTTATCAAAACAACATTTCACCATCTGCCAATGCAGGATTTGGATCTGGGTCTGCAGAGCAGCTTCTGGGCCTCTGGAATACTAGCCCAGTGATAACACCACCATGGAATTGCTAGTATTGCCAAGTAATCCTCAGTTCTTAGCACAGTCACAGAATTTCATCACATCTTGGACACTGAGTTTTGAGTTTATCAGGCAGGGGCTGGTTGGGTATAGTCTGTACCTTGCCCATGGTGAACAGTGGAAGGGACATGCTGTTTGATACGATCCACCAGTTTTTGTGATGTATGGATTATATTCCTAGCATCACTCCAGCACTGAAATTCATAGACTACATTGTTCATTTGTATGATAGACATCATTGTGGCTTGAGAGCAGCATCCAGTTAGGGGTGAGATCCATTCATGATGCTGCTGTGTAGGAGCAGTGTATAATAGCAAACTTCACCTGTGCTTGGATTTCTGAGATACTTTGGCCTTCGAGGGTAATCTGAGACATACTGAACACTTTTCAGGGTTGAAAGTGACAGCTTCTCAAGACAGGCTTTCTTCACTGCTTGCTGGAAGTTAAACAATTATTCCTGGTGGGGCTAGGCTACACTTGCATCGGTTAAGACATCTCATGATATACAATTTCTCCATTTTGTTCTTCTGTTTTCTCACATAACCTCTTCAGAAGTCAAACTCAATTCACTACGTTTTCTGATTGTACCTTGTCAAGTGTAACTGTAATATTCACACCTTGTCTCTTGCTTTGATACTCTAACACTTCTTCAAATCCTTCATGTGCTTTCCCTATTATTACCAACTTGCCTTAGATAAACATCTGTTTGCAGGGTTGTTGGCTTCATCAATATATCAAAATCATTATTTCCATTAGCACAACCAAACTGCCCCAGCACTCGGAAGATTTATTTACCAATAGTTTATTAAGATATATAATCAGTGGAGATCATTGCAAGTTATTGAATTTCCTGAGATTTTCCTGACATTTCTCCACCATTTCTTTAGAAATGAAGTATCATAATTAAAAAAAAAGTTGGATTCAATTTCCAACCATTTTTGGCTAGTTCCAACTCATACACAATTACATTACAAAATGCACACATTGACATGAAAATATATTCCAAATCTCCATTAAAATTAAAGTCCATG
This sequence comes from Carcharhinus amblyrhynchos, assembly GCF_965287045.1. Taxonomy (NCBI): domain Eukaryota; kingdom Metazoa; phylum Chordata; class Chondrichthyes; order Carcharhiniformes; family Carcharhinidae; genus Carcharhinus; species Carcharhinus amblyrhynchos. The sequence goes on from NC_137335.1 coordinate 17,454,436, forward strand.
TCATCTTTCCCCATCAGTTTCAAATATCCAATTCCCTTTGCAATTTAAACCTTTGGTAATGCATCTGCAATTTTGTTCACCCCTCCAGATACAAGGAGAATTTGGAAGTTAAATCTTTGGAGTAACATACTCTATTGAAAGAGCCTGGTATTCCTGTAGAAGAGGTTAATAGACATTGGCAGCTAACAGATAGGATAAAGAGAGAGATTCAATCAATCTTACCCAACATGAGGATTATGAATGTTAGATTATTTGAAATGATATTGAATCATGATCTATATGCTTTATATAAATTAAATCGATATCAATGATTTTTAAAAAGCCTGTTGTACTAAAATTAAAATATATTAACTAAGCTTCTAAAGCAATAACGTGCAATGTGTCAGTACTGTTAGTAAATAAATCAATAACGTTGATGAAAGAACACATGATTTGGCAACAGTTTGGTATAAAATTGTGCAACTTGCATTGAGAAAACAATGGATGCAAACAAATAATCAAAATATATCTGTATGAAGGAACATTTAAAGATACATTTCATATGATTCAAGCTGCCCAAGCCTGGAATGATGCCGATTGATGGGCCCTCATTTGGCATTAGATCAAGTCTTGGCATTTAGCCAGTGCTGACTTCAGCAAAACAAGGTTTTTTGGATACAATGACAATAAGAAATAGATCAATGGCAAGAGGTGGACTTCCACTAATCAGAATGAACTAATGAAATAACATGATTTATGGTGGCAGATTTGGATTGATTTAAAATAACCATCACGGTTAGATTGACATTTTGAATAATAAGTGAAATCATAATTAGCTAATCAACTATAGATAACAGAAGAGTATAGTTGACGTGCATTTTGGCATGAAAGATGGGATCTTTTGAGAAAGCCCTTTGTTACTGATGTGGTGCCTGGCATATCTGAGATTGCCCATTGCCTGAAGTTATTGTTCTGTCTCTTTGTATATCATGTTCGATTTCTCTATCTTTTAATAGGCTAGTACTAAACGACTTTCATTACACTTTTAAATAGAGTCATTTCACCTTTGCACAGTCTGCATTTTCAGAAATATTCTCGTCTTCCAAAGATATCTCCCAACAAAGTAATATTCCCTACTCCATTTTGGTGACGAGGATGGGACATTATTGTTGGAACCGACAGTCGAGTGAGCACACCTTCTAGAATGGGTGAGTATATCCTTTTTACTAAGAATTGCTCACCTTATTTTGTAGAGGGAGACACAGGCTAAGCCACCGGATTCATTATATATATCTGAACCCCTTGCGGGGTCGCAAAGGTAAAACTTTCAGAATAGTAGTCTCATGCTTAAAGCGGGGGTCAGGAAGATGTACCACCAGCCCACGTAGCAGACACAAGGTGTCGCATGAATACCAGCATAGAGATGTATGTAAACTGAGGAATTAAGGATGAAAAAGATCTAATTCCACTGTCAGCAGAGTAGGGATATGGGAGTAGAACCTGGGTGAGATTGTGGTTGGTGCAGACTCAATGGGCCGAATGGCCTCTTTCCGCATTGTAGGGTGTCTAATCAGGAATGGGGAGTCAAAGGATTCAATCTGTTGCTAACAGAAATAGTAAATTAATGAAGAAAACGATCGAGCAAGGTGATGACCCTGAGGCATCAGATGGTTTACAGAATGGTTGCTGGAATAAGCTGACTAAACATCAATCAGGAATGACCTATGCTATATTCGCTGCCACAACAAGAAATCGTTTGGCAAGAGAAGCCAAGGGAAAATAAACAGACCTTAAAACATTAGATCAGGAAACTCATGAACGTGAGAACAAAACATAAATTGAAAAATGAGTAAAAAGTACAGAATCAGATGAAACAAATTTCTTATCATCAGATGAATTATTTGAGGAAGAAATGGAAGGAATTGTTAGTCGATTCAAACAAGTAAAAAATAACAGGGCAAAAACCCAACCTAGTGGTTGAAAGGCACAAGAAAAGCAGAAAACAATAATATCTTTGAAGGAAGAATCAAAGCCTATGAGTTCTTTTGAGAAAAACTCCATGGCCCCATTACATCGATCACATGGAGATAGGGAGAACTGTTCTGTTGTAATTGAAGAAGTACCTTTATCACCAATGCATTAGGTCCATTGAAACAGAATCATAAGAATTCAGCTTTTTGGGAACACATGGATGAAGCAAGGAGTATACATGATTTAACATTAGATGGTGTAAACATACTGATTAAAGGAAAATTAGCGGGACCAGTTTGGGAACTGTTACCCAATGCTTTGAAGGATAGAGAATGGATAACATAAAGGGGGAATGAATGAAGAAGGGAAATACAGTAATCACAAATGGACACTAAAAAGAACATTAGGGGATGGAATAGCAAATTGGAATAGGGTAATGATAATAAAATAGAAGCCCAGCAAATGGCTGAGAGAAAGTTATATGCTTACATAGACAAATCAAATAGGGACGATGAATGATTCCTACAAATGTTGATGGATGGATTTGGTCCAGAATTAACTTATGTTATGAAAATGGGAATACCAGTATGAAACACATATAGATAAATATTAAATTGAGTGATGAGAGCTGAGGATTTACAAAATACGGAATCAGATAAACCAATTGTACAAGGAAAGCAATATACTTCCAAAGTCAGTAATTGTTTTGCATGCGGGAAGAGAGGACACATTGCCAGAGATTGTCAGAGCAAATTAGGGAGAGAGAGAACAAACAATGTGATAACTGTGGTAAAATATGTCATAACATGACCAACTGTTGGGCTGAAGGAGGAGACAGTGAAGGACAGACACCCAGTAAGATAAATGCAGTTAAGAAAGTTATAAAGCCTACAGAGACACAAGCAATAAAATCAGCAACATTCATATTACTGCAGAAGAGATCCAAAAACTGATAAATCCACAAAGACTATTAGGTTCCCCAGAGTCAGAGGATGAGAAAGATCCCTGAATGGATGTGGAAGCACAGTTAGGAGAACGAAGATGTAGCATGTTGATTGATACAGGAGCCACTATTCCATTAACTAATTTAAATTTACCAGCAACAGATCAAATGATAGTCACTCGGAATGACGGGGGGAAACTGCTACATTGATTACTCTGACAAGGTTAGAAACAGAAGGGAAAGAAGAACAAGTTCAATGTTGGATATGTCAAAACAGAGAAGAAATAATCTGGGGGTAAATTTATTAGAACAGCTAGGAGCAACAATCGATTCCAGAGCTGGAGATGTTAGATGGCACAATGCATTCAAGCAGAATTGATGGTTCTGGCATTCCTGGGATAGCAACATTTAAAACAGATTGGGGAAAAAAATCAATTTGGGAAAAACTAGCCACACAATATCCTTGAATTTGGGCTAAATGTACACATGATTGTGGAGGTCTAAATGTCCCACCAGAGGAAATATAGAGAGAAGTTCACCCTCCCCACCAGCAATATCCTTTAAAACCAAAGGCTCTGGAAGCTGTCAGATGCATCGTCACAGAATGAGAGAAACAAGGTGTAGTGACAAAAATATCATCTGCTGCCAATTTGCGTATATGGCCAATTAAAAAATCAGACGGGAGTAAAGGACTAATAGATTACGCATCTTTAAACAAATGTGCCACAAGAGCACATTTATAGTATCAAACCCTTCTAGCATCCTGAACACAATTGGGTTAGATCAGAGGATTTTCACTGATTTGAGCGTTGCTAATGGATTCTGGAGATGGTAAGAAGTCTGACAACACCAGGTTTAAGTCTAACCAATTTATTTGATAGTAAACTCGCAAGCTTTTGGGGTTTGCTTGAAAATAGAGTTGGAGCAGAATTTGGCTACGCAGTCATAAGTAAGGAGTATAGTAAGGAGCTGAGGACAAAGACTTGCAGAGCACAGGTGTTGAAGGTAATCATGGAGGAGGTGTTATTGCCTATCCTTATTGCGGTCTGTGTGTTAGGAAGTTTAGGATCCAATATTAGAGAGAGAAGCTGAGCCCTAGGCCACAGGGTTTGGAGATGACTATTGTTGGGATAATGGCATTTGAGGCTGGGATGAGGTCAATAAGTAGGATATCGAAATAAATGTCCTTGGTTGAGCATAAGGCTGGGGAGGTGGTGTCTGCTATTGGCCTATTGCAGCGATAGGTGAACTATACTGGATCCAGCCAAACTGGGAGTCTGGAGATAATACTGCCATGACTAACCTCAGATGCTGCTGATTTGTCTGTGCACCAGGCAGCTCACATGCTCAGAATGCAGTTTAATGATTGATTTTAGCATGGAATGTGCTTGTTTTATTCTGAGTTAATATATTTTTGTTTATTTTGTTTTTTTTCCCCTGTGGTTTCACAGTCAAGTTTTGTTTTGGTTGATTGACAAAGTCATGTGAATAGGGGAGTATGGAAATACAGAGAGTTAGTGATAGGTTCTGTAAGATATAAGAGGTCCCTCTGTCTCTCGCTCGAGCTTCCTGCTTCAAACCTGCTGGGGAGAAATAGGTCTTTCTCGTCTCTTTCTGCAAAGGTGTTCTGGAGGCTTCAGGGCTGGCACCCCAAGTGCAAGCCCGTCAGCCTGTGTGGTGCTAACTCATTTTCAAGAGGAGTTTAAGTCTATAAGAGGAATTGGAATTAATAGAAATAGCTTAGCAATAAAGAATTGTATTATGTCATGTTTTAAATATTGACATTCGTAAAAGTTAAACTAATTCATGTGTTTTAGTTAAACTGTATTGTTAAATAAAGTTTGTATTAATAAAAACTTCTTAGTTTGTCAATAGAATCATACCTGGTATCAAACACCTTTCCTCACTCTAATGTCAAAGTAAAAAGATATTGTTGGGGGCTAGTCGCGCTTCATAACAAACTTTGGGGTTTCTGATTTGGTCATTTAACATTACTGAAATATTGATAGTATTTATAAGATAAGTTGTACAATTTGTAACATATAAAATCAACGTTAAACTTCATTCATTTTCATCAAATTGGCTTGCTTTTAGTTTTGCCGCCAATACAATGATCTAGCCGATGTCATGAATAATTTGCCTGAAGAACTATTACGCACACGTTTCCTTGTGTGATGCCATGAAGCTATTTCTTTTACAGAATCAGACTGATAGACTGAGGTAGAAATGGGGGCAGAAAGAAAATGAGTCAGAGAGAGTTACAGGAACCAATGCTCCTGAACATTTATGTGACTAAATTCATAGCCTCAATATTCACACCAATTCACTCGCAAACTTGCTCTCTCTGACTGTTCCTTTCCCCATCCTTATTTCTCTGCATGCTCTGTACAGGTATCAAATCATAAAAGTAGCAGGCTTAACAAAATTTAATAGAATTCCTTAGGAAGTGATGCAGGTGATGTGCGGGGAAATGCAATGGATGTTGTGTGCATGGATCTTCAGAAAGCTTGAATAAGATACCACACAGGACCCGATTGGAGAAAATGAAGTAGCGTGAAATCTGGGGGAGGGCAGCAAACTGCTTAGATGGGAATAAAGAATGGGAGTTAAAAGCCGTTTTTCTGAGTGTTTGGAATGAGGCAGTGAAGATCCAGAGGGGTTTTGCTCTAGACTCACTGTGTACAACAAGGATCTGGATACAAGGGCTAGAGGGAGCAATGTAGAAATTTGCAGACAATATTAAAATAGGAAGCACAGTGATGAATTCTGGGATCAAGCAATGTGTCTGAGATAAATGGGCCAATGAGTATTAATGCAATTTAATGTCAGTAAGTGTGAGGTTTTACATTTCACTAAAAAAAAATCTGGAATGGGGAAAGCTGGATGATATCAAAAAGCTGAAGGGTTTGGGAATTCCGGCTCCCAACATTAAATGCAGCACCTCAGCTGGATAAAGATAAAGGGCCAATGAGATACCGACTTTGATGGCAATCAGTATAGAATATTAAAGTCAAGATGCAGTACTGAATCTAAATAAAACCTCTGTAAACCCACTGTTGGAGAAATATGTATGGACTTTGACATCCCATTATTGGAAGATTTTGCTGGAATGAAGAGGATTCAACATAGATTCCCCAAGATATTTCCTGGTATTCTAAGGTGTTGTCTTGTCAAACAGCTTATTGAGTTCATGCATCTGGAAGAAAGAATTGGAGACAAAAATGTCAAGTTCATTTTGAGTTCAAGTTACTGTAAGTTAAACATTCACTTTAAATTCAAGTCAGTGTAATCAGACCCACATATGTACATATAAGAGATAGCAGCGTCTCGATATAAATGTTTAATGGGTGACTGCCCGTGTTGGCATCAACGACAGACACAGTTTTTTTTAAATAATAGTGAGTCCTAATGTTACCCATTCTCCGTGAGATTTTAGTGCCTTTGCTCATTTCTTCTGTCTTGGATTAACCAGGCCTTTATCTCCTCTTCCCTGGCCCTATCCTGTGCTGTCCCCCATGATCAGTTCCACAACTCCTTTCAAACACCCCATCTCCAGCACTCAAACTGAATTGCAGGGGATTCACTGTGAGTCTTTGTCTGATTAGTGCTTCTCCTAATGGCAATCTGCTCCAACCCTTACATGGAATCAATAACTTCCACATTCCAGAATTGGAAAGTTCTTCTTCCCTGTTGTAATTCATCAATCACTTATTCCATTGGGATTAAATCTGGACACGCTGTGATCTGGAGATGCTCATGTTTTTCGTCATTTCCAACAGTTCATTCCTGCCCAGGACTTTCCTTGTCTGTGAAAAACAGCTTGCAACATTTAACAATTATATTTCACCTTGAAACATTTACCTTTTTTTGCCAAGCATGCTAGTACATCAAATTTGGTCAGTTTTTAAGTTTGTTGAAATTGCAGCAAAATGTTGAACAGCCATCTGAAGTCTTATGGTCTGAATATAAACTGTTAGAAAGAAAACTGTTAGGAAGGATGTAATTAAGAGTAATTTAAAAAAAAACGTTAATAGTGAAGTGATGGAACAGGATTGACAAAAATAGACAGTAGAGGCTGATGGGGCATAGACACAGATGAGAAAGACTTGGACAACAGCAGGAGATTTCTTTTTACACAGAGGAATGTCAGTCAATGGAACAATGTGTTTGCATCTTGCCATAGAATCAAATAGGAAAATTCAGGCATTTTTTTCAATGATGGAGAATCATGCAGCATATGGGGAGGCCTCCAGTTAATTTGGTGGTGACCAAAACTATACACAGAGCTCCAAGTGTGGTCTGACCATGGATTGTACAGGTTTAACTGCAATTCTCTCATTTTCAATTCCAATCCTTGTGAATTAAACCCTAATGCTTGGTTTGCTCCTGTAACGGCCTTAATACCTTGGTCAGCAATAATCTGAGACTTCCTTGCATTTTTTAGATTCTTATTTTCCATCTTTTATCTGATCTTATTATTCTGAGCAAATTGTAATACTTTACTTACCAACACTGAAATTAATTTGAAATGCCTCTTTCATAAGTTTACTAAAATTTGTTCTTCATTTGTTGCAGTCCCCCTCTTTAGTATCGACAATGCTCCTCAATGTTGTGTCGTTTATAAATGTGGAAATTGTGTTGTTGGTTTCATCCACATTTTATTGTCCCCTCAGTTTGTTAGTCATGGTGAATATTGTACATGTTGTTAATATGATTTGGGAACAACAATGTTCCAGCGTTGGACCTCGTGGGAGCCACTTTTCTTCCAATTTGAATGGTGACACTTTATCCCGGCACCCAGTTTCCTGAATTGCAGTCAGCTCTCTGTCCATTCCACATTGCCAGATGAATGTATTGTGTAGAACATTGAGCAATATGTTTTAAGGGTAGCTGGTGAGGTGAAATGGTGGCACAATGGTTAGCACTGCTGCCTCACAGTGCCAGGGACCCAGGTTCAATGCCCAGCTTGGTCACGGTCTGTGTGGAGTTTGCATATTCTCCCTGGGTCTGTGTGAGTTTCCTCCGAGTACTCCGGTTTCCTCCCATAAGATGAAAGATGTGCTGTTTCGGGTCATTAGGCTTGCTAAATCCTCCCTCAGTGTATCTGAACAAATCATAGAAATAAGAACATAAGAACATAAGAAATAGGAGCAGGAGTAGGCCATCTAGCCCTTTGAGCCTGCCCCGCCATTCAATAAGATCATGGCTGATCTGTCGTGGCTCAGTTCCACATTCCCGCCCTCTCCCCATAACCCTTAATCCCCTCGCTTATCAAAAACCCATCAATCCGCATCTTAAAAATATTTAGCGAGGCAGCCTCCACCACCTCAACGGGCAGAGAATTCCAGAGATTCACCACCCTTTGAGTGAAGAAGTTCCTCCTCAACTCCGTTCTAAACCGCCCCCCCTTTATCTTGAGGCTGTGCCCCCTAGTCCTACTGTCCTTTCTGAGCGGGAAGAGTCTCTCCACCTCTATCCTATCCATCCCATTCATCATCTTATACGTCTCAATGAGATCTCCCCTCATTCTTCTAAACTCTAACGAGTACAAGCCTAGTTTATTCAGCCTCTCCTCATAGCTCAACCCCCTCAACTCCGGTATCAGCCTAGTAAACCTCCTCTGCACTCCCTCCAAGGCCAAGATATCCTTGCGTAAGTACGGCGACCAAAACTGCACACAGTACTCCAGCTGCGGCCTCACCAATGCCCTATACAGCCGCAACAAGACCTCCCTACTTTTATATTCAATCCCCCTCGCTATGAAGGCCAGCATCTCATTAGCCTTCCTGACCACCTGCTGCACCTGCAGGCTGGGTTTTTACGACTCATGCACAAGGACCCCGAGGTCCCTCTACACCGTCGCCTGCTGCAGTTTTTTGCCACGTAAGAAATAGTCCTTCCTACCATTATTCCTACCAAAGTGGACCAACTCGCACTTGCCAACATTAAATTCCATTTGCCATTTCCTGGCCCATTCGCCCAGCCTATCTAGATCCTTCTGCAGACTCTCCACACCCTCCGCATAGAAACCCTACAGTACAGAACAGAAGCAACTGATTTAATGAGAAGCAGACAAGTTGAAGAAGTTGCGTAGAAATGATGATTGTTGTTGGGAAATGGCAATGAAAATAGTTCAGGAAAAGTGAACTCTTTGTGAGGAATTCAGAATGTCAACAAATTGAAAACACCTGGAAAGCAGGAACATGGAGACAATTATTGAATCATCAAGGTCCAACGCTGGAATGTTGTTGTTCCCAAATCATATTAACAACATGAACAATATTCAAATGACTAACAAACTGAGGGGCCAGTGAAATGTGGATGAAACCAACAACACAATTTCCACATAAACACTCACAGTGTTTATCCTGTGGAGTTAGTGAGAGGTGAAATCTGTGTCATTTGAATCTTTGCCTTTGACTTATCAGAATGTCTCAAAAATAACCAGATCTCTTTTAAACATTCTATTTGAGGAAAACCAGAATTCATCCCAATATCTGCAAATCAATTGCTTCTTAGAACCTGGAGCATTCACTTCTAACTTTCACCTGAATCTAATGTATAGATTTGAGGAAGATTCTGTTTCTTGTGTACAAAGACCTTTGGATATGTTTACTTAACAGGTGTTCAGCTGGATAGGAATAATAATTTTGCTACCCAGTTTAGATTTAAATTTTCCAGTTTCCTCTCCATTGTTTAATGAAATTCCAGATGACAGTGAAGAGATGCTTCACAGCATTCGTCACCTTCTCTCTGAACTTCCTCTGTGTGACTGCATAAATAAATGTGTTGGTGCAGGAACTGGATAATTAAATATTGATCACAGCATGTCCAACATGTCAATTAGTTTTACCAGAGCCACCCTCGCACTCATCCATGAAACTGATAGATATACGACACATGTCACCCATAACAGGATAAAACTGCCTGATATGGTGAAGAGTAAAATGGTGGATCTTCTTTGATTCTTCATTTCTGGATCACTGTGCTCCTCCCTGTTTCGCTGTCCCCTCAGTTTCCTGCGGACTACACTGGCCAGCAGGATGTGCCTGACGGTGAGAGTATTGAACAGCGGTATCAGCATGAAGGGGAGCACTTTAATTAAAAGCTATCTACACAGGATAAAGGTAAGAGATGTATGTTCCATTGCAGACATATGGTTCATACTTAAAAACACCGGGATTTTGGTGAATAAACACAGTAAACTCACCGTTGTGATAACGATGGCTGCTGTTTCCTCCCCATTTCCCACCCACATCCCCCAGCAACACAGACACCCCCATTCCACATTCACGTGCTCTCGCAACACAGATTTCCCTATTCCCCATCCACATGCCCTCACAATGCAGACCCCCTCATTCTCCACACACATGCACCCCCAGCAACACAGCTCCTTGAAAAGTTCAGATGCTGTAGCAGTACAATTTCCAAGGGCTTTGTGCGTATCCTTCAGCTGGAAGAGTGCTCAGTACACTAGCACGCCGCAGCATCCACAATACCCAAGGTCAGTGCTGAGATCTGGGTTCATGCTGCAAATCTGACTTCAGACACCTGACTTCAGACAGTCGGCACTTCCCTCCTCATTAACCCTCACTGTTGGAGTGCCCGAATTGGACTTTTATGGAGCATGTCTGTTTCAGGCCCACTCCAGATTGGTGAACGCAGTGCTAAAAGGGAAAGTGCTAGTAAAGTAGGATGTGTAACCCGTTAAATGGATTGAAATACACACAAAAACATTTAAATGGCCATCGCACCCATTTTGAACACATTTGCACTCCATTCTCCAGTTAAATTTCCTATTTCTTTTTAAAGATTTCAGTTAATGACACAACCATGCTGCTAAAGCTCAGCACACACTTCCTGCAGAAACAATTCATGCCCAGAAATCATCCAATCCCCCTCTTTGCTGTCAGCTCTGGGAACTCTGTCTTGACGTTTATTTTTGCATCTCGTGGGGCTATCTGACACTGTCCTACAGGATGGCCTAAATATGTGTCAAGTGCTTTAGCAAACATACTTTTTGACAAGTTCCATCTTGTAGACCTGCAAAGACTTTTCTCTCAATGACAAGATCTCCAAACTTACCTGTTACTTGCTGCTCACCGTGACCTCGGACAGGCAGTGCATATATTTTCACATTCCCAGACTGATTATGTGCTTTCTCCTTTGAATAAGACCTACTGGTTTATCTTGTTCTCTATCTCTGACCTCCGAGTTGTCTTGTGTGCTAACAATCCAATCAGTTTGCCAATGAATCCTCAGCATCCTGACGTGGTGCACCCAGTTTTATTACAACAAAAGCATTCAATATTTTCCACATCAATTCCACCTTCAGCAACTTCCCTTTTGTTCTGAATGAGACCTCTTTAGAATCTCCAGCTGTCCTTTCTCTTACTTGAAACCTTCCTCTTTTCTCACCTGCCCATTTTCTTTCTTTCTCAGATCTACAATGGTGTAAGTAAAGGTTTTGATCGATCAATGGGCTAATTCATAAGCAGCTGCCAGCTCTGCTGCCTCCCTAGCAGTTTGAACCTTTTGTTCCTCCACCTCAGTTCTTATCACTGAAGGCAGTGAATCTTTAAATTCATTCACAACAGTCATTTCTCCACAGGATTCATAGCTTCCTTGTATTTTAATGCTCTCATCCACCAATCAAAATCACTTTATTTAACTCTTTCAAATTCAATATAAGTTTGTTCAGGCTGATTTGGGGTATTTTGAAACTTTTGCCTCCTTGCTTGTGCTATCAACTCACAAGTACCAATGCCAGCTTTCTTTACCACATCACATTCCCCAGATATTTCTTTTGACAGACAGGCATATGCCTCATTATCATGCTCAGTAATCAATTATGTAAAAGTCATTTCTAGATTCCTTTCAACTACTTCATTTGTTTAGAGTTTACTCAAAAATTTAAAAAATGCTTCACTCTCTTTCTTTGACTCTTGGAAGAATCTTTCTGAATATAAGCATCTTCCCACTGGGTTCTATTCTAGAAATAGCTCCTTCCTCACCTTCTTCTGGTGTTTCTCTTTAAGCTGCAATTCTCTTTCTCTCTCCTTTTCTCTTTCCTCCATTGCTAACTTTTCCATTTCCAATTCCAAATCCTCTCTTTCCTTTCTTTCTCCTAACTTTCTGCCGATTCCCCTTGGAATGCTCTCTTTTGCCTCTTCCTCTCTTTCCCTTTCTTTTTCATTTCTTTTGCTCTTTCAATGCCTCGTTTCATTTGTAACTGAATTTTAGCCAGTTCAAAACCTTGCCCTTGAAGAATGTGGTCTGTCAGCTATCCCTTGTAATTGCAAATGCTGTGCTATTATCACAGCTATGTCTGATTTTCTCATGCCTACAGGTAATTTTAACTGCTACTTATCTGCCAATTCCTTCAATTTAGTTTTAGTTATTTTTTGTAAACAATCCAATTTTATATATGTTCTACTCCAGATATGTCTGAGTGATTACCAAAACCATTTTGCTGTCACTCACTTTCAAACCTCACAATGTCACTCCTGATTCAATACTCTCCTCGCTCTCATAGAATGCTGACAGAGCAGAAGGCGGCCATTTGGCCCATCATGTCTGCACCAACTCAGCATCTTACCCATAGCCTCTCCGCTCCCCCTTACCCCCATATCCCCACACGTTTCCCATGGCTACTCCACCTAACCCGCACATTCTCAGATACTTATGAGCAAATCAGCATGGCTGGTCCATCTAACCTACACATCTTTGAACAATGAGAGGAAACTGGGGCAACTGGAAGAAACCCACGAGGAGGAATGTGCAAGCTCCACACAGACAATCATCTGAGAATAGAATTGAACCCAATATCCTGGTGCTGTGAAACAACAGTGGTGGCCACTGTGCGACCCCAAAAAGGAATGGATAAACCTAGTGACTGGAAAGTTTACAACTTGAATTTCCACAATCGTACCTTTACATAGTGAGATTTTTACTGAAATCAAATTTCACAATCTCCTGTGGTTAGATTTGAATGTAGATCTTTCAGTTATTAATCCAGTGACAATGCCACTACGTAACTGGCTGCCCACTCTCGTCACTTTTAAAGTCACCAATTCCAACTAATCATGATTTTTTTAATATCCTGCAAAGAGCCTCCAATTTTGTTTCAAACACAGCTGATGGTAAATGCCTGGTTATTCTAATCCCAGAAGGGAAACTTGAAACAACTTCTGTCAACTGTTTCTTCAGTTTGATATAATGTGAGGAAAGTTTTGAAATCCAGAGAATGATATTCCAAAAATTTTTTCTTGATTCCAAACAAAATAAGTTTTTGTTTAGCACTAAAATTACGAGAATAAAATAAGCTAGGAGAGTCCTTAAAAAAGGCAATGTCTATGCAGTGTATCACAAGCGTATCCCAGTTCCAAACAATCTTTACTGCAGAACCTTCAGAGCTAATTCTCCATAAAACCTTATAGATCTTTAAGAACTGTTTTAAATGTCCAGTAACAGAAACCATACCAGCCAGTTATACCTCTTCACTATTTTCTACTGAGATAAAACATACAACTGGCTTTTTAAGGCAGGGTTTCTTCACAGAGCAGGACTACTGGGAGGTAAACAACTACTCCTGCAGTGGCTGGGGTGTGAACCTTTCCCCTTTCATAGAGTTCATCATCTCCTGATACAAATATTACCCCTTTCACTTTCCCTTATCTCAACTAACATCTTCAGAGATCAAACGTAATTACCTTCATTTTTAGAGTCCATCTTTTAGACAGTCAACTTAAACTTTATACCTTGTCTTCAGTTAAAATTAAATTCATCAGTATCTAAAATATAGATTTTTGGATAAAAGGAAGGATTTGAGTTTGTCCTAAAAGTATACTGAGATCAGAAAAGTGGCAGATGAGATTGTCGGGATAACCAATATTTGTTGCCCATCTCTAATTGCCCTTGAGTGGCTACATGTCAGGAAACTGAAAGACCTGCATTCAGATCTAACCACAGGAGATTGTGAAATTTGATTTCAATAAAAATCTCGCTGTGTATTTATTTACGTGTGACTGCGTAAATAAATGTGTTGGTGCAGGAACTGGATAGCTGAAGCAATCCTCCCATCATATCTGTTACAAGGTAAAATGTTGCCCACACATAATAAATTTCACTAATTCATTGAATTGATAAAAATATGACACGTGTCATCCATAACAGGACAAAACTGCCCAAAGTGGTGAAGAGTAAAATGATGGATCTTCTTCGACTCTTCATTTCTGGGTCAGGAAACATAATATAAAAATGTCTCTGGAATTCTCTTTGGAATGCTCACATGTTTCCTAAATGACACCTGAGATTTCTGGTAGGTTATCTAGACATTATGAGAAGTGAGGTATTGGCGAGCGGTCTGATTGTTTCCCATCCCTCCCATTGAAGACAATGGAGATGAGAATGGGGAGAGTGTGAAACAGGCTGTTGACTCACCATCACCTGTAAAGAGGATTCCTCAAAATGAAGATGAGAGGAGTGAAGTGGTAAAGGAGCAGTGGTCCGAAAGCTTTTAATTTCAAATAAACCTGTTGGACTATTATCTGGTGTCATGTGACCTCTCATCTTGTCCACCCCAGACCAATACCAGCATCTCCACCTCAACATCAAGATCAGCCCATGATGCTTCCTGAACCAGTTTCAACATTTCCTTTCAAAGCTGTGGAATTAATGAGAAATAATATTTATTTACTTAGAATCACAGCTAACAGTTACTATCCAAACATTGGGTTTAGTTTAAATTCCAAATCTTTCCTTTTATCCAACAATATTTCTGATCATGTTAAATTCAGTTTTAATTTCCACCTGACTATGATGTGTAGAGGAAGATTCTGACTTTTATTTTCAAAGCCCTTTGAATATATTTGTTCAACAGGAGATGAGCTGGATTGGAACAATAACTTTGTTACCCGTTCCAGATTTAAATTTTCCAGCTTACTCCTGATCGTTCAATGAAATTCCAGATGACAGGAAAGAGATATTTCACAGCATTCGTCACCTCCTCTCTGAACTTCCTCTGCATGACTGCATTAATAAATGTGTTGGTGAAGGAACTGGATAGCTGAAGCAATCTTCCCATCATATCTGTTACAAGGTAAAATGTTGCCCACACATAATAAATTCCACTAATTCATTGAATTGATAAAAATACGGCATGTGTCATCCATAACAAGATAAAACTGCCCAAAATGGTGAAGAGTAAAATGATGGATCTTCTTCGATTCTTCATTTCTGGGTCATTCTGCCCCTCACCATTTCACTGTCCCCTCAGTTTCCTGCGGATTACACTGGCCAGCAGGATGTGCCTGACGGTGAGAGCATTGAGCAGCAGTATCAGCACGAAGGGGAGCACTGGAGTTAAAATGTGGTCCATCCAGTCGAAAGTTTGCCACACAGATGAGTAGCAGTATTGATATGTTACTGAGCAAGTGTGATCAAAATCGTACACTCTGTATTTGAAAAACACCGGGATGTTGTTTAACAAACTCAACACACTTACCGTTGTGATAACAATGGCTGCTGTTTTCTCAGTGCAGTATTTCATCTTCAGTTTCTGGAAGCAAATGGCCACCATTCGGTCAAAGGTGAAGGCGACTGTGAGCCAGACAGAGATCTGGCCATGGAAGATATCACTTCCAGACCGCTACAGATTGGCGTGTACCTTAAGGATATGTGATACAAATTTTAAATAATTCATTTTTCTCACTATGACATCAATAATGATGACCAGTAGATATGCCATGGCCATGGAAACCAGATACCAAGTGACACCTTTGGAAAGACCACACCTCCCTCGAAATAGAGTCACAATTGTGACTAAGTTAGCTGTAAGTTATGAGAAAAAGAAAGTATTAGAAAACCATTGTGAAGGAAGAGAGATCTGAAAAGCAATCAGGATATTAGAATTTACACTTTTACAAATGAGATTATATAAATGTGTGGAGACATTTTTGAACTGAGTCAGCATGTAAGTTTCTCAATGAACACAGAAAAGCTCATTCATGAGGAATTATATTCATG
The DNA here is from genome assembly GCF_965287045.1 of Carcharhinus amblyrhynchos. Classification (NCBI taxonomy): domain Eukaryota; kingdom Metazoa; phylum Chordata; class Chondrichthyes; order Carcharhiniformes; family Carcharhinidae; genus Carcharhinus; species Carcharhinus amblyrhynchos. Next base: position 17,470,355 of record NC_137335.1, read on the forward strand.
TAATAGAGGCTTACAGCATGGAAACAGGCCCTTCGGACCAAATTGTCCATGCTGCCCTCTTTGTTTAAACCCCTAAGCTAATCCCAATTGCCCACATTTGGCCCATATCCCTCTATCCCCATCAAACCCATGTAACTGTCTAAATGCTTTTTAAAAGACAAAATTGTACCTGCCTCTACTACTACCTCTGGCAGCATGTTTCCTGACACTCACCACCCTCTGTGTGAAAAAGAGACACTTCTGTATCTCTCCCCTCTCACCTTAAACCTATACCCCCTAGTTTTAGATTCCCCTATCTTTGGGAAAAGAATGGCTCTGGTTAAGTTCATCAGAACATGCTCACTGCTGTGAGGGTTCTATTCTTGCACTCAGGGCCTTGGGCTGGTAATGGGTTTGCATACGCTGTAAGGCAGCAGTTGAAAAAGCTACAAGAAGTCACAATATGGGCTTGTAATACTGACAATTTGGACCATCCATGAGGCCTGTAATGGAACTACAGATTACAACTTGTCAATGCTTTTGGAGTCTGACGGAGGATGAGGAATGGCAGGTGAATATACAGATATCTACGTTAATTCCAATAGAACACACATCGAGAATTAAACTTCATGAACATAGAGTTATACACTGAGATACACCTTGGCTGTGTTAACTCTTGCTCAGTGGTAGCACATGTGCAAAGAGTGAAAAGATAGTGGAGTCAATTCCCATTCTGGAGATTTGAGCACAAAATGAAGATTGATACTGCAGTGAAGACTGAGGGAAAGTGACACTGTTTTGGGTGGTACGGTTCATTGCCCCCTCTGCCCCTTCACATGGAAGTAACAGATTCCGTGTCATTTCATACATAAAGAGCAGGGGATTTTCCCTGTGATCCAGGACAAGATCTAACCCTCAAAAAACATCAGGAAACATGCACTTAGCAGCTTCTCACAAAACTGTAACGTGATAACGATCATATAATCATAAGTGAGAGGTGAATATTAGAGAGAACACCAGGGATAATTCCCCTACTCTTCATAAAAGTGTCGTAGGATCTTTTAAATCCGCTTGAAAGAGGAAACATAGCCTGACTTCAACATTTCACCCTAAAGGCAGCACCTTCAGTAGTGCAGCTCTACCTCAATATTGCACAGAGATGTCAGCCTTGAGTTCCATGCAAAAAACTGGGGTGAGACTTGAAACTGGAACCATCTGACTAAGAGGCAAATGTGCGACCAACTAAGCTACTGACACTTGTTGCAACTCTGCCAAATCACCTCACTGACTGTAAAACACTTCAGGACATCCTAAAGTTGGGAAAGATACCATATAAATGCAAGTACTTTCTCGCTGATAACAAAAAACAAGCAAAGAGAGAAACATTGAATGAAGCGGATTGACTTGAGTATCTGAAACTGTGGAGAGGCTGTAATTAGAATAAGGGAAAACATTGAAGAACATCAATGATTAACAGGATTTGAAATAATCACCACAGACATAAGAGCACCAATAAGTTCCACTATCAGAGATGTCAAACCAGCAATGAGTACAACGACTCACATAAATCTCCAACCACTGCAAGGATGTGATAGAAAATGGGTACGACATCAATAAGCAGAAATAATAAATCCACCCTTGAATCATAGAAAACCTACGTGCAGAAAGAGGCCATCTGGCCCATCGAGTCTGCACCAATCACAATCCCACCCAGGCCCTATCCCTGTATCCTACACATTCACCCACTGATCCCTCTAACTTAAGCATCTCAGGACCCTAAGGGGCAATTTTAGCATGGCCAATCAACCTAACCCACACATCTTTGGAGCTAGTGTATAGCATCAGTTGAAGGTCCTGTGTGGTGAAGAAATCTTGTTCAAACCTGTGCATGAAGATACAGAGAGAGGTTTCTAAAGGGAGGAAGAAGGGAGAGTTCAAGATTGAGCTGAGTGAACCTGAAACACAGTGAGGAGGGAATGGTGGGAAGGAAAGAGAGAGTGAGGAGGGAATGCAGGGGGGAAAGAACAGGGTGAGAACAGAATGGAGAGAGGAAGGGACAGAATGAGGAGGGAATGGAGGGAGGAAAGGACAGACTGAGGAGGGAATTTAGGGAGGAAAGGACAGTGAGGAGGGAATGGAGGGTGGGAAGGACAGAGTGAGGAGGGAATGGAGGGTGGGAAGGACAGAGTGAGGAGGGAATGGAGGGTGGGAAGGACAGAGTGAGGAGGGAATGGAGGGAGGGAAGGACAGAGTGAGGAGTGAATGGGGGGAGGAAAGCCCACTGAAGGGTGCTCATTGAGGGGTGAGGTGAAGGGATTAGATTCTGTTCCTGGGTGAAGGGTAACTTCTTGCCTGCCTTCAAGTATCCAAGCATGTTGGAGATCCGTGCCAAACATCAGCGGGGTTCCAAATGGGATTCTCACTCACCCTTGCTGCCCGAAGAAAGCCATACAGTTTTTTTCTGCACTTCTGGCCAGAATGCGGTGTCAGGCTCCTGGCATTTACTGCTTCTGCCACCTCTTCCCACAATACTGTGGCAGTGCACCCCTTGGGCGAGGACCCTGGTCGGGGACAATCCGCTCACACCTCTCATCCACAGCATCTAGCAGGTAGTCCGGATCGACCTCAATGAATTTGAGTGCTGCTTTCCTCGAAGATGTCTTCATGGCGTGACTGGCTGTGTGTCCATTCCTGCAGTTTTTATACAGCTCTGGCTTATTAGGAGAGTGCAATAACTGAGGCCAGTCAAGGGCCTGTGAGAAATGTTGAAGGCTGCTTTCAGTTAAGTGCCATATATCCCTCGGGGCGCTGATTGACTGCCATTCAAAGGCTGCTGTGTCCAGAGGGGTGCAATACTCAGGGCTCCGAATCAACAAGCTGCTGTGTCCAGGGTGACGGGGAGAGAGGATGGGTGTGGCGGGGAGGGGGGGGTGGCTCCTGACAGGGCTTCCATTCAATAAAGGGAATGCGAGCATGCTAGGGTTGTGCGTGTAAGCCATGTCTGTGCATCAGGGGAGTGGGGGGGCAGTGAAAAGGCCAGCAATGTCTGTGTGGGTGTTGTGGGGGCCAATGATGAGGCCAGTGATGTCTTTATGGTTGGGGCAGCGATGTCTGTTTGAGGGGGGTGGGGAGGGGGATGCACAGAGATGTCTATATGGGGAAGCAGTGATGTTTATATGGGGAGGGGACCCAGCGATGTCAAACCTTCACCCACTCACCACATTAACAACTCATCCACCTGCTAACTTTACCACCCAGCAACAGATCCACTTACTTACCTACCCATGTCACTCGCTTACCACTCAAGCACGTACCCAGTCATCTACCTACACACCTCACCCACTTTACCAACTCATGTGTCTTTCCCATTGTGCCCACTCACCCACCTACCAACTCTGTCATACACCTACCTACCAACTCGCCGACCAGTAACCTCTGATCACCTGAACATCACTTTGATCACCTGATCTCACCAACCTATGGACTTACCTACTCAATCATCCAGTTATCCTCTTCATCAACTTAGCAACCTCACCCAGATTCTAACTGCCCACTTCACCCAGTTACTAACTCACACATCTCCCCAGGTCTCCCACTTACCCACCTATGGATTCACCCACCTTACTATTTACCCACCTACCCATTTACTCACTTTCCCACTTAACCATTCACCCGTTTACTCATTCACCCATTTCCTCATGCATTCACGAACATTAATTCAAATACAGGCCATAACGCCATAAAGAGGGGTATATCCCCTACTCTCTGACTTTACTCTGATCCAGTGGATTTCCATGGAGGACTGTGGGATGCACATTTCTTTCACATCCTGGATCAAATATCCCAGAGGAAATGGACAGCAGCTTGGGGGTCAGGAAATCTTCATGAAGTGCAGCAAATGCGCAGACTTGTCACATCTCAGAAGATTCAGACCAAAGTTGTGAAAACAGAGTTACAGAAAATGCTGTAATATCCATTTACTACATCAGATCAAAGGTGAAATAGGAACTAAGGGATAATTAATCTTAATATGGTTTGAGTACATCAGAGTAGATTGGAAATGCGTGGGACTCGAAGAAGCTCTCTGGATTCAATTTATCTTAGCATTTTATGAGAGAGGTTTTGCAGCCTGGACCTCATATGATTTGCAGCTTACTGCGACTAGACAGCCAAAGTCCATGACAATTAGATAGATCTGCACTGCAAGTAGAATAGAAATTGGAAAATAGACTCCTTTGAAACTAATAAGATAATACACATTGAACCTTTCAGTGTCTTCTTGTGTAAGAAAGTAATCAGCTGAATTTGCCTGGAAATACTGAAAAATAACCAGAGCAGGAGACTGAGCACTCCACACTCAAGGGAAGTTTAATGAAAATTTTATATGTGAGAATAGGTGGAGCTCAGGAGAATTCTCCAAGGACTGTGTCATTCTTATTGGTGGCCCCTAAAGAAGTCAATAACTTTAAGATTGACATGTCTCCTTCAAGAATATTTTTACATGAAATTGGGAGCAACCTGTATGGCATAGATAGTTATAAAACATGTTATGTTTATAGTGGTAGTTTAGTTTAATCTTTTAATAAACAAAGTCTGTTTGCCTTAAAACAAGGTGTTGTGGAGTCCCTGTTGGAGGGAGGAGGCAATGCTGTAGGATATGGGGGAAGCAAAGATTTCGACCCTGTTCATGGAAAAGGGCGGCCCCAGTGATTGCACCAACTATCAAGGGATCTCCCTGCTGAGCATTGTGAGTAAAGTATTTGCCCGTGTTACCTTTGTCAGACCTCAGATCCTGGCTGAATGCATCTATGATGTGGGAATGCCGGCGTTGGACTGGTGTAAACACAGTAAAAAGTCTGACAACACCAGGTTTTAGTCCAACCTATTTATTTGATAATATACTCGCAAGCTTTCGGGTTAGCCCCTTCGTCAGGTGAATGGAGAGTTCTGGCCTCAGACAGAGCATATAAAGCACAATCTCTAAACTGTCTGTGCTTTATATGCTCTGTCTGAGGCCAGAACTCTCCATTCACCTGACGAAGGGGCTAACCCGAAAGCTTGCGAGTATATTATCAAATAAATAGGTTGGACTAAAACCTGGTGTTGTCAGACTTTTTACTGTGAATGCATCTACCCAGAATTCCAGAATGATTCCAGAACTGGGGGATTTACTGAACTGGGAGACTGCAAGAGAAAGTTTGAGAGCAATGGGGACCATTGTATGTAACCTTCAACAATCTGACTGATGCATTCAACTCTGTGAGCAGAGGCAGTCTATTCAATGCGATCCCCTCTTTTCCTGACAACATGATGGGTAAGGTCAGCTATGGCAGGGTAACATTGGAACACTTTGTGATCTGCAGTGTGGTCAAACATTGCTCTGTTCTGGCACCAACACTCATTCCCAAATTCTCTTTGCTGCTGCCTTAGGCCCTCAGCTCATCAACAGACAGTGTCCACTAACATTGCAGAGCTGATGGAGAGCTGTTCAGCCTTGCTGCTCTGAGATCCAAGCCAAAGCTGGGCCAAATTCTTACTGACATTGCTGATTCAGCATTAGTTTTCCACAGCTTCAGTGGCAAATGGACAAGTTCTCTTGCTCTGTGACATAAATTGATTTCACCATCAGCATCAGGAAGACAAATGTCTACATCCAGGATGTTGCCATAGCGCCATCTATCAGCATTGATAATATGATGCTGGAGGTTGTTCTTAACATCACATATCTTGACTCCAACATCACCAGCAATCTGTCATTTCGTGCTGAATCAACATACGTGTCGCAGAGTCTCGAGCTGTTGTGTCCAAGCTGAGTAAGAGAGTGGAACAGTAACATTCTGACTGAGGAATACCAAACTGTGAATTTCCAAAACCTACACCACCTGTGCACTCCTCTATAGTGGTGAGACATATCGTCGGCAGGAGAAAAAGCTAAACAGTTTCCACCTTCACTGTCTCAGGCATACCCTTGTCATCTCCTGGCTGAACAATGTCACCAACTCAGAGATTCTGGAAAGTGCTACTTCTAGCAGCACACACTCCATACTGATCCAACAGTGTCTGCAATGCCTTAACCATGCTCATTGGATTAACGATGATAAGTATGTAAGCAATGACCTTCTGTATGGTGAGCTGACCACTGGGTCATGACTTCCTGGGTGCCCATACCTCCTCAGAAGAACAGCTGCCAGTGAGATATGAAGATAATGGATATTGACACTGACAATTGGGAGATAGTTGCTGACTGCCCAGCCTCTGTAGGCTGATTCATTGGAAGGATATTGGAAGAGGTGAGCAGAAATGGAAAGCTCGGTTGTCTTAAGAAGGGGCCCAGAGAAACAGCCAGTGAATTGTGCATCTTCCCAGGCCACTGTTTTCCACTGCAGCAAAGGTGACAGAGACGGTGAAGCTCACACCACATCTCAATTTCAAAATTCTCCTCCTTGTTTTCAAATCCCTCTATGGCCTTGCCTCTCTCTCTTTCTGTAATCTCCCCCAAAACCCTAGCCCCCTGAGATACCTGCACTCCTATAATTCTGGCCTCCAGTGCAGTACCAACTCTAATTGTCCCACCATCGGTGACTGACCCTTCAGTTGCCTTGGGCCCAAGTTCTGGAATTCCCTCCATAAACCTCTGCACCTCACTACCTTGCCTTCCTCCTTTAAAGCAATGCTTAAAACCTATCTCTTTGGCACTGCTTCTGCTCATCTGACTTAATGTCTCTGAATGTGGCTCAATGTTATACTGTTATGAGTTTTCTGCAAAACATATTGTTGTAAGTTCCCTTACATTGGAAGCATTTTGTAAAGTTGACACAGTGACACAATGGAACGTCATGATGAGGGTTTTGCTGAGCACCAAACCCACTAATGGACTCACCTCAGCAAGGTTTGTTGATATCTAGAGATACCAAGCATATTTATAATGATGGTTTTATGAGCTCCAAGAGGATATTTTTTCAAGTGGTTTTTAAATGTCTCCCTGGGCTGATTTTACCATGTTGTTTCTAACTGCTTGAAACTGGGAGAGTTTCAAATCCAAATTCTGGGCTTGTTCTCTGCGCCCACCCCGCCCTCTCAACATACTCTGTCCGCAAAATTCTGAGTGAGCCTGTTGCTCACTGCAGAAGCCTGTCGACAGGGCTTAACACGCCCGAAAGCCTGCAGAGGGAGCTAGTGCGCATGTGCAGTCCTCTGATGCTGCATTAATAGTAGCAGGGACCTGCCAGAAAAGAGAGGGACTATCAAGCCCTTGCCAGTGCAGGCAGTCTGAAGAAGCACCCCCACCCCCCTCGATGGGGTGGGGGGGCCCAAGGTACAGGCCTTGCTGATCCCCCGATGCCCAGTCCGCTTGCGGACTCCCTCCCCTCTCACCAATTGCGGCCCCACTGCCCTCACCCTACCAACCCCTGCAATGTGACTTCCTCTCCCTCGCTCCACTGACTGCTGCAGAGTGGCAGCGGGATTCCTCCAACCATTAGCCCCTGGCTGGTATTTCCCAGGTACTAGCGTGGCACTGCCAGTCTGGAACTACCAAAGGGTCACCATCTTGCCCTCTGCCTCCTGGGGAGTGGGGGCCTCAATGGATTCCAATTCCGCCAGCGAGGCCAAGTTGACTGCGCCCAATCCATTAAATAAATTTGAATATATTAACCTGCCACTTGACCATTTCCGGCAAAACGCTGACCACACCAGAAATCCGACACTTGTAAAATACCACTGTTTTAGCACTAATCGCTTTTTGCCCCAATTAACGGGCACAACATGGTGGTAAAATCCTGGAATTTTTTAGAGAGAAGCGCACCTCATATTTCTGCCTCTTTCACCTCCCCCCTCAGAATACTCCACTCACTCTCTGTGATGTTTCTTACTCTGATGCTGGGGAGGCACCACCCCATACAGGAGCCACATCAACTTCCCTGTTGCCATGACTGTCAAATCCAGAATTACTGCTGAATTTCTTCAATTTGCAGTATTCCTCTGTCTCAGGATATCAAGCTCGGCGCTGTGCTCCTCCAGATGGTCATCACACTCACCAGTACCCAATGTTGAATATCAATGAGAGATTGTCCCATTCTCAGTGGATTCCTGCCCCTTGTATCCATCTCTACCCTCCCAGGATGAGCAGCCACTTGCTATTCTGGCCTCTAACTGGCTGTGGACTGAGCAGATCCTGTGACCTAGGAATATTCAGTCACCCACCTGCTCTGATTGAACCCAGCTGCCTCGCAGCCTCAGAATCCTCAACCTGATTCCAATCTATTGGAGGCGATTCCTGCAAACTCGGGTCTCCCAGAATCATGAAGATCCTGAGGTTATCCCATGGCACAGGGACAGCAGGCTACATTTCCTACATTTCCATGAGCATAATCTCCAATGTAATGAACCTGGACATTGAGTTGTGACACTCACTCACTCACTTATTCACTCACTCACTCACTTATTCACTCACTCACTTACTCACTCACTCACTCACATGCATTCACTCACATGCATTCACTCACACACACTCACTCTCACTCGTATTCACACTACTCACACTACTCACTCACTCACTCAACGCACTCATTCACATGCACTCTCACTCATTCTCATTCTCACTCACACTCACTCACTCGTGCACTCACTCAAACACACACACACACACACACACACACACAGTGACTTTCCCATGCACACACTCACACACACACATTCATATACTCACTTTCTCACATACGTCCATGCACACACACACACTCATTAAAACACTCACTCACTCACTCAATCAATGACAAGGGCCCTGTGTCCTCCACTCACTCACAAGAGCCCTGCATCCTCCTGGATCTGTGGCACAAAACCCTTCTCAGGCTTGCTTGAGGTCTATCTGGATCCATTGTGAAAAGTTCCTTCCAAGACCCATCTGAGGTCTCCACAGACCCATCTGGAGATCCCAGAGGTCCACTCACATTCCTCCCCGTGGTCCCCACCCCCCACCTCGGATTAAATTATGGTAAGGGCAGCCTGATGCCTCCAGGATCCGACTGGGCCACATCCCATCATCTCCCAGCCCCCCCGGGCCTGTTGTAGGTTGCTCTGAGCTCCCCAATGCTGCAACCCATAACTCAATCTTACCTGGCAACTGACTACATTTGGCTTGTCCAATCACAGGCTGCTTTCTCCCGGCATTGGCTGCTGATTGGATCACCAGGGTATCAACAGCCAAAAGCATGGAAAAACCAGCCTCTGATTGGTTGATTGGGCTCCCGGCATTTTTCGAAATTATGTCAATACTTGTGCTCACTGACCTGTATCATCTTGTGGTCCAGCACTGACTACAAAACTCTCACCTTGCTTTCAGACTCCTCCACAACATCGTCCTTGCCACTCTAAACAGCACCAGTCTGACAACCAACTGGAAGTTCTACATTCCTGTAACACTATTTATCCATCCTTCACCATTGCGGAGAGTGCCATCCACTGTCAGGGTGCTGTGCTCTGGAATTCCCACTTTAAACCTTTTCATCTTGCTCTCTCCTACTTCACACTACATGAACGGTTATTTTGCTGTGTGAACGATGTGATAGAAAACAGTTAATTAATGTAGCATTATTTTCATGAGAATGTTTGATACTTTATTGTCATTTCAAAATCACAGCAAAAATATCAGTGCAATAAATGTACAGTGCATCATTTTTACAATCAATTAACTTGGCCCAATAAATAGAATATGATAAAGTTTTTGAGGAAATAGTTTACTTTTTGAATTATATAGGGCAGCTAATGTTGGGGATTATTTGGCTCTTTCTGATGTTTGGTTGAGCTGGTGATCCAAGTGACCGGACATTTCAAGACATATTGCAAATCCTCTTTGAATTTCCTCTGGGTCACAGCATAAATAAAGGTGTTTGTGGAGCAGCTCAAGAGCTGCAACATGAAGCCAATTTCCTGGGCATATTGTGAAATATAGGAAACAATGAAATTGTCAACAGCAATCCGTACATATATTGAATTCACCATGAAGACCATCCACAGCAAAATGAAATTACCTGACACGACAAACAGCAAAACAATGGAATTTTTCCGGCTCTCCAATTCCAAATCTTTCTGACCTCCCACAGCATTCGCGCTCCGGATTCTCCGACGGGCTCTGTTGGCCACCAAGATGTTTTTGACGGTCAAAATGTTGAACAACAGAATCAGAAAGAATGGGAGTCCTGGGGTGAGGACATGATGGAGAGACTGAATGGCCGACCAGAATGGTGTGTAGAAAGCCTTGTTTGTTATGTAGCAAAACCATGAGTAATGGAGAAGGGTGTATCCATTGCCAAGGATGAAGTACCAGAAAATGTTCTTCAAGCAGCAGATGGCTGTCACCGCAGTGATAATCACAGCTGCCTTTTTCTTGGTGCAGTATTTGGCTTTCAGCTTCGGGCAGCAGATGGCCACGTATCGGTCGATGGTGAAAGCCACAGTGAACCAGATGGAGCAATCAGTGACAGCATAGAGCAACACAGCGTGGATATTACACACTTTCAGCTTGGTCACAAAGCGAAACTGAGAAGAGAAAACAATGGGGAGCCGCCTCATGATCAGATCCAGGATGATGATCAGCAGGTCTGTCACTGACATCGCCATCAGATAGTGGGTGACACAACTGGACAGACCACATTTTCCCTGGGACAAGATAACAAGCGTTACCACATTCACTGTGTCCGGATAAGAAAAGAACCAATTAGAAACCAGGCTCTGAACATTCTGAAGGAATTGCTGTGTAGAAATTGTAACTTTAAACAAATTATTTAATGGCAATGGGGTTTTAACAGGAAAGAGAGGAGATAATGAAATCAGACAGTATAAAAGGAGGCCATTCAGTCCTTTGTGTATTTGTGAGCCCTTGGAAAGAGCCATCCAATTAGTCTGACTCTCCTGCTATTTCCCTTTGTCTCTGCAAATGTTTCCCTTCAATATTTATTCAATTTACAAATGAAAGTTAATTTGGAATCTGCTTCCACCTCTCTTTGAGGTTGTGCATTCCAACTGAGAATAATTCACAACAGGCAAAAAAAAATTCTCTTCCTTTCTTTCTTTTTCAATTACCTTAAATCTGCATCTTCCTCCAACCCTCCCAACTGTCAAAAAGTGTAGACAGGGCAAAGCTATCAACACATCTCCAACTTTGAACACCTCTATGAATTCTCCCCTTAACCCTCTGAGTTCCAAAGAGAACAAACCCAGTTTCTCCAGTCTTTCCACATCATTGAAGTTCCTCATCCCTTGTCCCAGTCTAGTAAATCTCATATTGCTGCATTTAGAGGGTGACTTATTTTAACTTCTACCAAGAAAATCAAACAAAAGGCCTGAGAAAGCTACAAGGGGATTGATCAGAATGATCAATACCCCAGGTTATCTAAGAACAGGCAATAAATTCTGCCCTTGCATTTGATGAATAAAAATAACTCAGCTGCCCACTCAATGTCACTGCCTCACATGAGCAGTCATGATGTAGAAATGCCGGCATTGGACTGGGGTAAACACAGTAAGAAGTCTCACAACACCAGGTTAGAGTCCAACCAGTTTATTTGATAGTAATCCCACAAGCTTTCAGAAATGGTGTTCCTTCGTGAGGCGTGTGGAAGGTTCTGATCAGAGAAGGGCACATAAAGTCACACACAGTTTACAGAATACTGATTAGAATGCGAGCCTTTACAGCTAACCTGCTGTTCAAGTCTTCAAGATGCAGACAATGTGAGTGGAGATAGTATTAGCATAGGTTAAAGAGATGTGAATTGTCTCCAGGCAGGACAGTAAGTGAGATTTTACAAGCCCAGGCAAGTCATTGGGGTTACAGACAGCAAGCAGCCCAGACACTGCAGGAGATAGTGGAATGTGAGTTTATTTCTGGATAGAGACCACAGCAAGACATTGTAATCCAAAGAAATCAGAAAAGGAAAAACTCTAATCCCAAACATTGGAAAACATAAAGCAGGAACTGAGAGCCGGCAGGTCATAAAAGGACTAAGGATATTGAAAAGAGAAGCGAAAGATATTGACATTGTCTCCCAGAGAAAGGCTGAAACAAAATGAGGTCAATCGAGAGAAAATGCTGAATTGAGTGAAGTCAGGATTGGATTTAGCTGCAGATACATTAAAGCAAACAGCATGAATTTCCCAACATACAACACACCTTAAAATTCACAAGAAATTGTTAAAATATTAAAAACATCTTACCCAAGGCTGCTGTCTCGCATCCTCATGCATTTACTCTGGCCAATCCACCTAATCTATACAGCTTTGGACAGCAACTGGAGCAGAGGAAAGTCATACAAACATAGGGAGAACATGCAACCTCCACCCTGTTACCCAAGGCTGGAATTGAACCTGGGTCCCTGGCACTATGAGGCACTAGTGCCAACCATTGTGTCATCATGCCTCCCAAATGTCACTGGAAAATCGAACGCACTGATGATGGGACATTACTGAACAGGATAAGCAATATCAGTTATAGAACGGATGATTGTAAAGACTTACCAGGAAGACCAATAACAAGAAGAATTGGATAGTAATACTTTTGCATAATATAAATTATCGAAAGCATAGTCGCACCTTTCTGTGAGAGAAAACACAACTCCTGGTTTCTGTCCAAGTTCCACAGATGCTTTGCAGTGATACGTTTAACGGAATTTCATATATGTAGCAGAGGGGAGCGTTCAAGTGAAAGAATGGTTCAGGACTAAATTGCATTACTTACAGTCATTAAATAAACAAATTCACTTAACCCCTTCCCAGACAAGTTTTTTTTCCAGAGACAAGTCAAGTCACTGTGTTAAAGCAAAATACTGCACATGTGGGAAATCTGAAATGAAAACAGAAAATGCTGGATACACTCATCTGGACTGGAAATTTTAATTCTGTTTCTCTCCACATTCCAGGGCTGCTGAGTTTATCCAGCACTTTCTGTTTCTATTTCAATTTAATGTATGCCAAAGTGAGGTCCACGAAACTCCAAACATCTTTTTGTTGCAAGACAAAATTGGAAGTTCTGGAATTCCAATTCTGTTATGCAGCGTAATTTTGAGATTTGTATGGATATAATTTTTAAAAAGTTGCTATTCAGTAATCAGCCAAGTTACATTACACTTGACAATCAATGATCACCAATAAACCAGGGAGTCAAAACTAATTTCTCCAGCCTGAAATGATGGATGGATCACTCATGTTTCTGAACACAGTGATGTTACTCAGAAGATGCAGCCCAGAAATTACAGCAAAGTCAAACACATTTGGAGCGCATCAATCTTCATCTGCAATAATATAGGAGCATTCCTGCATTCATTGTGAAATATGTTGACTAGTTAGTTACCACACAGGTTAGACTGGGATGCAAGTTCCCTCCACACTGTCCAGTCAAACACTTCTGATCATTAACTGTGCAAATTATTGATATTGTGATAAGTGAATAAAATTGGCAACAGATTACCCGCGATGATAGGGACCATATAAAGAGGATGAGATGGATCATCCAATTAGACTTCTGGCTGAAGATTGTTGGAAATATTTCAGTCTTGTCTTCTGCACTGATTTGGGCTCCCCCATCATTGAGGACGGAATATTTGTGGAGGCTCATCTTCCTGTCCGTTGTTTAATTGTCTGGCACGATTCACAACTGGATGCGTCAGGACTGCAGAACTGAGATTTGATCCATTATTTGTGGGATCGCTTAGCTCCATTAATCTCATACTGCTTCAACCATTAGGCCGGCCTGCAATTAATCCTGTGTTGTAGCTTCACCAGGTTGACAAATCATTTTTGGGCATGCCTGGTATTTCATGCCCTGCTGCACTTTTCATTGGGCCAGGGTTGATCTCCTGGTTTGGTGGTAATGGTAGAGTGGGGAAATGTGGGCTGGTGACATTACAGATTGTGGTTGAGTAAAATTCTGCTGCTGCTGATGGCCCACAGTGTCTCATGAACACCCAGTTTTGACAGTTAGACTTGTTTGGAATCTATCACATTTCTTACAGTGGTAGAACCACACAATATGGTGAGTGATATCCTCAATGTGAAGATTGGACTTCATCTTCACAATGACTCTGCATCATTATCCAATACCAATTAATGACTATTTAAAGAGCTCAATCCACCTCCACTGCCATTATTCTCTGGGCAATGGGATTCAGGTGGGACTGGGAAAACTATTCGTCCATCATAGTTGGCGAAAGGGTGGCGAGTAAGGGGATGGAGTGCACAGACATGAGGAGAAGGTGCATTCTCCACACTGTTACCCAAGGCTGGAATTGAACCTGGGCCCCTGGCGCTGTGAGGCAGCAGTGCAAACCACTGTGTCACATTGCCTCCCAGATGTCACTGGAATATTGAGAGCACTGACGATGGGATGTGACTGAACAGAAAAAGCAGCGTTAGTTATAGAATGGACGATTGTAAAGACTTACCAGGAAGACCAATAAAAACAAGAATTGGATAGTAATACTTTTGTATATCATAAAGTATCCAAAGCATTGTCGCACCTGTCTGTGAGATAAAACACAACTCCTGGTTTCTGTCCAAGTTCCACAGATGCTTTGCAGTGATACGTTTAACGGAATCTCCTGTATGTAGCAGAGGGGGGCATTCAAGTGAAAGATTGGTTCAGGAGTAAATTGCATTGTACAATGGGAACACCCCACCCCTCTTAGATTGTAGCCCCTCTTTGGATCTTCCCACCTGGCAGCCTCTAAATCAGATAGCGCCCCTGGGGAAAGTGGGACCTGTACTGTTGGGTGGTCCACACCTGAACCCTGCTAGACCAGCGATTTGTACAACATGGCAAGTAGAGAGGGCTGAGCTAGTTGCGGGTTTAAAATATACCAGATTAGACTTCAATCACACCCATCAGCAGCTGGAGTTGGATGAGGATTCACAAAAGCTACTATCAGCACCCACAAGGGTTTGTACCAGTATACACAGTTACTTATTGGAGTCTCATCAACTTTCGCCATTTCCCTGCTTACATTGGAGAGCCAATTACAAGGCATCTCTAACTTAATGGTTTATCTTGATGATGTACTAATGACAGGCATGTCACCTGAAGAACACAGCTCAAATTTGGAAGAAGTATTGAGAAGGTTTAAATAAGCAGGGGTTAGGTTGAAACGGGAGAAAAGTATGTTCCAAGCAGAGGAAGTTACATATTTGGGTTTTAGGGTAGACACAAAGGGCCACGTCCTTTGGAAAAGAAAGTTAAAGCTGTTAAGGAGGTTCCACAGCCAAAAGATGTATCAGCGTTGAAATCATTTCTGGGCACGGTGAACTACTATGGTAGTTCTTTAAAAAATATATCCAGCAAAGTTAAAAAAACATCAGATTTGGAGGTGGGGAAACCTTTGTAAAAATTAAGCAGGTTCTTCAGTCATCGGCTTTGTTGATGCTTCTCAATCCAACCAAACCTTTGGAAATTATCTGCGGTTCATCACAGTATGGAATGGGAGCATTGTCATCCCACTCGGTGGCTGATGGAGTGGAAGGGCATTGCATTTGCTTCTATACTTCCCACTGCCTCGGCAAAGCAGTCAGCATAATTAAAGACACCATACACCCCGGACATTCTCTCTCCCACCTTCAGGAACAAAGAACAAAGAAAATTACAGCACAGGAACAGGCCCTCTAAGTCTGCACTGATCATGCTGCCCGACTTAACTAAAACCCCCTATTCTTCCAGGGACCATATCCCTCTATTCCCATCCTATTCAGGTACTTGTCAAGACGCCTCTTGAAATTCACTACCATATCCACTTCCACAACCTCCCTCGGCAATAAGTTCCAGGCATCCACTACTCTGTGTAAAAAAATCTGCCTCTACCTTTCACCTCGCACCTTAAACCTATGCCCCCTTGTAATTGACTCTTTCACACTGGGAAAAAGCTTCTGACTATCCACTCTGTCCATGCCTCCCATAATCTTGTAGACTTCTATCAGGTTTCCCCTCAACCTCCATCGCTCCAGTGAGAACAAACCAAGTTTCTCCAACCGCTCCTCATAGCTGATGTCCTCCATACCAGGCAACATCCTGGTAAATGTTTTCTGTACCCTCTCCAAAGCCTTCTGGTAGTGTGGCAACCAGCATTGAACACTGTATTCTAAACGCGGCCTAACTAAGAGTCTATAAAGCTGCAACATGACTTGCCAATTTTTAAGCTCAATACCCCGGCTAATGAAGGCAAGCATGCCGTATGCCTTCTTGACTACCTTCTCCAACTGCGCTGCCACTTTCAGTGACCTGTGTACCTGTACACCCAGATCTCTTTGCCTATCAATACTCTTAAGGGTTCTGCCATTTACTGTATGTTCCCTATCTGTATTAGGCCTTCCAAAATGCCATTACCTCACATTTGTCCAGATTAAACTCCATCTGCCATCTGTCTGCCCTCTTGACCTTCTGTTGTAAATATTATTTATCATTGGCATTAAATCCCTTGTTACTTTGAGTCACATCAATTTAGTTATTAATGCCCAATTTATTACAGAGTCATAAAGTCAGAATTATCATTTCAAATTCACTACACAGTATTAAATTATAAATGCCGCATCGCCAGCCATCATAATTCAAACGTCCAACAGTCAAGGACTGTTCCATAGCTTCACCTTTGATCAGGTTTCCACTTCTGCCACAGCTCTGAAAGAGCCCTTATTCATGCTACAAATTATATCCATGTGGCTGTGACCACAGCAAACTCTCCCTCCTCTTCCTTCTCAGCCTATCTACAGCTTTGACATGGTTAACCATCCCATCCTCTGTCAATGCCTCATTCCCAGTTTCCCCTCCCTGGTTCCATTCTTCAGTGTTCAGTCATTGTCGAAATTCACTCACACTGGCTTCCCTCACACTGTCAAAGATCTTTTCTTGGTCTCTGGCTTCTCATCCACACACTCAGCTCCAACCCATCTGAATACACCTCATGTTCCACATGTGCAACGACTCCATCTCATCGTTTGAGAGCTGACACACTACGGTGGTGTCATCAGCAAACTTGAAAATGGATTTGGATTGGAATTTGGCCATGCTGCCATGAGCATATAAGGAGTATAGTAAAGGACTAAGGATGCAGCGTTGTGGGGCACTGGTGTTGAGATGATCAAGGAGGGGATGTTATTACAGCCGAGGTCTCTGCCATTGAGTTTGGAGATGAGTTTTGATGGGATAATAGTATTGAAGGCTGAGCTGTAGTCAGTCGAAAGGGTCGGCGACACAGTGACACAGTGTTTAGCACTGTTGCCTCACAGAGCCAGGGACCTGGGTTCAATTCCTGGCTTGGGTCACTCTCTGTGCAGAGTTTGCACGTTCTCTTTCTGTCTGCATGGGTTTCCTCCGGGCGCTCCGGTTCCCTCCCACAGTCCGAAAGACATGCTGGTTAGGTGGATTGGCCATGCTAAATTCTCCCTCAGTGTACTCGAACCAGCGCTGGAGAGTGGCGACAAGGGGATTTTCACAATAAAATGTAATTCCACTTGTGACTAATAAATAAATGTTAACTTTTACATAAGTGTATTTGTTATCTAAGTGTTCCAGTGGCCAGAGAAATGGCATCTGCTGTGGACCTGTTGCAGCGATAGGCGAATTGGAGGGGTTCCAGGCAATCTGAGGACCAGAGTTCATCATAATAATGGACATGAAAGCCACTGGGCGATAGTCATTAAGGCACACTGCTCGGATTCTTGTTGGTACTGGGATGATTGTTCTCTTCTTGAAGCAGGTAGAGACCTCAGATCAGCAGAAGGAGAGGTTAAAGATACCTGCAAATATCCCTGCCATCTGGTCAGTGCAGGATCTAAATGCTCCTCTGGATAGCCCAACTGTGGGGTTGACTTTTATGAAGGCTGTTCTAATGTCTGCGATGGTGACCTTGGATACCAGTTCCACTGAGGTTGTTGGGGTGAAAGGCGTGTCTCGCTGACCTCTTGCTCAAAACGGACATAGACTACATTGAGCTCTTCGGGGAGAGATGCATTTCTGCCAGTGATTCTACTCATCTTCACCCTATAGCAAGTTTAGTCTTGCAGGCATTGCCATAATCAGTGAGTGTTCGTGTGGCTAGCCTGGGATTCTAGCTTGCCCTGGTATTGTCTCTTAATATCTTTGATGGTTCTCCATAGATCGTATCTGGATTTCTTGGATCTAAGGGTCACCTGACTTGAATGCCTTAGACCTGGACTTGAGTAGGCAGTGAATATCCCTGTTCATCCATGATTTCCAGTTGGGAAACACTTGGATTAGCTTCTTTGGCATACACTATTCGACAGCCTTCTAACACTAATGAAGTCTGTTACTGCAGTGGCAAACTCATTCAGGTTGCTCACTGAGTTGACGAAACTGGCGCATCCGGTTGAAACCCACGCACACGCAGGCAGAATGTGCAAACTCCATGCAGACAGTCACCGGACGCTGGAATTGAACCCAGGTCTCTGGCGCTGTGAGGCAGAGTGCTATTAAGGCTGTTAGAGGAGAAAACCAAACAGCATTTAATTCTCAAAGATTGGAATTGAAAATTAGAGAATTGTAGCTAAAGCTGTCCAAAGCATTATCAGACCACACTTGCAGCTCTGTGTATTGTTCCGGTCACCACATTATAAAAAGGATATTGACGGACCGCTAAAGTCATCTTGTCTCAAATAAGGGGTTTTGGACAAAAGCAATTGTTACCCACCACCTGAATCTACCCCCCTTCTCATTGATTCTGAAGGAGGATGGTTCATCTGTACCACTAATGCAGTTTTAACAGTCATAGCCTTTTCTTGTGCTTCCTTTTCTATTACTGTAACTGGATTTCCATTTAGCTTCCAACAACCTGCCCAAATATGCCCCACTTTGTTCCAATGGAAACACTTAGGCTCCTCCCTCAGTATCTTCCTTCTAAACTGAGGTAACATTTCCTGATCATTCCCAATTGTTCTATCTTTTCCTTGAGTATTTGTTCTCTTTTGTCCTTCCCACCTTCTATCCTTCTGACGTTTAAAAGGATGACAAAAACAGGTTTGTTCCAATGGGCCATTTTTAAATGACCTGCTAGCTTTGCTGCCAGTCTAGAAGTTTTAACTATTTGTCCCTCAGCATGAGTCCTAAGAGACAGTGAACCTTCAATTTCTCCCAAAAGAATTACTTGTCTAAGCATTCCATATTTTCTCCCTATCTCTAACAGATAAAATTGTTTTGCTTCACTAACTCAAATGCAATATAGGTTTGTCTGACTGTTTTCTTTCGCTTCAACATTTCACCCATGCAGTTCAGGAATCAACTCTTATGCACTAAGTATATGTTTCTTTACCGCACAGTAATCTACTGATATCTCTTCTGACAAAGAAGCATACATCTCACTCGCTGTACTTACTATTTTATTTTGCAAAAGTAATGTCTAAATTTATTTTGCCTCCTTTCCAAAAAAAATAAAGAATGTTTCCACATCATTCTCAAATTTTGTAATTGCTTTTATAAATTTAAATATTTCCGCACAAGGTTCTTCTCTAGAACGACAACCTTCCTCCACGTGCGCCGGTGTCTCTTTTTAAACTAAGAGCATTTTAAACTGAAATTCTCTCTCTACTTTTCTCTTCCGTCCATTCCTGACTTTTTCCATTTGCACTTCAGGTTTTCCCATTTCCATTTCTTCATTTTCCCCTTTCCTGCATCGCTCATTGTTTCATTTGTAATTGAAGTGTTGCTACTTCAATTGCCTCACATTTCAGGGTATTTGGTTTCTCAACCTATCCTCGCACACTTAAATGTGTGTTTTCAGTAATCTCATGTTACATTTCCCCGCAGGTAATCCTAATTCCAGTTCTTTGCCAAATTCGTTTAACTGACTCTTGGTTACTTTCTGTAAACCGGTCAGAGTGACATCTTCCACCTTTAGGAAATCTTCGCAATCTCTCATGCCATTTTGGATTCTAACCCAGACATTACACCTCAGTAACTGCAATTTCTATGTCCAGCACCTCACTGTCCCACTTACTTTTTTTTAAGGATCCATAATTCCCAGGTTTTAACAATTAGTCTCAGACCACGTTTTATTGATCAGCATCAGTAACCTTTCTGCACATTTTGAAATCCTAGAAGAGCCCCCACTTTTGTTGCAACCCCAGTTGGTGTTACTAGTGGATGGGAAAATTCCAGAATGGAACACTGCTCAAAAGATCTTAATTTTTTTTTAGGAAACATAGAGGTACAGAGTGTAAGGACTGTTGATTTATTTTAACAAGGAAAAAGCATTTTTTAAATATGAAAAGTTTGATTCTGACGCAATATTCCTTTAATTCCCTCTTAAGCTTCACAAATATGTAGTTTTCAAAGATAACTCTGAATTAAATGGCTGATACCACTCAATGATCTGTGGATTTCTCTCACAATCCCCCCAGCTGATTGTGACGTGATGGTTTCTGGAACTCCACTCCCAAAAAGACAGGCTTTAAAATCTTCTTTCAAACAATGCGTTCCATCAACTGCTTGCATTAGAAGCCCAATCCAGGTTTTCCACCAATACTGTCAGACAAAGCTTCCACCCCACTTTAACAAGGAATCCAGTTCCAGATTTTCCATCCCTTTTTCAAATTTCCCTTGTCATAAATATTTTTACACAAACTCAGGTACTCAGTCCCCAATAGAATATTATTGCCGCAAACGCTAGAAATAAGGACACAAACTTTACAATTAGTTCAGATATGTGACTTAAAACATAGAACATAGAACACTACAGCACAAACAGGCCCTTCGGCCCACGAGTTGCGCCGATCTCATCAACACCTACCAATCTATAGACCTATCTATAACTCCCAATCCCATAAAACCCCATATACTCATCCAGAAGTCTTTTAAAAGACCCCAGCGAGTTCGCCTCCACCACCACTGACGGCAGCCGATTCCATTCACTCACCACCCTCTGAGTGAAAAACTTACCCCTAACATCACTTCTGTACTTTCCTCCCCGCACCTTAAATCTGTGTCCTCTCGTAGCGACCATTTCAACCCGGGGAAATAGCCTCTGAGAATCCACCCTATCTATTCCTCTCAACATTTTATAAACTTCTATCAGGTCGCCTCTCAACCTTCGTCTCTCCAGGGAAAAGAGACCCAGCTCCCTCAACCTAACTTCATAAGGCATGCCTCCCAGTCCAGGCAACATCCTTGTAAATCTCCTCTGTACCCTTTCAATAGCTTCTACGTCTTTCCTATAGTGAGGCGACCAGAACTGCGCACAGTACTCCAAATGAGGCCTGACAAGGGTCTTATAAAGTTGCAGCATTACCTCCCGACTCCTAAACTCAATCCCTCGATTAATGAAGGCCAGTACACCATACGCCTTCTTGACCACCTCCTCCACCTGTGAGGCCGATTTAAGAGTCCTGTGGACCCGGACCCCAAGATCCTTCTGCTCTTCAACACTACTAAGACTCCTGCCCTTGATAGTTTACTCGTTCATCCCGTTGGTTCTGCCAAAATGGAGGACTACACATTTATCCGCGTTGAAGTCCATCTGCCACTTCTCCGCCCAGTCCTGCATCCTATTTATGTCCTGCTGCAACTTTTGACACCCTTCCAGACCATCCACAACACCACCGACCTTCGTGTCATCAGCGAACTTACTTACCCATCCCTCCACTTCCTCATCCAGGTCATTTATGAAAATGACAAATAGCAAGGGTCCTAGAACAGATCCCTGGGGCACTCCACTTGTCTGTAGCCAAACTTATCAACTCTTCTCTCCCCAGATCTGACTTTGAATTTCATTATCAGTATCCTGCTCTCAATGGCAGTTACTCTTTGATCCTTTTCCCTTAATATTCTCAAAGCTCCTTTTCCATTCTCTGGTTTCTGGAACTAACTGTCCTTTAGTTCCCCTAAGGTTTGATTTTGTGCAACTTACTCCATTGTCTGTTTTTTACTGCTTCCAGCAGAGATGTGGTAACTTGCTTCTCTCTCACTACATTACTCCAACTGCTCAAGAGTTCAGCTAAAATTAAACTTAAAACGCCTTCCTACCCTAAAGCATCAACTTTATGCTTCTCCATGCTTGTTTATATCTAGTCATAATCCTCAAAACCATGTTGCTATTTTGTTTAATATGAAACCAAAATCTCCCAGATGAAATCACCTTTGCCCAACAGGAATTTAACGATGGGCCAGATTCCCTGACCTCGCCCGTTGCTGGGATTCTCCAGACCTGCTGTTGAGCACCAAATTCTCTGTTCTCATTGGCAGTGGCCACAGGAATGCGAGACTGGAGAATTCCAGCCTCTAGGTTTACATTACCTTATGCAACAACATTAAATTAAACCCACTTTAGACTATACTTTACATATTCTCCTTTCCTATTTTTTTCTTAAGATAGTTTCCTTCTCTAATGGACAGCAGTGAACCTGATGAGTTTTTACAACTATCAATAATGATTTCATGATCACTGTTACACAGCTTGAATTTGAACACTTTCCAAGCATTCCAGTTTATTGAGACAAGCAAGGACAGTAATTCAACAATTCCTTGATTTAACACTTCTACTAACAACTCAAAAATAAACTCTTGCAACCTCATTAACTCTTTCCTGAACTTTAACACTAACTGAACATTAACTTCCAATGGAACTTTAACTCTTAAATTGCACTTCAACTTTAACTGAACGTCAACTTTAATTAGACATAACTTTAACTATTTCACTGAAAATATATACTCCCATGTTTAGGAAAAGCTTGGTCAAGAAATAGCCTCGATGTAGAATCTATCTTCCTGTTCTCTGAAGCATCCTTCGGGGTCAATGTCTTCATGTGCTGGTTTGTCTCCATGAGTTATCACTCGAAAATAAAAGCTCACATGTCTCTTTATCCATAAACCTCCGCTCGCTTCTGGAAGATTCTCTGCCATCAAGCTAATGAATTGATCAGAAACCCCAATTGCATCATTTGCTTACGCCAATCTCATGCAGGCAGAATAGAGGCGTTGGTCACCTCAAGCCTAATCTCTCGGCCTCTGAAGTACAGATAATTTACAGTCCAATGCCCAGATGAAGGACACTGGCTCCAAAAGATTGTGTATCACTCTTCCCTACCAAGGACAAGCTGTTACATCTGACACCTTCTCCCCTTTGACAATTTCCAGGCCACTGGCCACAAGAAATCCCAGCACAGTGGAAAAACAACTTTAACTAAAAAAAAGGTTTGCTTGATTGAAGATCTTTCAGCATCTTAAAAGTTAAATGTCCATTCAGCCACAGTCACCATGAGACGTTTTTATTTAATTCAAATTTCACCATCTGCAGTGGTGGGATTTGAACCTGGGTCCTCAGGGCATTGCCCTGGGTCTTTGGATTAAGAGTCCTGTAACAATTCCACTATGTCACCACCTCCCCCTAACTGAAATTGGGATATTGGAACTGTTTGCTAATCGTAGCAATCAGTGAAGCAGTTGAGGCTACCTCATTGAACATTTTTAAGGCAAGGATAGATAAATTTTTGAACAGTAAAGGAATTAAGGGTTATAGTGAGTGGGCGAGTAAGTGGCGCTGTGTCCACAAAAAGATCAGCCATGATCTTATTGAATGGCAGAGCAGGCTCGAGGGGCTAGATGGCCTAATCCTGCTCCTAGTTCTTACGTTCTTATGATACATTCCAACTGCTGAGCTCTTATACAAATATGTGCATTTATGCACTGGTTCAGATTAAATTCAGAAAGAAGTTGAGAAGTGCAATAATTTTTTTTTGATTGTGTCTAATAACCAAATCAACATGAAAACAAGTAGCAAAGCATTGATAGCATTCTGCTAAATTTTATCTTAAATTCTCTCCTGGGATTGATACTTACTTTAAGCCCATAAACAATCTGGAACTGAACTTTCAAACGTGCATTTCAAACAAGCTAATAAATCAAGACTCCTCTCCCCTGTTAGGTGGCTGTGGAAGTGCCCAAGTCACTAAGTTGAACAAATTGAATGGAGATCTTCTGAGTCTTCTGGCTAATATTTATCCCGTAATCAATGTCTCCAAAGTTACAGGGCGGGAACTTCCTATCCTGCGAATCAGAATGAGAGGGACAGGACCATGCAAAGGTCTATCGGCCCCAGGCAGGATTTTCTAGTCTTGGGTCAAGCACAACCAGAAAACCCCAGCCAGAACGTCTGTTCAACGATCTCAGTGTTATCGGTGAGGCCTTGGTAATTATTAGCTGCCACATTTCCCACTAATTTCAAAGTACCTCATTACTGTGGAAGACTTAGGGACTTACTGAGGAAGTGGAAGGTGCTACATCAATGCAAATCTCACTCTTCCTGTACAGAGAGATGAATTTTACAACATGGATCATCATTTTATTGAATGTTATGTTGGAAATAGACATCATGGCAGTAACTACAAATGTGAACAATGTGAACCTTCTGTGAAGAATGGATTTAAGGAATATATTAACACTCTTTAATACAGCAGTTTGGAGAGAGAACTCGCAGACACAAACACAAGTGTGTTTCTATTTTGTTATTTCCCTGGAATCAGTTACAAAAGGAAAGGTTTCAACTTTGGTGGGTATTGTGCTTTTCTGATGGTGTCACCTCGGAATTGTTGCAATTTGTTCACTTCCCGATCTCCACCTGCTCTAAATATAATTCCTATTTTTCACCTGTTTGAATGTGACTAGAAAGGGACACACATTTATCACCCAATCTGAAAAATGCCAACATGCCACCAGAGGTAATTGGCTGCAGGCAGGTCTTACATCCGTCACTGAGGAGGAAGTACCACCTTAAGAGAGCTGCAGCTCCATCCTCCTGGCAGTTGCTGAAAACAGGGTCCTAAGCCAAAACTCGAGGGTGTCCAAGAATTGGGATGTTGTGGGGTTTTAGGCTGAGGAAGGGAGGAGAGGTTGGGGGGGGCGGTGGTGGGCTTGGAGGATTATGTGTAGAGAGGGATTGGGGAATCAGTAGGAAGGCTGGGACAGGGGATAGATCCTGTGGTTACCAGGCTTTAATCTGATGATAAAAGGGAGTTACTGCTGAAAGCACATCTGACCCTACCCAACCGAGGCCAGAACCCAATTTATTTTTGGGCTTTCCTCATAAATCCTCCTGGAAATGTGCAGGGATATAGGGATACACATAAGTGGTGGGCCTGGAGAGGATGCTCTTTCAGAGAGTCAGTGTAGGCCCGATGGGCTGAATGGCCTCCTTCAACATTGTAGGAATTCTATAGTTCAATGACCAGTCTGAAAATTGGATCTGAGTGGGAAATGGCCATTTAATGGTCCATAATGAGTCAATGAAGGGCCTCAAGTGGCAAGTATTGCGAGGGGTGGAGGTAGGGAGAGGAAGGTGGGGCTGCGCCAAGGCCGTGCCCACCCAAGGATGAAATTGTGGAGGGACAGGGGCGGGTGGGCAGTAACTCAGCAAGAGAACCAGTTGAGGAATTGTACACTCACCACCACTATCTACACAGCCACCAAAGGTGAATGTAAATTCTGTCACGTTTTTAGTTAGCATTTGCCTTAACGTAGCATTAATTCCATTACATTATTTTCATTTAGTATTCAATTGGCTTTGCGAATTGCTGCTCCTCATTTATTGCTGAAATTCAGCGTTGACTCCAAGTCCGAAGTCTCTTTCTGTTTCATTCTTGCACTAAGAACTTACTGCTTAGGTTTCCTTCCGACCTGGAATACCTTACACTGTCTCCATTAACTTTCACCACCATTCTTCCACTGACTGAAGTAACCTGAGCAACTCATTCTGTAGTCTCCTTATTCCACTGCTCCTCTCAGTTTGACAACTACTGCAAATTTGACATTGCATTGAGTTTCAGAATTTGTATTATTTATCGCAGTTTGATCTCACAGTGGTCCCAGCACCAAGTCGAAATTAACTATTTCACCTCATCAATTGAAAAGGTCTTTTTAAGCTGGAATACTGAACTCCCAACCCCTTTTTCTTATAATATCCATCTTTCCTCCATTCAAAATATATTTTCACCAAAATGTACAACTTCATCTTGATGGCTATTATACTTATAACCAGCTTGCCACCCTCCCCTTAATTCCTTCCACTGAATTTTCCCCAAATCATCTCCTGTACCTTTCATATCTTTCAGAAGATGAATATTTGACTCCAATTCAGCTGGCTGTGAACTCTTTTCAACTCCTGAAAGTTAAGCCTCTACCAGGTGAAAGTTTTCACTATTGATTTTTCCATAACCACTGTAAGCCTAAAGCTATTATGATCACTCTTTCTGGAAGGGATTACCTGATTGAGTAATATAATCAGATTCAGTGGTAACTTCCAAAAGAGAATGGGATATACAGTTTAAGGGAAAGATTTGCAGAGTTATGGGGGAAGAGCAGAGGAGGTGGACTGATTGGTTAACTTACTCGAAGAATCAGTATGGGCATCTTTGCCTTCTCCTGATAAATGCAGACAAGCCGGAAAACGCCCTACAGAATGAGTTCAATGTGAAACTTACATCTACAGTTGAATCAATTAAAATCCATTCATGCTCATCAAGATTACACAGGAAAAAGTCTAAAAGTAAATCAAACACTCCAAACTCAAAGGTAAATAATTGGTAATGTAACGTGAAATAATAACTATATACCAGGAAACTGAGCCTCACTGATGGCAAATGGAGGACCCCTGGTTTTGATGCTTTGGATTTGAGAATCAATAACAGAAATATATTTGCTGCTAATTTCTCTGACTCTTTACATTGATACAGAGCACAATTTCCCGCAATACAACTTTAATCTTTCAGTTCATGAAACCCCAAATTATTAATATCTGAATAAGGCAGCGAAGAGTCAATATTTCCTTTATTTACGTATTTAGAACAATAATCTTCAATTGGAACCATTTGGCTCCAATGTAAAAACAGTATTGCCCAATCCCAGTTAAAATCCATTGACCCTGTTCAGAGACCGTGAACTGATTGCGCTCCCTCTGAAAGTGAATGGAATCACAGGAGGTTTTAGTTTCTTTATATAAAGGGAGTATCACTAATGAAGAAACTCTGCTGCTTCAGCTCTGTTCTCACTGTTTGGTGTTGTCCCCACTCTCCGAAAATGGAATTATCAACAATTGAACAGGCAGCTTTTATTTATTATCATTTTCTTGCAGTCTTCGGAGTTCCCGGTAAGAAGCTAAAACTGGTGGGTTTGGTTTCTTTCAATCAGTCTTTAACTCTGTTCTCTTGCTGGATTTCTCAATGTCTAAAAGCTGAGACTTTCTCTCTTCGTGCTGAATCCACTTCCCTCTCCTCCTTCAATAGGCAGCACTTTCTGCTCTGGATTCACTTTATTTATTTCAGAAACACTTTGGGATGCAGCAAATGAGGAGTTTGGGATGGGGTAAATGTTCCATCTTGAGGAGGAACAAGTGTTTTCAGACCTCTGGTTCCCACTTTAGACGGAGGGGTGGGGGTTCCTGTTGTCATGTCGGAACTGTTGTAGACTCATTGATTGGGATTGATTGCTCTCATTGGTCAACGTTATCCTTATACAATGTAGATAACAGTAAACCAGACGGAGTTAAAATCTCAGTAAAATCACTGCTTGCATCTAACCTCTCACCTTTCAAACTTTTTGAGGCTTGGTTCTCTGCCCCAGTGTCACCCATGCAAAACTGCCAGGAAATCCTCTCCGGTATCCCATGTGACCTCCAGAAAATGAAAATGGTCCCTAAAATCATGGTCAATTGGACTCATAACAAGGTTCTATATAATTAAATTAATCAATTTTGGAAGTTGGAGGGGGCCCCAGATGTTAGAATCCAGCACACCTTTTGGTGAGACTGAGGCTGGAGTGTTGAGACAGGTTGTGATCCAACATCATTGTACAGAGACCTGGCTGGAAGGGGAGTCACCTGCTCAACTCACCTCCCTAAAAATATTCTAGTTTGAGAGAGTGTTTGTTTCCTTCTAATCTGTGCAGCATTGTTACCCAGACAGACATAATAAGCTTGTTTATTGAGGCAAAGCTGAATAAGTAAATGAGGAAGAATAGAGTAGGAGATTATGTTGATAGGGTGAGAAGGATGGAGTAGGGTGGGTAGAGGTGTTTGTGAAGAATGAACAAGCAGCATAGACCTATTGAAGTATATGAGCTGATTGTAGGCTGTTATTTCCAAGAAATTCAATGTAACAAATTGGGAAACCTGTTCTTTTCTTTGCAGCTAATTTGCTGACAATTGTGATTCTGTTCCGGGGAGGCTGCGGCCTATCCAAAGGGATCACTCTTTACCTGGTGGGTATGACAACTGTGGACCTACTGGTTATTATTTTCAATGTGATCATCTATTACATTCTTTACTACTATTTTCCATTTTCACTTCTACACTTCACTTCCATAGTGAGAATTAATGAGGTTATAAACTATGTAGTTGTTGACTGCTCTGTCTGGTTGACGGTGGCTTTCACTGTCGATCGCTTTGTCCTCATTTGTTGTCAGAAGTTCAGACAGAAGTATTGCAGAGAGACAACTGCAACTGTGATTATAGTGACCGTGTGTGTTGTGTTCTGTTTCAAAAATATCCCTCTGTATTTTGCTTTTGAGCCTGTCTATATAATTAACAATGTGGAGTGGAAAGCTCATTTCAAAGCAACTTACTTTACTTTGCCAGGATGGGTCATTTATGACTGGCTTGACACAGTTTTAAACCCCTTGTTGCCATACTTTCTGATTTTATTTCTCAACGCTCTGACTGTGCGACACATTGTGCTGGTTAATCGAACCCGCAGAGCACTGCAAGGTCAACGCAACATCCAGAACAGCGATGATCCAGAGATGCAGAGCCGAAGGAAATCCATCATTTTACTCTTCTCCATTTCTGGCACTTTTATCGTGTTGTGGCTGCCATATACTGTATTTTTCCTCATTTCCAGAATTACAGACAGATATTACAAGCCAGACCAGTTCTCGGATCCCTTACTTATCGTAGAGTACACCGGAGATATGTTCCAACTACTGAGCTCCTGTACAAACACGTACATTTATGCACTGGCCCAGACTAAATTCAGAGAGAAGTTGAGAAACGCAATAATGCATCCATTTTCTGTGATTATTAAATGTGTCAAATAATCCAAGCAATTTGAAACAAAACAGCAAAATATATTCCGAACAATCTTGTGAATTCCACCTTAAATTCTGTCCTTTGAGGTTGATGCTTGCAGGAAATATCAGTCTTGGCTCCTCAGTCATATTCTCAGTTCAGACTCAGCAGGTCATGTGCTCAAGCATATAATCAAGGCAGATGGTGGCTCACTTCAGATAAGCAAATAAATCAAAGTCCATCTATCCCCTCGGGTGGAGGGAAAAGATTTCATGCCAAATGGTAAAGTCGCCATAGGCTTAGGAACATGCGAATTAGGAGAAGAAGTAGGTGAGTCAGCCCGCTCCACCATTCAACCAGATAATGGCCTATCTCTCACTGGTCTCAAGTCCACCTCCCCATCTGTTCCCTATATCCCTTTAAACCTTTTATTGCCAAAAATATATCTCTTTCTTTAAACTATTCAACAATTCAGACTAAACCACGCTATGGAGAAACCAGTTCTACAAATTCACCACCCTCTCCCAGAAGTAGTTACTCCTCATCTCAGTTATACATCCACCTCCTCTCAACCTATATCTGTGACCTCTTGTTCTAGATTGTTCTGTAAGGGGAGACATTTGCTCTAAATTTATTCTAGAATTTAGAATTCCATATACCTCGATCAGAACCCCTCTCATCTTTCTTATCTCCTGCGAGTATAAGCCCCAAACTATTTAATCTCTCCTCAAATGTCAACACATTGATGCCTGGATTCAATCTGGTGACCTTCCTCTGAACTGCCTCCAAAGCCACCACATCTTAAGGAGACCAAAATGCACGCAATATTCTAGATGTGGTCTCAACAACACCCTATACAATTGCAAAAACACTTCTCTACTTTTATACACCAGTTCTTTTTTTTGGGCCAAAAGGGACAATCTCAAATTTATTCACATTCAACTCCATCTGCCAAATTTTGGCCCATCCTCCCAGCCAATCTATATCCGTCTGTAAAATTTATATACCCTCTTCACTGCCTGCATTCCCAACTATTTTAGTAACATCCACAAGTGTTGTTATGCTACACTCTGTCCCTGCTTGCAGATCATTTATATAGATTGTAAACAGTTGAGGTCGAGGACTGATCCCTGCAGCACCCAGCTGGTTACGTCTTGCCAGCCAGAGAAGGACACATTTATCCCGACACTCTGGACTGCGGATTGACTGACTGACAGAAGGCAATCTCGTGCTCTACTCCCCAGTGCCTGCGATCTCACCTTCTGGATCAGTCTTTTATGCGGCACCTTGTCAAAAGCCTTCTGAAAGTCCATTGGTTCCCGAAGCGGTCATGTTCTCAAAGAACTCAAGCAAGTTTTATGAGCATGACTTATCCTTCATAAAACCATGCTGACAATGGTGGATTGAGCTTTGTCTTTCCAAATGTTTAGTAATCTCTTCCTTAATAATTGACTTCACCAACTTCCCAACACAGAGATCAAGGTCTCCTTTGGGAGAATGTTGACTGGTGGTAATTGAGCCTGAGGGTCACCGCACCTCAGGCAAGGGGCAAGTTTGAGAAAATGGGGCTTTCATGAATAATTTCAGCCAGTACAGCAATTGAACCCGTGCTGTTGGTATAGCACTACATCATAATCAGCCATACAACCAATTGGACTAATCCAACTCCACTATGGATATATCTGCATTCTGCTCACCAATACTTATCCTTAATCTGCACCACCAGAATCTGTTTGTTCGATCATTGATCCGGTTGTGGTTTGAGAAGCCTTGCTATTTGCGAAAGTTTCCTTCATTACAACAATGACCACACTTCAAAATGCTTACTCAGCTGTGAAATGCTTTGCAATGTACAGAAGGTGTTATACAAATAAAAGTTGGCTCTTTATTTAAAGCTTACAATTTAAATTGTTGCATTAATTAATACATTTGACCTTTGTGCTAATTTTAAAATACACATCATGGCAACCAATAGCTAATGTAGAATGTGTCCTGCCAGTGAACAATCTATTTCAGGAATACAGAAACATTGTTCAATACAACGGTTTGAAGAGAGCTCACAGTTTGAGAAACACCAGTGAATTTCTACCTTGTTATTTTCCTGAGATAAATCACAGAAAGAAAGACTTCCTCTTTAGGAAGTATTGTGGTTTTATGATTGTGTCACATCCGTGTTGTTCCAATGTGTTCACTTCCCACTTGCCAACTCCCATTTCCCGCATTTTTGAAGGGGAGGAAAACTGGACAAAATATTCATGATGTAATCAGAAAAGATTTCAGTTAGTTTGATGATCTGTTCCTTTATTCTGCTGATTTGGCGATTGTTGTTTAATATCTTATTGGCTTTGTTTGCGCTGCTCTGCATTGTTCAGTGATATTTAACATTGAATCTACTAAGAATTCTCGATCTCTTTTGGATTCCTCCTTATCTATTTGTGCACCATTGCAATAATATTCAAAACTGTCTCCATTCAATTTCACCCACCATTGTTTTATTGTCTGAAATATCTTGTCCAAATCTTGCTGTGGTTTTGGAGCTGCCTCTTCCAAATCTAACATCTATCCCAGCTTGGCATTCTCTACAAATCTGGCTACTTTGCTTTGAGTTTCTAAATCTGGGTGATTTATCTGAGTTGGAAACAACTGTGGCCTCAGAGGTTGCTCTATGCAGTAAATTCCTCTAACTCTGACAGACTCATGATTATACCTTTCAAGGTGTTCAACTTCCCCTCACCTGAACCTTTCCACAGTTCTTTCCTCAATGCATGCATTGCTTCTGTCACGGATACGAGGGGGAGTCAATATAAACTGTCCTCATTTCTCCAGTCTCTACCAGTCAGTAAACATCAAGGTTCCTTTTCATTTTTGGAAGGTGCAAGTTGGGACTCTGACCAGGAGTATTGGAATAGTCAGGGCTGGACGTGACAATAAAATAGATGAGCATTAATGGGTGAGGTGAGGCAGGGATGGAGTCAGGCAATGTTACAGAGTTGGAAGTGATCTGTCTGAGTACTGGCATGGATATGTAATCAGAATGTCATCTCCTGATTGAATCACACACCAGGGTTAGTTACAATCTGATTCAGTCTCAGCTTGTTTCCAGAGATACTGATGATGTTAGTGACTAGCCAATGGATTTTCTCTGGTCTTCCCAGTAATTTATTGGAGGAAATTACTGCTCATCCAGGATAGATGTCAGACTACTTACAGCCAGTGGTGACAATGATGAGACAGTGAAGGTGAGAGAGGTGGTGGTGAGATAGAGCTGTATGTTGTCCCCCTACGTACTGCATCTGGAAATGTGTCATTAGATAATATTGCCAAGAGGCAGCATGTCAAAGAGAAACAGGGGGGATCAGGAATTGATACTGGGAAATTCCAGAAGGAATAGTGCTGGAGTGAGAAAGGAAACCATTGCAGTTGATTCTCTCACTACAATTGGACAGATAAGAATGGAAGCAGGTGGGAAAAGATGTTCTCAGTTGAGTGATGGGGAAGAGGGGTTAGAGAAGGATTGTGGGGTCAACCTTATTAAAGGCTGCAGATTGGTCAAGAAGGATAAGGAGGGATTGATGACCACATTCATAGTCACGTGGGACATCATAGTTACATTGGGAGCAGTTGTGGGGAAATTTTAAAAGGTGACCAATTGTGTCTTAAACTAAGGCAACTCAAATCCCCTTCCACAGAAAGAGATGTTGTGATTCTATAACAGGGACAGAAACCTGATGAAGAGTCATCCAGAATCAAAATATTAATTGCATTCTCTCTCCACAGATGCTGACTGACCTCCTGAGATTTTCCAGCATTTCCTATTTTTCTTTCAGATTCCAGTATCCGCAGTGATTTGCTTTTATAAAAGGGAAATGTGTTGGATGTCTTGTCGCTTCCTCCTCCATCACTCCCTGTATACCTGGTAGTAAGGGCAGAGCCCTCATGTTAGTGAGGTTGTGAAAATACAGCAGATGAGGAGGAAACAGGATATGGACTCTGGAGAGTACTGCAGGAAAACCCCCACCCCCGTTCCCAGAGTTCATTCTCCACAGCAGAGACATTGTTTAAGCCCCCCTACTGTTTGCTCAGTGACATGCATGTGACGTTATTGTTACAACTCAAATTGGATACCCCAAGATGTTCTATATTTACTTTGAATTTGACTAGGATGAGGATGAGAGGTTTCACTTTATTTGTGATTCAACTGACCACGAGGAGCTTTTACCAAAAACAAAGTTTAATTAAGAATATTGTTGACGTGTATATTAAGACACTTAGCAAGAACTTCTAACAATTGCAAACAAGAAACACAACAACTACAATAACGTTTAACCCTTAAGGAATATCTCTGATGTGTTCTAACCAAAGCTAACATCCAATACATAAAACACTCCAAATAAGCACAATACATCAGAGGTTAATGCTCACTTGTTACTGGAATCCAACCTCCTTTGTTGAATGATGAAAATCCCTTGTGAAGAAAATCAGAAGAGTTTGTAGTCTAATCTGTTTCCTGAAATACAGCTTATTTAAGGTTGAATGGCAATAACTCAATTCTCAATAAGTAATTCAATACTTTATCCCAATTTTTAATAATGTCCTCATTATCCAATTTAATTTGAAGAATATCAAATGTAGTGTCATTTGGATTTAGATCTTTCCTCTGAGTTGTAACCACCAAAACTTCCTTCTTCTGCTCCCTTCCCCTATCAAAGTGCCTTTTCAGCATATTCACATGACTGAGTTTTCCTTCTAACTGGCATTCGTATCAAATAATTTGCCTCACTCAATTTCTTTTCAATCTAGAAAGGTCCATTAAACCTTGCTTTTAAAGGTTCACCTGCCACTGGTAACAGTACCAAAACTTTATCTCCACGAGCAAAACGGAATTTTTGATTTCTTATCCGCTTCCTGTTTCATCACACATTGTACAACTTTTAAATGGCCAATTCATCTGCTCGATTTCACTTTTCCCTAAATTTTGACACATTGTCCAGTAATGTAGTTTTAGAACACTCACTCACCAATTTCTGCTGAATCTATTTAACTGGTACCCTCACCACACGACCAAAAATCAATTCAAATGAACTGAATTAGGTTAACTCATTAGGTGCATCCCAAATTGCAAAGAGAATTCTATTGTCCCAATCCTTTGGATAATTTTGCAACAAACCTCAACATTGTCTTCAAAGTTTGATGCCGTCATTCCAATGCTCCCTGCAATTCTGGATAGTATACTGTTGATACAAATTATTTTACTCTGAAGCATCCATAATCTCCTTGCATAATTTTGATGTAAAATGCGATCCTTGGTTTGATTGTATTTCTGTGGGTAGACCATATATAGCAAAAAAATTAAGTAACTATTCTACAACACTTTTCGCTGTAATATTGTGTAATGGGATGGCTTCTGGAAACCTAGCAGACACATCCATTATGGTCAATAGATATTGATGCCCATTTTTTGTTCTAGGGAGTGGTCCAACTCCCAAGCACTTGTATTAGCCCTCATGTGCCACTCACCTTACCTCCTTCTTATACCCTACTGGCAGTATCATTTGATGAATGTTTGCCAATTATCATCTGCCTGAATATGTAGAGGTCTCCATTTCCTCATTAAGGCCTCATTTTTAAGGCAATAACACTCTGGTATGCACTCAGATCCCTCTTCTGTGTATGTATTCCGTTGCAACTGTTTTACTTCTATATTTTTCTATTGTAACCCTGTCATTTTTCCTCAACTAAAAAATATCCACCTCATCCTCCACCTGTTCTTGTTTCCTTCCAACCATCTGCCTAAAAATCGTTTCTGATAATTGAACTTCAAATGTCTTATTTTCACTCTGATTTCTCCTCCTGTCTTAACCTGTAAATTTGCGACCTTATTACTACACAATCAGGAAAAATTCCACAATATGTGTCCTTCATTTGATTTTTCACTGGATTTTAGAAAGAGCAGCGACAATTTGTGGAGGTTTGGGTATCTGTTGAGATTACTAGCAGGAAACAATAATCTGTCTCAATCATAGATACTATTTGTGGAGCTAAAGTTCTCAATTCATTTGCATGCCTTGTCCTTTGTATTTTGAATAAAAAAACCTCAATCTGTTGCAACACTCAGTTGAAAGAATCAGTGTCTGCAATTTCAATAGTTGTGACATTAACCTAAAGGTTGTCATTAAAGTATTAGTGATGTCTGAATGCTTCCTTTCATTATCCGAGTGGTGCGCCTGTGTGAGTTCACAGTTTGACAGATTTAAGTGTCTGTAAAGGTATTAGCTGTCTTTGCTCTGGGGCTATGAATGCAAATGTTTATTTTTGTAAGGGGTTCAGGACTTCAAGGGAACAGAATGCATTGATTTCTTAAATAATTATTTTCAAAATAATGAAATTTGTAATAAATATTTAGAAGTTTATTTTATTTCATCTCAGCATGGTTCCTGGGGTCTGCCTATGATGGATACAGCTTGTAGCCAAGGAGTATGGAAGGAAAAAAAAAGTGGATGTGTTGAAGTGGAAATTTTCCTGCTTCTTGACTGTGGTAGAAAGACTCAACAAAGTTCGTTCCAACAAAATAAGTTGTCTTTATTTACGAAAGACTGCGCGCAGTATTAGCAAAAACTTGAGTTCAGAGAGCCGTCGTTACGACTTGCTAATTCTTCCTTAAGTTTGCACTGACATAAAGAATCAGTTCAGTATTTATATATAATCATTATCAGTTTGCATGACCAGACCTTCTTCAGGAATTTGATCAAATAGTAGCATCACAAGTAATGTCATAAATCATGATACAGTTTGCTGACTTCCTAAAACTCTTTGTCTCATCAGTCATATGTTTATCTTGTCCTTTGATAGAACAGAAGAAGGTTGGTGACTCCTTCATCCCTGACCTTATCTTGTCTTAGTCATACAGCTTTATGTTATGCGGAGTCAGCCTTATCAGGTTTTGACCTTCTCTGGTCTTATTCATGTCTTAGGTTGTGCAGAGTCAGTTTTCCTTATTTTGTACCAAATACTTGACCAATTTTCCCATCTTGCCACTACTTGATTCATACAACTTCACAGGTGAATCTGTGGAACTCATTGCCACTCATTGGTGAACAGGTCATTGGGCATCTTAAAGACAAAGAGGGAAAAATTTTTGATCAATCAGGAGATCGAGGACTGTGGGGAAAAAGCAGGAGAATGGGGGTGATAATCATATCAGAAACAATTGAATGGCTGAGTGCTCTCAATGGGCTGAATGGCGCAATTCTGCTCCTAGATTTTGTGTTCTTATGGAGAATTGACAGATACTCTCTTCTATGCTCCAGCGCGACTATGCTGTCACTGATTGTGCAGATCCCCTCCTCTCCCACAAGATCCAGCACCAGCTCCTCAAAGAGGGTGTGGACCCAGATCTCAGTCACACTACCCCATGTCTTTGCCCTCTCCCAGTGGTAATGGGTGTTCTTCTCCTGTGGAGACAGAAAGATAGAAGGAGCCATGTGAATTCTGATGACATGAGTCCTGGAGGGTATCAGGGTGGCCTCAAATGGCAAGGGTTCTGAGAATCTTGTGGGGAGGGTGTAGGGATGGGAGGAGTTGGAGGTATGTGCTAAAGGTGTCAGGGGCTGGAAGTATGCAGGATACTGGGGGTGAGGGAATCTGATTGTCATTTTGGGGAAAGATGCTTGGTAAGGTTTAACACTCACCCTTGCTGCCCAGATTAGGTCATTCAGTTTCTTGTGACACTGCTGCCCAGTTCACCTGGCCAGTGCCTTGGCACTCATTCATGCTGCCACCATCTCCCAGGCTGTATTACTGTCACTTCCTATGCAGCAGTGTCCTGCTAGGGAGGATGGGTGGGGCGGTGGGAGAGAGGGTTTCTCATCTAACATCCATTGCCTCCAACAACCTGGCCATTGGAGAAACAGGGGCCTATCCTGCTCGAGGCCATTTCTTCCTGCACTGCCTGCTTGTCCGTCCATCCTTGGGGTTTTTATGGAGCTCCCATTTGTTTAGACAGATCAGCTGCAGGAGTTTGGGTAAGTCACATGCCGTTTAGAGCATTCCAGCGAGTTTAATGCCTCGTTGTCATGGAAGGGAAGCAAAATCCACATTTGCAGATGTGTTGATGCGGGGGTGGGGCTGCATGGAGGAAATGTGCCTCTGTTATGAGGGGGCCATGTGCAAGGACATTCCAAGGGTTAAATGGTTCAGTGATGTTGGGAGGGGTCCCTTCTGTCTGTGGGAGGAGGGGGGGCATTGCTGCCCGACGTCTGTGTGGGGACGTGGTGATGTATCTGCCCCGGGAGGAGATTGGGGGGTCTGACAGGAGAGCTGTTGTTTTTTAGCATGTGTGCAGTTTGTATCTCTGCTCTGAGCTGCAGGCTGGCTGGCAAATTAAGCCCCACCCACTGCTTCTGGCAGCTAGAAATGGTCCAGTCCATATTTTCAACCTGCCTAGGGTATTTTCTTGATATTGACAAAGAATCAAATTTCAGACTCGTCACCAATTTTCTTTTTGAAATTCAGAACCATGTTAAGAATTGTGGTTTCAAACAAAAAGAAACTGATGGAGAGTCAAATTTTATGAGAAAGATTCTAAGTGACCATCAAGCATGAAGATGGGAGAGTTGCCAATCTGTTTTTTGGGTGAGTTGTCGCACCCAATCTTGTGCACAAAGTGCATGGAAAAATGGTCTAGACCCTTGCTAGCAGGCAGTGCGCTGGAATGAATTCAGTAACTAGCAGAGGGGGCTGTTACACATGCGCAGACATCTGATTCTGCACATGTGCAATAGCAGCAGCAGAGGTCTGACAGAGAGAGCTATCAGACCTGAACAAATTTCCCTATATCCCCTCCACAAATGTGGGGTCCATTGTGATCGACTCCACCTGAAGTGCAACCCCCACTGTCCTTCCTCTGTTGCCCATATCGCCCACAATTGCAATGCAGAGCAGCCCTCCTTCCTGCTGATCCAATCACAGGCAGAGAGCACAGTGTCCCTCTCCCTCCCCGATTGGACCAGCAGATAGACTCGTTCCCCTATATGCCCCATCCCCTTGGTACTGCCTGGTGGTCATTACCAAAATGACATGACGACAGTAGTTGGTTTGCACTGCCCAATGGCACACCCCCTTACTCTCAGCCTCCCCAGGGTGTCTCAGTGGCCTCTGGTTCTATTGACAAAACCAACATGACTTTTCCATTCAATACGTGCTTGTGTTTTCCTGCCATAAGTGCAAGCAAGCCCAGACTATTTAGCACTGCGCTTGCTAATGCCCCTTAAATTAGATTTGCAATAACTTTAAATAATTTATTCAGCCTCTTGCCCGATTCCGGCAACAGACTGACTTCACCGAAAATCCAGCTTCCGCTAACTGAGATGCAAAAAATTGACTGTGATCCTGAGTTCTCGCCTCTCACGTGATTTTACCAGTTTGCTCCACCCATCAATAGCAGTGGTCAGAAAGGTAACACCGGAAAAGGAAATGGTTGTTAAAACTGTAGCAATGGTACAGATGAATCGTGCTCCCCGAACCACCATCCCACCATGATCCCCACCCCCCGCGACCTCCCCCCCCACCCCCCCCCCCCCCCCCCAGCCCCCCCACCTCCCCACCACATCAATGAGAAAGGGGAATAACATTAAAGAGAGCTCAGAGAATCCTTTGGATTCTGCTGAAGGAAATCAGGTCATTAGTTCTGGATATCTTTTTCAAAAAGGGTAAAAAATCAAGAATCAAATTAAAATTTTGAGAGTTACTGGAGCAGATCAATTATTGATGATGGCTGATGATACAATTTGTATTCTAAAAGTTTCTATGATGAAGAAAGTAAGAATAAGGAATATTCATTGAGGGATGAACCTGTTTCATTGTGTGAAGTTACTTTCAGACGTAACTTAGTAAATGGAATTGCTACAGTGGAGATTATTCCTAAATCACCTACTGGAGGGATAGACTTCATTCTTGGTAATGACTTGGCTTGTGGGGACAGTAATGTGATGACAACTGTGTTGGAATAGACAGTTGATCATGTTACCTTTAATGGACTTTTGAAAACTACTGCGGATAAAATTAAGACACCTATTGCACATAACAAACAATTGAAGGAAGAACTGATCAATGTAGAAAAACAACTTTTACAAAGGAAAGAGGAGTTTGCTAATGAGAAATGAGAAATGGTGAGAGTCAATCATGGAAAGTGGGACACTTGACTAACAAATTGAAATGTCTAATAAAATTGAAAAAACAAAGTTAGTAAAGTTGCATCTTCAGTTAAAACTTGATGAATTTCAAGCATCGGAATGACTTATGAACTATTGTGGAAAATGCCTTGAACAGGAACATGGATTGCCGATAAATCAGAATAATGGGTTGAATAACAGAATTAAAAAGCAAAACTAACAAACTGTTAGATGTTCATCAGAAGAAGAGTAATGAGATTCTTCAACTTCAAAGCAAATTGGATAAGATGAAGGGTAAGATGTGTGGTATGGAGAGTCACAATTCTTAAGTTGTTCCTGTGAATAAAAACTCTTTGTTGAATAGGATCCAGTTGAGCAAAGAACTGATCCAAGTAATATCACTGATGTATCAAAGTTAGAAATGGACAAGAAGAAAACCTGCAAAATTGGGAATTACCAATTGTTAAGATGAAAGACTAAAATTGCAAAAC
The DNA here is from genome assembly GCF_965287045.1 of Carcharhinus amblyrhynchos. Taxonomy (NCBI): domain Eukaryota; kingdom Metazoa; phylum Chordata; class Chondrichthyes; order Carcharhiniformes; family Carcharhinidae; genus Carcharhinus; species Carcharhinus amblyrhynchos. The sequence goes on from NC_137335.1 coordinate 17,510,027, forward strand.
ATTCATTAGAAGTGAATTTAGAAGGGTTTCTGAATAATACTACATAGTTCACAGAAAGTGAAAGACAGATTTATAAAAATAATTTTTACCGCTTTGTCATGATATATTAATTCCAGCAAAAAGTACATTCATATATAACAAGGTGGATGTTAGTGTCTGGAATAAATTTAATCAAAAATCCATTTGGATTATGCTATGTATTTTAAGCAGTTTTGTTTCTTCCAGTTTTACGAGTCTCTCTTATGCAATGCTGATCTTTAGGAACCTCTTGGTGAAATGAATTCTGATTTATGTTGGGAAAAATGCAACTTGGCTAGTTCAAATGCTTTAGGAAAGTGTTATTCTGAAGATGACATTTGCAAGTGTCCTGTAAGCTGATGTGAATGCAGTATCTGATAGGGATTGCAGAATCCAGTGCAGAGTGAAAATCTGGAGTCCAGTTCCACCACCGCTGGTACATTGCACTTTTAGCTTGGCTTCTTCCCAAGTTCTTCTGAGGCTTTGATGTAGGAGTAGAAGAATCAGTGTAATGTAAAATGTACAATTTTATGTCCAACCTCTCCCCTCCCCACTCCCTCCCTTCCTCCTCCTTACTGTCCTCCCCTCCTCTCCCCTCCTTATCTATCTTCATATCCCTCCCTTCCTCACCCTTTTGTTTAGCAAAAACAAAACTGTTATGTTAATGTATAAAAATATATTATTGATCATTGTAAAAAGAAAAAAATATATATTGTAAGAAATCTGAAAAGATGAGGCAATTAAACAAAATGTCACAGAGCGGTTGCTAAGTAAAACCTTTAGTTAAATGTTAACATGGTTCTAATGTTTTGTATTTCTAACATTATGTTTGTTAATAAATGTGTTCCATTAAAATTCTACTAATGCTTTATTGAAACATTAAAACAAAAAAAATACAAATTTTTGCAAATGTTTCATTGCAATATCAAAACAAAAGTTTAAATATCTGGTAAATATTAATGAAGTAAGCAAGACAGAAGAATACTAATGATAAACGCATTTAGATTTTTCACGGCCTAAAATGTGAATGCACCTTTGCTCAGCCTCATGCAGGTTTCCAAATCATTGTCCGTGAAGTTCTGACCTCTCATCTTCCCAACTAAATTTCCAGTTTCCCCATTCTAAATTAAAATATCTGAAACCTTCTCAGCATGCCGCATGTAAAGTTATATAATAACATAATGCTGATTTAAATTGAAGTTTCACAGATTTTAAACAAATAACAAAGCCTATGTCCATTTATACATATTAAATAAAAACTCGTATCACAAAATAAAATTAAATTTGCACTCTAAATGAACCAATAACAACATGATTAACTAATCAAAGAAATAGCAAAATAAAAATGATCAAAAATCTTCAACATCCCTTTTGTAATAGCAGGGAATCCTTCTGCTCTGTTTCCAAAAGAAAACTATTATTTCCAAGTAAGATCTCAAACGGAGTTCCCAAGTTAGCCCCATCATAAGAGAATGTGAATAGACTCCACCTGCGTTGCACTGGGGCCTACAGAGGTTATATCGCTGAAGACAGAAGGCTGCTGCTCCTACAGGGAGTTAGTTGGCAATTTTTGAACACAGGTAAGTCAGCAAAAAAAAATTATATTTGGCAATCCATGGCTTTCTGTCGCTAATCAGAAGTTACGAGTCATTGTTTAATTGAATTCAGAATTTACCGCATGTGAATTTGGAAATTTGGTTTGTGAGTGGAATTCTCCCTACAAAGAGTGAAAAGGACAATATGACTGTAGATTTAAATAAAGCCTTCCTTTCTGTGTAAAAGAAGGAAAAAAGCAGAAGAAAATAAAACCCATGACTTGAGTTATGACAATGCTATCATGTGCAGTTTATGATATTGTTGTTACATTGGGGATTTTGTTTCAATTAAATCTTTGTAGTTGTGCGATACAACTGTAATTTGTGAAATAAGAGAAGTCTACGTGTATAATGCAACAAGTTATGTTGTAAGATATTTGTGATGATTAGTTTGTGTGAAGTGTATGTAACACTAGTGTAAATAAATCTTCATGGTTATGAAGCAAGCAAGGCAGAAGAATACTAATGATACACACATTTAGATTTTCCATGGATCAAAATGTGAACTCTACACATGACAATTACAGGAATCCTTTCATGGGGAAAGATAGTGGGCGGTATTGTAGAAGCTTTTTTTCAGAGGCTAAGCATTAAGCTGGTTTTCACTTAATTTAAGGCTCAGCTAACCCAAAGAGTCATGGAGACAGTATTCTGGTTAAATTCTTTCTTAATTATCCAGGCCTGGTCCGTTACGCTGGAGGTTGATTTGGGGCAGTTCCAAATCACTCTGAAATTACATTTCTCAGTATTACACTTATACAACTTTCTAAAGTCATTTGCCCACCCCTCATCTCACCCCATCCTGTTATGAGCCAATCATTATTGGTATGGATTATTTAGCAAGACCAATAACATTTACTTCTGACAGCATGGAAATGTGTAATTTTGTGCACTTTAAGAGTCTTTCTCAGAGACTTACGATGTGCAGTAGACAATCTCATCTGGTATAATCTAAGACCTATTCATTTGCCTGAATGAGAATTCCAGGACGGCCTGGAATCCATACTGATCAGAGTTCCATTCTTCTTTTGCTCAGTAGCTGTACTGTTCCAAGGAATATGGTTCTTTTTACTCAGCTATATCCTACCATGACTTGGGGAAATGTGCAGTTGTCAAAGGTGTACAGAATATTCAAAAATGCATATTCAATTCTCTGACAGTGGTTATATGTGTGTCTAAGCAAAATAGTATCTTTGTAACTCAAGGTACTTTGTACTTTTCAATACTATATTCACTCTGATCGTTAGTTTTTTTTTAGATCCATGTTATTCTAAACTCCCTCCTACAGTTGTGTACATGGATCTTCAGAAAGCTTGAGTAAGATGCTACGCAGGATCCAATAGGAGAAAATGAAGCAGCATGAAGTCAGGGGGAGGGAAGCAAACTGCTTAGATGGGAAGAAAAAATGGGAGTTAAGAGCAGTGGAGACCCAGGGGGTCTCACTCATGTTAACTGTGTGCAACAACGATCAAGGTATAGGGCTAAATGGAGTGATGGAGAAATTTGCAGATCGTTTTAAAATAGGAATCACAGTAATGAATTCTGAGGATCAAAACAATGTGGCTGAGATAAATGAGCCAATGCGTAACAATGGAATTTAATGTCAGTAAGTGTAAGGTTTTACATTTCACTGAAAAAAAAATGTTTTGAATGGGGGAAAAGCTGAATGATATCAAAAAGCTGAAGGTTTGGGGATTCCGGCTTCCAACATTAAAAACAGCACCTCAAGTTGATAAAGAATCAATGAGATACTGACTTTTATGGCAGTAAGCATAGAATATTAATTTCAAGATGTAATGGTGAAAGTCGATAAAATCTCTGTAACCTACAGTTGAAGAAATATTTGTGGATTTTGATTTCCCATTATAGGAAGATGTTGCTGCAATCGAGATGACACAACACATATTCTCCAAGATATTTCCTGGCATTGTAAAGTGTTGACATAGACATAAGATAAACTAGAAGAGATTTGGAGAAAAGCTGGAGGTAAATTTATACACAAAGGGAAGTGCATATTTGAAATTAATGCTTATATTTAGACACTGTTCCAAATAGGGGTCAATTCATTGGGTTCTTGGCATGTTTTCAATGGTGGGACAGCTCTGCATCCAGTGAGGAGCCATCAGTTAATTGAAGGTGACAAGCATGTGACAGTCCAAGGGGGACATCACAACCAGAGGCCAAGGATCCCACAAATGAGGACACGGGCAGGGAAGGTCCTGCATTTTAAAAGTATTTTTATGGACATTTCCTGGCCCAGTTCCTGAGGTTTCTTCCTGGATGAGCAGTGAGAATCTCTCCCAATGGAGTGACAGAGCGACAACATCAGGAGCCTGGCTTAGAACAGTGAAAACCACTCGTGACCAATTAGAGCCCGATACCCAGCCTGTTTATCAATTGTTCAGAAGTAGAATCTTTATCATCCTTGTCAATCATTTTTGCATCCTCCTTGTGCTTCCATATCCTTATTATAATGAGGTGACCAGAACCATACACAGAGTTCCCAGTGTGGTCTGACTGTGCTTTGTACAGATTTAACTGCAATTCTTTCATTTTCAGTTCCAATCCTCAAGAATTAAAAGCTAATGTTTGATTTGCTCCTGTTACAGTCTTAATACCTTGGTCACCGAAAATCTAAGATCTCTTTGTTTTTCTGCCTCATTTAGATTGTTATTTTCTATCTTTTATCTGATCTTATGATTTATTGCCTCACACTTATCAATGTGAAAATTAATTTGAAATGCTTCCTTTGTAAGTTTACTAATGTTTTCTTCCTCATTTGTTGCAGTCCCTCCTCAGTATTGACAGTGTTCCTCAATATTGTGTCATCTACAAATGTGGAAGTTATGTTGTTGGTTTCATTCACATTTCACTGTCCCCTCAGTTTGTTAGTCATTGTGAATATTGTTCATGTTGTTAATATGAATTGGGAACAACAATGTTCCAGCACTGGGCCTTGTGGGAGCCTCTTTCCACTTCCTGCCAATTTGAATGGCTGTATTTACCCCATCTCCCAGTTCCCTGTCTTGCAGTCAGCTCTCTGTCCATTCCACATTGCCGGAGGAATATACCATTCAGAGCATTGAGCAATACGTTCGGTTGGTGACTGGCAGAATGGAGATAAAGAGATATGGGAACAGAAGAAACACATGGGATGATGACTATTGATCATTGAATGAACTGGATGGGCAACCT